>NC_133012.1:2084645-2709645 GCF_048564905.1 Vicugna pacos | reverse complement strand
TTTGCTGCGTGCTGGGGAGCTGCAGAGACGATTCTCCTGTTCCGGCATGGGCTCTACAGAGTTAGGGACCAGTGACCTACAGAAAACAGCTGTTTTAACGATCTCCAGCCGGAATCAGTGTCATTTTTACCAAATGAAAACAAAAATAATCTTGCTCTGGTGAAGGGGGGCCGCGCCGAAGGAAGCAGTATTTATTTGCCTAATAGGAAAAGTGTGCCAAAATGTGGGTTCTGAATAGTTAATTGGCGTTTTCAATCCAAGGTCTATATACAGAAATTTTAGCAAGTTGTAGTACTTCTGATATCTTCTATTTTATACCAACAGATTAGGTATTCAAAGCTGATTTGTTTGTTTAAAAAAATAGAAATTACTATATACTTTTATACATGAAAAATTGTTGACTGTATTAAATAAGTATGAATATATACAATACTGTTGTGGACAAAGAATGTCGCCTGCCATTCCAGTAAATAACGAATTTTGCCCGCCATCAAGCCATAATAAGAAATTACCAAAACAAAAAAAAAAGTCTCCAGCTAAATATTTGCCCAGGTATCATACTGGCATCTTAAAGTACAGAAGGGAGGTACCACATTAAGCGAATTTACATCTTTCAGCCTCCTTGTCCTGATCTTGAAGTCTTACTGCAAATCTGGATACCTGGTTCACGTTTTCTGTGACATCTTCTAAGTCTCGTTAGCTGCCTAGCATCCAGCATCCAGCTCAAGCTTCTGTATTCAGTTCAATGATTTGTATTAAACTCGATATTGACTTCCACTTCGATATCTCAAGACCCATAAACACAATCTCTTGACTTTCCTGCCCTCAACTCCCTCCTTGGTTCTTTTCAGCGATTTCTTTGATTCTTTTCTCCCTGATTCTAGCTCGACAGACCTTGACATCTACATTTCCCTCCTCAGCTTGCTTCTTTCCTACTCAGGCTAAAGCCTGCTTGGACACTCAGCATGGTCAACATCTTTGCTTATCCTACCACTATATCTACTCTTCAAATTCACAACCCTGGATCCAGCCTGTGGTGCATCTTCCTGGATGTTGTGACTGGCTGGAAACAGATAGAACAAACATATTCAGTGAACACTGAGGAGGCTGCGTTCTGTTGGAGAATGGCCCACAAATGTGTAGACTGATGCAGCAATAAATTTCTGGTTTTTGTATCAGTCTGGGCTCTCAATGACTCCACCTCCCATTCTTTCAGTCAGTAACTCGATCTACAAACTGATGGGAGTCTGGAAATTGGGTACTCTCCATTAGTCATTCAACTGGGATTTCTGCTTACCTGTCTTACTGTCTTACACTTTCTCTGATTTTATAGATTAAGCCATACAGTGGTGGAGGATTGGCCATCTGTTTTATTTCTGGGGACTTTATTTTTATTTTGGAGGGCGAGGTGATTAGATTGATTGATTGACTGATTCTCTGGGAAGGTACTGGGGATTGAACCCAGGACCTTGTGCGTGCTAAGCATGCACTCTACCACTTGAGCTATACCCTCCCCACTATTTGCAGGAACTTTATGAATCAATTAGCCACTGCCACAGACCCTGAGAGCCAGAATTCTCTGAAGGCCACACAGTCCCTGTGATCATTTATGCTAATTCTGCTTACTTTGCTGGTCAAGGGCTGTCACCTGACCTCTGTCACACCAGGAGCCCATTATTCCTGTTGAAAGCAGGACACCCAAATTCTGGCAGCATCTCCCACCTGCATCTCTGGTCCACAGAGGGCAGTCAGCACAGCGATTTTTATGGAGGCTGGGACTCCCTTGAGTAATGCATTTTTGGGCCTCCTGGGTTGTGCACTAGGAGTTGTGAGCAGACGCCACATAATCAGGTAACTCCAACATTCTCCTCTCCGTAAGACATCATATTCTGTTCTCTAACACATGCTAGGAAAATTCCAGCATCTCTATCTAGGCCATCTGTGAACCAGGCTTCAATCAGCCATAGAAGCAAACTCTTAAAAGAGCCATTTGGTACCTAATAGCCACTTCAGGACCAACGCAAAAGAGGAATCTGCAGTCATTGTAACAGAATCGAAAGAATTCAACATGTCTGTGGTGGTGGGAGATGCTGTCTGTAGCCTCCGCCAAGGCCTATTGAAGCAAAACAGGGCTGTTTGACAAGCAGTTCCTAGATTGCTAAATTTGGTCCTCTTTGATTTTATAATTTGTCCTATTATTACTGCCCTATTGTTCATTGTAAAGATCTTGTGGCTGTGAGTTGACAGAATCCTGCAATTCCTTTGGAATATATGTTTTCTCTTCCTGGAGTGGGTTTTGTAATTCATTTCTTTAGACCATAGAGTAATTTCTTTTCCTTTGGGGGAAAAAAATGTTTTACTTGGAAATAATTTCAAACTTACAGATAAGTGACCAAAATTAAAAATAGTATAAAAATTATCAATATACCTTTCAGGGGTTAAACTGTGTCCCCCCAAAACAGATTCTTATTTTTGTGAGAGAGGCTTGTTTTGTTTTTAGGGTTCTGAATACGCTGACTGAACATTAGAGAAACTTTGGGAAGATTCTGGAAACACTGTGTTTGTGGTGTTCTGAATCTTGTAGTTGAATTTTCATTACAATCTGATGAGTCACGTCAAGTCTATCCATCATAGGCTAGTAGGTTCTTGCTACAATTATTGCCTAAAAATTATCTCCGTTAAAGTGATGGAAACTGGCAACCATTTTATTTTGCTCACCAAAGTGTGAGTCAGAAATTCAAGACGTTTCTGGCTTAGAAGCTCTCCCTTGGGACCTCTCATGTGACTGTAATCAGAGGTTGGCGGAAGCTGCTGTCACCTGAAGACGCAACTGGGCTCGATGTCCCAGACGATCGAGTCTCAGGGTGGTATTTAATGCTGTCTGTGAGCTGGTCATTCAGCCACAGCTGGTGACCGATGGCCTGCATGGGACCTCTCAGGATGGCGGTTTTACGACAGTTGGATTTCTTGCATGGTGGCTGACTTCCTCCAGACGGAGAATTCCAAGAGAAGTAGGTGTCAGCTACATGGGATTTGATGGCTCAGCCTCGGAAGTCTTATGGCATCACTTCTGCCACACTCTATTTGTGGAAGCAGTTATAAGCCTGAGAAGACACGGGAGAGAGGGACAGAGACCCTAACGCTTGATGAGAAGACGGTCAAAGACCAAAACAGATATGTTGAAGTCTTAGCCCCAGTACCACAGAATGTAACTTTATTTCAAGATAGGGTCTTTATAAAGACAATGAAGTCTTCCACTTAAGGTCAGTAGCTTGGGCCCTAATCCAACATGCTTGGTGTCCCAGTGCAGTGGGGAGGTGTGGACGCAGAGGCGCACACACAGCGAGCACACCACGTGAACATGAAGGCAGAGGTGGGCTGAAGTGTCTACAAGTCAAGAAACACAGTTGCATTCTGATTTGAACCAGTGCCTTGAGCTGAAAGTTCAAGAAACCAAGTTTACCTTTTTCAGAGCTGCCAATCTACTTGCTATTGTGACAGTCATCAAGTGGTTTTTCAAGTCTTTCCCCTCTATACTCCATCCCGTGCCATGGCGGGCCTTACTTTGAGTGCTCCTGATGCCAGGGCGTGCTCTGGGTTTCCAGGGTTCCATGTCCCTCTGGTAGAGCACGTGTGGGAACCCCAGAATTCCATCCTGACAGTCTATTTTCTGAAATTACTCTTTAGACCATTTACTCTCTTGGGCAGGGTCCCAAGAGAAAGAAAACACACTCAAATGGATTTCTGAAAGGTCTAATTGAAAGGGTTATTTACAGCAGCATGGACAGAGTTTAAGAGAACCCTCAGGGGATGTTGAGGGACACAGGAACTGGTTGGGGTTCATTGATTTTCCCTTCCATGGAGTTCTGTTTGATTAACTTCGGAATTTTGATGAAAATTTCTTCAAATAGTATTTCCACATCATTTTCCATCTCCTTCCTTCTGAAACTCTAACTACACATGTTAGACGGAGGACACTGTCCCACAGGTCATTGAGATTTTATTCTTTTTCTCCCTTCTAATATTTGACTCTTTGTGTTTTAGTTTAATGATTTATTTTGAGCTGTCTTCAAGTTTATTAATCCTCTCTTCTGTTGTGTTTGGCCTTCAGTTAATTTCGTCCAGTGAATGTCTGATTCCAGTTCTTGGCTTTTTTTTTTCTTCAGTTTTAGAGTTTCCATTTGGAAATTATATATATAAATTTTTATAACTCTCCTAAAAATTCCTTTTCATTTTTTCCGTTATCTCCATCCTTAATTCCAGACTCTTTTACATGTTATTATTTTTGTGTTTGAAGCATCTGTGTTGTATGTTTCCATTGACAGTTTCTACTTTTTACTCTAGGTCACATTTTTCTTTCTTTGCATTTCTAGTGATTTTTGACTGCATGGTGGACACTTAATGATTGGTTTTAGGGGTTCTGGATTGTTTCATTTCCTTCAAAAGAGGTTTGAATTTTATTTTCCTAGAGATCTAAATGAAGGTGGACCACTTCGATCTTATTAAGGCTTAGTTCTTAGCGTTTTAAAGGTTGATCTATTTCAATTTTGCTCTCCATTCCAGGGCAAGATCTTGACTATCATGAAGTGGGCATTCTGGTGTCTAAACTGGAAGGCAAGGACATTGACCAGCATCTCTTCCTTCTGGTTGGGTCAGTGTCGCCCCAGCACTGTGAAATCCCTTATAGTCCTTCTCAGCTTTCAGTCCCTCAGTAGTGTTTCTCTGCGAGGCTTTTCAGAGCCTCATCCTTCATATACATAGCTTCGCATCAGTAAAAGGATGCCAGGGGAACCTCAGTGCAGATTTTTGGGATTCTTTCTCTGTAGCTCCTTCCTTTTGGATAACTGCTCCCCACATTTCATCTGCCTTAGCAGCTCTGAATTCCAATCTGTTTTGTTATTGTTTTGTTGTTGTTGTCTCCCAGTGAGATTGCTTCCTGCTTGGCTTCCATTTTCCTGCACTAATTTTTGAAAAATAACCCCAGAGAAGAAGTCTAGTGGATCTGGAGTTCACCTATAGGGTGTTCCCTTTCTTCAAACCCACAGCCCTGTGCTATATTCTGCCCAGTGCCTAGAGACAGTTCTTTTATATGTTTTCTAGTTTTTTAGTTGTTTAAAGTGGGAATATAAATGCAATTTGAACTATTCCATCAAGGCCAGAACCCGAAGTTACTTTAGAAAATCACTATGACTATTTATTCCATCATCAAAAAAAAATTGTTTTCAGTTTGAAATAAATTCCACTTCTTATATTAAGTCTCCCTCAGGGGTAGTTTTTATTTATTTTTTCTTTGGATGTGTCATACTTTTCTGTTTCTTTGTGTGCCTTGTAATTTTTTTAACTGAAAACTGGACAAGTAAATCTTACAATGTGATAACTCTGGAAATCAGATTTCCCCCTTCCCTAAGTTTTGCTGTTTGGCCCTTTTTAAAAAAATTGAGATATAATTGATATATAATATTATACAGTTGAGCCTTGAAGCTCCACCTCAAGGCAGGGTTAAGGGCACCCACCCTCTCCGCAGTCACAAATCCATGTACAACTTGCAGTCTTTCCTCTACATCTTTGGTTCTTCATCCTTGGAATCAACCAGCCACAGATCATGTAGTACTGTAGTAATTACTATTGAAAATATCCCCCTGTAAGTGGACCCATGCAGTTCAAACCCGTGCTGGTCAAGGGTCAACTGTATTAGTGTCAGTGTACAATGTAATGACTTGATATGTGAATATATTGTGAATGATCACCCCAGTAAGTCTGGTTAATATACATCACCACACATACCTACAATGTTTCTTCTTGTGAAGAAAACTTATAAGAACTTTCTGAGCAACTTTCAAATATCAGATACAGTATCATTAACTATAGTCACCGTGCTGCAAATTACATCCCTAGGGCTAATTTGTTGTATAACTGGAAGTTTGTACCTTTTGACCCCCATCACCATTCTGCCCCTCTCCACACATACCTGACAACCATCAGTTTGGTCTCCTTGTATGAGTTCAGGTTTTCTATTTTTGTTTTAGATTCCACATATAAGTGAGATCATACTGTACTTGTCTTTCTCCGTCTGGCTTATTTCACTTAACATAATACCCTCAAGGTCCATCCATGTTGCCACAAATGGCAAGATTCCTTCTTTTTTATGGCTGAATAATATTCCACTGTATATATACGTCATTTTGTTTATCTGTTCAAACATTGATGGACTTTTAGATTATTTCCGTGTCTTGGCCATTGTAAATAATGCTGCAACGAACACGAAGTTGAAAATATCTTTTTGAGGAGTTAGTGCTTTTGTTTCCTTAGGATAAATACCCAGAAGTGGGACTGCTGGATCATATGATGGGTCTATTTTTAATTTTAAGAGGAACCTCCATTCTGTTTTCCAGAGTGACTGCACCAGTTAACATTCCCACCAACAGTGCACAAGGGTTCCCTTTTCTCCACATCCTCATCAGCAATTGTTATCTCTTGTCTTTTTGATACTAGCCATTCTAACAGGTATGAGGTGGTATCTCATTGTGTTCTTGCTTTGTATTTCTCTGATGATTAGTGATATTGAGCAACTTTTCATGTGCCTATTGGCCATCTGCATGTCCTCTTTGGAAAAATGTCTGTTCACTTCTTCTGCCCATTTTTAATCAGATTGAGTTGTCTGAGTTTCTCATACATTTTGGATATTAACCCCTTATCGAGTATATGTTTGCAAATATTTTCTTCCATTCAGTACATTGCCTTTGCATTTTGTTGATGGTTTCCTTTGCTGTGCAGAAACTTTTTAGTTTGATATAGTCCCACTTGTTTATTTTTGCTTTTGTTGCCTTTGCTTTAGTGTCAAATCCAAAAAAAATCATCATGAAGACAGATTTCAAGGAGCTTACTGCTTATGTTTTCTTCTAGGAGTTTTATGGTTTCAGATCTTATGGTCAAGTCTTTAATCCATTTTTTTGTTAGTTTTAAGTCTGGTATAAGATAGTGGTCCAGTTTTATTCTTTTGCATGTGACTGGTCAGTCTCCCCAGCACATTCACTGAAGAGGCTGTCCTTTCCTTATTGTAAATTTTGTAAGTTAATTGACCATATATGCATGGGTTTGTTTCTGAGCTCGCTATTCTGTTCCATTGATCTATGTATCTGTTTCTATGCCAATATCATAGTGTTTTGATTACTACAGCTTTGTAATATAGTTTGACATCAGGAAGTGTGATGCCTCTAGCTTTGTACCTCTTTCTCAAGGTTGCTCTGGCTACTCAAAATCTTTTGTGGTTCCATGTAAGTTTTAGGATTATCTTGTTCTTTTTAAAGAAACATCTCTGTGTCAGGGATCAGCTTGAAGCATGTAAACTTAAGGTCTTCTCAGGTCTTTTCTTAGCCTTCATGTTGGGCATGAGTGGTGACTTTCTAAGTTTCCCTATATGTGTAACTCATCCTTAAATGTCTGGCTTCCAAAAGGGGAAAAAAGGGGAAATATAGGGAATAAAATAGCCACTGTCTCTTTAAATCCCCTGAAAGCTGCTACACGTGGAGAAGCATGAAACAATGGTGCTGGGAAATGCAGCTGGCCGCCTGCCTCTGTGTCTGCCCCTGCGTCTGCCCCTCCCTGAGCAGAGGCAGCTATTGGTGATCAGAACACGGAGCGCTGATACTTGACGAACAAAGTCCTTATTGCCACTCTGGCTCCTGCAAGCGGCTCTAGGAACGCTGGTACAGCTGGCTGCCATGGGGCTGGGAGTGGGAGGGACGCATAGCCACCACTGCACTAGGCTGAAATTGACCAAAATTAACCACAATTTACCAGCTCGTCCTCCCCTGCAAGCTGCAAGCCTTGGAATCGACTATGAAATTCTAAACTAATTACATAAGACAGATTTTGCCAACACCGCTTTGCCTGGGGGAGAGACAAATTCCTAACACTTCCTACACTACCATCTTTCCTGCCATCCAGGCTTATTTAGTCTCGCATCCTGGCACCGTTCATCTTAAATTCTCAGTGTCAACATTCTGATTTAATAGCTATAAAAACTGACTGCAGGTTGCTGGGAGGAATTTAAAATTATTGAGAGTGATGGCTGGAAATTAATTCTTACACACACTTTAAGGTCTCCCTTAAGGTATATTCCAAATCATGCAAAGGCATATTTGGTATCCTGGCCAAAAGGAAGCACATTTATGTGTGTGTAAATAAGATAAAGAGCATAGCAAAACACTAGAAGAAGAATTGAGATCTTGGGGAGTTGAGCTTAGAGACCATCCCAAACCATCTGATTTCCACTATAATAACAGTTTAAAAAGGGTAAAATAAATTTAGTTCAGAATTCTTATATTGTCGTGTGGTAACGTCTAGCACAGGACAACGTACTCAGGCAGGATCCTGGTAATGAGGTCCCCTTACCCAAAGCCGTGCTGCTCTCGTGCTAGGCGTCCTCTTAAGGCTTCATCTTAATTTTAAATCAATTTCCCTTGATTCCTTACATCATTTTTACATCATCATGCGTTTTGTTATTTTCATAAGGGCTTGATTGATTGCTCCGATTAGATGGCAAGCTCTTTGAGGTCAAGCATCGTGTTTTAGTTCTTTCCAATGCTACACACTATTGGGATCCATTGTTAGTCAATTAATATTTTACTATTAATTTTTCAGAGCATGAGAAAGCTGAGAACTTTTAACGTGGGATTTGTCAAGATGCAAATACTTTTATTTTGGAAGCCGCTACACTAATAGGAGTTCTGAAGGGAGTGAAAGCAGAAATTTTTCTTGATATAAGAGTATGATTTCATAATTTTGTTTCTGCTGGGTCCTATTTGGCATATTAATAATTTATTAATTCACTGATGTGTATATGGGTTGATAACTGGATGTATTAAATTTGGTGGCAAGGCGTTCAACAAAATAAATGAAACCATTGCAAATTGTAAGAAGGCACGATTACTCAATTTTAGCTCTAGAACACCTTGGAATAGTTTGAGACTCATTAGTATAAATCATCCAAACATCCCATACATTTAACAGCTAAACATTCAAACTTTATTCCCTAGAGAGTATCTTTTGTAAAAACCCATTGTCTATATTCATGAGCATTAAGAAACACTTAATCTTCTGCAAATAATCCATAATCATTATAGAAAATTAGGAAGTGCAGAAAAGCACATGGAAGAAAAATATAAATCACTCAGAAATTACTGTTACTACCATGATCTGTTATTAAAATTTTCCCCACTCATATTCTATTATTTTAAAGAAAAAGTGAATAATCCAATAGAAAAAAGATGGGCAAGAGGTTAGAAGAGGCTCTTCATAAAAGACTGTGTCCAAGAGGCCAAGAAATCAATTAGAAATAAGGATAATGCAAATTAAAATCGTAAGATACTGCTCTATTGTCATACCACTACCGAGATCAAGAAAGATGGACACTGACCAGTGTTATAAAGGATGGGGAACAGTGGAAGCTCTCACCCACGCTGCTGATGAGAGAGTCAATTAGTTGCAGGCAATTAGGAAAACTGACGTCATCTAGTATCGTTGCCTTAGCAATCCCAGCCCTAAATATTTTCTCAACTGAGTGTGTGCTCCTATGCAGTAAAAGGTATATAGAAATGCGTTTGTAGGAGCATTATCCATAATAGCCCCAAATGTCCTGTAAGAGCAGAATTAATAAATAAATTGTGGTCTCTTCATGCAAGTACCTGGGCTGTCTGCATCCCAATACACAGAACTGAAAAACGGCCACTCTCTCCAGCCTCAGGGAGTGGAAGAGGCCAGACATGAAGTGCCCACACCATGAAATCCCACTCACATGAAGTTTGACAACAGACGAAACTAAACCAAAGCATTCACTGATAATGCGCACAAGTGGTCAAACTATAAAGAAAAGTAAGGGCATGATTACACTCATATCCAGGCTGTGGTTCATTTCAGGAGAAGGGAGGGGTGGAGACTGGGAGGTGGCAGAGGACACTATGGGATGCTCGAATAGTTCTGTTTCTGGACCACGTGGTGATTATAAGGTACGCACTTTGGGATAAATCAGCTCTACCTGTTTCTTTCGTGTACTGTTCTTGTGCATGTAATATCGAACAATAAAAATGTTTAAAAGGAAACAAAAGTATGGCACTAGACATTGCTGTGAAATTTGCTTTTTACAAAACAGCATCTTATTAACATTTTCAACACCATGAAGTCTTCTACTTTTCATGGCTACTTAGTATTCCTTGAATTAGTTAATAAGTTCATTATTATTGGACATGTAATTGTTTCTAGTTTTTTAAAATATAAATAATGGTTTGCTAAATATCTTTGTAAATATCCCTTTTCAGATGTTCCTTTAGATACATTCTTAAATGTATGCTTTCATTCTTAAATGTTGCCTCTCTTTCTTCTTTAGGAAGGGAGGCCAATAAGAATAATTTGTAATAAGAAAGGTACTTAGAAACTTTGTTTTTTTTAAATTAATCTATTTTCTTTATTGAAGTGTAATTGATGTACACCACCATGTTGGTTTCAGGAGTACAACGTAATGATTTGATATCTGTATGTATTGCAAAATGATCACAATAAGTCTAGTTAATATCTTTTGGGAAACTTTATTTTTAAATGATTTTTTTAAGCCTATAATTAAACTCAAAGTTTTTTCTTCCTAGATAAGAGAGTAACTCAAAAAAAGTGGTTCTTAGGATGGCCTGAGGGTTTTTTTTTTTTAACTTGATTATTTTGAAGCTAGCCTATCCAGATAATAGTGCTGCTTCTTTTATCTATTTGCTTGAGTCTGAGGCTCTCTCTCTCTTTCAGTTGCTGAGATTGCTGACATTTCCCCAGCTGGTTTATTGATTCACTAAAAGAGGACTCATCCATCTGTGCTGGGTAATTGTGGAGAGTAAAAAAAAAAAAAAAAAAAGGTAGAAAACAAGATCCCTGGTATTTTGTACACTCCCAAGTCTAGTGAAAATACAAAAAGTTGTTAACATCTCCAATTGCAGCCAGTCCAGCTGACTTGGAAGAGGCCAAAAATCAAACCCAACTGGGAGCATTCTCTCTCTGCTTTAATTTCCGCTTCACAGACATTAGTGGGGTCTGCGTGGTTGGTTGTAACTGATCTATTGTAGAAGCTAAACACAGGTACATGCTTTCCTGTGTGTTGTGACACCAGTAAGTCCTGTAATGTCAGTTGCATACAGTTGTCCAGAGGTTTGTTTTCTTTTCTTTTTTAAAAATATGTCTTTATTGAAGCACAGTCAGCAAAGGTTTGCTTTCTTAATAGAGTTACTTCTGGTTGAACTGACTTTTCATTTTGCACGTGGCTGTTGAAATCAGACTCCAGTTAGGAGGATTTAGCCCATGAAGTCATCCACCTTCCTCTTTGCAGCTCTTGCCAGTGGGAGTTTTATTCCTTCGTATGAGTGATTTTGGCCCCAGGAATCTTTTTCCCACTCCGATCGGTTTCTGAGCAAGCTTGCTTGGGCCCCCTCAGGTTCCAGCTGTTGGAGATTTTTGGCCTGTCGCAAAATCTTTCATATTACTCAATAAAGGGAACCAAATGTGTAAGACTCGCTGGCTTTCAGCTTGGATTTTTTTTCTAGTTCTTTTGTTTGGAATCATTTTTATTGTCCACTGACGTTATTTTAATGGGCCATTTTCGGGGAGATTAATTATACCCCTGACACATCTGTTTTCCCATTTGAAAATTTTCTTTCTGGGACAGGAGTGGAAAATAATAGAAAACAGCTCACACAGCTGTCTTAGTTACCAAGACAACAAACTGAAGAAATAACTGGATTTTCTCTTTCTCTGAACTACCTTCCAAATACAGTAATCTCCATCCTAAAGGCTATCAATCTGTTTGAGGTTACTAGTTGAGCAGTTACTGAATTAACTTTTTAGCCTGAGTTTTGTGTGCCCTAATGATGGTCTGAGAACAAAGCAGTTTTTGTATTTTCTTCAAGTTTCCTTTTAAATTATTTTAAAAAATTACACAGGTAATGAAGGTAGGAGGTATAGCTCAGAGATAGAGCACATGCTTGGTGTGCATGAGGTCCTGGGTTCAATCCCCAGTGCCTCCGTTAAGGGGAAAAAATTTTTTTTAAGTGGAAAAAGTTTTTAAAAATACACAGGTAATACACTTACACATGTTTAGTTTAAGGACGTAAAACTTGGCTGAAGTCATAGTGTAAAAAGTGTAGATCTCAATTTCCAGGACACTTAGCTTGACTACTATCAACATATCAAAGTGAATAGGATTCAGTAAATTGTCTCAGAGTGAATTTTACAACAGCACTATATTCAGATCGGTAAAAATCCTGTTAAAGATGTGTTAAAAAGTTTTAAAAAACTTAAAAAGCCTTTAAAATTTATATAAGTAACATGTGCTTCTTTGTAATTCAAGCAAACAGACCAGCAAAAAATAATATATAAGAATCTAAGAATAACAATATGTGAATTGCCCACAATTCCACTACCCAGGAGTCACCATCACAATGTACCAGCCCGTGGGAAGAACTTACATGCATGAAACACAACCATTTTTTGAGTAACATTTGGAATGTTAATTTCCAATCCCTTCTTTCCTTCCACATATAGACATTTTAAAACGTATGTATTTACAGCTGTAGTGTCTAAACAGTTTTGAATTTCATAAATTTTTCTTGATACTCTAGATTCTCTGATGTCACTTTTATTGTATGTTATCAAATCATCTTTTTACTGGTTGTCTAAGATTTCTTTGAATGCATATAACATAAAACTCATAAAATATTTGCTCCTTGGTGTCTGACTTATTTCACTTAGCATAATGTTTTTGAGGTTTATCCATGCAGTAACAGCACAACTGCATGCTTTTTATGGTTGAATAATAAATCAATGTATGTATAGACCACAATTTTGTTTATCTGCTCATCTGCTGGTGGACACAAAAGATGCTTTTACCTTTGGTATAATGAATAGTGCTGCTATGAACATGGGTGTACAGGTATCTGTATCTGTTTTAGTCTCTGCTTTCAATTCTCTTAGGCATATACTTGGGAGTGGATTTGCTAGATCATATGATAATTCTATGTTTAACTTTTTGAGAAACTCCTAAAATGCTTTCCACAGCATCTTCATTTTAAATCCCACCACAATGCACAAGCGTTCCAATTTTTCCATTTCCTGGCCAATCCTTGCGATTTTCCTTTTTTGTTTTTGAATAACAGTCATCCTCTTGTGATAGTCACAATCATTCATTGTGATTTGGGTTTGCATTTTCCAAATGACAGTGATGTTGCGCATCTTTTTGTGCATTTATTGGCCATCACATATCTTCCTTGAAGAAATGTCTATCCAAGTCCTTTACCCATTTG
The DNA here is from genome assembly GCF_048564905.1 of Vicugna pacos. Lineage (NCBI taxonomy): Eukaryota > Metazoa > Chordata > Mammalia > Artiodactyla > Camelidae > Vicugna > Vicugna pacos. Next base: position 2,696,314 of record NC_133012.1, on the reverse strand, counting down.
TGAACTCAGCTGTTTTTTTTTGTTGTTGTTGTTGTTGAGTTGTGGGAGCTCTTTATATATTTTGGATATTAATCTCTTATCAAATACAAGATTTGCAAATATTTTCTCCCACTACATGGGTTGTCTTTTTACTTTCAATTGTGTCCTTGGCTGCACAAAAGTTTTAAATTTTGATGAAGTCCAGTTTATCTATTTTTTCTTCTGTTGCCAGTGCTTTTGGTGTCATATCCAAAAACTCCTCACCAGATTCAGTCATGAAGATTTTCTCCTATGTTTTCTTTTAAAAATTTTATGAGTTTAGCTCTATGCTAATGAGGAAAACTCTAACGTTTTGTGGTAAGTTTTGAAATCAGGAGGTGTGAGAACTTCTACTTTTGTTCTTTTCTATAAGATTGTTTCGGATGTTGGGGTCTGTTGAGATTCCATATAAATTTTAAGTTGGAATTTTCTATTTTTGCCAAAAACATTATTGGGAGTTTGGTAGGGATTACACTGAATCTGTAGATCGCGTTGAATTGTATTGTCACCTTAAAAATATTAAAATTTCCATTCCAGGAACATAGGATGTCTTTCTATTTATTTATGTCTTTTTAAATCTCTTTCAGCGATGTTTTGTAGTTTCAGTATACTAATCTTTTGCCTCCTTAGTTTTTTTATTCCTAAGTGTTTATTGTTTTTGATGTTACTGTAAATTTCCCTTTTGGGTTATTCATTGCTGGTGTATAGAAATTGAACTGATTTTTTTATGTTGATTTTGTATTCTACAAATTTGTTGAATTCACTTATTAGTTCTAACAGGTTTTTGTATGTGGAATTTTTAGAGTTTTCTATGTATAAAAGATCTTGGCACCTACCAACTGATAACTTTGCTTCTTCCTTTCAATTTAGATACCTTGTATTCCTTTTTTGTGCCTAATCGCTCTGGTGATGACTTCCAGTTTTATGTCAAATACAAGTGCCAAAGCAGGCATGTGGCTCTTGTTCCTGGTGGGGGACAAATTTTCACTCTTCATCATTGTGTGTGATACTGTCTGTGGGTTTTTTTGTGTATTGCCTTTATCACGTTGAAGAAATTTACTTCTAGAAATTGGTTTCTAGAATTCAGTTTCTAGAAATTGGAAACCATTCCAAAGAACTGAGAAAGCTGAAATCCTCAAGGAGGATGGAGAAAGTCCTACTGTTTTAATAGAGTTCTCTAGTCACTGGTATTATTTCAAACCAAAGGTGATGGTACAAATTGGTACAACCCTTTGGTAAGGTGATTTGTAATGCATTCAAGAATTCTAAAACTGGGATGGAGGAGGGTATAGCTCAGTGGTAGTGTGCATGCTTAGCAAGCACGAGGTCCGAATTGAACCCAGGACCTCCATTAAATAAATACATAAATGCACCTAATTACCTACACCCCACCCCCCAAAACAAGGTCAAAAAAAAAAAAAAACAAACTCCAAAACTACTCATGACCGTGAGCCATAAATTTTATTTCTGAGAATGGATTTATTGATGCTTATAGAATTCAAAGAAATGGATTTCTCTTAAATAGATGAAGAGCTTTGTATTAAAAAGTAGAAAGAAGAGTTTCTGCATAGTATTTTACAGTTCTGTGATGTGATTGGGAAAGTGTAAGGAAGAATAGGATTTGTCCACGGCTGTAGAAGATTAAAGTTTAAGGTTTGTTCCCAGCACAACACATTTAAATTCAGGTGCCTTCTCTTCACTCTACAGCCACAGCTCTTTTGTGAAGTGGAACATTTTTCAAAAGTCAAATTCAGTTATCACTAGTGTCTGATGTGATACTGTGGTTGACATTGCTTTGGTGGCTAAGTAAGATCTTATATTAACGAACAAAATGGATTTCTTTGGCAAGAGAGGACAGTGGAGTAAGGGATGAAAAAGTTAACTCCAGTGTGGTGTATCTGTCATGTGCATCAGGAATGTTCTAGAACAGTGGTTCTGAACCAGGGGCGATTTTGTCCCAAGGGACCTGTGGCAACATTTGCTGTCCGAACTGGGGGGGTGGGGGCTGGGGTGTGCTACTGACATCTAGTGGTGAAGGCCAGGCATGCCACTCAACACCCTGCACTTCCACTGGGTGGTTTCCTGCTGCAAAGAATTCTCTGGCCCAAACTGTCAGTAGCACCGGGGCTGCCAAACCAGCTCAAAAGAAGGTAATCAGTATGATTTTATAATAGCACAATCATTAATGTACAAGAATAAGGAGCTTAAAAGAAATATGTGGATTCTGACTCTGCTATTGCTATGCATGGGATAAAATCACCAATGTATCATATCTGAACTGCAAAAGAAAGGGAGGGAGCCTGACACATGGGTAATGATGTACCAGAGACACATTCTATTCTCTGCAAAGGCTTCTTGCAATTCTGCCCCAGCCACTACATTATTCTAAGGCTATAACAAGAAATTAGCACAACCATGAAATAGTACCAATGAGCTAACATCCATTTTCAAATAGATCCACTTGAAAATATGTTATTGTAAGAGGTATTTTAAATACCTAATATTATTAGGTAATATTTGATACATGCGGAAGAATATGTATATGTAATTATATACATTTATGTATTATGTATAAATATCGTATATATGGTGATGTAAGTAATGATGCATTAAATGAGAACCTGTAAGCCCACCTCTCAACTTATAAATTAGAACATTATCATCACTGTGGACCCCTCCCAAGTTCCATCCCTTGCTTCTTTCTGAGAGGAATTCAAGAATTCGCCATCTTGAATATTATCTTTATCATTCCTTCACCTTTTAAAAATAGTAATATCATGTGTAGGTATTCCTAAATTACTTTAAAATTTTGCTTTCCTTTTCCTCTATAAAAATTGTATCATAAGGGGATGGCCTTTTGCAACTTGCTTCTCCTAGTCAACTTCATCCATCTTTTCGTGTCACTGTAATTCACCCACGTTACTGCTGTATAATATTCCTTTGAGTAATGATTCCCAAATTAATCTATTCTCCTATTGATTTGGGTTTGTTAGGGGTTGAGTTGTGTTCCTGTAAACTTATATGTTGAAGGCCCAACCCCCAGGATTTCAGAGTATGAAGAGTATGACAGGATTTGGAGATGGGGAGTCTTTAGACTGGTGATTAACTTGTAACGTGGACCTTAGGATGGGTCCTAATCCAATCTGACTGGTATCCTGATAAATAGACTAAAGGGGGACACACAAAAAAGACACTAGGGATATACATGGTCCAAGGGAAGACCATGTTAAGGACACAGCAAGAAGACTGCCATCCACAAGCCAAGAAGAAAGGCTTCAGAAAAAACCAAACCCGATCTCTCAACTTCTAGCTTCCAAAACTGTAAGAAAATGAAGTTCTGTTGTGTGAGCCACCCAGTGGTATTTTGTTATGACTTGGCCAATGAATATGGGGTTGTCTGTAATTTTTTAATATGAGCAATGCTGCTAAAAACGTTCTTGTTTTTCTATATACGTGTGTGTGATTTTTTTTATGGCCGATTAAAAACATTTTTTTGTATTTTTTTTTTTACTATGCATATTGAGTGGGACTGCTGAATTGTAGAGGATACATGTCTCACTTTGCTAAGATAAAACCAACTCGTTTCCATGTAAAAAAATTCTCATAACTCCACAGTCTTTCCAGCACTTTGTCCTGTCACACCTGTGAATTCTTACTCTTCTTTTTTCTTTAATTTTTTTAAAATTGAATTTTCTTCTTATCCCATTTTACCTCTTCCACTGGCTTTATATATAAAGTTATGTATTTTATTTCTTTTATTTTCGTTGTTACCCTTAGGATTTTACCACACCTCTTTAATCTAGCGTTAATTAGCATTTTTCTCTCCCACGGTCATAAAAGAGCTTTAGAACATTTGCTTGTCACCACTCTTTCCCAATTTATATGCTACTGTTGTCCAGCATTTCATCTTTTTTTTTAAACCTAATTAGACTTTATTATTTTATACAGATAATATCTGCTTTAGGCACACACACACACACACACCCCAATTTCTTTTTTTTTTTTTTTGTATTCATTCTTTCTTACGTCTCAGCCTTTGCTCCTGAAGCAAGTTTTGTTTTTTATTTTGTTTCTGTTTTTTATTTTTTGTCCTCTGAAGTTCCTTTATAAGTTTTTCTTAGTGAAGATGCACTGGAAACAGATTTTCAGTTTTTGTTTATCTGAAAGTGTCTTTATTTCAACTTTATTCTTGAAACATAGTCTTTCCGAGTTCATGATTCGAGGTCCGTTGCAGTTTGCGCTCAGCATTTTCTAGGTGTTACTTGGCAGTCCTCTGACTTCCATTGCTCACAGTGAGAAGTCAGCTGTCAATCTAATTGTCATTCTGGGGAGGTGACCTTGTCTCACTGGTTGCTTTAACAGGATGACCTTGATTCTGGTTTGCCCAGGACATCCCTGTTTAAATCTGTTGCCTTAAGATAATGGTTAAGAATGCTGTGCTATACAGTAGAAACTGGTTGTTAATCCGGTTTTGCGAGAATTTTCCATGTATTTCTGATGTAAGAGCTATTCTGCCAAAATTCAGTAGGTATTCTAGGAGAACTGTTCCATATATAGATTCTGGGTTTTTTTTGTTGTTTTGTTTTTTTACGTTCTAGATGTAGTTTTTGATGTATTTGTGGGAGGGGGTGAGCTGTGCATCCTTCTCTGCCATCTTGGCAACCTCCCCTGTGTCTTTATGTTTAAAGTTGGTTCTTGTAGACAACCTATAATTGAGTCCTACTTTTTTATTTTTACTATTGTAATCTAACAACCTGCATTTTATTGATGCTTATAGAATTAATTATATTGTATGACATTTATAAAAGAGGGGCCTAAAAATTCCCAAACTGAAAATTTTCAGTTATTGATATAATAATTTATTAATAATTAGAGACACCAGAAATTACTAAAATAACCTGCAATATAGAAGTTCTAAGTGTTGCCTACTACAGTTTAGCACAAATAACTAAAAACACATAAGGTTACTTAGATTCTGCCACAGACATTTATTGAACATTTACTGTCTGCTAAACTCTGTCTCAGGTGCCAGCTTGGGTGAAACAAAGAAAAGTATTCCACCCTCTTTCATATTTTCATTCTGAAAAATCAGTGGAAAAGGGAGAGGTGCAGTTTCTCACCAGCTCAGAAACTGCTTAGAGGATTCTTTGTGACTGTCTTTTTAACTGCCTGTGGTCAGGTTTGCCCCCTGATATTGCATGTAATGAGAAGTGAGATGTATTTTGGTGTTTTGTTTGTTTATTTTTTTTAAATTTTATTTTTTATTGAAGTATAGTTGATTCGCAACGTTAGTTTTTGGGGGGATGTATTTTGAATAAAATATTGAAGCATGATCTGGAAGATCTGAGTCAACAAACTCATTCCACCCTCTTCCCCATCTCCACATAGAGGCAAGGGTGGGACAGCAACACCCCAGGCTCTTGGTGTCACTGAAATAGCCACAGGGGCTTCAAAGCTGGGGATGGACCGGTGCTGGCATCCCAGCCCAGCCACTGACTTACTCTTGAGACTTCAAACAGATTCAGATTCCTGAACATCAAATGCAATATAGATGCTAATTGCTAACCCCTGTCCCGTTAAAGAGTTTAGAAACCCAAGGATGATATGAAACATATTTTTTAAATTGAAGTATAGTCAGTTACAATGTGTCAGTTTCTGGTGCGCAGCACAATGTCCCAGTCATGCATATATACATATATTCATTTTCATTTTCTTTTTCATTGAAGATTGTTACAAGATATTGAATATATTCCCTGTGCTATACAGAAGAAATTTGGTTTTTATCTGTTTTTAATATATAGCACTTAACATTAGTAAATCTCAAATTCCCAAATTTATCCCTTCTCACCCTCAGTAACCATAAGATTGTTTACTATGTCTGTGAATTTGTTTCTGTTTTGTAGATGAGTTCATTAGTGCCCTCTGTTTTCTTTCTTTCTTTCTTTTTTTTTAGATTCCACATACAAGTGATATCATAAGAAAGAAGGCATCCTGGAGGGATTTTGGTGACATTCCAAGAAATTTTTATTATGGAAAATTTCAAACATGCTCAAAAATAAAGAAAAGGGTATAATAATAAATTCTCATAGTCTCATCCCCAGAACAGTTTGCCAATCTTATTCTACCTACATCTCAGCCCAACTTTTTTTCTGTTTCCTGAAGGATTTTAAAGCGAACCTTAGATATCAGATCATTAAACCCAAAAATACTTCAGTATGTAAGTAAATCCTTTAAAAACTACATCTGTTAATCCTTTGCTAGCCTCACTCCCTCCTTGTTGGATTAGAAAACTAAGAGGGTTAGTGATTTGCCCAAAGCCATATAATTAGTGGCAGAACCAGAGTGAGAACTTTAGTGCTCCTAATTCTTAATCCTATATTCTTTCCTCATAAAGCATGTTGGCTCTAAAGGTTACCTACTTTTCAGCTAAGAAGAAGAAAAAAAACCCTGCAGTTAGACTCTCTACCAGTACCTTACATTGGGATCATCTTGGAAAATATTAAAAATGTAATTCCTAACCCCCTGCCCCAGAGAATCTAATTCCTTAGGGCTGAGGTAGAAGCCAGTGGTTTGCTGGAACCAACTGATACTGATCTCCAGAGCCAACTATTAAATTTTAAGGAATTTTATGAGCCAATTACTAAAACTCATTAAAAATTAAATGATATAAGCTTAGGATTGAATATATTATGTTAAAAACAAAGGTAACAAATATTCAGAACTCATCATTCTTGGACTTCACTGCCCTTTACTATGATCTATGCTCTCAAGGCTACGTGCGTCATGTGGGTCTGGTGTCCTGGTGCTACTGGGCATTGGTTTCCAACTGCACATTCAGTGATAGCTTGGAATCTGCCACGTGGGAGCGTTTCCACCATGGAAACTGACAAATACAAACCAGGCTTGGTTTAGCGTTTTGGTGATCATCTAGCCTTAAGCAAATAATAGAGAACGTGTTAATAATGCAGGTTAAACTGCAAAGTGTGTCCATTACATTCTGAATAGTACAGAGGAGGAGAAATTCTTCCAGTAGTCAAAAAGCGATTAGACAGTTCAGTAGAGAAGTCTCTCCCATCCATTACTGATGTTTCACTTTTGTTTTCCGCACTCCTATCAACGAAAACATCAACCAACATTCATGTCAGAACTACACTTGTTCAACTGCAAGCACAGGTTGGCTACAGAGAAAAGAATTTGGCGAAAATAAAAACAGCATCCTGTAGGAATCAATTAGCCCTATAAAATTTACAATAAAAAACACTGTTGTATTATTAACTGTAAATTACGTACCACCACCCTTTTAATCAGCGACATATGTAATATACCTGTGTATGTATAGAATGTCTACGTTGTTGTCTTTTTTGGTGTTTTGGAGAGCTAGTTGTTGAAGATTTTCTAGCATATCTCTGGGCGAAACTTAGGAATCTGCATTTCAAACGGGCATCTCAGGGATTCGTACGCCTCCTGAATTTGGAGAGCCACTGTTTCACCATTGAACTTAAAAGATCAGGATCCTTAATTAAGATGGTGAACTTGTCCATCCCCCAAATCCTCTCATGCCCTTTTATGATTCTCCTCTTCTGACCTCCTGCCCAACCCTCCCCGCAGGCAACCACAGATCTGCTTACTGTCCCTACAGATCTGTTTGCATTTTCAGACAGAATGTGCTCTTTTGGGTATGGTTTCTTTCACTCAGTATAATTCTTTTGAGATTCACCCATGTTGGTGACTGTCTGAACAGTTCGTTCCTTTTTATTCTGAGTAGTTCTCCATTGTATGGATTCAACACAATTTCTTTCTTTTTAATTTTATTTTTTATTGAAGTGTAGTCAATTTACAATGTCAGTTTCAGGTGTACAGTAAAGTGATGTAGTTATACATATACATACATATATTTGCATGTATTTTCAGATTCTTTTCCATGATAGCTTATTACAAGAAATTGAATATAGTTCCCTGTGCTATACAGTAGGTCCTTGATTGTTTATCTATTTTATATAGAGTAACGTGTGTCTGTTAACCCTAGACTCCTAATTTATCCCTCCCCGTGTTTCCCCTTTGGTAATCATAGTTTGTTTTTTATTCCATGAGTCTATTTCTGGTTTATAAATAAAATTTTTATCTCTTTTTAAAAATTCCACATATAAGTGATATCATACGGTATTTGTCTTTGTCTAACTTACTTCACTTAATATGATAATCTTTAAGTCCCTCTATATTGCTCCAAATGGCATTATTTCATTCCTTTTTATGGCTGAGTAGTATTTCATTATATACACACACACACACACACACACACAAACACATACAGACTATATTCAATTTCTTGTAATAAGCTATCATGGAAAATAATCTGAAAATACATGTAAATATATATGTATGTGTATGTATAACTACATCATTTTACTGTACACCTGAAACACACACACCACATCTTCTTTATCCATTTATCTGTCAATGGACATTTAGGTTGCTTCCATGTCTTGGCTGTTGTAAATAGTGCTGCTGTGAACTTTGGGGTGCATGTGTCTTCTTGAATTATAACTTTCTCCAGACATATGCCCAGGAGGAAGGAATTCAACACAATTCCTGTATTCATTCACTGTTGACAGACATTTGGGTTGTTTCTGTTTTTGCTTATTACAAATAACACTGCTATGAACATTTGTGTGTGAATCTTTGGACGTGTATTTATTTCTTTTGGGAAATATTTAAGCGTGAAGTGGCTGGATTGCGTGGTTGATACGTGTGTAAATTTTAAAGAAACTGCCAAACTGGGGGAGGGTATAGCTCAAGTAGTAGAGCTCATGCTTACCATGCACGAGATCCTGGGTTCAATCCTCAGTCCCTCCATTAAAAAATAAATAAATAAACCTAATCACTTCCCTCTTTCCTCAAAAAAACAAACATAAAGAAACTTCCAAACTGTTTTCCAAAGTGGCAGAGGCTTTTTTTTTTGGGTGGTGAAAACGTTATGGGTGGTTCTGACATTGGCTCAAGGTTTTCGTGTGAGCATTCCAAGTAAGCGCCAAGCATTACACAGTAATCCGTATTCTTTTTTAAGATTTTTTATTTTTTATTCAAGTATAGTCATTTTACAAGGTCGTGTTTGTTTCTGGTGTACTGCGTAGAGATTCAGTCATACATACTCATATTCTTTTTCACTATAGGTTATTACAAGATAGTGAATATAGGTCCCTGTGCTGGACAGGAGAACCGTGTGGTTTATCTATTTTATATATAGGACATATTCTTCAAATAATTACATAGCCTTGAGTGAGTGGGAGTGGGAAGAAACTAGTTTATAGTAATGAGGATTGTACAGAGTTAGAGGCATTTACTTAATTCACATCTTTGGCTGATGATACATTTGTCTGAGTTTACTTTCCATTTTTCTGAAGTTCTTGTTTGCTCGTCCAGCTCCTTTGGTGATTTTCCTGAACCAGATAACATCTTAGGAAGTATATTAAAGGGTTTTAAATTTGGGGTAATAAACAACTCGTTCACTTCAGTAAATATGTCATACGTTGTTCGGTTTCAGGATTTTGGCTGAAGGCAGCCAATTACTATTTAGCATATAAACGCTGACAACATACTCAACAGAGATAGGTGTGTGTGTGTGTGTGTGTGTGTGTGTGTGTGTGTGTGGTTTTGGTGTGTGCTTTCCCACTCTAGAAAGTCATCTGTTTCGAGGGTAGTGAGACCAATTATGATTTATCCAGGCTAACCTGGGAGGTAGCTCTGATTTATTTTGGTGATACATCTGTCTCCTTTTATAGATTGTTACTCCAAGAAGCTGCCTGGGTGGCCTCTCAATTTACCTGGCTCTCAGTGGTTCCTTTGAAGAAAGACAATCTGAGCACTAAGACAGGCATACTATTATTACATAAATAGATTTTGCAAAACCCTCCCATCTGAAATAGCACAGCCACAGTTCCTGTCCAGTTACTTATCACTAGAAATTTAGAGCTGCATCCGAGTTTGTGCAAGGAGACGGCCACAGGGAACCCGGACTAGGAAACGTTTTCCTGTGTAACTGTGACAGCTTCGTAATCACTTCAAAATACGGTGTTATTTCCTAATTTTTCTCAGAGTGGGTTGCTCAGAGGCAGGACTGGAAGTGCACATGAGCCTGGCTGAGCTTTACAGAGATTCCCCGGGAAGGGGTGGCCCCGCACCCTCTTCCTGCCCTGGGAGGGAGGCCACACGTGCAAACTTCCAAGAGTCCATGGACGAGTGCCCAGCTCCCTTTTTGATGAAATTCAGCTGCAGTGTGGTATTGTTAAGTTATTTATTTCCCCATCTTATTGTTAACACCATATTATTTTGACAAAAATTGAACTGTACATACAGCAATAAATAATATTCACCCCTTTTCCTGGGCATCGGTCTCAAATACAGAGCAGTTGTGTATGTAAAAGTCTTCACAAAGCCCTTTCTCAGTGAGGGAGCAGTGTGTCTTCTCTGCCCAATCAAGATAAAAGCTCTATCTGGAGGAAAGCACTGTTTATATATCCCAGGATTGGTCGTCTTCCAAGATGCTGGTTAAAAAAAAAAAATAGGAATGAGCAGTATCTGCTCTGTGAGAACAGAAAGAAACAAAAAGGCTTCTCTGTTTCTTTAGGTGAACACTGTTAGCATGGCTCGAATGATCAGCTTAATAAAGTGGAAAGACATAAATGACGCTGATTATCACTTTGACTTGAGTACGAAGTGTGGCATCCTATGATTAAAGAATCAAGCAAATGATGGAAAAAGCAGATCCATTAATTAAAATCTTGTTTAACTTTCCATTGTAACTCTTGGCCCCGCTTCTTCAAAACTCTGACCAGGTGTGTTCAGACCTTCAGAAGAACACGTGCGGTCTAGCAGAGGGGAGGCCCTGGCCCGCCGGTCAGGTGGACTAGACCCCAGTTCTGGATTTGCCTGTACTGGTCCCCAACTTTTCCACCTTAAAGAACCTATCTTATTATTTTTGCCCTGCAGACATGATGTTTTTATAATTATTTCATTAGTTACCTAAACTCTTACCTTGGGCGAAGACATGGGAAACCCAGAGGGGTGTCCATGGGGGAAGGGAGCTGGTCTGGGTGTGAATCCAGCCTCACGGCTCACTAGCAGTGTGATCTTGGGAAAGCTATACACCGTCTCTAAGCCTGTTTCCTCAGAGAATGTGCCAAGTATATAAATGTATAACATATTCGGCTCAGAGCGGGGCCTGTAAGATGGTAAAAGCCCAAATCTTAATAATGATAGTAATGATAATATTGATATTATTATTATCTGAACTAACCAGATAAAAGGGCTGGCCCTTCTGAGCGTAGGCTGGCAGCCCCACCCACAGCGCCCAAAGGGACACCAAAGTCTTCCGTCTGAGTGACGTTGCTGTGTCTTTAAGGGGGCGTGGAAGTGGACAACGGGAGTTTGGGTGCAGAGATGGTCCTGTTCTTCAAGGACAGAGCTGTTGATTGTAACTATCCTTGTCCTTCTGGTCCCCAGGCTGGTTTCCCTGTTCAGTGTTAATATTTTATTCAGTAGCTCTCCCATTCTAACATCCTCAGTATGCCTTATCCATCCTATTTCTACTGTTGGTAATAAAGATTCTGAGAGTTACTTGTTGAAACATACACTGTTACTAGCGGAGATCTTACCATAATGTGTATTTGCAACAGTGACAGGGCAGAGAGTGAGACCTGGAAATGGGACAGGATTTTGCAGATATTGACTTAAATAATAAATGATCTCTCTTTTTAAAACAAGATGCTAACATGGTTGGAAAGAAACAATACTAATAATTTAAAATATTCTATCCATCAGAGTTAAAAATTAAAGGTGGGGTGAAAGTTACACCCTGCCTTGTCTGTAAACCACAGAGCCTCGAGTTGTCCAAGGGAAATGTTTGCATGGGTCAGCTAGCCCTGCACACGGGCAACTTAGTTTAACTACTGTAGAAATAAAAGGCACTGTCTTGAGTTGATCTGTGTTTAGATCTCTGGGCTTTCTGTCAGGCGGATGCAGACCAGATGTGCATTAGTCTCTGGTGCTTCCCTGCTCTTGGGTTTTTGTAGTTCCCGCTCTATGACGCTCTTCTCTCGGAGTTGGGGCGGGAGGGGTGACGCTGGGTGTACAGATGTCAGAGTGGCAGCGTCGCCGTGCAAGGCGCTTGATGTGCTGGATGATTCTACGTGAGGTCTCAGTGACACTGTGGACAGCGTGCGCCCCTGGAACTGCTCCTGCTGCCTGTCACTTGGAGGAAAAGCTTGGGGATGGGGGCACATTTTCTCCTTATTCTGTTCCTGGACGTTTTTCCCCAGGGAGAAATGGCATGAAGAATGGAGAGTGTAAGATTGAAAATATCACCACCCAACTCATTGATTTTTATGTGTATGTTTAATCTTTTTGTTTTGTTTTTAAAATTTTGTGTTGTTTTTTTAGAGGGGGGGTAGGTAATTAGGTTTATTTACTTTAATGGAGGTACTGGGGATTGAACCCAGGACCTCCCACATGCCAAGCACGTGCTTTACCACCGAGCTATACCCTCCTCCTCCCCATACCTATATTTAAAGATGTCAGGGAGGGTGTAGCTCAGCGTTAGAGAGCATGCTTAGCATGCATGAGGTCCTGGGTTCAATCCTTAGTACCTCCATTAAATAAAATAATAAATAAATGAATGAACAAGTAAATAAACTTAATTATCTACCCCCCGCCCATGAAGATGTTAATGCAAAACGTCTAGAGGTTAAAAGAAGTTATTCAGTCAACACATTCTAATGGAACGTCACTGTGTTTGAGTTACAGGGCTCAGGGGATGAGGTCTTCAACGTGTGGTTTTGTTTTGTTTTTTTGTCTAGAAAAACAAAGCTTGCCTTTTGGGATGACACAGTATTTACTTTCCTCAAATGAAAACCTATTTGGAAATACATTACATATTTTTGAGATTTCTTTTTTTTAAATTTATTTATTCTATAGAAGTATAGTCGGTTTACAATGTGCCAATTTCTAGTGTACAACATAGTGATTCAGTCATACATATACATACATATATTCGTTTCCATATTCTTTTTCATTAGAGGTTACTACAAGACATTGAATATAGTTCCCTGTGCTAGACAGAAGAAACTTGTTGTTTATCTATTTTATATATAACCGTTAATATTTGCAAATCTTGAACGCCCAATTTATTCCTTCCCACCCCATTCCCCCCTGGTAACCATAAGTTTGTTTTCTATGTTTGTGGGTCTGTTTTTATTTTGTAAGTAAGTTCATTTGTGTCTTTATTTTCCAGATTCCTGAAGTAGAGCCTGTGGAACATAATTAGACCTTATCTCAGTGACGCACTTCCCACAGCGGCCCCACCGGCCAGTCTTCATGCTTGAAGACAGTAGACCTCTCCCATCTAATGAGCTCCTCTGACTCCACGCACATTTGCTGTGATCTAAGAAATCAGATAACCCTGATTACTAGAGCTGTTTAAAATAAGAGTCAACACACTTGAGTGACTGCCTGATGGCGTCTCTTAGAAAGTAAAGCAGTCAGTGAATTTTAATGAATGAACTTCACAACTGCTCTTTCGGCTCCTGGGTGGCTCTGGGTCAAGGTTCTCAAGGATCCCAGTGAGGCTGAGAAGTCTGATCTTGAACTGCATGAACTATTTTTGCACTTAAAGCTGAATATCTATGCAGTATAGGTTTGAAACAGGTTATTAAACAAATTACATATTACACTCTACATACTTGGCACTTTCTTAGTGTAAAAATTTGACAGCTTACATATTGTTTTATGGTATATTTTGATATGGATTAGTCTTCTCCCCGCCCCCAGGAGGATAAAAATGACTCTGGCATCATGATCTTACTGATTTCCAGAACTTTCTATATATTTCTGTACCATTACCAACATTGCCAGCACCATATGAGGGTGGAAACACCTTTATAATGGGCTTGGAAATTCAAATAACATATTTTCATTCCTAAATCACTATGTTTATGAAAAACACTTACATAAGAATACAGCTAAAAGCTAAAATCCACATAGAAAAAGTCTAAGGGTACCTACCCATCCTTCTGCTGCTCCTTTCACTGTCCCAGTTCTGCTGGGCATCGTCACAGAGCGGGAGCTGCAAAGGTAGCTGGTTGGTCTTTTCCCTCATTCTGTTTCTGTTAACGATGGAGACCAAGGATGGTGGATGCTGTCTCAGAAGAGTGGTCCCCTAAAAGGACAATCCGTATAATCAAAATAGTATCTACGAAATAATAACTGAAATACTACTACTTTCTTTCTGTGTAGCACAGCCACAAAAATATATCTTTTCTCACATTATGCTATCACTTAGCTTTCTCATTTCTCAACTCTCTTATTTTCTCATTATTGCACCAATTATTGTGAAAATGTACCTGGAGGCACCACGCCCTTAGCTAGCATTGGCTTTATGACTCTTGGGACATACTGATGTGCACCAATGTGATCCGTAGTGATACCTGCATTGCTATGCTGAGCTATTAGTATGTCAACTGAGAAAGTTTGGAAAACTTCTTCAGGTACCTTTATAGGCGTATTATAAGCCCTGAAGGAAATGTGATTAATTCTGATGTGACTTCCCCTTTCCTTCCAGATGACAGGGATACAGACAGTTGCAGCCATGGGGGTGGGTGCCTCCTCCACCTCCTCCAAGCCAGTGCTCATGAACCTAGAATCTGAGTCCACCAGCACAGCAGCCCCTACTCAAATCCTTGGTCTAGCCTCCAAACCAGATTCCTGGCTGAAAGCCTTATTATATAGAAATTCTGGAGACATTGCTGAACAGAGAGATGGGAGATACCTCCGCAGAGGAAAGAAAATCAATAGGTGGCTTAACAACCCGCCTATCCATCCTTGGAGGTGTGGGAATGGCTTGGTGACAGATGGAAGGCTCTGAAGAGGTTACTTGGTAACCCAGAGTGCCTGATTGCGCTGGCTCTAATCTTTACACAACTCACCACTCACCCCAGCCTCCTTGCGGCCCTGCCATCTGCACAGTGGGGACTGTCCTATGATTTGCTTCATCGCTGTGAGATGATGTACGGAGGAGGCTTGACCAGCGACTGGTACCTACATACGTGTGGATGCTGGGTTAGCTCTGTATTTATGACCTCCGTTACTGTATTTTTCATTCATTTGGTAAACACCTGCCTCTTGCCTCTTTCCCAAATCCCAGCTGAGTTGCTGTAGGGACCTCATGTCACAGGCTGAGTAACTCACTCAGGGGTGTAGGGATGGGGACAGAGCCACCTGAGGTCCCTTAGGTTGAAGGAAGAAGGGATTGAGGTGAGCTGGGGATTTGAGGCAGGAAGCAAAGCTTGCTGCTGGAATGCTGGCTTCTGGGATGCTCCCTGCAGGTGAGCAAGTGCTTGCCTCGGGGACTCCCACCCCGGACCCACTAACGTGTATGCTCCCAGACCTCCCGGATGGGGAGTTTGAGCAATGTGCTGGCCAGGCAGAAGGAGCACTATACCAGGAGCCAAAGGACTGGTTTCTAGCTCTGTTTCTGCTTTGGCTCAGCCATGGGGCCTCTGCAAGGTGCATGGTTGCTGGAGAGATGCCCTCTTCCAGTCTAATCTTCTCTGATGCCTCCTCAGTCTCCTCCATTATACTGAGAATTGAGATTCAAAATCCCCCCAGACGCCCTCTCCCGCAGAGAAGGGCTGGCGCACGTATACAGGTCAAGGGCACCTGTGGCCCCGAGAGCGCGCGCGGGTTTGTGTGCGTGTGTGTGCGTGTGTGTGTGTGTGTGTGTGTGTGTGTGTGTGTGCGCGTGTGCGTGCGTGTGCGTGTGTGTGTGTGTGTGTGTGTGTGTGTGTGTGTGTGTTGGGGGGCGGTTTTTACTCAACTCCGCTTGCCTGCTTTCCAACCTTCCCCCTGGAACTTCCTTCCTAGGCCGCCCAGCGGCCGTCCAGGGTCCCTGCAGACATCACTTCCCCACAGCGGTGGGATCTCAGAGCTACGAGGTTTCTGACCTTCTCTGTGAGTGAAGAAGGCGTTATAACCCACCCGGGCGCACAGACAGCGACTGCAGGATTCATTCTCCCAAGTGCAATTTGCAAAGTTTTGGAGAGTCGGCCGAGGAAGGGGCAGGCAGCCCGGAGAAGGCAAGAGGGACAGGGCGGGTGGGAGGGAGGTGGCCGGGCTCTGGGGCTCTGTCCAGAAGGAGGAAGGCTCACACTTACCTGGCGGACCCCGACCACCCTCTAGTGGGGTCCCGGCAGCCGCCGCGTCCTCGCCCCTCCCTCAACTTCTCCGGGTGTCAGGCACGCGCGGAACCGCCACCTGCAGGGTGGTCTCCAGGCGTGCCCGTCGCAGGGGGAGCGGTTCTGGCCGGGGCGCCACCTCAGGGCGGAGGGACGCACTGCGGGGGCGCGGCCCGGGCGACCCCCGCCCCGCCCCGCGGCTCGCGGCCCCCACCCGGCGTGGGGCTTGGCCGCGGTCCCGCGCGCTCCCCGCCCCCGGGTCCCCGGAGGCTCGGCGGCCGCCGGAGCGGGAGGTGGAGCCGAGCCCGCGGCGCCGCGCAGGAGGAGCGGCCGGCGGCGGGAGCGGCGGGAGCCGGCCGGCAGCGCCTCGCGGTGAGTCCGGCCCCCCTGGCCGGCCGGGCTTGGGCGCCGTGGGGGCGTCGGGGCGGCATCCGCGCTGCCCCGGCCCGCCACCCGGGGTGGCTCGCGCGGCCGCGGAGCGCGGGGCCGCGGGGAGGGGGTCGCGCCGCAGGGTGGGGGGAGGGGAGCGGGTGGCTCCAGTCGATCGCGGGGCGCGGTGCCCGCAGGTGGGCACGCGGGGTCAGTGAGGAGGCTTCCCGGGAGAGGCCCGGGCGGTACCGCGCCGGGGTCACTTTGGCTCCACCAGCCTCCGGTGGCCTTAAGCTGTTTAATTACTTTCTCGAACACCCACTAAAAAGTAGCCTTTGCACGTGCCCGGGTGACTGCTTTGCTGCTGCTGCGCAGAATCATCTTCGCTGGGATGGAGAGGGCGCAGGGGGCGCGCCGAGGTGGCGGTGGGCAGCGTGCCCTCTGCCTCGAACCCGGGCCGGGGCGAACGTGTTCGAGGGTCACCGCGATCCGGGGTGCCGCGAGGCAGTGCTGTGTGCGGTCAGTGGAGGAGCCCCTGGAGGGCACGGTCTGGGGATGAGGGTGCGGGTGGAGGCAGAGGCGGAGGAGGGCTGTACAAAGACGGGCCGAAGTTGCTGTTGCCGCGGCGCTCCCTGCACCCCCGCGCTACCGCCTTTGACTTTGAAGTTATCTTTTCATCGATGAGCAGAGAGAGGGATGGGTGAGGAAGACATTCAGCAGCACCGTGCATGCCGAAACGGCGAGCCTTGGGAAATATTAATGCATGATACAGTGGGTATTTTGCAAACTCCACTTTTATCCTGATTTCAAAACCTCGGAGTGGTTTTTACTTGTGTCATTATCTAGGTCTAGATACTGAAGATAACTAACTGTTCTTTCACGTCTTTTTTTTAAAATTAGAAATTAAATTTAATTCTACCGGATTTTTTGAATTTTGTTAACATTTTAATACGAGAGAGTCGTAATTATAGCGTTACTTGCAACCGTGAGCGTGGATAATCCCTGCACGGTGCTATCATGTTGCTCATTGGAAGAAGAGTCTTTCAGCTCTGGAAAGAGAAGCATAAAGCCAAAAACATAGAGCCTTAGTCATAAAAAGTGACATGAACACCCGTAGTTGTGTGTGACAGGGTATGGAGAGGCATACCATAGAGGTCAGTTCCTGGAAAGCAAGAGATGGACTGGAACCATTGTGGGAACCCATTAAGTATGTGATAATTCCTTCCATGCCATATGTACTCCAAAGTATACAGCACTGAAATGCTTTAATTCTGTTCACTTTGTGTTCCGAATCTCATACGGCTGCAGTCTGTGCTAATGGGGTTCAAAGCAAAATCTCAAAACTTTTGGATTTCCCAGGCACCTGGAAGCCCATCCTCCAAGTGGCCTCCCAGTTACTAACTGTATGACCTTGGGCGAGTCACTCTTTCACAGCCTTGCTTTCTGACTTTGTAAAATGGCAGTATTATTCTTCACCTTACAGAGGTGTAAGGGAAAATGAAATAACATTTAGGGATTTATCCTAAATGTCATCTCTGGTCTAACCTGACTTTTAGGAACGCCCAACCCTGTCATGGTTCAGGGTGGTTGTTTTTAATTGAAAACTCCTTCTTCTGGGCGGTCTTCCTTCCCCTGCATCCATTCAAGCGCCGTTTATTGAAAAACCTCAGAGGCTGCCCTGCACGGATGTTTGAAATCCAGGAGCTGGCAGTCTGGAGGTGGGGGTGGGCCACACTTCAGGTTTTTCCTGTCAGTAAGAATCCATCACAAGGTCACAGGATGATGAATTATACTTCCCAGTCTTCGTGTGGTTCCAGCTCTGCCCCTAGTGTAATGCTGTCACACTGGAAGGAAGTCACAGGGAGCTCTGCGTGGCGCTCTTTCTTCCTTTTACCCCGTCTCTCCAAGCCCGCTCAGGCCTGGCGGGGCGCAGGGCTTAATAAATATTTGTGGAATTTGAAAGACAGAATGTAATGAAGTTATTCTTCAAGTCACATTTTTAAAAATTATTCTTGGTGAAAGGACCTTGAGATTCTAAATGATGGCCCTCCGAGACATTAAGGCTAATAGAAGTTATTAAAGAAGGTAGCTCAAGTAGACTTGATTACCCATCGATTTTGCCCTCGTGATGAAGCCGACTTAGGAAACCTACAAAGCCATGCTGGGGCGGCGCCTCCGCCACTAGGGGCCCCCTCTGCACAGTGAATCATTGATGGTTGTTATTACGTCCTCTTAGGCAGCAGAGGAACGTAACTTCCTGGGTTCTCCACGTGGAATACTTCATCAGAAAAGGGCAGCCTGGTGTGAAAAGCATTACCAAAGGCCTGAAAATACACGCAAGTGGTCTTTGAATGATGGATTCGGTATCCTTTTTAGAATAACTTTATTTATTCAGTTTACAATGTCATGTCAATTTCTGGTGGACAGCATAAAGTTTCAGTCCTACATGAGCACACATAGATTCCTTTTCATGTTCTTTTTCATTAGATGTTACTACCAGATATTGACTAGAGTTCCCTGTGCTATACAGTAGGACCTTGTTGTTTATCTATAGAATAACTTTAAAGGTAAAGGTTTAAAGGAGATTTCAGAATTGGGCTTTTTGCTCTGCATAGCCTTATATTCAAATATATGATTTTTAAAAACTTTCTAAAAGTTCAATAAGGGGGGAGAAGGTATATAGCTCAAGTGGTAGAGCGCATACTTAGCGTACGCAAGGTCCTGGGTTCAATTCCCGGTACCTCCTCTAAAAATAAATAAGTAACCTAATTTCCTCCCCCCCCAAATTAAAATAAATAAGTAAAAATAAAAGTTCAATAAATGGGGAGTTTGAGATTTACGGGAACTAACTACTATATATAAAATAAACAACAGGTTTATACTGTATAGCACAGGGAACCAAATTCAGTATCTTGTAGTAACCTATAATGAAAAAGAACATGAAAACGAATATAAGTATGTATATATATGACTGAACTATTATATTATGCTGTACACCAGAAACTGATGCAACATTGTATACTAACTATACTTCAATTAAAAAAAAAACCCAAAAAACTTCCTAAAAATTCAAATGTGTGATTTTGGTCTAGCATTTTCAAGATTTTTGCGGTATGTTTTTAGAAGAGCTTATTTTTATCGTTCAGTGTGTTCAAAATTGCTTTATTTCCTAAATAGTTCCTTGTATTGCTAGTAAGTTGTTTCTCAAGGAATTTATCTGGCCAGTCGAAGCTGCTGGTGTATTTTCTTTTTTAAAAAGGGCCACATGAAATCCCACACATTAAAAATACGATTTATTACATTCCAAGATGTATCATTGAAAGGCATTTTTCTTCTGGAAGTTTTTGAAAAGGCCTCTTATTTCTAAATTCGAACTTGAATGAAGTTAGTCAGGCTTGAGACTATTAACAGCTTGAAGAGGTGTTGGTGTTTTTATTTGTCAGATTTGCTCTTTGGTAGAAAAAATACCAACAATACGTGTAAGCAAACATGATGACTCAATATTGCCATATTGTTTATGAACCAATGAGGGATTATTGTCATTTTCAGGTTTTCAGTGAAATTTAATTACAGTGACAAACGAAACACCAGTGATCTATAAAGTAGAACTAACAACATTTAGAGTTCAGCCAACTGCAGGCCCCAAATCTTACTGAAGGGATTCTTCTGAATTCAGAAAGTTATCAGACCTCCAATTTCACATGGCAGGACTTTAAAAAAAGGCAGTCTGACCTTTGCTGCCTTTCTGTCAAGGTCTGGATCAGTGCTCACTAGGCGACCAGAGAAGAGGAATTATCTACAACTCCGTGGGAGAGTCATAGATAATTTTCATGATCACTTCCCTGAGTTAAGCTAACTTTAGGGGATTGTATTTTGGATTCTGAGCATATCGAAAAGTTATAAAGATCCTGTTTGCACAAGAACCTTTCTCTAGAACTGGGAGAATTTGCTTTGGCCTCAAACATCCAGGTGGTAAAGGCCCTGAGTCTCCCTGCCTCCCCGACTTCTTCCCAGAAGGGAGCTGGGGTTCAGCCACAATGATGGGTACAGAGCTGCCTGCAGGGCCAGGCTTTGTAGTTTGGACAAGAGCTCTGAAGCTGACCAGGAGTATGGCTGCCTGAGGTGGGAGGAACTGAGTGACTGTTTATACCTGGGAGTCTATTTTTAGGAACCCGAACTTGGGCGATGCCTCCTGGATGCACAGAAAAAGCAACATGAGGGTTTGCCAAGAAACGTTTGGAACCTGTGACTTAGTGAAACATTACTTTGCTGTACAGATAATTCTTTTTCTTTTTTTTTTCAGATAATTCTTTTTTTTTTTTTTTTTTACTGAAGTATAGTTGATTTACAATATCACTTTGGTTTCTGGAATACAGCATAGTGATTCAGTTAAACACACACAAATATATTCTTTTCCATTACAGGTTATTATAAGACTTGAATATAGTTCCCTGTGCTGTACAGTAGGTCCTTGTTGTTTATGTATTTTATATCCAGTAGTGTGTGTCTGCTAATCCCAAACTCCTAATTTATCCCTCCCCACAACTTTCCCCTTTGGCAACCATACATTTGTTTTCTTTGTTGTTTTCAGACAATGTGAAACATAAGGTTGGGTTATCCTGGGGTCATATCTGAGACTTTGTTTCATTTTCACACACAGGGATGTTTGAGCTGAGGGAGGAAGAGGGAAGCAGGAAACAGGGAGGAGGTAGATGGGAATTGTCTGTTTATACTGGACACTGGGGTCCCTTATTTTCTGTTCCCAAGGCACATGGGCACGCGCCGGGCAGCTTAATAATGGGTGCTGTCCACTGGTGATTTGGGGGTGCCCTCATCACTCTGTTAAGGACATTACTAAAAGGATGGCCTTCGACGTAGGTCCTGGGTCCTCTCCAAAGTGATTTTCCACCTCTGTGTCCCGAGCTTTAGAAACTTGCTGTGGGTAATGTATCAGCTGACATCTGTGAACAGGGCTGCTAGCCCATCAGGTGTCCCTTTGTGGTGGAGCCCCCGTGCCAGGGTGTGGGGAGCAGAGAGCGGACCGGACCTCAGCCCGCTCACCCCACCGCAGGGCGCTCTTGTGGGGCACAGTCTGCACGACTGTGTGTGACGCTCACGTCTGTGCGCGTGGTGCAGGGTCCATGAGAGATGTGTCCCTGCTGGTGGTCGTTTTATCATTATTATCATTACTTTTATTATTGGTGGCACTGCTTTCTAGGTAGACCTTTCTGGTGGGCACAGTAATGTGGAACAGCGGATTCAGGTGAGCTTCGTGCTTATAATAATGTTTGCAAAAGCAGGTGATTCATTCATTTCAGGTTTCCCATTGCCCTTCCATTACACTTCTTCCCTGCATGTACTACACACAGCTCGCACAGAGCAGGCAGCCACGTGGCAGCTGCTCTGCTGTACGTGGGCCCTGAGTTATTCATTCAGTCAGCACAGCGACCTTCGGAAGCAGGCACCATTGTTATCTGCGTTTTGCAGATGAGAAAGCCGAGGTGTAGAGGGGTGATGACTTGCCCAGGGTCAGCTATCGGGGTGGACCTGGGCCATGAGTCCACGTGGGGCTGGAGCTAGACTCGCTTGTCTTTTTCAGCAGAAACACTCATCAAATTGGCAGCCGGGAAAACGTCTTTGAGTTCGGAGGGTTAACAAAAACGCTGAAAACATCGATTTTCTTTAGATGACTGTATGTGTATCCTTTTCTTGACAGAAGGGAGCAGGATGACAAATGAATTTTTGTTGGTGGATCTGCTTCAGCACTTTTTATTTATAGACTTTTTTTATAGGTGGCTTTTCCCCAGGCCTGAAAATACAATACAAGGTGGCCCAACTTATTTCTGTACACTATTTCACTCCTCATCTAGGCACTTTGCAGGCCTGTTGTAAGCAGAATATATGAATAAGATCCAGCGTGTTGGTTGCACAATGTTAAGGTGTGAAGGCTGGAGTCAGCCGTGCATGCATCCATTTAACAAAGATTTCTTATTCACCTCTTCTGTTAAGGCACCTTTCTGGATACCACTGAAGTTGCAAAGATGTGGATGGAAGGCTGGCATGGAAGGCTTGCTTTCCACAAGCTTTGAGCCTTTGAGGCTGGGCATTGCCAGGGTTCAAATCACAGACTACCACTTATGGACTGGGGGTCCTGGCCCCATCACTGAACATCTCTGGCTTACTTCCCTTGTGTGCACAATAGGGATAAAAAGTACGTGATACGCTGTTGCAAGAATTGAATGAGATTCATGATGAGGTCACCAGGCTGGTAGAGGAAGTGGGGACTGATCCACAGCGGTGCCCTTTCTCTTCTCTCAGCTCACTTATCTCTTCCCACCCGCTCCCCTCAGCCCCCACACACACTTACAGCGGGTGGTACAGATCAGGAGACCTAAAATCCAAGATAGGCTTATTCAAAATGTGACTTTCTGGTTCTCCATTGTGGGGATGGCGACAGACCTGGCAGTGGTGTTGGGTGATGTAACCGGGCGGGACCCAGGAGTCTTCCCTTCCCCCATGACCTCTGCTGTAGCTCCTCTCTGACAATCGGATCTCATGTATATTTCCTCAGTTTTTCAGATGCTAAAAACCACCCCGCAAGGGAAGAAATGAACTACTTGATGATGGAGAGCACGTGGCCCCAGACCTTCTGGCCCTAGGGGTTGATAGTGTTGACTGCTCTGTTACCCCGACACCAACCAATCAGAGATTGTGCAGGAACTGATCATGTTCCCTCTGACCCCCTCCTCCCTTACCTGGTCCTGAAATACGCTTTGCTGAAACCCTTCAGGGAATTTGGGGTTTTCTTGGGCACGAGCCACCCCATCCTCCTTGCTCGGCCCTGCAATCAACCTTCCTCTTGCTTCGGACTCCGATGTTTCCAGTTTGTTCAGCCTCATGGTGAGTCAGGCTCACAGACTTGCCTTCGGTAACAGTCACAACAAGCACTGGTGGGTGAAGGGTCCCGTCACACTGGATTGATGCTCAGGAAGGTGAATTCCAGGAAGCAGTGGCAGCCTGGAGCCTGGGACAGGTGCCCTTGGGTTTAAGGGGTGAGGATGAGGCTCTTTTGAGGGGTGCTGCCAAGAACTCGGTCTCATAGGAATTGGAACAAGCCAGAAATGAAGCTGGCAGCGGGCTGGGTGGGAAGGGTTTGGGATCTGGCTGGAGAGCATGGCGAGGTCCTGAGGAGCTGGTTCTTGAGAGGCTCAAGGAGGGGGCATCACGTGGCTCAGATGTGCGGGCAGGGGAGCTGTGCTGGTGAGCCGGGGGGAGGTCTGCATCCCTACATCCCCAAGCACTGCATTGCCTGCTTTATTTTATTTTATTTTATTTTATTTTATTTTATTTTATTTTATTTTATTTTATTTTATTGTGGGGAGGAAGGTAATCAGGTCTGTTTATGTATTTATTCAGAAACAGGGGGACTGGGGATTGAACGCGGGATCTTGTGCGTGCTAAGCACACACTCTACCGCTGAGCTCTGCCCTCCCCCTTGCGTTGCCTGTTTTAGCTCTCTACTCCCTGGCTGCCTCCTGCAGGGTTTTTCCAAAAGTGGTGCATCCTCCCTCGGCCAGCAGCTAAGTCACAATTATCCATTGTTGCCAATTTCCACTCTCGATCTTCAAGGGGTATGTGGTATTGCAGGTAAAGAAGCCCTTTTTGTTTCCAGTTGGAGACTTGTTGAAATACCACCCCACCCCCACCCACAATGGGTTCGCGGGGAGTCAGGGAGCCAGGCCCACAGGGCCCTGTTCAGGGTCCTGCTGGCATTTCTGTAGGGCGCGCTGTGCTGTGCGATCAGGGAGTGTTTTCAGAGAGATGTTCCTAGTGGTTTTATGATCATGAGCCGCCCTGTTTGCCCGGGGTGGATGCGGTGTGTGTGGCAGGGAGGGAATGTGGGCTGTACAAAATCAGTACAGTCCGGGGGCAGGAGGCCGTGACTCATTCTTCATTATGCGTCCGCACAGAGGCATAAACCAGCCCTTCTGTGGGTAAGCAAACAGAGTCTGCCCAGGTGCCAGACAAGCTTGATTCAGGTTTTTTTTTTTTTTAAAAGCAAGAAATTTAAAAAAGGTATTGACTCGGAGAACAGTTTGTATAAAGCAAGTTACTGTAATTTTCAAAAGCCCATTTGGTAGAATTAATAGCGTGTGTTAAAGTGAAATGAACAAGCAGGCTTTAAAAACGCAGCAGAAGGACAGCTTTGTGGGAAGAAGAAAAAAATCCCTGAAATGAAGTTCGCGTTGGTTCATGTGGTTCTTGGGGAGATGTTTGCTGATCGCTCGAGTGAGTGAAGTATGGGGAGCGGTGAACTGAAGTTCGAGGAAGCAGCATCTCAGGGGCGGGTCTGGGAGCTGCAGTCAGTTCACCCCGTTCATGCTCCCCCTTTTCTTAACGGTGATCCTGGGCAATTTTTTTTTTTTTTTTTTGCTGGAAGGGAGGGAGGTAATTAGGTTTTTATTTCTGTATTTATTTTAATGGAGGCACTGGGGACTGAACCTGGCACTGGTGCATGCTAAGCACGCGCTCTTCCACTGAGCTGTCTTCTCCCGACACCCCCACCCCGCCCTGCCCACAGTTTGGCCTTGAATTTGGATTATGTGGGTAAACTGTTCAACGCGTGGTGGATACTAAGGCTGTTGCGATTACAGGAAGGAAGGTGGAGGGGAAGACGGAGATGGAGGAGCATTGGAGCATTGGGACGACGAGGAGGAACTTTAGCATTCGTTCTGGACCTGGACTCTTCCAACGTGACTCTTAGTGTTTAGTGTCTTAAATTCTAGGTGATTATCATCAGATATGTCTTGAGTGCCCGCCATGTCTGGGTCCCTGTGGTAAGGTGCTTGGGTGTGGACTCTGTTCCCAGGAAAGATCCTCACGTAGCTCGCAGTCTTAAGCCGAGGGGGCAGGACCGGGACTGGGACTTGCCCTTTCAGAAGGAATTCCTAGTGTTCATCGGCTATTTTGACGAGCTGGCCAAACTGAGACCAGAGAGTAGGGGGCAGGGCCCAGCCGTTAAAAGGATAACAGAGCAATGAGCACCAGGATGGTGGAAGACTCAACTCCCAGCAAACCTTGAGCTTCAATATTCACTCATCGTAATACAGTAGCTGCCAGTGGTCCTCCCGCAGGTGCCAGGACAGTTTCAAGGCTGACACTAAAAGGTCAAAGGGTGGGTGACGGCCCAATTCCTGGGAATCCCAGCCCCTTCCCCAAAGTGGTTAGAATAATCTTCCTACTTGTCAGCATATCAAGTGACCAAGCCCCAAAAAACTAGGAACACCGCTCCTCGAGACCTCTTGCTTCCTCCCCGTCTGAGATGGCCCGCACTCTGTCTGCAGAGTGTGCAGCTCTCTGAGCAAATCTGCCTTCACTCAACTGTGGCTCGCTCTTGAATTTTTTTCCTGGGAGAATCTAAGGACCCACACATTTGGCAGGGCGTGTCCCCGGGACTCAACCGAGATCTGGGATGCGACCATCCTCTCGCCCCACATTTTCCTGTATCAAAAGGACAGCAGCTGTCCTTGTCTTATTCCCCATCTCCTCTGCACACGAGTGGACAGGAAATAAGTGCTTCCTGGGCATCCGTAGACAGAAATAACTCGGAATACCCCGAGGACCTCTGACCGTCCTATCTGCCTAGAAATAACGTTTATTTAAGTTACATTTGTGGCTCTGTGACAGGAAACCCAAGGATGGGTCTTGTGTTTTGGGGGGATACCTCTTGGGATGTACCCGTGACCTGCACGCTCTTGTATCTAAAGCATCTCCTTTGGTGGGGAGGATCCTTTTTGTCTTTTCACTAAGCTCATGGCCCGTGGATTTCTGGGTCAGAGTAACAGGAGAGAGCTCAGTTTAAAGAGGTTTTTTTGGTTTGTTTTTTTTCTTTGTTTTGTGTCTCTCCCCCAGATGGAGGTGGAGACAGGTTGTTACCGAAGGACAATAGGTTGGTGGAGAAAGGATTCCAGAGCTGACTCGCCCTGTGGCCCTGAGCAGGTTCCTCATCCTTAAAGTAGGAATTGAGTTGTTGAGACTCAGGGGCCATTTGAATACGAAGCAATGAAATTTATGGGCTGAGAATGGCTTCCTCAATCCAGATGGTGGCTGAAGCCAAAATCTGAGCGTAAAACTAGTTACTCTGTTGGCTCAAGTAAGCCGATTCGACGTCTTGGGCCTTGGGTTGCCTCAAAAGTGGTTTTTCTTTGTAGAGAGTATATGAATCACTTAAGTAATGAACAATGTTGAAGGTGTTGTCTGTGAATATTCCTGGGTATACAGGAGAATTTATCCAGCGTCACCAGAATTACCTTTTTCTCTTCCTCCGAGAAGGAGTCTGGACCAGTACCTGGCCCATTATTAGTGTGGAGGGGAGAGACCATGAGAACACCCCTCCTTGGACCCTTTATGCAGAGCAAGTAGCCCATGTTCTGATGGAATTGGGGTCAGAGGCAGGAGGAGATGCAGGAACTAGGACCATCCAATTGCCCGGAAGCACGAGGAGGTGCTTGTCTGGCTTGTGAGGATGGTCCTGCCTGCGGTGAAGACCATGGGAGGAGCCAGCTTCCTATACTGGTCCCCAGAAGTGATTGTTTCCTTATTTTGGGGGCACACGTCATGCCAATGTGCAGAGGACAGGTAACACTGTGGCTCTTACTCACTTAGGAATGAGAATCAGAGAATGAATGGAGATGCTTTGAATCAAGCTGGCCATGTTCATTTCTTTTCTCTCTACGAACCAGACATCTTGGAAGTGACAAAGTTGGGCATCTGAGGGGGACACTTGAGTCCTGGAGGATTTGTAGAGTTCATTTAATGGTCTTGTCAATGACTTGTTGGACTTACAAGTAACGAGAGGACCACTGGTTGGCAAGAATAGATCAACAGGAATAATGTTATCTCTGAGATCGGTTGGACTAACATCAGTATTTTGCAGAGATAATAGCACGTTTGGGATCGTTTGGACCATCTCTGTATTTTCAGATGAACAGAAAGAGGCCCAGAGAGGTAAGGCGACTTAGCTGAGATGACCCAGCGACTCAGTGGAATGACATGGCCGAGAATGGAGTCCAGGTCCCTTGTTTCCGTCCTCCTGCTCTCCATGGGCCATGCAGCATCCTTGGGTACCAGGGCTGGCTGGCAGGCGATTCTGTAGGTACGCCTACAATTCTGCCACCTACACATCTTCCTGCTTCCAGGTTTTTTCAGAATCTGGTGCTGGGAGCTCCTGATGTGTGCCTGACCCTGCTCTCCGTGAAGAGATCTGTGTGTTTCTGACCTCAAGGAGCTCCCAGCAGAGTGAAATACAAAGATGGGAACATATTATCAAGCCATGGCTTAATGACACGTGGAGCACCTTCCCTGGGGATGCCAAGCTCTCAGTGCCAACTTCAGGGTCAGTGGGATCAGTTATTTCCTGTTGACTTCACAACATTAGAAATGGAAATGGTGGTAACAGGGCTTCACAAATCAAACGGACTGTAAGTGATCCCACTTCATCTGTACACATCCAGCAAGTGGGCTAAATTTTGAAACCCTCTGTCCTCTGCACTTCAAATCTATGATCTCTCTGGAAAAGACTTGGTAAGAATAGTTTGTTTAAGGATACAAATCAAAAATCAGATCACTTACGCCAAAGAGAAATAAGATGTGGGTAAGGGTACCATTGCAACTGAGTCAGGGGTTAAATGATAGGCCTTTTTTTTTGTAATTTACTCTAATTCAGCTTTTATTTATTTTTTAGAACACCTTTATCGTGGTGTGGTTCCTGTACAGTAAACTACACATATTTCAAATGTACAGTTTGATGAATTTTGATAGACGCTTACATCTAAATAATTGGCTTTTTAATGAAAATGAGGCCCATATTTTTTTCCCCCTTGGGATTACAGAAGTGGCAGAAGCTTAGGAAGAAACTGACCAGGTACTAAACACTATCTGAAGCATTTTATTTGTGGAGCATTTTTTTAATGCATATAAAACTCCTAGGAGAACTGAGGTTCAGATAGATGGACTGCCTTGGACGTGGCAGGCAGAGCCATAACTCTGCACCTGCAGCTCCCACACCCAGACCTGTGGGAGCACCTCCGTGGGTACCACGAGTAGCCACGTGTGATGCGGTGGCAGCCTGTAGTTGCTCCTGTGTCATTCTGGGACAGCACTGCAGACCTGTGGAGTGTGGGGACCGCTGTTGACTCAGTCATTCGATGTCCTCTAAGTGGGGCAGCACAGAGTGCAGACACGGTGGGATCCCTATAAATATGTCTGAAACAAACAGAGGCAGCAGCTTACAGGGTAAGAAACTGTGTTCACGAGCAGGGCAGATTACCATCCAGGCTCCCTGTATTTTGAGCATAAAGCTGCCCTTGGAGAAACCAAACCGAAAACCCATCCTTAAAAATTTCTTTTAATATCACTTAATATAATTTTCTTTTAATATCACTTAATATAATTTTCTTTTAAAATTATTTAATAGAATATAATTTGCCCATCAGCATGCCTGTTTTTCAACCGTATCCCTGCATACCGTTTGTGTTTTCTCAAAAGCTACCTGTAAACAAATTATGTATTCATCATTTTGTGGCAAGCTGAGTGGGTTTAATAGAGTCAAGAAGGCTTCCAATGTGTTAAGTGTTCTTGAAGGCAATAAAAAAGGAGGACTAATTATCTAGCTGAAATGATTATAAGAGAGACGTCGGACTTCTTGACTCCCTGGGATTTTGACAGCAGCAAAAGTGGTGAAGACAGCTTTGAGAAACAGCCGAGACGATCTGTTTCAACCAAGGTATTTTATGAAATCTCTGATGTGGGTGTATCTGTCATCTACTGAGCAAGTGGATGGACTAAATAATGCATGGGGTGTCTGGGGTTGGAGTGATAATTTGAAAGTATGTGGCGGGTGTTCACAGTTGGAGCCCGGGAGACGTTCCATTTAATGATCATACCTTTCTCAGAGCCATCTGTCTCTCTCTTTAATAAGCAATATTCCTTATCAGGCCTGATTTGTGTACATTGATTACGCCATTATGCTGGTTAAATATTAAAGTGATTTTCCCCCTTGTGTGAAGTCTAATTAGACAAAGTGTTCTGTGCAATCCTGGTGTTATCATTCAGGAGAGCAGCCTGGTCATTACCTGTGACATACCTCAGCTTCCTAGATGAGTTGTCTTTTCTTTTTCTTTTTTCCTTTCTTTTTTACCTCCTATCAGAGTGCCTGTGTACCAAACACAGTGCTTGAAAGTTTGATGAACAGTTCAGCACTGTTGGACCATTAAGAAGGTCCTAGCAGGGAGGGTGTGGCTCAGTGGTAGAGCACATGCCTAGCATGCATGAGGTCCTGGGTTCAATCCTCAGTACCTTTCTTTTAATAAATAAATAAACCTAATCACCCGCCCCCCCCCCCAAACAAACCGGCAAAAGAAAAAAAAAACCCCATTAAAAAAAAAAGAAGTCTTGCTACAAAGATTATGACACCTTTTAAAAACGATGGGAGAAACTGATTATCTATAGTTTGCATTTTATAGGAATTGGGCTTTTGAATAGAACAGATACAGATCTGATGAAATTCATTTTACTAAATTAAAGAATCTTAAAGCTTTAAGGGATAAAAATCCAAGTTGTAATGACGTTTGGAAGAAGAGAAAAACCAATCAATAAGCAGTTGCGTTTTATCCTGATAAGGGTCATTTTAGACGGTAAACCAGTATCGACTGAAAGGCCACGTGGTGGTCCGTTACTTACTTTTTCAACTGGTTTCTTCTGTGCAGTCTAATTCAAAAATTCATTTGCACTCAAGGTTACCAAGGGGTGAAGAGAGTGGGAAGGAATAAATTGGGAGTTCGAAATTTGCACCTCTGGGGGAGTGATGGAAATGTTAGCTGTCGTGATGGTGGCGGTGGTTTCATGGGTGTGTACATGTATTAAAATTGATCACATTGTGCATCTGAAATATGCGTAATTTACTATACAGGAACCATAGCACAATAAGGTTGTTTAAAAAAATTAATTTGCATCATGGATGTAGCAGTAAGCATTTTATTAGTGTGAGGCCAAAAGTAAGATTATGAATGACTCTAGAGTCTTTGATAAGTTATTTGCATCATTTTGAGACACTCCTTATAACGCGTGTTGCCTTTTTTTGGAAGTGTTCATGGTACTTTCTCATTCTGTACATTTCTTAAAAAAAAGTCTGCACACACGTGTGCACACGTGTAATCTGGGGCTGTCTGGCATGAACCGGATGGCGAATAGGCCCATTTTATGGTTTATTATTCTCAGGAAGAAAAGCTCTTAAGCCACATTTCATGTGACATGTGGTTATCAGGCTAGTAGATTTTTCATTCTCAGTGGTCCCAGCCGCTCGTGTTGGGGTTTTGGAAGTGCCTTTATCTCTTCACAATTGCAAAGAGCAGTAGCCTGGCTTTCCCTTTACGCTTTATGGAAAACAAACAGCCTGTATCTCCTTAAAGTGAGAGCTTATTTTGAGTCGTTTTTGAACGTGGTCAGATCAAAAGGAGATTCGGCTCTGTATTAAAATATGGATACAAAAGATCAAAGAAAGGAAGGGGGACGTTCACAGATCAGCTGGTCTAATTTTTCTGCTTCCCAAGGGGGGAAGCTGAGACTCGGCGAGGGGCAGGTGGCTCTGGAAGGTCGCATGGTGTTAGCAGGGTCTGCTGCTCCCCTGTGCTTGTCTTCAGACAGGTGAGGACATTCGGACCAGTTCCCGTCCCTTCCCCTTCTCAGGTATAGGGAACCCTGGCCTGGGTGGCTTAGAAGGGTTTTAATGGAGAGATTGCTGCCTCACAGCAATGCATGTAGCCTGGCCCTGTCCTGGGTTACAGAAGAACTTACGTTTTGTATCTGGGGATTCGCGTATTGCTAGAAATGGAGAACTCAGAACCAGCACCTGCCTTTGAGTCTCCGAGTACAGCAGGGAGTCAGTAGGGAGACAGCCAACATCTGTCTTGGGGTGATGATCCAAGGGGAGGTTGCCTGTCGCTGGACGGGACCCAGGGCTCAGCTGGGGAGTCAGGTCCTCTGTTTCCAAGAGGTTCCAGGGTTAGGGGTTCATGTACCTTGACAAATAGCTGTCCTGGTGGTTGATAACAAGCTTGGTGGTTAAGCACTTGGGGTCTGAAGCCTAACCTATCTGGGTTTGACTGGCGGCCGTTAGTAGCTGTGGAGTTTAGGCAAGTTCCCTTACCATCAGGGCCTCAGTTGTTTTGTCTCTAAAATGGGAATAGTAGCAAACATTTATATTGTACTCACCATGTGGCAGCTACCGTCTCAGTGCTTCAGGACAGTTAACACTTTTAATTTTCGCAACAGCCCTATGGGGTAGGTACTCCCATTATTCCCACTTCACAGATGGGAAGACTGAGGCCCAGAGAGGTTCAGTGAGTTGCTCGAGGTTCCACGGCTATGGAGGGTCAGAGCCAGAGTTTGATTTCTGGCAGACTGCTGCTGTTTATCACTCTCCTGGTCTGCCTCTTGGTAGGATTATAATGACTGTGGCTCTAGAGGGGTAAGCATTCAAGGGATGTTAGCTGTCACCATTAATGGTGACACAGCTAACGTCACCTCAGTAACAGCAACAAGAGAAATCTCCGTGGTCAGCACCTTCCTCGCTCATCCACAGGCTCCTAGAAGCCAGATCCTAATCAGAAAGTTGCTCTGGCAGTTACAGAACTCAGGCAGAGAAAACTCAGAAGCCTTAATCAAACATCCCTCTGCATGAGGACCGCGTGGGCGCAGCCACGGCAGAGCCTGCTGGGCCGGGGGGCCGCCAGCCGAGCTGCTGGCCGAGACCCCTTTCCAGCTCACGGGCTTGGCTGACTCTCTCCACGGCAGGTGGCTCCGAGGTGCCAGACGGCAGCTCTGAACTATGTCCCCCACCCGTCATCCGGGTGATTGAGTGGGTCAGATACACACGCAGGGCACTTCCGGGGCCGTGGCCTTGACCCCCGCCACAGAGGTCAAGGACGACACTCCATCCTTGGAGGGGATCCCTCAACCACTCACTGTGAGAGTCATTCTTTGACCAGTTTCCTCCACTTTTTTTTTCAATGACAAATTAAATTTTTTAATTGAAGTATAGTCAGTTACAATGTATCAATTTCTGGTGTACAGCATCATGTCGCAGTCATCCTTATGTATACATATACATACATATATTCCTTTTCAAATTCTCTTTCACTGTAGGTTATTACAAGGTATTGAATGGAGTTCCCTGTGCGTACAGAGGAAATGTGTTTTCCTCCACTTTGTGTTGAGTTCATAGCCTTGTCGTCCTGGAGTGCAGGCTTATTTCCAGATTGTTTTCCTGGGGATTTTAGGTATTATCCTGTGTTCCTTTGTTGCCTTTTCAGTTCATAAGTTGTGATAAATATATGGCTATATATATGGTTTTAACTTATGATAGAAAAGTGACTAATGGTCAGATAAGCATCTAGAGCATTCCCTTTGAAGCCTGGCACATGTGCTTACTGGTCACACTTCCTTCCTCCCGCCCCCAGGGGTAACTGCTCTTCCAAATATTATGTTAACAGTTTCCTTGCTTTTATAGAGTTTTACCACAAACATGCATCCGCACATGACTTATTGTTTTGGGGATGGGCTGTTGAATTGGAAAACTTGACCAAAGTCTCAAGATGCACTAGATAGCAGTTGGAAAAATAAATTGTGAGAAAGCCCAAAATGGACATTTTTCAAAGGCAGTCTCTGAGCAGCAGTTTCAGAGCTCTTGAGAATTCTCCTTACTCTGATGGCGTAAGAAGCAGTGGTTGATTTGGAGAAGCCTCTGCCGTGAGTCTGCACTGTCCTCTGGTCCTGGAGGAAGTGTGTGGTGGGTGCTGCCCCCTTGCTCCAGGCCCTGTATCCCCTCAGCTGGGCACGTGGCGGGCTGGCTCTGACTCTGGTGGAGAGTGGGGAGCGGCTGGGACAGAGCCCACCCCCACTGCCATGTTTGTTGGAGCGAGTGTGCGAGCTTCCCCTGGACCAGGTGTGGTCCCTGCGGAGAGGGAGAGCCCACCTGGAACTTCACTCCTGCCCAAGAGGCACAGCCAGTGGACAGCTTGTGGAGTGAGTTTCAGGGGTGAGGTTGGGGAGGGAGGTCTGTGGCAAACAGAGGACTTGAACTCACTGCCCGTACCACAGAGGTTTGAGGGGAGCCCCTGGTGAACCCACAAAAGTACCCATGAGAGACAGAGAGTCAGGTTGAAGTATCTGCTGGTTCAGAGTGTGAAGCCATTTGTATAGTGAGGAGTAAGTTTGCCTGCATGTGAAGGAACAGTGGTAACACAAAGTAGAAGTTTGTTTCTCTCGTACATAGAATCAGTCGGGAAGTAGGCAATTCAGGGATGGGATGGGGGCTCCACACAGGTGTCAGGATCACCGGCTATGGTCCTCCTGCTGGTGGTCAGAGGGGCTGCTGAAGCTCCAGCCATCACATCACATTTCAGGAGGACAGAGGAAGGGGAGGGAAGAGACAGGGTCTGCCCCCTCCCTTTTAAGGATACTTTCAAGGTACACCTCCTAATGTTTCTGCTTATGTCTCATTTGCCAGAGTTGAGTCATGGGGTTACGCCCAGCTCTAAGCGAGGCTCAGAAATAGTAAGCTTGTTGCTGGGTAGCCATGGGCCCAGCTTAAAATTAGAATTCTTTTTATAAAGAGGAGGGGACTAATGTGTATTGGGAGGCAGCCAGCAGCCTGTGTCACTTTCTTTTCATGGCAGTAGCAGTCAAGTGGCCTTTCTCCACATGTTCCAACCCTGGAGAGGAGTGTGACCACAGCTAGCAGGTGGGGGAGGTGGGGGGGAGATGGGGAGGAAAGGCAGAAGCCGACGCCCTGGTGCAGATCATGGCAGGGCAAGTCGGGGAGCAAGTGGTCTTAATTTTTTGACTTAGTACTTAAAGGGTCAGTAATGTACTGACCTGACATTTTATGTTCGGAATCATAATTGTATTTTGTGACTCAAAGTGACTTTAGGGCTTTCTGTTACCTGCAGGTGGCCAGAGAATTATGGGACCTACCAGAGTGTCCCTTGGGTAGCAGGGAGGAAAGCATTCTGTCTGAATATTATGTCTATTTCAACTCATTAACAGCTTTATTGTACGTAACCACTGTGCCATTTTCACACCTAAAAGTTAACAGTCGTCCTTGAAAAATCACCTAATACCCAGGCTGTGTTGAAATCTCCCTCATTTTGTAAATAAGTGTGGAGATGGCTGTTAACTGGACTTGCTGTGGTGATTGCTGTGCAATATATACAAATAATTGGGTCATTACGTTGTGAGCCTGAAACTAACTATGGTATGTCAATTACACCTCAATTAAAAGAAAAAAATACATACTCTAACCTAGTAACTTCGCTTATAAGGATTCATCCTACAAAGATCATCAGACTAGTATCCAAAGATGTATGTAAAACATGTTCATTGAAGCTTCATTTATAGGGAAAAAAATCCTAAGTCTCAATCCATGGGAAATGGTTCAAATATTATGGTATCTCCAGACAGAGGAATTATCAGCCATTAAAAAGGGTGATATAAGGGATTAATGATGTGCAAATAT
Organism: Vicugna pacos; assembly: GCF_048564905.1. Lineage (NCBI taxonomy): Eukaryota > Metazoa > Chordata > Mammalia > Artiodactyla > Camelidae > Vicugna > Vicugna pacos. Next base: position 2,661,130 of record NC_133012.1, on the reverse strand, counting down.
GATTAAATTATATTGATCAGTGAAAAGGGTTCCCCTTGATTAACTCAGAAATTATCTTTTTGTTTGTTTGCATCTCATTTGCAGAAGGTCCGGCGTGTGAGGTGTATTTCAGACGTGTGGAAAGTACGCATAGGATAGCCCGTGGTGTCCCCTTGTCCTCAGAAAGACCTGGACCTCTCAGCACACACAGTGCTTGGTGCCTTGTCTCTGTGGCCCTTTGATTACAGCTCTGTTTTAGAAATTGTGGAAGAGGCTAGCAATAATCCACACAGACATAAAACTTCATGGGTCACAGAGCTGCTAACACCTCAGTCAGAAAGTTTGAGACCATGGGGTTTGACTTTGTTGTTATCCTGGACAAGGAATGATTTCTTCTTACTCATGGAAAGTATAGGTCTTCAAAGTGGGAAGTAATGGAATCTATTTTACGCTTAGATAGAATTTCACGTTGACCATTGGTAGAGCGTGGGCCCTGAGGGTGTGATCTTGTCATAGTAACATACCACAAGGAGCGTGTTCTAAATTGACAAGAGTGTTTTATAAATTGTGTATTTAGAATACATGGATGGGATTTTAATTTTCGTTAACCTGAGTTTGCTGGAAACGGTCCACATGAAGCACTGCGGTGTAAAACAAACAGAAAAGAGTGGGTTTCCTCAGGTCGATCCTGCCTGATCTTCCCTCTTCTTTCCAAATGTTTTATTCTTTATAAAATTATGTTGTTAATCCTCAGGAACACTCTTTTCAGCACTGCCATTCCTCATCATGTCAGTATAAAGGGCTAGTTCAAAAGTATCCTTGTTTGAAAGAATAGCTACTCCAGTTTTTAGGTATTTTTATCTTCATACTTCCAAAGTGAATATGAGATATCTACATGTTCTACTTTTAAAAAGAACAAATAACAACACATCAAAGTTACAAAATAGATAAATCAGGAAATTATTTACATTCTAAAAACAAGGTAATACAGATTGCAGTTCAGATAGTGACGTAGTGTGTTTGGAAATGATGTAAGTTTTTTAAAGATCCACATAAGTAACTCTTTTGCAACTTGACACTGTCAAAAGTAAAAGTGTCTGTGAGTCCTTCTTAGGGTGCATATTGCAGACACTTGAACCTCCACGTTATTATTTATTCCTTTAACAGTAATAAATTGGAATAAATTGGTGGGTCCCCAGCCACGTGCCCTGCATAGAGCTGGTGGGGGCGCCGGGGGCAGGGGGGTGAAGTCACGTGAAGAGACAGCTGCTTTGTATTCGAATTAATCACAACAGACACTTATTAATCTTCAGTTGGCGTATTTTGTTGTAGAAATGCTGTTAAAAACCCTTTGACTTTGATATTTCAGGAAATTGAAAGGAGTGTTTTTGAGTGCAGATTTTTCTTGTTAATATCCGTCAAAGACAGTAGGAGGAAGACAGTTAACCCTTGTTAGTTTATTTGGAAACATGCCATTTTTAGCACACTAATTTCTAGAAAAAGGGAAGATCCAACTTAAGCTGGATGGATGCAGTTTGCAGCATTAGCCACATTCATCTACTTCTCTTAACTTGGAAGCTTTAGACTTGATTGTAAGAAAGGGTTTGGTGAATGACACTTCAGTGGAAATTTTCATTTTCTGTGCGCTATCAGTGCATTACGGGCATAATGACTCTAGTGCTGTACATCACTGACACGCCAGAGACAGAGCAGCAGCATGGCCTGTCAACTTGGTTATTATTTGATTCAACATTTTAATTTATTTTCTAAATTATTAACCATGGCATCAGTTTAAAAGAAATTCTAAATGTTAAATTATAGAGGATGCAAACAAGTATGTATCTGCTCTTTGTTGATCAAGAATTAAAGCCTAAGTTTGGAACTATATTCAATATCTTGTAATAATCTTTAATGAAAAAGAACATGAAAACAAATATATGTATGTATGTGCATGACTGGGACATTGTACTGTGCACCAGAAATTAACACATTGTAGCTGACTATGCTTCAATTAAAAAAAAAAAAGCCATGAGGTTAAAAAAAAAAAGAAATTAAAGCCTAAGCAAGAGCTTTTTTAAAAAAAAATTGTGGTAAAATAGACATAAAATTTACCATCTTAACCATTTAAAGTGTACCGTTAAGTGACATTAAATACATTCACAGTGTTATGCAACCATCACCACCATCCATCCCCAGAACTTTTACAGGGGGCTGAGTTTTATTACTAAAATAAAAATTATGATCATTATTATTAGTAGTAATATTATTATTATTTTGAGGCTCTGTGTTCTAGCCTGCCTGATGGAAAAGTGGCATCACCGAGTTCTCCAGTCTTTATGATGGAAGACGGTGTGTCACAAACCATCTGTAAGGGAGCCCTCCCACTTCCCACATCCCCACATCCCCGTGGGGGTCCCGGTCAAGGGTAGTTCCCAGATGCTCCCGCGTGGTCACGCCCTCCTCCTCTCAGGGGTATCTGTTCAAAGTCCCTGCAAACTTTAGACCACGTCCTGGTGGCATGAAGGATGCAGGAGGCCAGGTCCCGGTCATCCCAGATGTGGGGCGTGAATTGCTGGTTTTAGCCTACCTGTGAGCTGCCATTTGGGGTCAGGGAGAAAGTTCTGGCCGTGGCAATTGGAGTCTGGTTTGTGTAATGATCAGAATATGGAAAACTGGGGAATTACTTCTGTGTCACCGACAAATACCAGCAACTTACAGGACACACTGCTCTAGGAATACAGTCAGAGGATGGTCGGGGACCATCTGAAGCTCTGCAGCCCTGAAGGCTGTTGCTGGTACTCAGCTGTCGCTGGACGGGTCTGGGGGTACAGCTGCAGGCGGACTCAGGTGTGTCGCTCTGCACACGAGGACAGCAGTCAGCCCAGGTTCCTGACCTACTTCTTCCCTCCTGTGGATCCCCCCCATGATGCATTTTACTTTTTTGCACACCCCCCGCCCCCCTCTTTTTCAGATAAAGTCCATTCAGAGTCGCAGTCAGTTAAACATTGTAATTCTAGCCTCCGCACGCACACAATACAGCTCTTAACAATGCAGGATGGCTTTAGTCATCTGGCGTCAGCAGTTTCTCTATTAGCAACTGGATTGGAAGTCCTCCAGGATGCAGAGTCTATCAGAGCTGCGGTTCAGATCTCTCCAGAGCCTGGGGGCTAGAACCACGCCAGGAGCTGGGCATCAGTTCCCAGGAGTTGTTCCGACTCTGCCTTCTTAATCCCTTGGTTGGCTTGGAGCGTTTGGATTTGGGAAACGGTGATATGGAGAGTCTAACGAAGGGGGGGTGGTGACTTGGAAGGTGTTTTTGGCTTTGCATTTCTCAAGCAATGAGCCTTCTGCTTTTCTGTGTGCAGCTGAGAGTTGAGACTGCAGATTGGGGGGGTCTCTACATGTTCCGTGCACACCATCAGAAAAATTAGAAGGATTTACCCGGGAGGTCTCTGGTCTAGGAGAGGCTCCACCGGCACCCCTACTCCGCGGTCCCCTTTTTTGCACACAGGGCATGGCAGGTGACGTCAGCACCTGGTCCCTCTCATGTCCTGATTTCTCCTGCTCAGAGCACGTCCTCGCTCCCTGCGCGGGTCCGCACACCTCCAAGGGTGTGGGGAGGTGAGAGACTGTGCTTCCCCGCGGGAAGGTATAACTCCCTGAGTGAGGAGGCTGGAACTTCTCTGTGGGATGCAGTCCAAACTCTCCTTCTAACTGCTGCCGAGTGTCCTCAGGAGGAGCCTGCCCGGAGTCCCCGCGGCTCTGGGTAGTGTGGGTTCCTCTCCTCTGAGAGGTCAAGGACTGGGGCAGGGCAGTCTTGTACATTCTAGGGGTGTGCCCCACACCCCCTGTAGCTGGCTCTTCCGGGGTGGGACAGTTCAGGAGAAAAACGATGTTAGATTGCAGCAAGAGGCACAGAAGCCTTCTCATTTGCCTCCGTGAGGTCCTCAGCCCTCCGAGTCTAGCTGGCCCTCTGGTACTGAAGCCTCTCTGCAGCATCCCAGGCCATCCAGTCTGCGTCTGAATACTTCTGGGGACAGCAAACTCACTGCTTCACAAGGTGGTCCATTCTCAATCAGGGTGGCTCAGTTAGAAAGTTTTCCATGTGCTTTCTACGCTTTCTACCCATTGGTCTTAAATTCTGCCCCTTAGAGACACAAAGAGCAATTGGATAAAAATTACGTGTGCACCCCGGAAATATACACCCAGTCATGTAATATGCAAGCAAGCAAACACACACGGAAATGAGTAGGTATCAGTGAGAGCTGAGACTCCTTCCTAGCTCCGCGTTTTATTTTGTATTATTTAACTCCCTTGGCTTAACATGCCCGGAGTTTCTGAGAGTGTGCATTTGTTTTAAAAAAATACTATTCTCCTTCCTGGCAACAGTGGTACATTTGAACCACACTCGGTTGAATCTGATAGGTCATATTTGACCGGTTTACACTGTTGTGGAAATAGCCGTGGGATATTTTGTGAGAAGACAGAGAGGAAATCTGGGTGAATTGCCTTGGGGAAATGTATTCAGCTGAAAAAAAAAGAAAGAGAACAGTTAAAATTTTCCCTTGGTAAACTCGCCAGTCACATGACATCAGTAAACCCATGGCTCCTTGTCTGCAGGACAGTTTTATTTACTCCTCTGATTTCATCTTCTTGGAAGGTCCAAGCTGGAGGTGAGCTTAGTCTCCGAAGGGCCAGGGAAGAGTTAATATTTTTTTCCGCGGTGCAGTAATATGTACCTAAAGACATTCCAGAGTTTTGGGTGGAAATTGTAAGAAAGTCTTAAAACTTGAGCAATGAATTAACAAGCCACCTTTTCATGTAGCAGCAACGTGCCCCTTCCTCGAATGAACAGCTCTTTATCCTCAGCTGCCTCAATCGTGGGCAGGAATGTGGAGCCAGCCTGTGGCTCTGCGTGGAGGAGGGTGCCTGTGTGTGTGTGTGTGTGCTGTGTGCTTGTGTAGGCACAGATCAGAACAAATCTGTGCAAGTAAGGCGAGCCCCTGTGATGTTTCACACTGAATGATTCCCTTAATTCTCACGACCACAAAATGAGGCCGGCACCCCCACTAGCTCCATTTTACAGATGAGGGAACTGAGGCCCTGAAAGCCCACCAGCTCGCCCAGGCCACGCCCCTGGTGGGGAGGAGGGAGCCCTGCTGGAGGGCCTGGCAGTTTGTCCCAATGGCATTTGTCCTAAGTGTGGCTCTTAATCACCCCTTGACAAAGTGTAGCTCTTAGAACTGCCATCAGCCTTGTAGTGGCATCTTGCATCCGTGGTATCATTTAGGAGAAGGCCAAGAGGTTACAGCAAAGAGAGTCAACAGTAATTTTAGTGACTTCAGGAAAGAGAAGTTTTTATTTCCCTCTCACGTGGTCCCAGGGGCAGTTTTGCTGCCTGGAGACTTTCCAGGACCAGATTCTTATTCCTTCCAAGTCAGTGCTCCGCCATCTTCAGGGCACTGTTGTCACCTATACCCGGGAGCTGGGTGGTGGCCCTGCTGACTCAGCCCCTTGGGACAGAGAAGGAAGTGGAGGTTGCCTGCCCTCTGCTCGGAGGCCTTCTGAGCCCAGGCGTGACGTGTGTGACACCTGTGTTCATCTTCCATCGAGAGAACTTTGTCGCACCTGCCTTGGTCACAGTGCCATGCCTGTCTGCAAGGAAAGGTGGGATGTGTCATCTAACCATGGCTGTCAAAAGAAGAGGAGAGCAAATTTTGATGGGCAACCAGCAATTTCCACCATGTGTGTAAAAAAGGAGACAACGGTTATCGTGATAAAAATAATATATCATCACTCTAAGAAACCCAGCAAGTCAAGTATTGAAAAATAAGAAAAAAAATCACCCTTAATTCCACTGAAGCTGACTTAATTTTAAGCTACTCCCCCATCACCCACTCCTTCCATTAAGCTCTCTGGTCTCCTCCTGGGGGTTCCGCCTCCCCCCGCAGGGCAGAGTCTGGAGGGATTGTAAAGCTGAGATTGCCCTGGGGGTGAGTGTGTGACCCTGGCGGGGTGACTGGTGCTCCTTCCCAAGGATTTAAGGAGAGTCAACGGCCGGCAGTCCTGGGTGAGGACTTCACTGCTGTTGTCTTAGTTCCCTCTTATTTGCAAGCCTGGCTTCCCAGCCTCTGATCCTCTGCGCTCCTGGTATCCTCATATAACCCCTTCGGTTCAAGTTAGACGTGGTCTCGGTTGTAAAGCTCTCTGACTGTACAGCGCTATCCGGACGGAAGCTCTGCTAACACTGATGTATTTTCTCCTTTTTAAAATTGAAGTATAGTTGACTTACACTGTTCTGTCAGTTTCTGGTGTGCAGCACACTGATTCAGTCATCCAGATACACACGGAGATTCCTTTTCATAGTCTTTTTCGTTGTAGGTTACTACAAGATATTGAATAGAGTTCCCTGTGCTAAACAGCAGAAACGTTTACCAGTTTTGATGTATCTTCCTTCCATTGTCTCTTAATGTATTTTACATAGTCAGTCTTATATTCATACAATTTTATATCTGTTCTAAAAACAAGTATTTTTCCTATTTCACAAAAGTGGCAGTGTAATATTAGACTGCATGCACGGCCTCTATTCATTAAAGTAATTAACTTTTTCTGTGTCTTAAATAAATGTCTTTCTCTTTAGGCATCATTTGAGGAACATAAGGCTATTTCATTTATTAGAGGTTCTAAATATACTTGCATTAAAATGCAGTTTTCACTAATCTTAAAGTTTGTAATTACTTACAGTACCTTCGCAAATACAAGCACGCATATCCAAGTGTGCGCTTTCTAACATCGAGGCGGTATGTTGTTAGTAAACTCAAGACCCCGTGACTTTCCCTGGGTAATATGGCCGCCGAGTCTTTGCACAAATTCAGGTCTGTTGGTGCTTTGTCACGGGCTCTTGTTTATCGAGTTGCCTTTCCGAGCCATGCTGGATGCTCCCCAGTGTCTTGGGCAGCCGGTGGGCAAGAATTCCGATCGCTGTGCCTTCCAGAACTCACCCAGTGCTAAGGATTCTGGAGGGTAGGCTGCACTGGGTGAGATGCTGGCCGAAGATGAGCACCTCGGAATTCTCTGCCCATCTGAAAACGGGCCGTTATCCACCCGCCAGAGGAAGGTGCTGGTTATCCCTGGTCTGACGTAGCTTACCGGGTAGGGATGGAATCAGGTCAGGTTGGATAGCAGTGGTCACAGGTAGATGGAGGCAGAAGCAAAGGCTGGCACAAGGTCAGGGTTCCTGTGTGGGACCCCGGATGACGGGCCGGATGGAGGCAGCAGCGGTCAGTCTCCCTGCGCATGCGGGCTGGGTCTGCAGCTTACATCACCGGCTGAAGCGGGGAGGGTGGGGGCACCAAGTGTGCCTGGGGCCCTCTCCCTCCCACCTGCCCCCCTCCCCCCCCGACCTCCCCGAAAGGTCATGACACGAGGACGTGACACACAGAGAACGCAATGTGTCTCTCGGGCAGCCCTCGAGGCTGTGGAACCCGGGGCATCTGAGCAGAGTGGACTCCCATTTGGGCCTCGCTTTGAGCTCTGTGCACCCTCACTGCCCCTGGTCCCTCATTAATGTCATGAGCTGAGTGCTGTGGCCGCAGAATAACGGCCTCCCAAAGATGACCCCACCCACATCCCTGGAATCCCTCAGTGCGTTCTCTTACTTGGCAAAAGGGGCTTTGCAGAGGCGATCAGGACTAGGGACCCTGAGATGGGGAGATTGTTGCGGATTGTCTGGGTGGGCCCCGTGGAATCACCTTGAAAGTCTCGAAAGAGTCAGAAAAGAGATGGGATGAAGAAAACAGAACCAGATTGATGGGATGTGAAAAAATCACAAGCAGCCGCTGTTGGCCTGGAAGGTAGGGGAGTGAGCCGCCAGCCAGAGTGAAGGTGGCTTCTGGAAACGGGGAAGGGAAGGCAATGTGTCTTCCAGGAAGGAACCCCCCGGGACCGTGGCGAGCCCAGGGGGACCCACCTTGGACCTGTGCCCCCTAGAACAGAATACATTTGTGTTGTTCTAAGCCACAGGAAGCGGGTCGAGTGTGCTGCTGGGTTAGCCTTGCCTCCCGGGGTCAGTCTGGCTCAGTCTGGGGGGGATCTGGAAACCGGGAAATCAGAGGTGAGGTTTCATGCAGAATCTCCACCCGCTGTCACGAGCCAGAAAATCCTAGGGCTTGAGAAATGGGCTGTTTGAAGCTCCCCTCCTAAAAAGTGGTGACAAAATTGGTGATAAAAATAGAATGAACTACTTCTACGGATAGAAAAGAAGGTCTCCTACCCCTTAAGGCAGACTCTGAGTGGAACTGTAGGTCAGAGCTGTGTTTCAAGCCAACTATTTTTCTTTTCGTTTGAATTTGGGGCCAGGACAGTTTACAGAGTATAATAGAGACGCCTGAATTTTCCAGGGTGTTTACAGGATTTTCTCACGGACAGTACCATTAAATGGTGAAGGTGTATCATTATGTTTAATTACGAGCTTCGCCAAGGAGACACTTTTCCCAAAATGAAAGTGGTGTAGCGTGGAGGAGCTAACCATGACCTCTGTGCCCTGAACTAGAAGCTAAACCTGTCGACTTACCTTCCTCCTCCGCCTTCATTGTCTCTTTTTTATTTTTTAAATTTATTTGTTTCTTTGTTTATTTATTTTTATTAAGTATAGTCAGTTATAGTGTGTCAATTTCTGGTGTACAGCACAATGTCCCAGGCATGCATATATAGACGTATATTGGTTTTCATATTCTTTTTCACTAAAGGTTATTACACGATATTGAATAGAGTTCCCTGTGCTATCCAGAAGAAATTTGGTTTTCATCTATTTTTATAAATATGCTTAACCTTTACAAATCTCAAACTCTCAAATTTATCCTTTCCCACTTCCTTTCCCCCAGGAACCATAAAATTGTTGACTACGTCTGCGAGTCTGTTTCTGTTTTGTAGATGAGTTCATTAGTGCCCTCTCTTTTCCTTTTCTTTTTTTTTTTCAGAGTCCACATATGAGTGATACGGTATTTTTTTTTCTCTTTTTGGCTTACTTCACTTAGAATGACGATCTCCAGGTCCATCCATGTTGCTGCAAATGGCATTATTTTATTCTTTTTAATGGCTGAGTAGTATTCCAGTGTATAAATATACCATAGCTTCTTTATCCAGTCCTCTGTCGATGGACATTGAGGTTCCTTCCGTCTTCCCTTTTTAATCTCAGTAGGATTGTTTCATTAGTAGTTCATTTTATAAATTCCATTTCCTGTTTTTTTTGAACTCTTGCGAACCTGAGAACCAATAAGGTCAGCCGCCCTTGAGGCTTGAGATAAACATGTGTTCTTTTCCCATATAGCCCATGGTATCTGGATCGCATGGAGGTGGTGTGATGGGTCCACTCATGTGATGCTGATACCTAGTGCTAATCACGGGTAAACAGTGCTGCTGGTCAGATTGCTCTTGTTATTGGCACACTTGTCTTTTATTAGCATGTTGAAAATATTAAGCACACGTATGACATTGTCTTCAGTTCTCTAGGCTTATACTAAAGTCCTCCCAGCAGGGTAGGGTATAGCTCAAGTATGCCCATATAGAGCACATGCTTAGCATGCACGAGGTCCTGGTTCGAGCCCCAGTCCCTCCTCTAAAAAAGATAAATAAATAAACCTAATTACCTCCCTCTCCTCTCAAAACATTATAAAAATAAAATAAATTTAAAAGTCATCCCAGATATAAGAAGTTGAAAATAAGAGAAATAAGGATTCACTGTAAAATTTGGTATCAATCCACTGGGTTTTCGGGTCAGAGCCCAAAATGCCGTGTCTCTTTAAAGAGCTGACGGGGTCCCAGGACTTCAGTTTACGGGTAACCTAAGTGAATTTGAGTATGTACCTGGAGGAGGCTGGCTCTCAGGCGGAGGCGTTGACAAGGACAGTCTTGAGACAGACATTGGGATTGCTTCTCTACAGCCTGTCCCCAGAGCTGAGATGGGTGGAGGGGGAGTGGTGACCAGTGCAATCCAAACAGTTGCTCTGAAAAGAATGATTATGAACTGGCTGCACCTGCCCTGGTTCCGGTTTCCCAGCAATGTTCTGATGATTACTTGGCTTCCCACTTGCAGATCTTCTGCTCAGGAGAATGTGCTGGTCTCTGTGATGTCATTTCCCATCGCAGAAGAGGGTCTGGTGCTTCACCCTACCCAGCACCAGGGGCTAGGTTACTCTGAGTCTCTCCTAGTGATGACTCTGCCCTTGCTGGTTAAATCAGGTTTCTGGGTGGGCAAGGCCGGTGCCCTGCCGTGACTCTGGGAGGCCCCCTGCGGGACGGCTGGCCAGAGATCGTATCTGGTGGTCACACGCTCCTGTTCGCTCATGACGCCAGTAACCGCTAGTGGGCACTGGGACAGGGAAATGAGGCACAGGTGGTGTTGGGAGTCTTGTGGCCACACCTGCTTTTGAATCTTGGCTGTCCCTTAATAGCTCCTTGACCCTGTGCACTTGACCTTGCTGTGCCTCAGCTTTCTTATCTGTAAACTGGGGAGACTACGGATGTCTTAGAGGACCTGGAACATTGTAATCTTCCAAGCTTTAGCTATTGATATTATTTTAATTAGCAAAGTCATCATAAACCCTGTAAATAGCCCAGTCCTTCCTCCTTTCATTTATGTGAGAACATTGACTGGGCTCTTGTGTACACCACACCGTCTGCTGTGTGGACCCCTGGGGAGGAACAGTCCCAGGGCAGGCGGTGTAGCCTCATGGCCAGATTCCTCTTGCTGCCTTCTTGTTTGCATGGTTTTTTTTTTTTCTCATCTCATTAGGAAAAAAATAAAAAGAAAAAAAAAAGATGAATAAATACTTATTTTACTTATTTTAAACCTCTTGAAATGTAAGCAACATAGCTCACATCGAACTTAAACCAGAATCAGTCAGTCAGCTTTAAATCACAGAAAGAAAGACTTCAGTACAAAATTTATTTTTCGCTTGAGTGGAAGATTTACTTGGTGTTGGTAGCCAGCCTGTTGAGACACTCAAACGGTAGCAACACGTTTGCTGCTTTCAATGTTTATACTGGTTGCACTGGGAATTTGTTTTTATAGCCATTAATTTTTCTTTTGAAACTAATATGCTAAGGGAGACATTTAATGATTCATAAAAATATTGACTTTATGTGCAAGGAGCAGCCAAAGCCAATTAGCATGTGTTCATCTGCATGTGCAGTCCGGCTCATTTGATGTAATTGTGTTTGCAATGTGGTGCCTGGTATTTTTGGACTGTGTGATATTGGTGAGAGGAAACAGTTGTCTTCAAATTGAACCTTTGAGAGGACAAATAAGAATTCTGTTGATGGTTCCAGCTTGTGTGTTTTAGGTTAAGTATTTTTGTAATTACTGATTTCCTAGTGAAAATAGTGTTTTCCATACTTCTTGATCAGAATCCTTTTTCTTGTGTGGGGTGGGCAGAGGCAGAGGGATTGAGATTGTGGCTGGGGCTCTAGGGTGTGTCTGGCATGTCTCCATGGAGGACCAGTTAAGGTGGTCTCCAGGGTGGTCCTCCCGAGGAAGGGTGCTGACCAGGCAAGATGGCCCTGAGGGTTGGTAACAGGTGTCAGCTTTGGAGTGAGGTGGGGTTTATTCTTAGGCGCTGTCCTCTGGCCTGGCGAGGTCAAACGGTGTGGGCCAGCTGAGTGTGCCTCTTTTGTTCTTAGGAAAAGGGCAGCTTTCTTGGAAGCACAGCTTTCTTCTGCCCACACCCAGCAGGATGCTGAGAAGTAAGCCATCCTTAGCTGCAAGGGAGCCAGGAAAATGAAGATCCTTTGTCATGGAAGTCCATCGCTACCTGGAGCAAAACTGGGGTTCTCATGGTAAAACAGAAAGGAGAACGCAGGCAGAATGTAGACGTACTCCCACAGAGAAATGACTCGAACCAACACTTGCCAAATGAGTGGCTTTAGCAGTGGATGGGGAGCTGTGTCACCAGAGGGAAGGTGGCAGGCCAGACCCAGCGACGACAGTGAGTTTTTGTCGGAGGCTGCTTCTGCTACCACCACAAGATTGTTTTGAGGGTTTAACTCTTGGAGTTCACTGTCTTGCAGTTTTTTCTTTTTCTAGTTTTATTGAGGTAACAGCTGACAAATAGAATTGCAGTATACTTAACGTGTACAACATGATGATTTGATACACGTGTACTTGGTGAGATGATTACCAGCCTAGTTAATTAACACGTCTACCACCTCATGGTTACCGTTTTCTGGGGGAGCCATGGGAATGCTTAAGAGCTACTCTCAGTAGATTGCATGTATATTACACACTGTTATTAACTATAGTCACCATGCTGTGTCCTCACTTATTCATCTTATACCTGGAAGATTGTGCCCTCTGATCAACATTCCCCATTTCCTCAACCCCCCAATCCCCACTCCCCAGAAATAAACACTCTATGTTTCTATGAGTTTAAGAGTTTTGGGTTTTTTTCTTTTTCCTTTTTTTTGAATTCCACATGTGATACCACGCAGTGTTTGTCTTTCTCTGATGTATCTCACGGAGCCCTCCAGGTTCATCCATGTTGTTGCAAATGGAAGGACAGTTGACCCTTGAACAATTTGAGAGTTAGGGGTACTGGCCCTCTGTGCAGTCGAAAATCTGCCTATAATTCGTAGTCAGCCCTCTGTTCCTTACAGACGCTGGTCCTCAGAATACAATTTTGCATCCTCAGATTCAACCAATCAGGTATCCTGTAGGACTGTAGTGTTTACTGTTGAAAACAGTCTGAGTGTAAGTGGACCTGCTCCATTCAAACCAGTGTTGTTCAAGTGTCAACATATTTCCTTCTTTAGGATGCATGAATGATATTCCATTGTGTGTGTGTGTGTGTGTGTGTGTGTGTGTGTGTGTGTGACATTTTCTTTATCCACTCTTCCACTGATGGACACTTAGGCACTTAGGTTGTTTCCATATCTTGCCTATTGTGAATAATGCTACAATGAACATGGGGTACAGAATCTCTCTGAGACAAAGATTTCATTTCCTTTGGATATATACTCAGGTGTAGGATTGCTGGATTGTCTGGTATTTCTATTTTTAATTTTTTGAGGATCCTTCGTACTTTTTTTCCATAGTGGTTGTTCTGATTTGTATTACCACCAACAGCATCCCTGCCCCCCACATCCTTGCCCACATTTGTTACCTCTTGTCTGTTTAACAATAGACAGGTGTGATATTAATAGGTGTGGGGGGTGTTGTGGTTTTGCTTTCAGTTTCCACGCTGATGAGTGATATTGAACATCCTTTCATATACCTCTTGGCCATTTGCATGGCTTCTTTGGAAAAATGTCCGTTCAGGTGCTTTGCCCATTGTAAATGAGGTAATTTGTTTTTCTGCTGTTGAGTTGTAAGAGTTCCTCATATATTTGGGATATTTACCCCTTATCAGATATATGGCTTGCAAATATTTTCTCCCATTCTGCAGACTGCTTTTTCATTTTGTTGATGGTTTCCTTTGCTGTGCAGAAACCTTTTAGCTTGATGTCATCCCACTTGGATATTTTTGCTTTTGTTGCCTGTGTTTTTGGTGTCAGATCCAAAATAACATTGCCAAGACCAAGGTCAAGGAGTTTTTCCTGCATGTTTTCTTCCTGGAGTTTTGTTGTTCCAGGTCTTGCATTTTCATCCTTAACCCATCTTGAGTTGGTTTTTGTGAGTAGTGTAAGGTAAGGGCCCAGTTTCATTCTTTTGCATGTTGCTGTTCAATTTTCCCAACACGACTTACTATAAGAGACTATCTTTTCCCTATTGTGTAATCTTGATGCTTTTGCTGAAAATCATACGCATGCACTGTAAATGCGTGGGTTTATCTCTGGGCCCTCCATTCGGTCCTGTTGAGCTCTGTGTCTGTTTTTATGTCAATACCATGCTGCACTGATGACTATAGCTTTGTAACATAGTTTAAAATCAGGACATATGATGCCTTCAGACTCTCCTTGGTCAAGGCTGCTTTGGTTGTTGGGGAGGGAGAAGGTCTTTTCTGGTTCCATGTGAATTTCAGTTAAAAATGCCACTGGAATCTTGGTAGGGATTGCATTGAATCTGTCGACCACTTTGGGTGTTATGGGCATTCTTACAGTTTTTCTGAAAATATGTTAAAAGAATGGGAATTTTCTGAATTTGGGCCAGATCAGGGCCTCGGTATTTTATCACGCGCCCAGGGTTGAGTATCTCATGAGTCCTGGTTGGGCTCAGCAGAGACTTAAGGACTTACGAACTTGTGCTTACTTCTGACACATCCTTATATTGATGACAAACATCAGCGTGTCAGGACCCCTCTTGTCAGCTGTGCCTCTGGGAGGGTGCAGGATGCCTGTGCCTGGCGTGGTCAGGAATGAGCCTTACTCTCTCACAGACTCTCGCCCCCTTTCCAAAGAATACATGCACCCCGTGAGATTAAATGAATTACAAGTCAGAGAGACACAGAAGTCTGAGAGGAAATAAGGGTCGGGACCCGTGATTGGAACCAGGGCTGAAGTTGAAGTTACCATACTAGGTAAGTGGGCCATATGGCTCTGTGTGCTTGTTAGAAGTGGAATGCATGTTTAGCTCTGAGCTTTTTAGCGATCGGCAAGTAGAGGGAAAGAAACCGTCACTCAGTTCACTGTGTCCCTGAGGCCAAGACAGCTACCCCGAAGAGGCATGATGCTTTCCAGTCCTGAGAGACCTGTGGGCAGAGAGGGGACCCTTCAATAGCCATAACACCTAAGGCGGCCTACGCTGATAAGGAGTGTGGGTGACAGAAACCTGGGTGAGGGAGGAAATCCGTTCCTGTTCACGGTGGTCTGAGAGGGCTTCCTAGGGGTGGTGACACTTACAGAAGGAGCAGGGGTAGGGAAGGTGAAGATAGGTTGTTTTGACCAGAGCCATCTTGGGAGGCAATGTGGGCAAATTTAGAGACGGTGAAATGGTCTGGGCTTGATCAGATAAACAACGGCAAACTGCGAAATATTTTGGGGCAGTGAAGTGAGGGGATCAAAGCATGTTTTTGAAAATTACTAGGTGCTCATGATGGGAAAGCATTGCACACGATAATTATCAGTTCATATAAAGTAAAAACACTACGCTGATGGCAAGGAAAAAGGGAAAAGAGAATGTATTCAGTTAGATTGTGTTGAGAACACACACGCATTTCTTGAGACCCTGCATTTTCTGCTGCTGTAACGTAGGAATGGTGCACATTTATTTCAACTTCAGTCTTTGGCTTTGGAACAGGAGGAAACATTCCCTGTGAACAAGAGAAAATGGATAAGAAGGAGGAAACCTGTGATGTTTTGGACCTTTCAGGCATCGTGAATGGGGACTGTGGACGCTGGGCTCTGAACTCCAGGGAGACGACATGCCCATTGTGTGGCAGCTTGTGGTCGGGTGGACAGGGCAGGGTTGTCCTAGGCTCCGGGCCCACAGGGATGCTCAGGGCCACTCTAAAAGCCAATTAAGTGAAATGTTATCCCTCCCAAGAATTCTCTTCTTCCTTATTAGTAGATCTGCTATATTCAGCTAGCTTTTGAAATTGGTCAGTAACAAATCTGAGAATATATGTGTGTTCTCTTGTTATGTAAATAAATACATAACAGCCTCAACTTTGCCTCTTGGCGTGCAAAGCCTAAAATATATACTCTCTGGCCTTTTACTGCTGGCCCCTCCTCAAAGTTCTATTTTTTTTAATTAAAAAAGTTTTTAAAATTTTATTTTATTTTTTCTTTGAAGTATAGTCAGTTATAGTGTGTCAATTTCTCGTATACAATATAATGTTTCAGTCATCCATGTACATATATATATATATATATATATATATTCCTTTTCATACTCTTTTTCATCATAGGTTACTACAAGACATTGACTAGAGTTCCCTCAAAGTTCTAGGTTTAAATAACAGGTTACAGTTATCATAAGCATGTGTTTTGACGGGGTTGGGGGGTGTATTAAAAAATGTAAAATGTCTAGGGTACACTCGTCTGTTTCAACGGGATAAAGTTTGTGAAGCACTGGGCAGTAAGTGCTAGACAAATGTGATCTTTCTCCTGTTCCTGGACATAATTTAGGGTAAACGTAGGGTTGGTTGGTTGGTGGGAAATTGACAAAAAATATGGAGCCCAGGTTCCTGCTTCACTTGGTTTTATACTGGGGGTCAGTCAGTGGCATGTAGGGCAGATTGTACAGTTTCAGGTGGACACAGAATCTTTTTCATGTTATTGGGTCCCCAAATTCCTAATGACAGTGATGTGGGCTGCAGGATATATAATTCCTCTTGATGCCAGCATGGAGAAAGGCAAAAGTGAGCAGGAACTATCCATCATGCTATCTATACATTAAAATGAAAAAAAAAAAAGACTATTTATAGGGTTCTGTCTACATATATATTTTTGCTACTGGCCTTGGATCTTGAAAGTCTTTAAAAATTTATATTCAGAGTGCTTCTCTGTTCATTTTTCATTTTATTAAGACGAAACTATAAATAAAACCTAACAATGCCACTGTTTTTCATTAGCTCTAATGGCTTTCTGACAGGAGGAAAGCTCAGGGAGTGTACTGTTTGATTTTTTTTTCTCCCTCACATGCTGTCATTTAGAAATATTACAAACTCTTCTGTACTGGAGCAAAAAGCTTTTGACTGTAAATTAAAACAAAAAAACCATGTGCATTACATCACTTGAAACCTTAGTAACTTTTGGAAGCTATTCTAAATCACACACAGTCCTTTGTCTTTATAGAGTTGTTTCTCTTACCTTTATCATCTCAGCCCCAAGCTACGGTGTATTTCAGGAACCTGAAAGTCAGTGTTTCTGTTTCATCATGCTTCAATTTTACCTCGAATTCAAACCTGCGTTTCTTAGGTTATCATTCTGGAGCTGATTGTACATTTTGATCAGAACATTCTAGGCCTAGAAGGAGCCAACCACCTTGTTTCCAAGAAAGAAAGTGAGGCCAGGAGAGGTTATGAAATATACTTGTGGTCATATGACTAGACAGTGGCAGAGCAAAGGCCCACGTGGTAACGTTTCCTAGTTGAAAATTTTCCCTTTTGTACATTTTCAGGGATGAAATCATCCAGAAACTTGGGTGGGAAAAAATAATAAAAGTCCCAGTTCTTGTTTTGTTTTGTTTTTTTAACTTATTAAGATTTAAATTCTTTCCAATTCTGTAGAAACCTGAAGTTAAGTCAACGGTTTTAGGAAAACAGTCACAGTGCACTTTGAAAATGCACTAAAAATGAATTAAAAAACAAAAAGGAAAAAAAAGTTTCTTCCTTGTAGCGCAGAGAACTATATTCAGTATCTCGTAATAACCTTTAATGAAAAAGAATATGAAAATGAATATTATGTATGCATATGCATGAATGGGACATTGTACTGTACACCAGAAATTGACACATTGCAACTGACTATATGTTAAAAAAATTAAAAAAAATAAAATGCACTGAAATTCACATTGATGTTCCTGTAGACACATTTTCTTGGGATTTCACATCACTGTTCACAGTGCTAGGTTATGTTAAAATACAAATTCTAGACTCTTGGCATCCAGATACAGCGAGACGGGGACCCTGCGCTGGCCCGAGGGCTCTCAGGTCTGTTTCGCAGGCTTATCAGATGGGAGCAGTCTTGGCTGATTTGCAGACACGGTGCTCCCATGGGCCATCTTTGCACAGGCAACCTGGCATCAGTTCTTGGGGACCTTGGGTTTTGTGCAGTGGAAGAACAGAAAATAACATGTGAATCTGTGCCTATTCCTTTTCCTTTTATTATTTTTTAAATTAATGTGCTTTTTCTTAAGACAACTGCCTGCCTTAACTTTGGGGCAAACTGGGAATAGCTGAGTAACTGCAGAAGGGCTCAGAAGCATATTTTAGCCGTTTACTTAACATTTAAAGAAACTCATACCCTTCCCCATTCTGGAAGCTCTCACAGACACTAACGGAAAAAGCTGTGGTGCAGTGTGCAACACGAATAAATATCACACTTGTCAGCCCAGGAAAGTCAGTGCGTCTGCCAGTGCTGGCTCCCATCCCAAATCAACACCACCATGTTTTTTCCTGACGTGAAGTTGTCTCATTTGATTTTTTAACCTTGTGAACTTTTTGAAAAATTAATTAAGGAGTCGAGCTTTTTCAGGTTGTTCATTAGGGACAAGTCAGCGATCTTCTTTTGGAAAGCAAGACTTGGAATGGAACCAAGCTCTTTACAAAACAAGCTTCAAACAAGGATAGTCATTAATACTGTACTTACTGCACTTATGTGGGTAGTTGCCAAAAGCATCCTTATTTTCTGGAACAGTGTGTTCTGCCTCTCGTTTGTACATCTGCTGTATCTTTCTAGCCAAAAGAAAGTGGAACATTGTGAAACTGTCAGGTGAGTTTTGGGCCAGTTAGTTATTTCAAGCCACACATTTACTTCTGCCTGATTAACCTACTCAGTTAATGGTGTGTGGTTGCTCCTGGAAAAAGTTTAAAATGTGAAGTATTTATGGAGAAGGCCAGTGTGTGTGCTAGCTTGGTTACTGAGTTCAAGGAGGGGCAGGTGGCAATTGCTGGTCCTCAGAGAGTCAGATGGGTATCTTCAAGCCTGGATGATCAGGGCTGGCGCTGGTGGCAGGGCGGAGTTTCTCAGGCTGGTGTCAAATCTGGTTGATCACAGACAGATTAGAACTAAAGCCCTAGAGGTGAACCAGGGCTTCTTATGGGAGAAGATGGTCCCAAGGAAAGTCTTGGATGGGGAGCTGGGTCAGTTGGGCAGGCATCAGGTGAGGCATGATCAAGACTGAAGCTGTGGGAGGAGGCTGCACTAGCCACGGCCATGTAATCCAACAGGAATCCTTTAACGCAAAGACTTAGTTACAGAGGTCGATGGAAGATCTGAAAGCCAAATAGGGGTGATGAGGTCACACAGAGATTACCCTGAGGCTGGTGGAACAGAGGCAGGGCTGTTGTGACCAGAGACCAAACGCTGAATGCACCAGGCAGCTGGGACCGTGGAGGGAAGGCCGGTCTGGTGGGAGCTGGAACTGGGGATTAGACAAAGCCACTGCTGGAGGTACCATCCAAGGCAGAGACAGGACAGGGAAGGAGTACTCCGGCTCCTCCCACCCATCCTCCACCCTCCCGCCTCAGTTTAGCTGGAGCCAGGTGGCAGGTGAGTCTGGAAAAGGCAGTTTGCACGCAGGAGGCAGGGAAGTGTAAATAGGCATGTGACAGTAGGACGCGCGAGGCTGGGGCAGGGCTGGAGGGAGACATGCCCCAGGGCACGTTTGGTGCCAGCCAGGGAGCTGTGCCCAGCGGACCTGCGGGAGCAGCAGAGCCAGTCTTCCACGGAGGGGGAAGGGGGCGTCTAACCTTCCAGGCTGGTGCCCCACTCCAGCCTGTTGAGCGGGCACTCTTTGTGGAGTTCCTACCGCCATGTGAAGGCGCCGCAGCCTTCCACCAGGGCTCCCCAACCTCCCTGGGTGAGTGATGGAGAATCTCACAAGGAGAACAGAAATAAAGACAAGTTCTATATAGAGGGGAGGGTACAGCTCAGTGGTAGGGTGTGTGCTTAGCATGCACGAGGTCCTGGGTTCAATCCCCGGTCCCTCTGTTGAAAAAAAACGTCCTGTATAAAAAGGCTGCTTTCACACCTTTATGTCCTGGATGGCGACAGAGACAACACTTTTCTGAGTTAGTCGTTTAAATTCTCAGCCATGAACTAGGGTATCTTCTGGTCTCTGTCCCGCTTCCAGTGGCTCTGGGTAGGACAATTGCCATTAAGAATTTTTTTGGCGGGGGGAGGTAATTAAGTTTATTTATTTTAATGGAGGCCCTGGGGATTGAACCCAGGACATTGTGCTCTACCACTGAGGTATACCCTCCCCACCAACCAATTGCTATTTGAATTATCTGCGTCACCATGGTCACCATCCCCATTGTCATCACCACCGATATGGGACACCCTGTCAGGGGAACATGGTGTCACCTGCATCCAGGGAAAGGGCGAGGTAAGCTAAGTTCGGCTATTTGTGATGGTTATAATTATCCTTTATACCAGCACGGTTCAGAGAGTTTTCAGAACAGCTGGGCCGTGGTTTTCAGACCTTACTGTGGAGGAGAATCATCTATAGGGCTTGTTAAAATGCAGGCAGCTTCCCCTCTACCCCCCGCCCCCGCCCCAGCCTCCCACTCTGTTTCTGATTCAGCAGGTCTGGGAGGAGGCCTGAGAATGTGCATTTCTTGCTAGTTTCCAGATGGTGCTGATGCGGTTGGTCCCCGCATACACTCTGAGAGCCACAGCACTGATGCCCCCGCCCCCGCAAAGTGACAGGCAGGCATTACATCCATCCTCCAGGCTTGCAGAGGTCACGTCGCTAGTTCAAGGCCACGTGACTAAGAAGCTATAGCAGGAGGTCCTTGTTTGGGTCAGCCATTGGTGTCCCCCTGGACACCCCTTTGACAACAGTCAGGCCTGGCCCATCAGGTGGCTTTGGTGCTGCAGGATCGGATGGCTGCCACCCTCCGTGAGCCAGGCCATTGGCTGCCTGTGGAATTTGTAGTTAGTCTTACAGCCCTAGTGAGTTTATTTCTTAAATTTTCTTTTGTGCCGAAAGTGAATTGTTAGGTTACAGTTTTTTTTAAAAAATTGGGCCCTGTTTGGATTGGTTAGTGGGCTTTTACGATTTGGTGCAATTGCCCCCAGTTCTCTGAGGCTGGTTGGGTTGCCTCAGGCTGTGAGCCCTGGGAGCCCCCCTGCAGGGCCCTTAGGGGGGACCCTGTGCATGACCAGCTGACCTCTGTGAGGGGACCTCCGGGGACCCACTGCCTGCAGGGTGGGACGTTTGCTTCCACAGACCTTTTTCCTTCTCCCTCGGGGTGTGGCCTGTGGCCTGGCATTTTGTTTCACAATAACCAAGAATGTTTTAAATAAAAATCGGTCTCCCATGAGGACGGATGCTGGGGGCATCCCCAGCGACCTTTACAGAGTCGTGAGTTTTCACTCCTGAGCTCAGACGCCTCACCCACAATCTGTGCCTAACTGCTGGGGTCACCCATGAACAGACCCCCCCCACAGGAGGACCCAGGGCTTGAAGGTCAAAGAGGGTGAATGTGTAGAGCACCCCACCTCCTTCCCTGCTGTATGTAAATCTCATGTAAATTATTAATTCAGAGTATCTTTATTGTTCCTTCTGCAAACTGCAAATGTGACTTCCAGCCATGTATTTTTAAACAGCTCTGTTACGATCAAGCAGATTTGAATATCTCATGTAGTTTTTTGTTTTTTGTTTTTTTTTTAACAAATGGGCTTTACTTATAAAGGAAAAAGCTCTTTTCTATATGGCTTTTATTTTTTATTTTTCATTTTGGTAAACTGTAGCCACATTCTGTGTTGGGAGAAATGTGAGCTGTTTCTTATTTAATAGTTCTATTTATCACCCTTGCAGTAGCTTCCTCTGCAGAAAGAGCGAGTTAAGACCCAAAGCAGAGAAATCGATATCCTGGGACCTGGGCTAGATTAGAAAATGGATGAATTTGTAACAAGGTAGGTAATTAATCCGGATAATAAAGATTTACAAACAGCTTTAATTGGCTATAAATGCAGGTAAGGCTGCCTTCTGGAAAGAAAAGATGGAAAATTGTATTTTCTGTTACTTTAGAAATCCCCTGCCAAAGTACTCAGGTGTTAATTGCTGATGAACATGAGGCAACCTCTTAGAAAAGGGCTGCTTGTGAGCTTTCCTTCCAAACGGTTTCCTTCGGACTCTTGCAGATCTGTACCTGCGATCTTCCAGTTGTGTCTAAAATACAGCAGTGAACTTCATGGAATGGGTTTAATACCCAGAAAATTCTCACCATCGCTCTTGTAGCATTTCTAAGTAGAAGCCAGAGTTTTCTAGAGTCCCATGTTTGTTATTTATTGCTGTGAGCAAACCTTCCCCAAAGATAGTGGCTCAAAGCAACAATGGTCATTTATACTTATGCGCACACGGAGATTTGGACAGAGCTGGGTGTGGGAGGCTTGTCGCCCACGCAAGTCACGCATGTCATTTGGGGAGGGTTGAAGAGGGGAGGGGTGAGGGGAAGGGAGAGGGAGGGAGGAGGAGGGAGGGGCAAGGGCGGAGGGAGGATGGGGAGAGAGAGGGATGGGAGGATGAGGTGGGGATGGAGGTAGGGGCAGGTGAGGGGTGGGGAGGGGTTTGAGAATCCTCTTCCATGACTCCCCTTGCGCGTCTGGGAGGTGGCTCCCAGTCCCTCTCCCTGAGGGACCCTCAGCGGCTGCCTGAGCTCCCTTGTACCATGGAAACAGGGTTCTGGGAGTGGTCACTCACGGGGGACCAGGTGGCCAGCTCTGATGGAGTCTTCATGACAGCCTTGGGAGTCTCAGGGCGTGACTTCTGTGCTCCTTGGTCGCCCACGTTGGAGGGGTGGGGACCACAGGCTCTACCTGTTGAGATGAGGATCACATCCCATTAGGAGCCTCCAGTGAACAATTAAATGAGAGACTTTTGATGGCTTGTTTGTAGGCAGAGGCTGCCCTGCATCCCATAATCACTCCATCCGGGCGCAGCGGGTACCGCTGAGCAGTGTTCATCAGGTGGCTCAGGTGGGCCAGGCGAGCTGGGCAGGGCGTCCTGTTGGAGCCGCAGGGACGGAAGTCAGGTTGCAGGGTTGCCGGGACCCGCAGGATGACAGTGACGACGCGCGGACAGCCGGTGTGGCGTGCCTGCACAGTGCTTAGCCCAGACGAGGAGAGGGTGACGGAGGCCAAGACAACATTCTTTTTCTTTCCTTTCCTTTGTCCCTGTTTTTTCTTTTTTCCCAGATGGGGGAGTTTATAGGGAGAAGGGAAGGAGTGGATACAGTGTCAGGTGGCGCTGTCCCCGTCCCCCGTGTGACTTACCTCCCTTAGATTTCCCCAGTGCCCTGCACCGCAGACACCTGGAGCACGTTTGCTTTTGAACAGCGAATTTCCACCTGTAGGAAAAAACGTTGTTTATAGGATTGCTCACCAGCCGCAGTGGCCTCTTTCCTTCCCGGTCAGGGTGTGGCCCTTGGCCTGCCATTTTGTTTCCCAACAGACCAAGGAGATTTTAAATAAAAATCAATCTCCCACATTGATAGAAGCGGTGACCTGCTAGTGGCCTCCTCTGAAATTCATGATGACTTCTCCTCAACCTGGCCTCAGAGACCTCACCAACAGACTCTACCTGGTCCCCAAATCACCCCTCCCCAAAGCCAGAACAGCCTGTAGGAAGACCTGGGGCTGGGAGGGCTTCTAGAAGCCTCCAAAGATGGCCCCAGGGTCCAAACACTGACCTCCTCAGAGAGCCGCTTTCTCTCAAAGAGACCTGGTGGTCTCTCAAATAGGGTATGAACACCTCCTTCGGGGGGAGGGGGGTGACATTGATCACTCTTGTAAAAGTGCATCTAAACCATAAAAACTGTAAACTGCAGTGCGCCCTACAAACGCAAGGAACTGATTATTTGTAGCCCCGCAGGCCAGTGTGGGTGCTTATGTTATATTGAGAAAACTGATTTTTTTTTTTTTTTTGCCTCTGAGGGTCATAGAATATCTGCTTCAGTCACTTTCCCATTTTTTGACTTCTATAAGAAATTGCCTGGAAGTGTCAGCAGCTGAAAAATAAATAGCAATAATTCTTTGCTTCATGGTCTACAGTTACAATAGACACAGCCATAACAGTCCTCTATGTGGCCTTTTTCTTTCTAAGAAATAAAAATCCCTGACCGGAGTAGGTTAATGGGAGAACGGCATTTCTGCTTTAGTTCATTTCATTTATCAATGATTTGCACATTTGCACAGAACCATACCTTTAGAGTATTATTGTAATTTGCAATATTTATCTACATATTTATAGTCTGTATCGCTGGAGTCTTGTGGTGACTTGTAACTTTTTTTAGGAAGGCTTCCCTTTCAGAGCTACTCACTGCATTCTTTCCCAAAACAAAACTTTTAATGAGGACAAGGGGTGAGACCCAAGTGTGCATTTATTTCCTCAGTTTTTCTGCTTGGTAGAGGAAGTGTGTGTGTTTAAATGATCACATATAGAGATTGTGGCTTAAATGTTTCGCTGAAGAATTTGTTGTTTAGGATGCCAACTGGAGAAAAGCTCTTTGGTGGCTTGGAGGCCCAGGTGATGTCTGTTTCACTCCAGGAGAGCAGAAATCACAGACGTGATCATACTGTGCAGAGCTCTGTGGTTCCTAATGCCGGCAGAGGCCCTGACCACATGAATATATCCAAATGGCAGTAGGAAGCAACACTGAAATAAGAGAGGACATTTGAAAAGCTTACCTTTGGTGTTTGCATTTCCTAGTGTGTGTGCGTGTCTGTGTTGAATGAGACTTCGTCCTCGACAGTGTGGGAGTGGACGCACATGGCCACGTCAGATGTGGAGCCAGGGAAGGGAGCCCCTGACCCATGGTGGCCCATCTCTGATCCCGAAGCCACGGTGACCCCCGCCCCTGTGACTCCTGGGGCGGTCGGTCACTGGACCGCGCTGTTGTGCTCCAGGACTGCATCTTTCCCACGTGTTCTTCCCCAGCTGCCTAATCTATTTCGTACTTACAGGAGGTCAGGGGGAGGTGATGAAAGATCCCAGGCCGTGGAGGAGCCCGAGTTCTGCGTGTCTGCTCTCTCTGCGAGGACCGAGGGCAGTTTGTTCAGATCAGGGGGCATTCCTTCTGGTTTTTGCTGTGGTTTCCATTTCAGGGGCTCCCTTTCTGTGCGGAGTCTTTTTAAATGCACTTTCT
Organism: Vicugna pacos; assembly: GCF_048564905.1. Taxonomy (NCBI): domain Eukaryota; kingdom Metazoa; phylum Chordata; class Mammalia; order Artiodactyla; family Camelidae; genus Vicugna; species Vicugna pacos. Next base: position 2,636,402 of record NC_133012.1, on the reverse strand, counting down.
ACGGGGATAACATTGGTTTATGACAGTATGTAAGTTTCCTGTGTTCAGTGCTCTATTTCGATTTCTGTGCACCCTGCACGCGCTCTCACCGCCACTTCAGTTTCATCCGTCACCACACAGGTGATCCCTTTTACCACCCACCTCCCTGCTGCTTCCCCTTCCCGGAGCCATGACTCTGTTCTCTATATCTCCGTGTTTGCTTTTGTTTGGTGTGGTTTGTTCATTTGGTTTGTTTGTTTTTGTGGATTTTGTCGATTTGTTTCTTAGAGTCCACGTACTTGTGAAGTCATGTGGTGGTTGTGTTTCTCCCTCTGATTTATTTCATTAAGCATAGTCCCCTCAAGGTCCATCCATGTTGTGGCGAATGGCAAGATTTCATCTATTTTTTATGGCTGAGTAACACACACGCATACACACACCCACATCTTTATCCATTCATTTGTTGACAGACGCTTAATTTGCTTCCATGTCTTGGCCATTGTAAATAATGCTGCTATGAACACTGGGCTACATGTATCTTTTTGAGTTAGTGTTTCTGTTTTCTTTGGATGATTACCCAGAGGTGGGGCTATTTAATTTTTTTACGGACTCCCCACCCTGTTTCCACTGTGGTTACCCCAGTTTCCCTCCCTCTGTGGGATCTGGGTGGGAGGCGGGCGCAGGCATAGCTCCCAGCCCAGCCAGCTCGGTGCTTCTCTCTGGAACTTGAATCTGGAGTGAGTGGTGCGGAGAGGAAAGATGGATAGATATGTTTGTGGCAGTGGGGGCAGCGGTCCTGTGGGCTGCCTTGACCCCTAGGGCGTACCTCCCATGAGTGAGCCTTTGCTGGTGTTGTAGGTTCTTCCTGGGCTGCCAAGCTTCATCCCTGGTCTCCAGAGTCCCCTGGGTGGTCCCCAAACTGCCGCTGGTTTTGCACCCTCCACTCTGGGGCTTCCTGTCTCCTTCCTCCCTGGGTGGAGCGAAGCAGCATCATGAGGGTTGATTTTCAGAGGAGAGGAGCTGGTCCTCTTGCCTCTGTCACCTGTGGCTAGCAGTGGCCATCACTGTGCGATGACCTCACAGGTCACTAGCACATGATGTACCTGAATATTTTGATGTCCGAGTCCAGGTAGATACCATGGTCCAAGTCATACAGTCAGACAGTGTGTGCTTATGGCTAATAGATTAGAAAATACAAATAAAAGGAGGTAAAGAAACACCTCTCATTGTCTCGCCACCGAGAAACAACCACCCTAACATACATTTTTCTGGACCTTCTTTTTGTTAAGTTTCACCACCCCATGGTGGGTGCTGTTCTCAGCGTTTTTTGCAGACCCGATCTCATCAAGCCTCCCCAGCGTGCGCGGTGTTATAACCCCCAGTTCACAGAAAAGGGACTTGAACCTCTCAGGGGTCAAAGGTTGTGCTCTTAACTGTAACTGTCACTGCGTGTTATAAACGGGTCGTTATTTCAAGAAATCTTAAGGAGCGCCTCCTCTGAAACGTGCTCCTGCTGCAGCAGGTGCTCGAGCCGAGTCGTGAGCGTGGAGCAGCCTGGGTCCAGGTTTCCTGGGGCCTGATGCTTAGGCAGTGTTGGTTTCTCTTTCAGGAAAAGGGTATCAACTTTTAAATTTTTTTTTGTGGGGAGGAGGTAATTAGGTTAATTTATTGTTATTCAGGACCTCGTGAATGCTAAGCATGCGCTCTACCGCTTGAGCTATACCCTCCCCCCAGAAAAAGGATATGAACTTCTAAGCAGAGAATTAGATTTAAAAGTGAGTATTTCCTTAGAATTAGAAAAGGAATCACCACACATTCCTGGAGCCTGGGAAACTCAGGGCCCTTCTTTTTCCTTCTGGGCTCCCTTTAGGCAGTTGGCCAGGAAAGCTTACATTAAAAGCCTTTCTGATCGGGTTGGAAGGTGCCTTTTCCTCCACACCCAGGCGACTCCCCCATCCCAGGGCCAGGGTTGGGGAGGGTCCTGCTGCTTTCTCGACGTTGGCTGCCCCTGCAAGGGAAGCAGAGGGGGGTGGGGGGTTGAGGAACCCTGGGTCTCAGGGGTGTGGTGAGAGGAGGAAGCCCCCTTCTGAGCTGAGAGTCTGGGGGCCCGGGGAGTCACCCCAGCAGGAGTGGGACAATTCCTGTCTCACCCCAAGATGAGAGTTACTGCCTGGTGTTGTCTTCTCATAATTTTATGTTTCATGTTTGGTGTTTGTCACACCTACAGTTTAATTTGGTGAATGTCTTGGAGCAGGGATCTGATTTAGTGTTATTTCTTTGAGGTTTTAGCCAGGTGCTTCAATTTATTAATTCATCCATCTTGCCCTATTGATTTGAAACGCCACTTTTTAAAAAACAATTTTTATTAAATTGTGATTTATACTTGAATCTGTTTCTGAATTTCTATTCTGTGGCATTGATAGGCCTGTTTATTTCTGGGCCATCACTCATTAATCATTGAACTTTAGTGTATATATATATGTTTTATATATTAAGTATAACATATAAAGATAAATTAATATATATTTTATTTTATTATCATTATATATAATATAAACATTATATTTATAGATAAATATTTATTATAAATAAATGCATATATTTAATACATATTTGGAGGATGGGGCTCTCTCCCTCACCCTTCAATAGCTTTTCTTTAAAAATAATTTCTTGACTCTTCTCACAAATTTATGGTTCCAGGTGATCTTTAGAATCATTTTTGCCAAACTCCAGAAAAATGTTCTGTTTGGAATTTATTGGATTAGTATTATTTTTAGATTATTTTCTAAATACTTGAAGTCTATGTAATATTAAATTATGCTTTTCAGAAATGTGGTGTTTCTTTTTATTTATTCCATCTTCCCTTTTTTTTGTGGTTGGTGTGGGATTTTTCTTTTTTTTTTAAACATATTTTAATTTTACTTATTATTATTTTTTATTTTCCCTCTTAACTGAGACACTGGAGATTGAACCCAGGACTTTGTGCACACCAAGCGCGTGCTTCTACCCCTAAGCTATGCCCCTCTACCCCCCTTCTTGGCAAAGTTTTACTGTTCAGTTCTAGGCAGTAATTTTTTATTTTTGTTATGGAAGGGTTCTCTATCCCTTTCTCGTACTGTTTTCTAACTGGCTTTTGTTGGTATGTAGGAAGGCTTTTTAAAAAAGAATTGGACACCTAATCAAACCCACTTTTGGAGAGGTTTCTGATGAATAAAATCGGATGAAATGCTACTGTGACTGGCCCTGTGCTGTGGGAGGAGATCAGGGCCTGGTGACCTCATCCTGGTGACCTGGTCCTAATCACTGTGATGGAGCAAAGTCAGGTGAAGGTTGGGAGGTGCAGAACTGGTGGGGTTTATTGAAACCAGTGAAATCCTGGCAAAGCGTGAATCCTACAGCACAGATTATGCTTCCACTACAGCGCAGGTCAGGTGGCGTGTCCTGAGCTGAGATTTAACTGGATCATGGCCCTGATCAGTTACCCTGTCTGTCCTGTCTGACCACGCAAATCAGTGTCCCCGGCTCTTCCCTATGAAGGACGGCGCCTACCTGAACTGAGCACAGGAAACAGGGAGCTCCCAGATGGGTGCGTGGGTACCTTGGGGTGACCTGCTGCTGGGCTGGGGGCTCTGCTTCCAGACTCCGGACCCCGGTGGCATGTACTGCTTCCCTGTGCTCACCTGAATGTGTCTGAATAAAGATTTCAGAGGCATAAGTCAGCTTACTTATAAATCAACTTCTGTCCTCCTCTCTTGATACATGTATCTTCAATCGACCCAGACAGCTGGATTCAAGTTAGCAACCTCGTGCTTCTCGGATTTCTTGTCCAGCATCTCCTTGTTTCTGCATGTTCCTGTAGACATCCCAGCCGCACGTCCCAGGTCTGTCTGCCCCTCCTGCACACCTCCTCCTTGTCCACCCTTGGGAGAACAGACCCAAGCAGGGCCTGGAGCAGGTCCCAGGACTGTTGTGTGGCCTAGAAGTCAGGGGTGAGGTCCAGGTAGATGCATCCCCTGGGCCCAGGGAGCCTCTTGCTGCCTGGACGTGGCGTGGCTGGAGGAGGTCTGAGCAGAGTCCTTTGAGCTTGGTGCCCAGGGCGGGGGATGGAGGTGGGAGGAGTGGCTGGAGCAGGTGGGAGCGGGGAACCCAAGGGCAGGTGAGGGGATGCAGGGGGTGGGATCAGGCACCCCAAGCATCAGAGCCTGGGACGTGCCAAAGTATAATCTTAGAAACGCTCTTTTATGACTTCTGGATCGTGGAAAATACATGTCCATCTGGTTCAGACCCAGTGGACGTGGTGTCCTGTCTCTTTCCCAGTCCACATCCCCAGTGCTTCCTTAGAACGTGGCTTCCAGTTAGTGGAGTCGGGGAGGAACTGGGCACAGGGCTCTTCCCTCGAGATTCCTCTCCCCTTTCTGGTCCTCACTCTTTGCCTCAGTCCCCCATCTCCACCCAGAACCTGTCTCTCCACTTCATTTCCATTCTCATCTTCTGTTCCTTTTTTTTTTTCTGGAGAATCTCCTTGTCCCTGATGCCTGGTGGCGGCAGTGGTGACTTGGCAGGGCGGGGGGGGGGCTTCGCGGGGAGATGGGAGAACCTTCCCTTACATCCCAGTGAGCTGGGCGTTGTTATAGTCATACTCTGTTCAGGGATTCCACAAGTTCATGGGCTTGTGTGGGTTGACATGGAAACCGAGCTGTTCTAATAACATTATTTCTCTGGAGAAGTGCAGTCCCAGTTTCAAATAACTGATTTACAAATGAACTTTCAGAACAAAGCATGTTTGTCACTGTGGCTGTTATTTTTAGAATTTCGGATCTGAAAAGGTGCTCTTTGTACATCAAGAAGTGAATGGAATCAAGTCTAGCCTGACGTCTGGGCCCCTTGCAGCTCTGAGGGTCTGTGATTGGAGACCACCTCCTTGTTTCCATGGGTGAGGAACCTTGGATCAGAGTGTCAGCTGATTTCTGTAATGCTAGACGAAGCCTTGTCTGAAGCCAGACCTCTGATCACCGCTGTCAGGACGGAGGAGTGCCGCTTTGATTCCCGGAGGATTTGGGCACTGGCATCCGTCTGGGGGTAGCGAGCTGGGGGTGGGGTGGGGTGTGCAGGGGGGCGTGGCAGCCCCGAGCTCCCAGCGCACACTGAACCCTCAGCTCCAGGGGTGCCCGTTAGATATCATACTCGCGACCACGTTAATACGAGAGGATATTTCAAGATCAGCAGGAGTCATGGCTTTTTAGAATTTTAAAGTGGCTGCAGGGCTCATTGGATGGACATTCTCAAACCGTGTTCTTGTCCTTCTTTAAAATGAGGTTGAATCTTGTAGAAACCTATGATGAAAAAGAATAAAAAAAGGAATATGTGTATGTATATGTATGACTGAAACATCATGCTGTACGCCAGAAATTGACACATTGTAACGGACTACACTTTAATAAAATAAATAGAGTAAGATTGATCTGCGTGTGGAGTTACACTGTGGGGATTTTTTTTAAATGACTGCAGCAGTCTTGAAGCTCCTAACCTTTAAAAGTTCTAGTACGGAGAATGATAACTCTTGTTTTTTGCAACTTTATGAAATTTATTTTCTGTTGTGTCAATTGCATAGCACTGTGGGGCTGTTCGCTCGTCTGTAAAAGAGGGATAGCGACACATCGCAGTGACACGGCAGGAGCACCTGGCACTGTGCCTGCCTGCGGTAACTGATCACCGACTGTGCATCCTCTCTGCTTGTGGTCCTGCTGTCACTGTGATCAGGGATCCCCCGTCACTGCCAGGACTCTGCCCGTCTGCTTCTTAATAGATTTCCTGTACTTTCTTGCACCTCCTCCTTCATCTGGGGGTATTTTCTTACTCCAGAAGAATCTGTTTCATATTCTGAGAGCTCTCCTTCATGTGTCGAGAGGTACAGAATTTCTTCTTTTTTATGTTTTTAAGATTTTTGACTTGTTATGTTCCAGGAACTGGTTTTAATTCCTCTCTGCTGTCTCAGAGTCCTTTCAAATTTTTTTTTCTTCTTGATCATTTCCTGTACACCATTTGTCTTGGACATTCTTTTCTTAATAATCTGGGGGTGTCGAGATATTCCTAAAGCCTGTTTACCTTTTCTGTTGGGTGCCTGCCTTGTGTTTTTGTCAAACATTATCAGTTTCTGCTCTGCTGTGAAGACGAAAGGAGACAGAACTTTCTAAACTGAGCTACCCTTTGGGCAGCTTCTCCTGGGAGAGTTTTTGTTCTACTGTTGGTTATTGCAGAATTCCCTCTCCCTCTGCTGATCCTTGTCTGTTGCAAGATGTTGGTATTTCATGCTCATTCCCACCATCCCGTCTCCTCTCGGCCACAAAGCAAATACGCAGAGACCTCTTTACGCCTCCTGTCCATGCCTCCGCGCCAGAGTGCTGGGTGTTAAGCTTAAAGTGATTGCCTAACATTTGGGATGAGTCCCTGAGGAAATGACTTAGGAAACGTGTTTATCATGCAGCGGAGGTAGTGTTTAATGGGGTTGTTTTTCAGACAGTGTGAAAATTCCCGTCATCTGTGACTTTTAACCTTCCCTACACAGGAATCCTGCCGACATCCCTGCTGAATTCCGCACCACGATTTCCCTCATCCGGATATGCGCTCACTCTTCAAAATGACTTTTTTCATATCTTTTCCCCCCTCCTTAACCTCCAGCATCTCCCACCCTTCCTTCCGATCAGCTGGTATCTTATTTCCCTGATGAAGTGAAAACACTTTCAAGACGGTGAGTCTCTCCTTTCAGCTCAGACAACACGCCCACCACGTCTGTCTGTCCTTCTAGCCTGATTTCCTTCCTGCTGCGATGTCCACACCCTTCTCCATGCGCCCGTCCAAGGCTTGGCCTCCTTGGGCTCTTTCCATCCTCTCTCCCACTCGGGGGACATCTCTCTGTGGCGGATCCGTCTCTCCCTGGTCATCCATCTCTCCTTCCTGGATCAGCCTCGGCAGCAGCCAGAAACATCATCCCTCTTCAACCCACTTCTGTCTACACAACCTCCACCTTCTCCTCCCCTTTCCTGCCGGAGTTTCAGAACAATCGTCTGCACTGCCCCCCTCTTCCTTCTTCCTTCCTTCCTTCCTTCCTTCCTTCCTTCCTTCCTTCCTTCCTTCCTTCCTTCCTTCCTTCCTTCCTTCCTTCCTTCCTCGTTGGGCTTTTGTCCCCAGCACTTCACCAAGCTGGTCTTACCAGGGTCCCTAGTGACTCCTCCATTGGCCAGTCCAGTGGTTGGTTCTCAGTCCCCGTCACGCTAGACCCACCAGCAGCTTTGACACAACCCCTCATGCCTTCCTTCTCGATCTTCTCCCCTGGGTCCCAGCGCCCAGCCTCGCCCGTCTGCCCTGCAGCCTGTTGCTGGTCTCTCTTCCCCTTCCCGAGTCTGAACACGGGCTCGGTTTTGGGGTCCCTGCTTTTCCCTCTTTTACTTGACAGACATTCTCCTCTAGTTCCATGACTTCATTTGTTCACATATTTTACTTGTTTATTTAAATTTATTTATTTTACTTTTTATTGACGTATAGTCAGTTACAGTGTGTCAGTTGCAGTGTGTCAGTTTCTGGCGTACAGCATAATGTTTCAGTCGTCCACACACACACATAAATCTGTTTTCATGTTCCACATACTTATTTGTGTAGTCTTATTTTCATCATTAGCTCCTTCTTATGTGACAACGTGTGTTACGTCTTCCGACATTGCTCCCAGTTCCGGAGGCTGTATGTTTATTATTTTTTCCATGTTTGTTCTCTCTGTTCTTCAGATTGGGTAATGTCTGTTGATCTTCAAGTTTCCTGACTTTTCTTCTGTGATGTCCCTTCTGCTCTTGCGATGAGCCCATGAATTTTTGACTACAGATCTAGTTTTCAGTCCCACAATTTCCATTTGGTTCTTTTTTTATCGTTTCTGTTTCTGTGCTGGGGACACCTGGCTTTGCACTGATTTCAAGAGCGTCTACCTCATGGAACACAGCTCCAGTAGCTGCTTTCAAGTCTTTACTCAGTTACTCTAACATCTGGTCAAATTGAGGTGCCATCTGCTGATTCTCTTTTCCCCTGGGAACTGGTCCCATTTCCCTGGTTCTTTGTATGTCGAGTAATTTTGCGTTGTCCTGAACATTATGAGTGTTGTGTAAACTCTGGGTCCTTTTGTAATCCAGGAGGGTGTTACGGTTCTTGTCTGTTTCTTCGTTTCCGCAGGCAGTCGACATGGTTATTAAGGACACAAAATCTGTCTCACCCTCTCTGAGAGGCGGTTCCAAATGTGGTTTAGTCTTCCAAAGCCTCTGCTTTCTGTTTTGGGTCTGTCCTGCACATATGCAGCTTAGGGTGAGCCCAAGACCTGTGTGGGGTCACACATGGAATTTGGGGACCCCGTTGTCTAGCTGTCTCTACTCTGCGGCCCCACTTACACGAGAGCCAGATAGATGAGTTTCCTCTGTGCAGTTTATCTGACTGTGGACCTTTGTGACTGGGGCCCACCCTTGGGGGCAAAGGTAGGTGAGGGGGGTGGAGAGAGAGAGAAAGAGGGGGCTTAACCCTTTGTAGAGCACTTTTCCAACTTTGATGCCTTTCTACAATCTGCCTGCTTTTTTCAGTTTTCTTTTAAATTGTGGTGAAATACATATAACATAAAATTTACTATCTAACCATTTTAAAGTGTCCGGTTCAGCAGCATTAAATTCTTTTGCAGTGCTGTGCAGTGATCACCACCATCTGTCTCCCTAACTCTTTTCCTCTTGTAAACCTGAAACTCAAGAAATATTTGCTGCATAGGGAACCATATTTAATATCTTGTAATTACCTTTAATGAAAAAGAATATGAAAATGAATATATATATATATATATATATATATATATATATATATATATATATATATATATGCAAGACTGGGACATTATACTGTACACCAGAAATTGACACATTGTAACACAATTTAAAAAAAAAAGAGATACTTGTTGAATGAACAAACCAAAAAGCAAACAATGTGTTCAGAGTATTTCTTCATGGAAAGGGATTTTTGCAGAGAGTTACCTTCCATTCTTTTCCAAAACCACTATGTTAAGAGAAGGATGAAGAAATTGTTACGGTCATGCATTCTAAGATGTTGGCATCCGCAAACCTGTCTTTGAAGTACAGAGCATCAGGGCACTGGTGGAAGCAGATGAATTAAGTCTCACTCCAGCACACTTCGGCTGGGTTCTTTGTTCCCACTGGGCCATTTTCCTAAAGACAGCCACTGGAGCCAGAGATGCACATACCTAGCTTTCCCTCTTGTATCCTGGAGTGCATCTGAAGACAGACGTGGGTGGACACCCCAGTGTGGAAGCCAGCCCCGGCCACACTGTACGTTGCCACTGTATGTACCCACGCACACACCCGGTCCCATGATCGTGCGTGAGAGTGAGCGCTGTTATGCAGACGGAATCCTCGCCTCCTCCATTGGTTTCAGCCCCTCTGAAACAGCCAGGTGGGCTTCGAAGTTGCAGCAGTTACAAAGAGCAAATGCGTAAACCCAGAACCCCCGTGAAGACTCTGAAATCCCTGTCGCCTTTGTTCTTTGCACCGAGTCCATGTTCATTCATTGCGATGGATGGATGGCCACGTGGCTTCATCACCGGAAGGACGGTTGTCGCCCCAGGGTGTGTGTTCTCGCTGTGGGTGAGAAGAAGAGGACATTTGCCTCTTTTTCCTAAGGCTACAATACAAATTAGGAGCTCTTTTGAGATGGCTTTCTGGATTGACTTCTCGCTTCTGAAAGTAGACTTTAGGAAGGAGGATTTCAAAGGTGTTTTTTGAATAGGGAAACACAGCGCTTATAACTCAGAGTTTTCCGTTGCCTCCACAATGAAACTATTACTGCTCAGGTGCGTAATGAGCCAAGTCAGGTGGGAAAGAGCTGCCGTGTTCCGTTGTTCTTTGCTTTTTTGGAGTACAGTATTTTCCTGTTTGCCATTTTAAAAGGCTTTTCCTCCTTCTTTATGTGATAGTCAAAGTTTTTGTTTGTTTGGTCTTGATGAGAGTAGCAGATTATAATGCTCTGGTTGGAATTTAGAATGAATAGTGGCTTAAGAAGTATTAAAAGATCTACTTCTCATTTATATTTTGAGAGTAAGTTTTTTTTTTAAGATTTATTTATGGACCTTCATTTTTTTTTTTTTTTGGTGGAGGTATGGGGGATTGAACCCAGGACCTTGTGCATGCTAAGCATTTGCTCTACCACTGAGCCATACCCTCCCCCAAGTAAGGTATTATATAATTGTCATATTTAAGTAACTCGAAAGAGGGAGCATAATGAGAATGTTTTCTGCATGGTCTCTGTGCTACTTAGCCTTTAATTTAGATGGTTAATGGTAGTCTCTGGCTGTCCAGGTTGTCTGGCATTTTTCAACATCTGAAAGGCATTACGGGAAATGCTTTGCAGGCCTGTTAGGAAGGTGCTGAATTTGTGAGCTATGACTCACTCCTCTTGGTGGAAGGAAGACGTAGTGGGAGGGAAAATTCCTAAGCATCTCCCTGGCTGTCTGAAAGCCAGAGTGATTTTTGAGTCCTCATTCATTTTCCATCCATTTATTAATCCAGGAGATATTTATTGTATGATTGCGTGTTCTGCTCCATATCAGTCACTGTGCTAGGTAGGCGTCTTGGGAAGAGTTCCTCTCTTTTATGCAGAGCAGTGGTGGTGGAGGGGTGCAGAGGCCAGAACACTTCTCTGAGTCTGATGGAAAGGCTGTCAGGTGTGGGCGAACATAGAAGCGTCTGAGCACGTGGCTTCAGGACACGGTGCCCTGTGCTGCCCAGGGTATCGTGTCTCGGAGCCTCAACAGTGTCCTCAGTCCTGTGCAATCCCTCCTCTTCACATTTTCCTCGAGGAAACAGAAGCATTATTTACGATCGTTAAAAAGAAAATCTCCCTGCCACGTGGAGCAGGATGGTGAAATTGACTATTGTGCGTTCAGAAGATGGAGTTCTCTGCTGTCCTTAAAAAAATATTGCTAAACATATGTAATGGCACAGGGGAACGCTCACCATCTAGTAAGTGGGGGAGGCAAGCCCGTAAAGTAGGAGGATCGCAACATGGTGCCACCTGGTTCTCACCCCGGCCACCTGGCCCGCCCCGCCCCAGCACTTGGGGCCCACCCTGCCCTGCCCTCGACCTTTCTGTACCATCCTGTACAATCCACTTGTTCATGTTACTGCTTGCTGTCTTTCTCTCCTGATAGAATATACGTTGCAGGAGGGCAAGTGTCTTTTTTGGGTTTTTTTTTCTCTATTTCGTTCTCCGTGTCTGGCACAAGGCAATGTTGAAGGAAAGGTGGCTGGATTATAATACAGATGATTGTTATTCATTATTACCTTTTATTTTTTGGAGCTTTCCACATGTTCTGTAATAAACATGGATTACCTCTAATTAGCAGCAAGACTGAAAGAATGAGCACAAGTGGATGAATAACAACATGTAATACTGAGTAATAATTAGAGGGAAGAAAAGCTTAAGAAAGATATTATTGTGGGGGAGAGGGGATAGCTCACGTGGTAGAGCACATGCTTAGCATGCATGAGGTCCTGGGTCCAATCCCCAGTCCCTCAATTAAAAAAATACTAAAAAAAGAAAGATATTAATTGCATATGAATTTCTCATGTGGACCTAACTAGTTTATCTGGGGGATGGCGGAATGGACTATTGAAGGGGGCAGAAGCGAAGCCTTCCAGCACGGTCGGGATGGATCCCAGGATCCCTGGCCTCCGGCCTGGGTTCTGCGCGTGATGTTGGCCGGGTTTTGAGCCTTACCACGTCTGGGCTGGGAGCCAAGTGGAACCTCTTTAAGAAGAAACCGTAGAAATACTCTAAGCACATACGGCATACTTGTCTATGGGCTGTCTTTTCTCTGCAAGTAAATGACAAGCTGCTGGAGAAAAAGTTTTCTATTTTCTCCTTCTCTCGCCTCCCTGGTGCATAAGCAGTTCTGGTCTCCAAGTTGATGTCACGTGCCTGTTGGTTGATCCTTGGCTTCCCATATATAATATAAATGTGGTTTCTGACCCTTTAGAGACGGGAAAAGAAGAGTGCAGTGTAATGCCTTGGGAGGTAATATATATGTATGCACATGCATATTTAATGACATTTTGTTATTCAGAATTTGAACAGCTAGTGAACTAAAGTGAAACGTCCAGGATATAACTGGCTTGCACTGACCTTCTGCTGTTAAAACTGTCCGGTTTTGATTTTGGGGATTATTTATTTTTTTGGTGGAGGGGTATGTACTATGGTTTATTTATTGATTGATTTTAGTGGAGGGGCTGGGGATTGAGCCTGGGACCTCATGCATGCTAAGCACGTGCTCTCCCACTGAGCTCTACTCTCCCCACTAAGGTTGTCCAGTTTTTATTCAGGGAATATAGATTGATTTTTAGGAAGCAGTTTATCAGATAACATGATTCAGTTCAGGCAGTCTCCTATTTATAAGGCGCCTGAATAAGCACAGAAGGGAATTGTAGAGGTCAGCTGAAAATAAGACAGAAAATAAGAGTCTTAGAGGTGGAATTCTAAGTGCGGAAACAATGCCTCAGAAAAAGACATACCGTTGGGGGTTTAAAGACGGGAGAGAGAGCGTGTGATTCGGGGACAGGTGCTCATGCGTACAGCTGGGGCCACTGTTAAGGGCCAAGGGTTGTGCGTTTTGTTGTGCGGGAGGGAGGGGAGATCGTAGACGTGGGGGAGGTAAGGGAGGCCAGTTGAGGAGGGATGGGGGAGGGCGTTGGGTGAGTAGTGGGTTCCTGGGCAGGACTGCAGGGACGAGCCTGCCAGGGCGGGAGGAGGAAACTGACCGGTGGATGGATGCAGGTACCCCGGGGGGAGCCTTCCTGCTGCAACAGGAACCTGTCTCCAGTCTCCCGAGGGAGCCCTGGACAGTCAACCCCAGTAGAAATGGAGTTTGAAAGAGAAGGGTTACAGTTTCCATTTGGTTTGACAAATAGAAGTGTAACTCTGTGCTTTGATATTGGTGGTATTCATGGTAACGCCTTTCATTGCATAATGGTATTTGTTAAGCGAAGAGACGTAAAATCCAAGAGAAAGTGTTTGCTCCCAGAAATGTAGGTATTTTTACCCCCTGTGGTTGCACAGCCACTGGCTTGCGCTGGTGCTTGACTTTGCAAATTGACTTAAACTGCTACGGGGAAAATGGAGGTAAACTTCACATGGTTAAATTATTTTCTCAGAGCCATATAGCAAATTCTTAAAATACTTTTGAATTGAATCCATGTGCCTGGACTCTAAGAAGCCTGCTTTGTCAGTTGACATCACCTGTGTGCAGTGAGTGTTCTGATATTAATGCTATTTCTGTCTGTTGCTTTGTGCAGTTTGTTTCAATCAATAAATAATCATCTTTAACAGTCTTAAAAAGCATGTTGGGGAGGAATTCAAACCATGATCACTGGAAATGCATCAGTCATTTTTCAGTGTTTCAAAAGGTTTAGCAAGTATGTATATCCTTAGCTCAGCATGATTTATATCATTTTCTCCTTTAAAAATAGGTTTACAGTTTAGAAGCAGACGCTGACTCTGGGGGTTTGCGTTTACTCATGAAGTATAGTCGATCAGTTCTTGACCTTTTTTGGGGTATTACTTTAAAAAGATTCCACTTGTTACTTTTTTTAGTTTTTTAAATTCTAAAATAGATTTGGAAAGAAAGCAAATTGAAGACTCATATGGAACGTTTGCCTATTTTTGTAAAGTTGTGTGTGTGTCTGAGCTGGGGCTCTGTGTGTGTGTGTGTGTGTGTGTGTGTGTGTGTGTCTGCGCTGGGGCTCAGCGTGCAGAGAAACAAGCTGAGGTGTGTCCGACCCCAAGTTGCATCCCTGCAGTGGCTCCAGGGATGAAAGTGGAATTGGAGGCGGGGGTGGGGGAGTGGGTGGGGGGAGGGCTAGTCGCTTCTTACTTTATATACTTTTAAAAGAAATGATGAGATTGTGGATGATTTTTACCTTTCCTTTTTGCATTTTTGAATAAAGAATAGGAAAAAAACCACTCATCAAAACTATTTCTCGCTGTGTGGATGACTGGGTTTTACATTTCAGAGCTAGTTTTTTCTCTCCTTTTGGAAAAGTTAAAGGATACAATGTATGCTGCTCTGGTTTTTACTTTTTAAAACTGTTTCCAGCTTCTTCTTTTCGTATTCGAATGTTTACAACTCCTAGTTCACCTTCACGACCCTCATTTTCAGAGGAGTTGTGAGCTGTCCTTGAATTATATTTCCTTGTAGAATATTTAGTTCAGGGCAGTTTTATGATCTCCGTAGTGCTTAATGCTTTTTTCATATGCTTTATCAAGTTTCTGAGTTCTTACCAATATTTAATACTTTCATAATGAAAATATGGGCTGGGCATCATCTTACATTCCGTTCTCCGTGGTGTAACTTACAGCGATTTGCAGCCTGTGAGTTTCACATGCTCTCTGACAAAGCAGCAAATGATCTCAGCTTTTTGGAAGTTCTCATTCGAGGGAGAGACACTAGGTTTTTGACTTGTAGATACCGTTTCTTGTCTGTTGTTTTGTGTTGGATTTAGGGTTTCGACCTGTCCAAACGCCAGTCATGCTTTTCCAAAGGGAGTTTGACAGTCCTGACCCTCCTTCTTCCATTGTTGTTTGAAGGACCACTCAGATCACTTTACACCTTAAGTACTAAGGTAGAATAAGATATAGTCTTCGGAGGAGAAAATGTCAATAAGTGACTTGGGGGAAATAGCTAACTAAACTAGGAGAAAGCAGAAGAGATGGGGTTTTGTTCGTGAGACCTGGGGCAAGTGATTGAGTTTCTCTGGACCTCCGTTCCCTCCGCTATAAAGCGGGGCAGTGGATCGGATGCTTCTAATTCCCCTACAGAGCGAACACTTCATGGTCTGACTGCAGAAGGCTAGTAAGAGGGCGTTGGGGCTCTGGAAGGGGTGCTGACGGGGTGTCCTGCCCACCTTGCTGCCCCAGCACATCCACCTTCTTCCGTGAACTTTAGGAGGATATAGAACTGTCTCCTTTGACTTAATGTTCACACCAATAAAGAGAAAGATCTCCCAGGTCGCCTGGATTTAAACTGGACAAACCATTGGAAATGACTCCAAAGGGAATGAAAATAACCTAATGGGGACCACCATGTGAGAGCCGTCATGAAGGAAATGTAAAGAGAAAGGAAACTTGGACCAGAAAGATGGAGGCGAGATGTCTGGGCCAGCATCAGGGATGGGGTTGGATGAACGTGGGCACTTGACCTTGTCCAGGCGGGTGAGACTGAGGGGTTACCTCAGGAAATTGATGAGTTAAGTTTAAATGAATAGGGGGAGGGTACAGCTCAGTGACAGAGTGTGTGCTTAGTATGCACGAGGTCCCAGGTTCAATCCCCAGCACCTCCATTAAAATAAGTAAATAAAGGAAAAAAATTTTTAAAGTTTAAATGAATAGAAGCTTTATCCTCTTTGACAAGGGTATAATACATTTATTTATTTCATCATCTCAAATGAGTAACCCACATCCTTAACAGGGTGTTAAGTCCTTTGGGAGGTTGACAGGGGAGAGGGTCACATTTTCCTCGGCGACCAGTCCACCTCTGTTCTGATGGGAGAACCGAGGTCTGTGCCGGTGGACTGTGGCTCTGCCTCAGGGGGCACGTCGGGGAGCACAGAGGTGGGGTCCCAGGCATTCCGGCTCCATGTTGGGAAGAGGTGTGGTGAGTCAGCGCCGTGCTGGGAGATTCCAACATGGGCTGTGAATACCAGCATTTATTCCGTCAAAAGTCCGCTCAGAGCCCGAGTCCTTTGAGACAGTTGCCTTTTCTTGATCCTTCTGAGTGCTGGCTCCTGTGTGTTATCTTAGGAGGTGAGCTGGTTATTCATAGACACTTGATGACTATTTTAAACACTCTGTTAAAAGCCCGCAAGAACCTCAGTATTTAACACAATTTAGTAAGTGAATGCTTTTACAAACAGTTTCTCTTTTCTTTTTTTTCCAATTCATTTCAATTTACTTATTTATCTATTTATTTTGTATTGAAGTGCAGTCAGTTACAATGCATCAATTTCTGGTACACAGCATTATGTCCCAGTCATGCATATATATACATATATTCATTTTCATGTTCTTTTTCTATTTCTAAGTCCCAGATTTATCCATCAGGATAGTTTGAAGCTGAGGGAAAACACCGTTTCTTTATTCAGCAGCCCTGTCAAACCAGCACCGCCTTCACTTCACTCCTGATTTGCAGCTTTGAAAATTGTTTTCAACGTGAAATATGAGTCCAAGAAACATTTGGGGAGAGGATAGAAAGACCAAGAGGGAATGACAGCAGAGCTGCTCTGTTCCCATGGGTTTTGCCGGAGCCGCTGCATGGCCCCCTGAGGGTCTGGGGCAGCATCTGGTCATGGACCTTCTCCAGCTGGGGTCCCCTGGCTGGGGCTTGCCTCTGTGTGAGGAGAGTGTCCTCTTTAGCCTTGTAGAAAAAGTGACATTTGTCTGTAGTCCTCACGTTGCCAGTGTCTGCTCAGACGCAGATCTAAGGACAGGTTCAGGGTCAAATTAAATGTTGGGAACAGAGAATTGTCGGATAGGGTGAGGGGCGGGAGGACTGGATTATCTCCCAGGCTCTTCCCAGTCCCCATTCTCATACCTAAGACTCCTTCCTGATGCATTGGCACTTTTTATACCACGAAGATGTAGTATTACGTTTCCGCCAAGCTGTTTCAGGTAGTACCTGTGTAAGTTTCACACATGTGGACACTTTTCCCTGGCCTCCCCTCCCCTACGCCCAATCGGTAACCATTCTTTATACCTTTGTCTGAGGTTTGACTTGCGGAAGCTTAAAGAAGCCCTGCCATCCTGGCCACGCGTGCCTGGCATGTGAATGAGGCCTTCTGTGTAGCCTCCAGGACTGTCTCTTCCCAACCCGTGAAAGCATGAATGCCTGCTGTCTGGCAGGGAGCCCACCGCAGGAACCCCTCACCCTGGGAGGAAGGGCAGATTAGGGGGTTAGGTCATGGGTGGTTTTAAATGTAGGATTTGCTCAGGATATCCTTAATCATACTGAGCGATTTTCAGTATGTTTAGCTTTTAGATTTTTTCTGGGGCTGGGGGAGAGGTTTAAAAGAAAAATAATCAGCCAGAGAAAACAGGGCTTCCATCGTAGTTTAACCTTAAGCCACGATAAGAGATGAAAAACACACACTGAGTGCAGACCCGCCCCTAAGTCACGGCAGATGGAAAAATCCATCATCAAGACTGCGGTTATCTTGAAATACGTTGATGTTGTTCCAGGGCAGTTTTCTCCCAGCTGTGCAGGGGCGGGGGGTGTGGGGTTTGCAGCATTGCAGGGGGAGAGTGACCGTGACTGGTGAGACATGTACCGGATACTCTGACCGGGCACCGTGCACGTGCTCTGCGTCCTCTCCAGGCGTGTGTAGCACCGGCGGTTTTCTTCCTTTCCCTTTGATTGTTGCAGATGTGCTTGACTGTTCCTGGATTGACGCCTGGGTTTCTGCCTTGGGGGGCGTCCACAGGGTGAGAGCTGAGAGTGAGGCATTTTCTCTCCCGGGGGGCCTCCTGCCTGGGGGCAGGAGGGCAGCTCTGCTGAGGCCACAGCTGTTGGGTCTGCATCTCCTGGTGGCTCAGGGGACAACAGAGACAAAGCCACACGGGGTATCACCAGCTTGTCCCCAGTTACCATAGGAGTGAAACCGACAAGATAGTTGTCGGTTTCACTCCTATCCGATGTGTTGACCGCCTGAACCTCAGCGTCCTTTTTTCCGTGCTTGGGGCCAGTGGCTGAGTTCCACTTCAGGACTTAAAGGCTTCCTCTCAGGAAAGAGGAAATAGAGTAACAGGAGGCCTTCTTGTGAAGAGGAAATCTGTTTACTGACTAACATGGCTGGTAACTATTTCCATGGCCTACGCTTACTGGATGATGCAAATCTTTTTAACCAAAACATCAGCTTAGCATTTTAACTTTGATTTTTTTCATTTATTTGTTTTTTCATTTAATTTTTAATGTTTTTAAATTGAAGTCTAGTCAGTTTATAATGTGTCACTTTCTGGTGTACAGCACAATGCTTCAGTCATATAGGAACATGCATACGTTCATTTTCATATTCTTTTTTAACTGTAAGTTACTACAAGATATTGAATATAGTTCCCTGTGCTAGACAGAAGAAACTTGTTGTCTATCTATTTTATATATAGTAGTTAATATTTGAAAATCTTGAACTCCCAATTTATCCCTTCCCAACCCCTTCCCCCTGCCCCCCCGTAACCATGAGTGTGTTTTCTATGTCTGAGTCTGTTTCTGTTTTGTAAATAAGTTCATTTGTGTGTGTGTGTTTTAGATTCTATATGTAAGTGATAACACATGATATTTTTCTTTGCCTGTCTAGCTTACTTCACTTACAGTGACGATCTCCATGGCCATCCATGTTGCTGCAAATGGCGTTATTTTATTCTTTTTTATGACTGAGTAGTATTTCATTGTATAAATATACCACAACTTCTTTATCCAGCCATCTGCCAACGGACGCTTAGGTTGTTTCCATGTTTTGGCTATTATAAATTAACTGACTTATTCTTTTTAAATCAGTAAGAGTGCTGGGAGATAAATTTATGTTGTAATGGCTCTAGTCATTGAATTTCAGTAAAGAGCAGGAGCTGGTGAAGATGCAGAGACACAGCTTTAAATGATGGGTGGAAAAGGAGAATCTAAAAATATCTTATCTCTTAATCCCAGAAGAGTGAACGTTAGAAAAGGGAATGGTGGAGATGGAATAGAGGCTTGTCCACCTAATCTTAACATGTTATTATGATAGGGCACTTGTAGATCAAAATAAGTTTCCTAAGAGAAGATGCTGTTCACACATGAAATTTACTGATGAGATGGGAAGGCAGGACACACCCATAACTTTATGTGTCAGTGGTAGATCTGTCAGCAACTTCTGTTAGAGGTTGAGATACACTTGAGCTTCTGGGTTCATGGAAAGAGATGACTGTGTCCACCCACAATGACAGAATATGCTATAGGTGTCTGTCACATCATTTTTATAGGGAGCATAACACAATGGTCATGAAATAGATCAGGGATGAAGATCTTTATGTCTCTTCCAATCCAGGCTACATATTGTATATGTTTCTTAAAAAAAAGAAATCTACATAGCAATAATAGTACCTGATTATAGAACATTTGAAAAGTCTCAAAAAAGTCCGAGCCACGAAACCAGAACCCTGACACAGACACTGTTGGTTTTTTTCTTTTTAAATGGAGTATAGTCAGTTACAGTGTGTCAGTTTCTGGTGTACAGCATCATGTTCCAGTCATGCATATATATACACATATATTCATTTTCATATTCTTTTTCATTAAAGATTATTATAAGATATTGAATAGAGTTCCTTGTGCTGTACAGAGGAGATCTGTTTTTTTTTTTTAATCTTTTTTTATATATAGTGGTTAACACTGGCAGATCTCACTCCCAAATTTATCCCTTCCCACCCCGTTTCCTCCGGTAACCATAAGATTGTTTACTATGTCTGCGAGTTGGTTTGGTGCATTCCTTAGACTCTAGATAGTTTTTCATTTTGAATTTTAACCTTCATTTTCTAAACAGCTTTGCTTGCTGCTGCAGAGTGAGTCTGTAAAAGCACTTTGCAGCGTTTCCCCAGGACCCGGGCTGGGCGATGATAGTGCTCCAGGGGGCTCACAGGGCGAGCTCCAGGGTGGGAGGGTTGAAAGGCCCCTTCCCCATAGCAGGAGGTCTCTTCTAGGAGCTTGTGAAGATGCACACTATTTAGGAACTTTGTATTTCGCTGTGTTGTTCTGGACAGATGCCAGCACTTCTCAGCTACGATGCAATCGCCTTTGGGAGAGGGGAGGTGGGCTCTCAGAACACTGCGTTAGCTAATGGGGCTATTGGTGAGAAGAGGATGGCCTTTCTTTGCTGGGGTGTGTCTGTGTGGGTTAACTCAGAACCCAGTATTTTTAGACGTAACAGGACCAGGAAATTCTGGTTGGAGGGACAGTTGCCTCCCAACCAGCCAGCAGCAGGAAGCGCTGCTCTTACCCACCGTTTTGAAAGATGATAGCCTCCCAGAGGATGTGGCCGCATCGTGTTATGGAAAGATTATGGGGCTGAGTGATGCTTCTGCCGTTCACCAGCTGGGTGAGAAGGTATAATTATCCCCGATTTACAGATGAGGAAATTGAGGCTTAGGGAGATTAAGTAATTGGCCTGAGGTTGCACAGTTAAAAGGACTGGGACTGGAACTCTGGCTGCCAGAGCCAGACTGAACTTGGAAACCTGCTGTGCTCTCCCGGCTTCTCTCCCTCCCTCCCTTTCTTTCTTTCTTTTCTTTTCTGATCTATGGTAGAATACAGTGGATCCTGCAATACACCCTTCATACACATGTAAATGAAATTGCATTTAAAAATGTGAATTGCAGAGCCCAGCAGACAGACCAGGTTTAAATTGAGGCCCGGCTGCATCTGAGCTGTGAGCCTGGGCCAGTGGCTTCACCTCTCTGTGCCTCAGTTTCTCCATCGATAAGCCTGGGACTGTGGTAATACCTACTCTGTTGTTGTTAGAATAGCAAACGAATTATGACCTGGAAAGCACTTAGGACAGAGTCAGATGTAAGATGAGCATTCATTACATGTGAGCCATGATTGTTTTGCCATCACTGGCTGCTGTCTCTTCAGGTGGGAGAGGAGGTGGGCACTTGGTGGCTGGCGGGATGCACTGCTTTGCTCCCAGGCAGGTGCCTTGATGCTCAGGGTCCGGGCAGACAATATTCGAGGCAACATATTAAGCAAAACTGGATGATCTGCCAGTCTTTAGCCAACAATCTAGGCAGATGTGAACAGGGTGTGTGTTCTGCAAAAAACAAAAAATTCATGCCGATATCTGATTGTGATGAAAAACACTTTCATGGTAATTTACAAGGTCTGGGCAGATTCATTTCAAATACATTTGGTAGCAGGACAGTGATACAGGTTCTGGGGGATTCGTGTGACTAACTTCTCCTGGGAGGGTTCGGTTTTGTTGGAAACACACAACTACTTGGGACGGCTTTGTGGGAGCGTTTGAACTGGTGATGAGAATTCAAGTTTTGGGTTGATGCAAAGAGCGTGTAGGACATCCAGGACAAGGGAGAGAGCCCTAGTAAAGGATGATGATGTAGTTGGGGCAGAGAAAGAGTTGCTTACAGTTGGGAAATAATGGTTGGAACAGGCTAAGTGGGACTGGGTTATGAAGTTCTATTTTTTTTTAGTATGAATTGAAGATAATGGGCAAAGAAATACCATTGCACCCTCTTCTTCTGGGAGATGTTTTGATAAATTGGCCCAGAATATATATGTTTCCCAAAGGTATGCTGGACATTAAAATACTAAAGCCATCCTGCAGCATGTACATGACAAAGACACACAGGTTGAAAAACTTTGCCTTTTCTGGGAGAATTGAACCAGCGATTCCATCACTTAGATTAGTAGGAAAACCATTTGTGAAGCTAGTTATTCATAACTTCAACAAACGTAGCTAGCCACCAGGTACTGGCTTTTTACTGTCACATCCCAAGAACCTGTTTAACACAAAGTAGACAGATTAGAAGGTGAATGCGAAGCATTACTTTTTAGCCTCCGAATTCCTTTAAAGCTTGCTAAATGCCACGGCTGATGAAAATCTGGTTGCACAGAGAATTTGCTTGGATTTTGGAATTCCTCTTGACTTTTCTTGGTGGTTCCTATCTTCAAGATCTTAATAAAGTATGGTTAGTTGAATAGCGATTAACCATTAATTCCTCTCTCATTGTTCTGCCTGAATAAGATGTCAAGGTTGAGAGAAGCCTTAAAGATTAGCTATTTGGACCACAAAGCTGGTGCTGGAGTTTTCTGTGCATCAGGCCGTCTAATCGATGTCTGGACACTTACCGATGTGGGGCTCAGACAACGTGGCCCGTTGGACCCTTCACTGACTTGCTCAGTTGAGAAGCTCAGGTCTTTAAAAATCAGCTTTATTGGCCTGTATAATCTGTCCCCATGGGCCCCCTTTGTCCTGTCTCCTGGTACCCCCCTTTCAGTTACTCTGTCCCCATCATACTGGCCTTTCTTCCAAACATCCCTAGCATGGGCCCATCTCTAGACCTTTATAGTTTGTACTTTCTGTCCTCTCTGTCTAGAATGCTCTTTCTGTGATACATTAATTTTGCCCTAGTCCTTAAGGTTCTTCCTCAACCAGTCCTGTTGACAGATTGACATTTATTTTCTCTCATTACCCTAAAAATGTTATGCCACTGGTTTTTGACCTGCATTGTGACTCTTGAGAAATCAATTAATTATTGTTCCTTTAAAGGTATGGTTGGCCCTCCCTAGCGATGGGTTGCAGATCGGAGGATTCAACCAATTTTGGATTGAAAATATTAAAAAAAAAAATTCCAGAAAGTGCCAAAAAGCAAGACTTGAATTTGTTATTCACCAGCAACTATTTACATAGTGTTTACATTGTATGAGGTATTATAATCTTGGGGTGATTTAAAGTATTCGGGAGGATGTGCATAGGTTAATGCAAATACCATGTCATTTTATCTAAGGGACTTGAGCGGCCGCGGATTTTGATATTTGCAGGGTGGTCCTGGAACCAGGCTCCCCTGACGGTAATCTGTCTTTTCATTCTGGCTTCTTTTAAGATCTCTTTGTCTCTGATGTTCTGTGGTGTCTCTGTGGTACGTCAGGAGGTCGTTTGATGACTCCATTCCAGACTTGTTGGCTTTTCTGTGTCTCTGGATTGGTGTCTTTGATCAGTTCTAGAAAATGCCCAGCCGTTACCTCTTCATCTGCTGCCTCCCTCTGACCCAGCCTCTTTCTTTCACATCCTGTTGGCTACATTAGACATCTTCAGCATCCTTGTGTGTCTTAACATCTCCTTCAGCTTTTCATCTGTGTCTTTCTCTGCTTCATTCTCAGTAATTCCTTCAGTTCTGTCTTCAAGGTATCTCTTCATTGGCATCTAGTTGGCTAAATAAACGTATCCTTTGTGTGTTTTTTTTTTCATTTTATTTTTTATTGATATGTAGTTGATTTACAATGTTAAGTTCAGGTGTACAGCAAAGCGATTCAGTTATACGTATACATACATATATATTGTTTCCAGATTCTTTTCCATTATAGGTTATTACAAGAAATTGAATATAGTTCTCCGTGCTCTACAGTAGGTCCTTATTGTTTATCTCTTTTTTTAAACATTTTTTAATTGAGTTATAGTCATTTTACAATGTTGTATCAAATTCCAGTGTAGAGCACAATTTTTCAGTTATACATGAACATACATATATTCATCATCACATTTTTTTTCACTATGAGCTACCATGGGACCTTGTATGTATTTCCCTGTGCTATACAGTATAATCTTGTTTATCTATTCTACATTTTGAGATCCCAGTCTGTCCCTTCCCACCCCCCGTCCCCTTGGCGATCACAAGTTTGTATTCTGTCTGTGAGTCTGTTTCTGTTTTGTATTTATGTTTTGTTTTGTTTTTTAGATTCCACATATGAGCAATCTCATATGGTATTTTTCTTTCTCTTTCTGGCTTGCGTCACTTAGAATGACATTCTCCAGGAACATCCATGTTGCTGCAAATGGCATTATGTTGTTGGTTTTTGTGGCTGAATAGTATTCCATTGTATAAATATACCACCTCTTCTTTATCTGGTCGTCTGTTGATGGACATTTAGGCTGTTTCCATGTCTTGGCTATTGTAAATAGTGCTGCTATGAACATTGGGGTGCAGGTGTCATTTTGAAGTAGGGTTCCTTCTAGATATATGCCCAGGAGGGGGATTCCTGGGTCATATGGTAAGTCTGTTCCTAGTCTTTTGAGGAATCTGCATACTGTTTTCCACAGTGGCTGCACCAAACTGCATTCCCACCAGCAGTGTAGGAGGGTTCCCTTTTCTCCACAGCCTCTCTAGCATTTGTCATTTGTGCATTTTTGGATGATGGCCGTTCTGACTGCTGTGAGGTGATACCTCCTTGTAGTTTTGATTTGCATTTCTCTGATAATTAGTGATATTGAGCATTTTTTCATGTGCATATTGATCTTTTGTATGTCTCCCTTGGAGAATTGCTTGTTTAGGTGCCCATTTTTGGATTGGGTTGTTTGTTTTTTTCTTATTAAGTCTTATGAGCTGCTTATATATTTTGGAGATCGAGCCTTTGTTGATTTCATTTGCAAAAATTTTCTCCCATTCCGTAGGTTGTTTTTTTGTTTTACTTATTGTTTATCTCATTTATATATAGTAATGTGTGTCTGTTAATCCCTAACTCCTAATTTATCCCTCCCCACCCTTTCCCCTTTGGTAACCAGATCCTTTGTGTTTTAAAATGTCATTTAGCTTACATACTTTTATTTCCATATGTATTTTAAAACTCTGCTTCTGTTTAGTAGTTTCTCATTTCATATTTATTTTATCAATTGCTAGTTTTATTTCTTTAAACATAATTGTGTTATATTTTGTGTTTGATAATTTTAATATTTGAAATCTTTGTGTGTATGTGAGGTTTCTGCTGGTCCTTCCTCTGATATATTTGTGATTTTTAAGTGTGCACTCAGTTTTTTGAAGATTTATCTAATAAATCCTGGAGTACAGCTCCATGTTTTATTCCTATTTCTCTGTTCCATAGCTCTCAGGGGAAGTTCTTAAACAACAGTTGGAATATTTTGTTTGATAATAAAAAGAAAGAATTTAATTGAGTAGCAGGATGTGAACCGACTAAACACAGGATTATGAAAGGCTACAACTTGGTTGGTGCCTAAAGATTCTTCGAATCTAATGCCAGTAGTTCAGAAAGGCTGTCGAAGTGAGTGGAAGCCTTCTGTGGGTGATGGCACCCTCTGTCCCAGGGAGCCTGGATTTTTTTTTTTTCAGATGATGTTAGAATTTTTTTTCAGTAGAACTAGAGAAATGTTTTCTTTCAAATCTTGAGTTTATTTTATCTGATGCTTCTGGAAAATTTACTTTGTATTGGGAACTTTTTATAAACTATGTGATCTAAACTTTGAAGATCTCATTAGATCCTCATTTTAAAGATGGGGAAACTGAGGCAAAATAACCTGTCCTAGTGTTACTGAGTCCAAGCTCATACTGCTCACTGCCAATAATTGAGAGACGAGATATTGGGACAAGAAATACCAACTTTCAGAAAGCCAGCAGACCAAGAAGACAGGGGACTAGTGTCCCGAAGAACCATCTTGCCTGAGTTAGAATTCAGGCTTTTTTATATTAAAAGGGGAGGGAGTAGAGTTAAGCATTTCCTGTTTTTGGTCAGCCTCCAGAGATGATTTGTTAATGTCTTCCTTCCTTCACAGGTGGGCCTGGTAAGGATGTTTCCTGTGAGCCAAACATAGGGATTTTAGCTTAATGCTCGTCACCTGGGAAGCAGGGTTCCCAGAGATGGGCCATTATGTATAATTGAGGCTTATAGGCAGCACCCCTTTAGTGATTACTTACAGCAAAAGCAACAGAGCACAGAGGTTGAAGCAAAAGAGACAGATCCAATGTGGAGTCAGATTTGCCCCTCCCCATGACAGTTCTCCACTGTCCACGTCCATTCCACAGTCTTGTGGGGAAAAGGGGTGAGGACCACTCTGCCTGCTTCCTGTTGAACAGGGACGATGAGAGGGTGTGATCGTGGAGTGGAATTGATCAACTGTGACAGGGAATGTTCCTTAGAATTTTTAGTTCAGAACATGTAGTACAGTCCTCTTCTGGATTTTTTAGTAAGTGTTCAGTCCTCTTTCCTTCTTTATCTACAACTGCTTGAATCTGATGAAACCCTGTAGCACTTTGTTGAACTTGGAGTTTTGGTTCTAGTTCCCAATACATATCTATTACTTTTACTTTCCTGCTGTACCACCATTACATTAGATGCCTGTGCTATTTATTTGGGCAAGATTAAACAAGTAAGTTGACCCTTCCCCAGCTACAATGAAATCATAATCTCAATACTTATCTTTTTAAAAGAGCAACCTTGAATCTTCTAAGAGTTCACAAACCCGTTGCTCCCCTGGCCTCTCTGATTCTGATGATGGTGGGGCTGCTTTCATCCAAGTGTGATGAATCCATGGCTTTACCCCAGGTAACTTGACAGACAGGTGCATGGTAAGTATTACCACGTGTGGCCCTGCCCGCCTTGAAGTCCCCTGATGTTCAGGCCCTTGTTTTCTCCAGGTTTTAAGCAGGACTCGGTCTCTGGGTTGGAAAGGATGTAAAGCTACTTCACCTGACAGGCAGACCTGTTGGAGGCAAACTCATGAATAGAGGTTAGTACAGTACCCAGCGTTTTAACATAATTGGCCACTGCCAGGTCTCTTAGAGCATCCGTTAGGTTCTCCTGCCTGGGCAAACACCTGGAATGGCCTACCCTACAACATTTCAAAGGGACTTAATTTAAGCCTGCTTCTGGGAGCTTCTCTGATCTGTAGCAGGGCAACTGGCAAGACCTTTTCTCATGTTAACCTAGTCATATTTTAGTAATACTCCTTTTTAATCCGTGATTCATTTTCTCGGTTTTTCCTGTTGATTGTGGTCTCCAGGATGAATGTAGTGTCAATTCCTTAATCCAGATCAGGGGATAAACTCCTTCAGGAGGGCTTTAACTGCTTCAGAAACTGTTTCTGTCTAGGTGGGATGTGCTTCCTCCCATCCTGAAGAAAGTGTCCGTATCTGACACTTGGAGTCAAATCTATTTGCCAGTCCTTGGTGGGGCGGACTCCTCTGTGTTGAGTCCCCGTCTGGGGAGAGATGACAGCAGTCTTTGGATTATTTGTAGCCCTAAGGCTTAAATTAATACCCCGAGACTTACGCTTTGTCTTTCATGGACATACAACCTGAAAGGTTTCTTTAAGAACGGCAGCCCCAAAGCCAGGGCTGAGACTAACTTTACTCTCTTGTTTCAGAAGCTGTTTGGCCCTTTGTAGTCCAAGTAGGGGCTCAAGATCATGTCCCTTTGAAGCCTCATAGAGGGGCTTTGCTGTCAGCCTGTAGTTCGGTATCCAAATCTGAAATAACCCTGTCATTCCCAGAAATGCCCTTGGTTGTCTGTGGGTCTTAGGTGTTCCCAAGCCTGCAGTTGCCTTTTTTCCTATCAGGTGGCAAGGTGCAGATATATCTGACATATCTGGGCCCTTTTCTGGGAGACCTTATATCCACAATTGGCCAGATGGTTCAGGGTTCTGATGGGATAGACATTTACCATATGTAGGGCTCGCTGTGAACAGATCAGCCACATACTGGACTACAAGTCCTTGATCCAGTATTGTTTCCAAGGTCCCTAGCCACCATTCCCCCAAAGGAGGTAGGGGAATTCTTAAATCCTTGAAGCAGGACTGTCCAGCCATACTTTGGATTACCCGGTGTTTCTGGGTCCCGCCACTCGAAAGCAAATAAAGCAGATAGCTGCTGGGCTTCTTCTGCAATAGGAATACAAAGGAAAAAAAGCATCTTTCAAGTCCAGAATTGAGGACTAGCTGTGTTCTCCCAGAACAGTTGTGAGCAGAGCATAGTGTTTTAGGTTAGGTGTCCCAGCATCCCTTTTTAATGGGATCTGTGTTGGCCATGTGCATTTGGCTTCCCTAGGGTACCATTAGCACACACTTCTGGTCTAACTTTTTCATAGACCTTGAAAGGGGACGAGCTCTGTCTCCTCTGGGGTTTCTGTGAGTGCCATCTGTAGACCTAAAGCATCTTCTGGTGGGACTCAGATGTCAAGTCGTTACTTGGGCATTTAATGTACAAAGGAGATCTTGGCCCAAAAGAGGGATCGGACATTCTGACATGTGTAAGAAACTATGCTGCGGGGTGAGGTCTATCAGAACGTTGATCAGCTCATTCCCCACTGTCAGTTTTACCCAGGGGCTCCTGGGGGGAAGTTGTGATTGGGCACCTCAAGTCCAAGGGAGCCCCTGGGCCTCATCAATCTGGACTGTTCCTCTCTTTCTTTTATTGTTTTCCAGTGTTCTTCCTCCTTACTGTGAGCTCGCTGTTCCTTCCCCAGCGGTGGCTTGCCTCCGTTCGGTCCAGGAATCCAATGCCGCTCCCAGAGAAGTGGTGTTTCATTTGGTTTCTTCTTTCTTCTGTCAGTGTTCCCTGTTGAACACTTGAAAAGCAGCATCTGCCAATTGAGAAGGGTTCATTCCGAAGGCGCTATCTAATTTCTGCAACTTTCTCCTGCTATCTGAGGCACCTTGCCCCCAGAAGGTCAAATTTACCAGTCTAGTTTTTTCAAGGACCTTAGAGTCTGCCTTTGTATAATGTCTGTAGGCCTGACAGATCCTTTCCAAAAATTCACGAGGGTCTTTGGTTTTTGTTTTTGTTTTGCTGAAGTTCTTGGATTTTGTTCAGACTCTTTGGTTTTGGTTCCCTTTTTCTAAGCCCTGCCAAGGTACATTTACTGTAGTGCTCTGATAAGGGCATTCCTCCCTTACTGGGGTCCCAATTTGGTTTAGCTGTGGGTAACACTGCATGCGCTTCAGGTGTAGAGGCTCCTTCCTATAAGGAAGGCTGTGATCTTTCCAATTAAACAATTGTGAGAAACCTGCCTGGCTGGCCATTTGCATTTAGGCACTTAGGAGATGAGGGCGTAGTGGAAATTGCCCTGCCCTGGGAGTGGCTCTTGGATGCCCTGTTGGGTCTTAGATGGCCATGCCAGGCCAGGTCCCTGTGCCCCAGGAACTAACGCAGGATTTTCTAATTGCTCCCTAGTAGGAGGGGAATTGGGGCTGGACAGGAACAGGAGGTGGTGGAAGGGGTGCATATATGGGTATAATGGCCAGAGCAGCTGGGACAGCTAGCTCAGCTGGGGGAGCTGAAGTTTGACAGAACACATCCTCGCTCTCATTCCCGTCTCATTCCTTTCCTTTTCTAATATTCCCTGATGTAATAGCACAACTGCTTGCACAGAAAAACTATAGAGCCATTCAAAAGCTGCCATAAAACCATGAATAGCAATTGATCATCTCTAACCACTAAAATCACGTCTTTCTGCCTTGGTATCAACCAACCAGGCTGAATTCTGTGATGGGGCTTTTGGTGATTTTAGGAACCAAGTGGAACCTTTCTCTTCACTCTGGGAATGTCCCACTCTCGGACAAGAACAGACAAGAGTTTTTTCTGTTTCTTTCATCCATTTGACATCCGTTAAAGTTTTAAATATCACAAGACTGATTTTGGCTGTAAATAGGGAAACAGTCCCAAGCAAAATGAAATGAAAAGCCAAAGGACAACGGAAGATCCTAAAGAAGCCCTCAAGTTTGGTCTTGAGCTTTATGTATACCAGTGACCACAAATGATGCAATTAACACAGCAAGGGTGACAGTACATGGTGCACAGGGACCCAAGATAGCCCTGCCTAGATCCCTTGTGGCGCTCCTAACAGGTGCTACGGCCACACATTGTTACAATAAAATATTATCTTCCTCTCCATCATAGGTTGATAGCTGTAATCAGATCACTTATCCAACATGTGCCTCAGAGGACTTTCTCGGAATAGCGGAAACATTCTCCATTTTTAAAAGATAGGAGTACAAGACAAACAAAACACAGCACAAATGCCAGCATCCAGGGAAAGAAATGAACCATTCACAAATTGGGTAAAAGTCCAGCAACTATTTCCTCTCTCCAACAGGGTGCCCCATTCAAATAGGAAACAAAGTGGCTTATTGCAGAGGAAAGAGCCCCAGATGGAGAGGAAATAGAGTTTCTGGCTGTCCACACTGAAGCAGCTTACCTTACTTTATCGAGGCCCTCGGCTCCCAGATGTCGGATCACTGCTCCAGCTGCCAAGCATTGGGACAGCAGGTGCTGCTTCGGGGGATGTTGGAGGGAAGAGCCTCAGGACAAGTGGGCCTGACAGTTGCTAGGGCCTCATCAGTATATCCTCAAACCCAGGCCAGCTGGCCATGAGCAGCAAGGCTCCTGGCTGGCTCGCCAAAATTTGTTACCGAGTCCAAGCTCATACTGCTCACTGCACAACAGGCTGATAAATCGAGAGACTAGTTGTTGGGGCAAGGAATAGTGACTTTATTGGAAAGCCAGCAGACCAGGAAGATGGTGTCCCAAATAACCATCTTGCCTGAGTTAGAATTCAGGCTTTTTTATACTAAAAGGGGAGGGAGTAAAGCCAAACATTTCCTGGTTCTGGTCAGCCTCTGGGGGGAGGGGTGTTAATTTCTTCCTTCCTGCAGTCATTCACAGGGAGCCTGGACAGGATTTTTCCCGTGAGCTAAACGAAGGTGTTTTAGCTTAATGCTCACTACCCGGGAGGCGCGGTTCCCAGAGACAGGCCACTATACGCAACTGAAGCTTAGGGGCAACATCCCTTTAGTGATTCACTTGTGGCAAAAGCAACAGAATATAAAGGTTGAAGTTAAAGAAACAGATCCAGTATGGAGTCAAGCTTGTTCTTCCTTATTAAACTAGTCACTCATTAGTTAAGGATGGGACTGTTCTAATTCAGTTCACCTGACCTCAAAGCTCCGCTTTCTTTCTGGGATACCACACCTTCACAGATTCGGCTGTATCATATGATTTGGCCAGATTTTAAGTGTCAGACATTAAACACGTTTCAGTGTCTTTTCCTCCCATTTGAAACTCAAAGCTCATTGTCATAGTCACAGGATATGACCGTGTCGGAAAGTGACTGAGCATTCCTAGTTCCTGTTGCTTATGTTGTATTTGGAGAAATGGCTGGAAAATATTATATGTTCAGTGACTACAGCTGACTTAATGACTCATGCTTACGCTCTAGTGTGAAGGCCTAACCCACTTTCAGTGACTGTTGAACAGGGCACTGTTTATGCAGTGGGCTCACCAAGAGGGCTGCAGGGCTCTGACTGGCAGGGGCGGCTGGATGCTGGGGGTTTTCTTGGGTGAACCACCTACGTTGGCGCAGGAGAATGTGTGACTCAAGATTCTGTCGGTACTCCAAGCCCATCGGTGGGACTTAATACTATGGGGTTGGATCAGGACAAAGGGCAGGATCTTGACCCACAGAACAGGCCATAAAAAGCAGCTCCAGGTGGTTGTGGGAGCAAGTTCCTGACCGGGTAGAACTTCTAAAATCAGAGGGGGAGGTTTGCCTTCTGAGGGCGTCCCCAGCAGTGCCAACACTGCAAGAGCTCAGGTCATAGTACAGTTGAAAAGTGTGCCTTGGGTTCATTTGGGAAGCTAGGAGGACTATGAGAAGGTTAAAACTGACATCAGTTGAAAATGGGAGTTGAGGAGAAGAGCCGTGGAAGAGAGCAGAAGTCTTGTGGATGCTGGTTCCACTGAGGGGGAGAGTGGCTCCAAAGAGAAAGGGATGGACTCAGTTTTCAACAGTTCATAATTCACTTCCATGGCTTTAATGAAATGATACGATTACAACTCTCCAACCCATGTTCCATAAATTATGACATACACGGGGAGGAGGTTCAAAACAGAAACCTAGTAAATGGAAACATTTGAGGGAGGAGGAGGAGTAGCATGTGAAGGGGCTGGAAGGCCACAGAGGCCACGGGAAGGAGAAGCTGGTGCCGACTTGTCAGCCAAGCTAGTGCGGGGAGAGTTTGAAGGGAGGGATGACTGTCAGCAGTGTCCATTGCTGGTGAGGGGTCAGGTAAGTTAATGACTCAAAATTGTCTATTGATTTTGGCCAAGACTATTACAGAAGGGTGGTGGGGTCAAAATCCACGTAGCACAGGAATTTTAAGTGGGAGAGCTAAGTGGCAGGGCTGGCGCAGATCACTGTTTCCTGAAGCTGACTGTGAGTGGAGGGGCAGGTGGGGAGCCCTGTGGTCACGAGGCAGTGGTTATTTTGGGGGGTGGGATGGATTTGTGCAGTTTGTATGCCACTGGAAAGAGGCACTAGAGAGAGAGAGTGGTTGAAGTTCTGGAGAGGAGTGAGGTCCCAGAGGGGGAAGGAAGTGGGTGGGAAGAGACACTTCTCGCTGTGAATCAGGAAGGATAGAGGTGTCAAATGAAATAAAACGCACAAATTAAAAGCTGCGAGTTAAGTTTTATTTGGCGGAGTTCCTGAGGACTTGACCCAGGGACATAGCATCTCAGATCACTCCAAGAGGCTGTTCCACAGTGTCAAGGTAGAAGCCAGCATATATCAGTCTTTGTGACAAAGACCAGGTAACTGGAACATCAAAAGGTTACTGTTGGATTTCAAAATTGTAGAATAGATAAACAAGATTACACTGTATAGCACAGGGAAATATACACAAAATGTTATGATAAATCACAGAGAAAAAAATGTGACAATGAGTGTGTATATGTCCATGAATGACTGAAAAATGGTGCTGAACACTGGAATTCGACACAACATTGTAAAATGATTATAAATCAATAAAAAATGTTAAAAAAAAAAGGTTACTGTTAATTAAAGAAAACCAGGCATCTCAAGTTAAGGAGTTTAGCGCTTTTCTATGTATGGGAAGGTGCAAAGGTTTGGGCTCATTGAAATCATTCCTTTAATATGTACCTCGCTATCTAGGGTCAGTATCCCGTTTTTTCCCATCCTGAGTCCCCTCAGGGGGCCCTGTTGGGGGTGGCAGCAGAGGCCGGGGCTGCCTGCTTGTCTGCATCCTGAGTTGCCTTCTGCTCACTGTTGGGGGTGGTGGTAGTGGCTGGTGACTTGATGGCCACAGCATCCTTTATTTACTGATACAGCTGGCAGTATTTTTCATTCACAGAGATAAAGTTGAGAAAGGATGCAGGTGTTTCTAGGTGGACACAGATGGGTATAGTCAGTGAGTACTGAGTTGTGTGCAGCGTCACTTGTATGCTGTATCAACTCCCCCTCCTTGATCCTCACCCCAAGTACCTAACATTAGGAAACTTATTACAAGTCAGGGATGTTGGTAAATCCAATCTGCCTGCTGCCCGTTCTGTAAAATAAAGTTTTATTGACACATGGCCGTGTTCCAGTTCCATAATTTACATATGGTCTCAGGCTGCTTTGGCCTAAAATAGTCATTGTCTTTTGGGAAAAGTTTGGTGATTTCTGTACAGTTGATAAAACTGAGGCGCAGAGAAAATGTGGACTTCAAAGGTCCCCCTACTTCCCATCTATCTCTGAGAGCACTTCCTTCTGTGTTACCTGCTTTCCCCAGATGCCACGTGCTCTCAGAATCACCTGGTAACTCTTCTTTCAGGAATGTCAACAGTGACAGCTGCGACTTAGATCTGAAATCATTACCAACCCCCCTATGCATTCCTTATCCCAGTGGTTTTGTTTCTTTGCCTTGAATTTCCTCAGCACTTAAGTATGTTGTTTTCATCCTGCACGCGTTTCAAGTGTCATCTGTGACCCCAGGGGGCCCCACTGGATGGAGGGCAGGGGCCACACTGACCCCGTGTCCCTCAGGTACACATGAATTTTGATGAAGTTAAAAAAAAGTAAGTGCTTCAGAATTGCTCACTCTTGCGTAAAATGGTGCTAATTACTGGCCCTTCTCAGTCACTCTTGAAGAGGGATCCTCTCCTGACTTAAAAAAAAAATGCTTTTTGATGGAGGGAAGTAATTAGGTTTATTTACTTTTACTTTATATTTTTTTTTTCATGGAGGGGCTGGAGATTGAACCCAGGACCTCTGCATGCTAAGCACGTGCTCTGCCCACACCCACCCCTTCTCCTGATTCTTTTGAATCTGCTTTGAATTCCTGACCAAATTGGAAAGCAGTGTGTTTCGGAACATTTTCCCTGTTTTGTGGCACACTGCTCCATTTTCAAGAGAGAATACGAAGCCATTCAAATCTATTGCTTCTGAAGGGACCAATTTTAATAGTTGCAGTTCAGTCCTGCCACTTAATTTATCTGATTGCAGTTGTATCTGTGAGTGTGGTCAGCCCACTGGCGGTGTAGGTGTCCCCTGGATCAAGAAATGCACCCAGACTTCCCGAATCCGAATGTGCATCTTAACAAGTTCCCCTGTGATGCATACACTCATGAAAGTTTGAGAAGCACCGCTCTGCCCTATTGACCTCATGTTTCAAACACACAAAACATACGGTCCAAACTCAGAGACCTTTTATACATTTTATATGTTGTGATGATGTGGTTTTATATTTTATGATGAATGTTTTCCTTATCAGAAAAAATTTGCTGTTTTTCTCAGCTTTTGTTGGAGATAGACCATCATTAAGAGACAGACCGAGTATGCTTTTACTCTTTCTGCTACCTGAAATGCATTTAATTTCTCTTTGTGGGTAGAAATAACAAACTATAAACCTTCTACTGCCTTTGATGCGAGTCTGGGATAGTCTGTTAAGTTAACAACCTCCTCCCTCACCTGTAGCAATAGGCTTAATGCTATTTTTTTGTATGAATATTTTATCATTTCCCCTCGATTATCTAGGAAATCGCCTGTATGCGTAACTGTGAATTCTGTACTGGGGTGAAGTTTTATTCCTCATTTTTTTCAAGCCCTTGAAAAAATGCGAGGAACTAATTAAATACAGGAACAATGAAATATATGAATAAAACTACAGTTCTTGAAAAATACATAATTCATTCATAACACTAATTTATATGTGTTTCTTGCCGATTAATCCAACCTAGCAGAGCACAAAATTATTGCATTTATTTATTTTTGGACAGGTCGTGCTCATGCACAGAACTCGGATAATCTCTTTCCCATCCCTGTCCCCTAGCCAGGCCCTCCTTGGGGGCCCCTCTTTGTGCAGGTTTCTTAGAAACTCTCTCAGGGATGCTGTAGGCACCAGGAAGTTCAGCGTAGAGTCGTGGCCAAGCAGGCTCTCAGCTGACCTCTCCCAACCTGGCAGAAATGCCCTTGCTGCTGTGGCATCCAGGGAGTGACCTTCAGGGTGGCCTGTGATGCCCACGTGTGGCTGCTGTGGTTCATAGGGCCCGAGGTAGGGAATGCCATGGGGCCACAGATGGTTTGCTCTGATGAGGGACCCATGGGCAGATAGAATTGCCAGGTGCCCTGTGATCGGCGGAACC
Source organism: Vicugna pacos (assembly GCF_048564905.1). Taxonomy (NCBI): domain Eukaryota; kingdom Metazoa; phylum Chordata; class Mammalia; order Artiodactyla; family Camelidae; genus Vicugna; species Vicugna pacos. Next base: position 2,601,383 of record NC_133012.1, on the reverse strand, counting down.
ATTAAACACTCCGCGTCCCCCTCGCTCCTAGGCGCACAGCAGACAGTGCACGTGCTCCCTGAGGAGTAGGGCACCAGCCTCTTTAACAGCATAGCTGTCATCCCTTCTCAGTAACTTGACAAGATCTTGACTTGAGGCACCGTGTTTTTCCCCCTCTCTTGAGAATCTAACTCAATAGATGCTGGTAAGCTTCACAGTCGCTTCACTTTCTGTGGCTTTTACTATGGGTGAGTCTTTCTGTCAATTAATTGTTTGTTGTCATGATCACCAATGAGACAGATGAAAAATTGAGGCTTAGAGAGATTAACTAGCCTGAAAATCGGGAAGGGGACGGAACTGAGATTCACACCTGGGTCTGATGCTTCCTTATCCCCTGTGCTCTTCTGCCAGCTAAAAATAGGGCCTCCCCCAGTGTAAGGAGCTGTCACATTGGTCTGACACCATTGTTTTTCTAAATAAGGGCTCAATCATTACTCCTAGTTCAACTACCCGTAGTGTCATTATGGCCAGTTTTAATGTTGCTAATGATTTTCAGTATCTCCTCTAATTATCTTTATGACTCCCCTGAAAACTGAGGTCTTAATTCACAGGCAGGTTGTCAGAACTGCCCTTCAGTGCTCAGCAGTGCCTCCCAGGACCTTCCATCATCTTCTGGTGATGAATGGAGTTCTCTCTCTCTCTCTCTCTTTCCCCCTTTCCCCCCGCCTCCCCCAGCAAGGTCATTGTCTAATTCTCTTAGCATCCTCAAATACACCGGGCAGCATTCTGATTTTTACACATACTTACCTTCTATTTCCAGGATTTCTCCCTGTCTTCACTGTCTTCCTACTGAGTGATATTGATTCTTGTTTTCATTAATTCTCCCCATCACTGCCAATTTTCTTCATCCTTTGTGTGCAGCATCGCTTTTCAGGTGTTCAATAGACTTATTGAGATGTGTCGGGTTCTCATTCATCATTTACTTCTTGTTATTTTTCTTTTAATTGGAAGGCGTATTTGTATTTTGTTCCTTCTCTGGGGATCATTTTCATGTTTTCCTGTCTCTCTTGTCCCCAGTTCTGTTCCAGGCTGTTTGGAGTCTAGGTTGGGGTGTGGTAGAGCAGTCCCTGGGGGGCTGTCGGGACCTGGACTTGGTAGAATCACCCGGGTCCAGCTCATCAAGTCCTTCCTGCCGGTCCCAGCACCAAGCCAGGATTTCCCCAGAGCTTGCAAGTTGGCCAGGAGAGAGAAAGCAGGGCCCCCAGCACTGGGGCCCCTGGCTGGCCTCTGTGGCCCCTGGTCTTTCATAACAGAGTGAGTAATGGGTTCCATTCATAGTTGGGCATACGGGGCTTTGATGCCATGTCTGGTACCCACCACCTCGAACCTCACACTCACCCTGCAAGGTTCATTATTCTCTGTGTTTGACAGTCAAGGAGACTGATGCTCTGAGAGGTTAAGAATCTTGCCAAGGCGCACATAGCTTGTCCGTTGATGCTCTGGGATCTGGCCCTGTTTGTGTGACTCCAAAATCTGTGTTGCTTCCATGGCAGCACATCCTTCTCTGTCCCGATGAACTTGGTACCTGAGTACTTTCTACACCGTCTGTGATCCTCATTTGGATTATCCTGTCTTAGTGAGGCAGTGTCTTAGCTTGTGTCTTCTTCTTTTTTTTAAATAGGAAGTGACTCTTTTTTTTTAAATTGAAGTTTAGTCAGTTACAATGTGTCAATTTCTGGTGTACAGCATCACGTCCCAGTCATGCATATACATACATAGATTCGTTTTCATATTCTTTTTCATTAAGGGTTATTACAAGACACTGAATAGTGTCCCTGTGTTAGTTTGTGTTTGAAACTATTGCAACATGCTCCCTGGAGTTACTCACTTTTCCCTATTTGATTCATTAATGGTCTCAGTACATCATTTCTTTTATTCATTGTATGAGAATCAGGTACTTGGTGAATCCTGTCTCCTGGCCTCCTGCCACAGTGAGAGCAGGCCTAAAATAATATAATGGGTTGCTCTGACCATCTAATAATATCCAAATCAAGGTTTTTGATTATTTTCCTTTTAATGAATTAAACTTGGATACTTACATAATTTTTACATAGATGAATTCCTTTTGTTTGTACTAGTTTCTTGCTCTTAGACCCATGTCTTCCCTACACAGAGCATTTGGCTGGTGTTTACACAGAAATATTATTATTATTATTATTATTATTATTATTATTATTAATTATTATTATTATAATAAATCTCATGCTTGTTTTATTTAACAAAGGCTCGAGAAACCTTGCAGACAGCAGGCACCTAGAGGAGCAGGTGCAGACTACTTAGGAATATTTTTAATATCAGACTGAGTGCAGGTTGGAATAAGACTTGGATAAATGTAGGCTATGTCTCAGTTTCACAAAATACTTACAATGAGTTTGAATCGACAGTGGAAATTTTAGATTAGATGCCTAGGGTACCCTTCTGTACTGTCATTCTGGTTTCCAGCCAGTTTTAGCTTGATGAGAATCTATATTTTTTTAAAAAAAATCTATTGAAAATTTTTTTTATTGAAGTGTAATTGACTTGCCATATTAGTTTCAGGTGTACAGCAAAGTGATTCAGTTATACATATACATATATATTTTTTTCTTTTCAGATTCTTTTCCGTTATATGTTATTATAAGAAGTTGAATATCATATTTCCTTTTTTCCTGTCTTTTTTTGGAGGGGTCGAGGGCTATCTTTAAAGTTTTTTTTTGTGAGTAGGAAATTAACATATATTAATTGTGGAAAATGCAGAAAATGCAGAGCTATGTAAAGAATAAAATATTAACCACCTATAACGTCACTTTCTAGAGATTATCACTATTGATCATTCTGGGATTTTTTTTAATAGTCCTTGTGCATGTGTGTACATGCATATGTGTGTATTTTATCAGACCTGAGATCACAACATGTGCACAATTTTGTGTTCTCCTTTCTCATTTAATGTAGATAGTAACAAATTCTCCATCATTGAAAACTCTTCATAAGCACAATTTTAATGGCAATATAATATTTCATAATATCTCATAACTTACTAAACATTCCCCAGAGTTAGGCATTTAAATTGTTTCCAATTTTATAAAGAGTTCCCATGTACACCTTAGTGATTTCACTTTGTCCAGATTTGTGATTGTTTTATTTAGATTAAATTTTTGAAGTGAAATTAGAGGGTCAAAAATATGACCACTTTAAAGGTACTGGTTACACGATGCCTGGCAAATTATTTACCAGAGTGGATTTCCCTTCCAACCAGCAGTGGGTGGGAGCCTGGGACTCATTACCCACAATCGCCACTGTGTGCTAGTCTGGCTCATTTGATAAGCAAAAACTAATGAGTGTTTGCATTTCATTGATTACCAGTGAAGTTAAATAATTTTTATCTGTATATTAACCTTTCTACTCTTTTAAAACATACTCTACTTAAACTATTGGAGTCTAACAATTTATAAGGGATCTTTATCTATTAAGGCTATTATATTTGTTGAAAATATTTTCCTAATTAGTTGTTGGCTTTTAGGTTTTTGATGTTTTGATGTATTTAATTTGCTAATTTTTATTTGTAATTTAAATTTACTCTATAATTTATGTTCTACTCTAGAAGATATAATTTCTTATGTAAAAATGAATTTACTCATTTCATTTACTCATTTCATTTACTCATCTTAATTTTGAAGTAGTTCAAGGCTTCCCAATGTCCTGAAGGAGCTTGTTCTGCCTCTGCTTAGGACTTTCCACTGTTGCTGAAGAAAGGGCAGGAGATTCGTGAGACCCAGTTTCACGTTTAAGCAGCCTGAGTCTCACAGGGTGGGTCTAAACTTAGAATTTCTCTCCTGTGCCTTGGAAAATCTGATTGTTCAGGCCTTGAATCCAGTCTTTTGAATAATCCGAAAGGAAAAACAACCAGTCTTAAACTCATAAGCTTACTTTCTTTAATATAGAAGATGTTTCCTAATCTATTTTTTTTCCCCAGTGAAGAATTATTCAAGAGTAGTGTAAGGCCCTGCACAGTTTGGTTAATAGAATTTACAGCAGGCAAGTCAGGCAGTGACCAAATTTCATGGAAAACTTCTAAAGCAAAATTGTCGGAAATTTAAATTAGGTTCGAGTGTGACTGATCACTGCTGAGAAATGCTATGGTGCCTCACTGCTAAATTCTACAGGAGTCTGCCTGGAATTAATAGTGTTGTTTTTCTGATGCAGAGGGGTACTGATTTTGCGTTTTGAGTCCAAGTATATACATATTCCAGATGTAATCATGTTCCCCAAGTAAATGAAAACTTAACTGTATCAGGAACTCAAAAGTTATTACTTTGAGAATGTGTCCAGCAGCAGTTTGGTGCTTAGTCAGGAATAGTCTAGCAGCTGAACAGCAAGGAGTCTTTGGAGAATTTCCTGCTCAAGAAAAGTATAGTTTTGAGAATCGAAGAAAAAAATAGTAAGATTAAAATCTTGGGCGCTTTATCTATATCTATCCAGCTCCTATATTTCATAAAGTGAAATCTTAATCGGGTTTGTTTGCTAGAATATCCTTGATGGAAATCAGAGCTCTTTCCCTTGTGGACCTCGGTCACTTCCACCAGGTGGATTGACATTTAGTGCTCTCATCAGCAGGCAGGATGGCTCAGTGAGTCCCGTACCTAGGACGCTCTAATACCTCGGATCCTTCTTGGGGGTGGGGACTTAATTTCCACGTCACTAGGACACGTCCATTCATATTCATGAAGAGTTGTACCTAAACACCTAAACCCTAGAATGGGGTTTCCAGGCGATTTATAAAGATGTTTATTTCTTGGGGCTGTATACTCAGTCCCAGCAGAGTGCCTGGCACATTGCAGATACTCAGTAAACTTTGGAGGAGGGAATAAACGGACGATAAATTAGCTGTCTTGCGATCACAATCCTAGTTCTCACATGTAGCGACCCTACAGATCTACCGATGGAGGCTTTTACTGCTGGGTGACTGGACAAGGCATCGTGTTGAGAACTTCCTCTGTCATTTCGTTCGATCGTCACAAGAAGAGGCAGGAGGAGTGCTTGAGCCCGGATCTGTTAGGTCATGCAGTGGTCACCACCCCAGGGTGAGGCGACTCTGGGGTCGCAGCCGGCCTCTGCCCGCTCAGCGCAGGGAGGCTACCCAGAGGCTGCAGCTTCGTGCACCGAGGACTTTTCATTGTAGGGACCTGGATGCTGCGTGCGGTGCCTGTGCTCACGTTTCATTGGTCAGAACTGGTCACGTGATGCCGTCTGACTGCGGGGACCGGAAGTGAGCCTTCGGTGCACCGGAAACTGGGACCGGAAAGTGGCGTCTGACGACCGTGGCTTTCCTGGGTCCATTTGTTGTAGAGATGGTAAAACCAAGGTCCAGAGAGGATAGGTTAGTGTCCAAAGTTGCACAGCTGGGATATGGCAGAGCAAGGCCTGGAACTTAGGTTTGCTGGTCTCCAAAGCCCATCCGCCTGACCACAGGCAATACCACCTTTCTTAAAGATCAATTTTCTTTCAAAGAAAACTTGACTTTAATGAGGGGGCAAATAATAAAAGTATTGGATTTGGGGTTTGGGAGCCTGGTTTATAAGATTGATTCCATCGTGGACTCTTTGCGACTTGTCTGGCTGATTTCCTCACACGGGAGTAATAGTGACTGTGATGGTCACAGAAAGTAATGCATATAAGCACCTGGAGAGGCATGAAGTGCTGTGTGAAGATGCGGTGCTGTTACTGCGGACACTGCTCTAGGCGCTGGTCAGGTGCGGGTTTCTGTGTGTAACAGCTTCAGGGTCCTTACAGGAAAACACGTCAACATACTTGGTTTTGTTTGTTTGTTATGGGAGGGGGCGGGAAGGTAATTAGGTTGTCATTTGTTTTTAGAGGAGGTACTGGGAATTGAACCCAGGACCTCGTGCATGCTTAGCATGTACTCTACCACTTGAGCTATACCTTCCCCCCGCAAGTAAATGTTTTAAATAGTCTTGGTATGGTTTAGTTGCTTTCCTTGTGAAAAGATATCCTATATATTACAAAATAAAACTTGAATCTTTCAGGCATTTCATTAGACTGAAATGATGCTCGGTTTCAACTAAATTTACAAACTCTCACCTTCTAATCCCCCTTCTTCTCAACTTTTTATTAAATCAGTTTTCAAAAACAGTTCTTATAAGAGTGAGTGTCCCATAGAGCATTTCTACACCATGCAAATGGGTATGTCCCTGTAAATCCGGGAAACTGTAATATTTTGCTGTCTGTCAATGGTGAATGGAGGGGATCAAAGCAGTTGTGTGGTGTCTGTGGCCTAATGAAATAAAGCAACCTGATTCTTTTGCAGGTGTGGGAGAAGAGGGAAACTTTTTTTGGTCAAAAGTGTTAAATCCCTGACCCAGCTTCCTGTCACCCACACTTGGTGTGATGCTGTGGTTCTCAGTACTTGCTCCTGTTTGCGGGACCTCAAGCTTGTGTCTTACAGGCATCTCTTCTCCTGAACCCCTCCCCCCTTTGCTGGACCGTGTGACCTCTGGGGGACCCCAGTTGTCATATTGCTTCATCTGTGACGTCATAGATTATTACAGTCCCTTGCTTCTTCCTGGCAGTGGCTAAAACTGCAATGAGTAATCCGATTAGAAAAGAAAAAGGTTTCTGTGGAAGTTGGGGAGCAAAATTCCCAGTAACTAAAAAAAATACTCAGCATATTTTTTCTCAGAGCCCAGCGTACAGACATATTTAGCCCTTATTGTGTAAATACAGCCTTTCTGACCCAAGGGTAAGCGTGCTGTGCCTCCCTCCCCTCCCACTGGGATATAAAGCATGTGATTGTTGATTGTTCTGCTGTTGGGTCACTTGAAAATGAGATTTCAATTAAGTAGAGCATTTCCATTATAGGAAAATGGACCTCTTTATTTTGTACTTTTAGAAGGGCAAGGAAAACATTTACGTCGACTCCCGATTTTCCCTTTGCAGAGTCCTGAACAGATAGGGCAGATTCATTTGAGAATACATCATGATGACACATCTCTTTATTAAAAGTTCAGAAACAGAACACAAACGTAGGCATTTACAGTTTTAAAAAAGCCTTTGTCAAATTATATAGATGGCAGTTTTACATGACCTTGGAAGTCACGTAAGGCTTTGGATGGGCTTTTATATCAGAATGTGGTCTATAAGAATGACGATTATGTACTGAATTGAGAAAATGTCTTTGGAGAGGTCCAGCTCAGTTCTTTCACTGTATCTCTTAGCTGGGGGGGGGTAACATTCTGCCACCCCAACTCTCTTTTCCTGTTCTTTTCCATCCACTTACATAATCACTTCTTGCAAAGGTCTAAAGCTGTGAAAGTTCCAGGTGGGTCAGTCTTTTGTGCATTTAGCTGTCGTTCAACTCTAATACATTCCAAGTCCCCCTTTCTTTCCCTTTATTACTCTTTTTTCAATTGTTCCCTTTCCAGTTCCTCCAGTTTCTTTCACTTCACTTTGGGATAACGTTTTTGGTGCTTCTAGGAACCATAATTAATTAAAACAATGAGCCATATGAGAGCAAAAAATCTTACAGGGCAGGGAAGAAGAAGGGTAAGTCCAGGGTCAGGTTGAGCTCAAAGACAAGGAGGCATCGTCGGGGCACGGCTGCCACGTCAGGCAAATCATGTTTGTTTTTCCCCTGCTGGGTGTCTTTGTCTGTTTCACGTCTCTGCTGTGCCTTCTCAGTGGACACAGCTGGGGCAGGGCTTGGCCGAGGTAGACATCTCTTAGGAGCTGACCTTTGAGCTGAGACCTCAAGGGCAGTCTGGACCCAGCAATGCTGAGGGGCGGGGAGGGGAAGTAGGGGATTTCAGGCGTGAAGTTTTCAGCATCTGCTAGAACTGGGAAGCTAGAGAGGAATATTACTCAGTGCCTGCTGTCAAGGAACTGACGGTTGAGACCGGTTGTCAAGCCAATAAACTTGACCTACTGCCACTTCCTGCCTTTCTGAAACTGACACTTCCTGTAACTTGGCTTCCGTTAACCTAGCTATTTCTTTCAACTGGCAGTTTGGCTCTGGAGAACCTTGTAGGGGCTGCTTCACTGATTCCCTGGGCCAACCGCAGTTAATGTCTGCAGGAGACATCCGTCTGCTTTGTTTGTTAAAAAATAGCAACAAAAAACTGGACCGATTAATTTAGATTCTCACACAATGGGTATAATTCTTAGATTGTGATTTCCTTTGTCAAATGATACTCAGAAGTCAGTCCTGTGACAGCCTTTGACAAATTGATTCCTGGTTATCTGCCCTCTCTCTTACTTATTACCTTTTTAAATCTTTGGCTTTAGTTTCACAATTAGATCAGCCCTGAAGGGAAGCTGCATTAGACTTCATTTGCATGGGATAATATTAACAGTAACTGTAGGCTTATTTCCCCAATATGCATGTGACCACATAACCATTCTGCTAACGTTAAGCTTTAAAGGCTTTCATTTCAAATATCAGCCTTTGGGGGGAATAATCAAGACCTAACAGAAGGGAAAATTAGGCTTATGACATTATCATACAAAAAAGGGAACATTATCATAAAGTGGAAAGAAAAATAGTAAAATAAAATCTTACCAACTGCATATGGTAAATAAAAAAGAATGATTGCGGCTATTACTAAATATTAAAATCACCAACGCTAACTTGTGAAAATAAAGATTTTTTCATGGAAAAGAAAGGGGTGACTTGGTCACATATGAACCAGGAAAGAGAGAGCCTTCAAGGCAGAACAATTTCCTTAAGACATTTTAATGAAAATGAATGATACAACGTTAAGTCATTGCTCTCTTTTATGAATGATACATTTGAAACCATTGTCTCAAGGATTCTGATTAGCCTATGAAAGCATCCATATTGGAGTGGTATGAAATGATGCATTACATAACCAAGGTAAAAAGCTTCATAAGACCTCTGAGAAGACTCTCAATCTATTTTTGTTGAATAGAGAATTCTAGAAGGATGTCACAAAGAGCTGTCTGAAGTTGGGGAGAGTGCTGTTGGCTGTGCATATGCGGCACCAGTGAACCTCAGTTGCTCTGAACACTGACTTTGACCAGATGGGTTGTGTTGTCCAAGGGTATAAAAAAATAGTAAATCAACGTGTATATAGGGACATGCCAATACTTCTCAGAGACAAAGAATCACAGAATATAAAAAAAATCAGCCCCTCTCTATGACGTGACCTCAACTATGCAAATGTGGGGATTTCAGAGATATATTCTCTGAGGTTCTGATATTTCTTGTATCTCATTTCTGGGAATATTACCATGAAATTTGAAAACTTGTGGGAGAGGCCTTCTAAAAAGCTGGAAGGAACAGGGGAGCAAAAAGATGAGGAAAGTGGAAAGATTTCCTAGCTGCTCTACTCTGGATGAACAGACCGGGACCCTGTGGGGTCCTCCCTGGTACAGACCCTTCCTGTGTCCCCCATTTCTTGTTTGCAGGACGGAGGCTTCATTCCGTCTCCTTGACCTTCCCTGAGCTCCAAAGGGCAGATTCGAACAGTGGCTGATCCAGGAGGGGAAGGTCAGTCAGGAAACAATAGTGCAGCCTTGGGGCAGGGTCCCGGTTCCACCTGAAGGGTGGACATAACAATACCTTTGAGTTCTTCGGCAGAAACGAAGGCCCCCACTGAGGTGGAGGATGCTAACTTTAGGCTGAGCGCCCCGTTACTTCACCAATCACAAGAAAATCACACTCCCTTTAGCCCTCACCCCAAATTTTGCCTATAAAAACTTTTCCCAGAAAACCATCGAAGAGTTTGTGTTTTTATCTGCACGCACCACCCGTCGTCCTTGCTCGGCCCTGCAGTCAACTTTCCTCTGCTCCAAACTCTGATGTTTCGGTGTGCTTGGCTTCACTCTGTGTCGCACGCAGGGTGTCTTGGGGACAAGACAGGAGAGCCTCCCTGCCTGCCTCCTGTTCTGCTTTGCCCTGACAGCCAACCCCCGGGCACAGGGCATGACATTAAACATGAGATCAACAGATCTTTTTTGTTCTTGAAAGGAAGGAGCACAGTGGCTTAATTTAAACACAATCATTTAGACATTTGTTGTGCTTCAAGCACCTACACCTTCCAGTGAGGGAGTTCTGACTCAGTTGATACCCAGTGACCACTACAGAATGGCAAGTGATCTCACCATTGCATTAAATCGTGTTCTCATTTATGCCTGGCAGCGGTCTTAGTCAACTCAGGCTACCATAACAAAGTGCCATAGACTGGGAGGCTTAAACAACAAAACTTCATTTTCTTACAGTTTTGGAGGCTGGGGGTCCTAGTGTAGCCGGTGACTAGAGTCTTGTCCTGTCGTAGAAAGAATTCACAGATGAGATGCGGAGGTTAAGAAGGCAAACTGGGGATTTATTTAAAGATGGATAGTATACTTTCAAGGGGAGAGCAGACAGACTCAGTTGAGCAGCTTCTCTGAGTTTCTTTGGTGAGCTGGTTACATAGGGTGTGAAAATGAACGACTGGAATATTCATTGGGGAGGGAAGGGTTTGGGGTCCTATTCCCTGATTTTCATCCCAACTCCACCTTCCACTAGGGAGGAGGGATTTTTGTCCCTATTTAGTCTGGATTGGAAGTGTCACAGCATCGGTGCATGATGGGTGCTTCTAATCTGCAAGGCTAATTTTATTGAAATGAGGGCATAATGAGCAAGACGTTACATTTGGACACCAGAGATTCCTGCCTTTTCCGACCTTTCTCTGTTGGCCTCCAGGCCACTTGTCATGCCCAAATGTGTGACTGCTTATCAGCCCAGAGGTTCCTGCTTTTCTTTTTCTGATCAGGGACCCCTGTCGTTTACATGATGTAGGGTCTCCTGTTTTTGGCTGTGCCCCTCCTTTCTGCCCAATTCCTGCCATTTGCCCTTTCTCTGCTCATGTCTAGCTACCTGCCTGCTCTAACACAAGTGCCAGTATGTGGAGTTTTGGTGAGGATTTTCTTCCTAGCTTGTGCACTTGCCGTCTTCACTTGGTGGGGGGTGGTGGGGAGAGAGAGAGAGATGAGAATGAGAGAGCACACCAGGCTCGCTGGTATCTCATTTTATTAAGGCACTAATCCCATGATAAAAGCCCCACCCTCGTGACCTCATCTAACCCTAATTATCTTCCAAAGGCCCTCCTATTTCCATTACCATTACACTGGGGTTAGAGCTTCAACATATGAATTTTGCGTGAACCCAATTCAATCTATACCAACAACTTCTAAGCCAAAGCTATTTTACACATATAAAAGGAATAAAAAATATTTCTAGGATTAATAAATATGACATAAAATATCCTAAGTATTTTTAAATTTTAAGGTGAGATGAGTTTCCCAGTTTAGTTTGGGTTTATTAAATATTGAAGAAACAAAAAACAAACTCATGCGTTCTAGAGGTCCTCCGTGAATTCCTGAGACTTTCATTTAGATAGCATCCATGGAGGCTGTTCCCCTGCTGAGGGAAGTGTGGGGACCAGTAACAAGGCACTGACTCTGGATCTGGGCAGGATTCTGGTCCCTGGGGAAGGTTACTGCAGCAAGGCAGTCCTGGGGGGACTTGGAATGATGGGAAAGTTTGTCTACACAGCAGGATTTGAATCACTCTTTTACTCCAGAACTTATTTTTTAAAAACAAAGTTTGTGTATTAGTTTCTTTTTTTATGGTTATTTTTATTTTTATTTTCCTCCTAGCTTATTGAAATATAATATTATAAAAGTTTAAGGTATACGACATGTTGATTTGATATGCTGATATGTTTCAAAGTGATTAATTACTACCATAGCATTAGCTAACAACTCCATCTTGTTACATAATTGCTATTTCTTTTTTTGTGATGAGAATATTTAATGTCTAGTGTCTTTGCAACATTCAAGTATGTGATACAGTATTGTTTGTTGTAATCATTATGCTGGGCATTAGATCCCCAGAACTTGTTAATCTTATAACTAGAAGTTTGTACCCTTTAATTAATATCTCTTCAGTTTTTCTATCCCCTAGTACTTGGTAACCACCACCCTACTCTCTATTTTTCTGAGTTGAGCTTTTTTAGATTCCACATATAAGTGATACCCTACAGTACTTGTCTTTGACCTATTTGACTAAGCATAATGCCCTCAAGTTCTAGCCAAGTTGTCACAAATGGCAGGATTCCCTTATTTTTTATGGCTGAATAATATTTCAGTATGTGTGTGTATGTATGTGTATCACATCTTCTTTATCCATTCATCTGTTAATGGACACTTAGGTTGTTTCCATTTCTTGGCTATTCTGAGTAACACTGCAGTGAACGTGGGGGTGCAAATATCTCTATGAGATCCTGATTTTAACTACTTTGGATAAATACCCAGAAATGGGATTGCTGGATCATATTGCAGTTTTAATTTTATTTTCTTGAGGAACCACCATACTGGTTTCCATAATGGCTGTACCAACTTACATTCCCACAAACCAGTGCAGGAGGGGTTCCCTTTTCACCACATCTTTGCCAACACTCATTACCTCTTGTGTTTTTGAAGCGAGCCATTCTAGCTGGTGTCACGTGGAATCTCATTGTGGTTTTCATTTGCATTACCCTGATGATTAGTGATGTCAAGCGCCTTTTCATATAACTGTTGGCCATTTGGATGTCTTCTTTGGAAAACTCAGTTCCTCCACTGATTTTTCAATTGAATTGTTTGGTTTTTGGCTATTGAGTTATATGAGTTCTTTATATATTTTGGATATTAAGCCTGTATCAGATATATGATTTATAGATATCTTCTCCCATTTGGTAGGCTTCTTTTCCATTTTGCTGATGTGCAGAAGCCTTTTATTTAGTCCCACTTACTTTTTTTGCTTTAGTTGCCTGTGCTTTTGGTGTCATGTCCAGAAAATCGCTGCCAAGACCAATGCCAAGGAGGTTTTTCCTGTTTTCTTCTAGAAATTTTGAGGTTTTATGTCTTAAATTTAATTCTCTAATCCATTTCAAGTTGATCTTTGTGAACAGTGTAAGCTAAGAGTCCAATTTTATTCTGCATGTTTTCCCAATACCATTTATTGAAGAGATTAACTCTTCTACATTGTGTATACATGGTGGGTTGACAGTATATGCATGGGTTTATTTCTGGGCTCTCAATTCTGTTCCATTGGTTTTTGTGTATATTTTTATGTTAGCACCATACTGTTTTGATTACTATAGCTTTGTAGTACAGCTTTAGATCAGAAAATGTGATGCCTCCAGCTTTGTTCTACTTTATCAGAATTGCTTTGGCCATTTGGGGTCTTTTGTGGCTCTATACAGTTTTTTATATTTCTATGCAAAATCCACTGGAATTTTGATAGGGATTGCTTTGAATCTGTAGATGGTTTTGCATAATAGGAACATTTTTAACAATATTAATTCTTCCAATATATGAACATGGAACATCTTTCCATTTATTTGTGTCTTCTTCAATATCTTTCATCAAAGTATTGTAGTTTTCAATGCTCCTTGGTTAAATTTATTGCTAAGTGTTTTATTGTTTTTGCTACTAATGAAAATGAGATTGCTTTATTTTTCAGATGTTTTCTTGTTAGTATATAGAAGCACAACTGTTTTCTATATGTTGCTTTTATATCCTGCAACTTTGCTGAATTCACTGATTAGTTCTAGCAATTTATTAGTGGAGTCTTTAGGTTTTTTTAAATGTAAGATCACATTATCTGAAGACAAAGACACTTTTACTTCTTCCTTTCCTATTTGGATACTTTTTTCCCTTTTCTTGCCTGATTGCATAGGACTTCTACTACAGTGTTGATTAGGAATGGTGATAGTGGGCAACCTTTTCTTGTTTCTGATGTTAGAAGAAAAACTTTCAGTCTTTCACCATTGAGTGTGATGTTGGCTGTGGGTTTGTCATATATGGCCTTTATTGTGTTGTGGTATATTCTTTCTGTATCCAATTTGTTAGGAGTTTTATTATGAAAGGATGTTGTAAATTTTTTTTTGATGAAAAATATTGTCTTTTGTCAAATGCTTTTTCTGCATCTATTGAGATGACCATATGATTTTTATCTTTCATTCTATTAATGTGGTGTATCACATTAACTGTTTTGTGTATGCTGAACCATCCTTGCATCCCAGGAATAAATCCCACTTGATCATGTTTTATATTTGTTTTGTAAGGATGCCTCACAAATTACCACCAACCAAATGGCTTAAACATCAGGAACTCTGGAGGTCGGAAGTCTGAAATCTGTATGTCTGAAAGGTGTGGGCAAAGCCATGCTCTCTCTGAATCCTGTAGGGGACAGCTCTCTCTTCCTTCCCTTTCCTAGCTTCTGGTGGTGGCTGTCCATCCCTGGCCTCTTTGGGCTTGTAGCTGCATCTCTCCAATCTCTGTCTCTGTCATCATGTTCTCTCCCTATGTTTTCCCATTGCCTTATTATGAGAACTCCTGCCATATTAGATTAGGGACCCACCCTACTCCAGATCGACCTCATTGAATCTGCAAAGACCCTGTTTCCAAATAAGTCACATTCTTTTAAAATTAAAAAAAAAAAATTTTATAGAAGTATAGTCAGTTACAACGTGTCAATTTTTTATACAGCACAATGTCCGAGTCATGTGTATATATACCTATATTCATTTTCATATTATTTTTCATTAAAGGTTATTACAAGATATTGAATATAGTTCTCTGTGCTACATAGAAGAAATTTGTTTTTTAATCTATTTTTATATATAGTGGTTAACCTTTGCAAATCTCAAACTCCCAAATTTATCCCTTCCCACCTGCTTTCCCCTAGTAACCATCAGATTGTTTACTATGTCTAAGTCTGTTTCTGTCTTGTAGGTCAGTTTATTTGTGTCCTCTTTTTTTCTTCCTAGATTCCACGTATGAGTGATATCATATGGTATTTTTCTTTCTCTTTCTGGCTTACTTCACTTAGAATGATGATCTCCAGGTCTATCCATGCTGTTGCAAATGGCATTATTACATTCTTTTTTATGGCTGAGTAGTATTCCATTGTATACATATACCACAACTTCTTTATCCAGTCATCTGTCAGTGGACATTTAGGTTGCTTCCATGTCTTGGCTATTGTAAATAGTGCTGCTGTGAATACTGGGGTGCATGTATCTTCAAAATAGAATTCCCTCTGTGTATATGCCAAGTAGTGGGATTGCTGGATCACAGGGTAAGTCTATTTTTAGTTTTTTGAGAAATGTCTATACTGTTTTCCATAATGGCTGCACCAAACTGCATTCCCACCAGCAGTGTAGGAGGGCTCCCTTTTCTCCACGGCCTCTCCAGCATTTACTATTTGTGGGCTTTTGAATGATGGCCATTCTGACTGCTGTGAAGTGATAGCTCACTGTAGTTTTGATTTGCATTTCTCTGACAGTTTGTGATATTGAGCTTTTTTCCATGTGCCTAGGGGCCATTTGGACGTCTTCATTGGAGAATTGTTCAAATAAGTCACATTCTGAGGTACTGGGTGTTAGGACTTCAACGTATCTTTTTCTGGGGGACACAATTCAACCTATTCCAGTATGCTGGAAAATATACCCTTTTTGTTGTGCATGAGAGTAGTATATTTATCAAGCTGTAGGGTGAAAAAGGAAAGGAATGGATTACAAAAAAATCTTCCAGTTGCTCGTACTATATTAAACATCTGTACCTCTCCTGTCCTGGAGATTACATAACACGATTAGTGAGATATGTGGTTGGCCTGGCAAAAACACCTTCAGTTCAGCATGCTAATCAAGTATCCTTTGGGCCAAAAGTCCTTCACTGGAAATTGTTAAAATAAGTTATGCTGTATTTGCTGTTTTTTACTTTTACTCTCCGCCAAACTCCCCTTAAAAAAGCTTTCAGCAGAAGCGGCAATCACTCTGCTTACGTTGATAGCAAAATAATGGGAAGAATTTTCTTAGGATCACTGAAGTGGGGTTGTTTCAGCTCTTTATTTGAAGTTTCTTACACGAGAAGATGTTGCCGTAAAAAATATGGGGACGCCTCGCATCAATTCTCGTGTGTAGCCAGTGGTTAAAAACAGAAGTATGTGAACGTATCCTCCAAAATGCAGCAATAAAGATGCAAAGAAAGGTATTCCAAGTGTTATGCTTATTCCTGGCAAATTCTTTTCTGCTGCTTCTCTTAAATGCTTTGCCATTTGGTTTGGAAAAGTTTGCAGGCATCTTTGCCACCTCATTATGGACTATTTCCAAGGCTTTTGAGGAGCTGCCATCAACAGCAGACCCAGAGCTGAGGATAAAGCGCTCATTTTATATGATTATATCGTGCCTGCTAAAAATGAGAACATGAAATGCACTGTTTAAAAATTTAAGATGCTTGCCAATAATTTTTCAAGGTAGATGTGTTATGTGATGTTTGATTAAGTTTCTCTTTTCTTTTTAAAATTTTATTGATTTATTTTTAAATTTAATTTTTATTTTTTATTGAAGTATAGTTGATTTATGATGTTTCAAGTGTACAACAAATGATTCATTTATATATGTGTGTGTATATATATGTATGTATTATTTTTTAGGCTCTTTTCCATTATAGGTTATTACAAGATACTGAATACAGTTCCCTGTGCTCTACTGTAGGTTGATGATAAGTTTCATATGGTAAGTTCTGATGTATGCCAAAAAATGTGAAATTGGATGACGTCTCTTTCTTCAAGGATTTTATTTTTTTGCACTTCATTGCCTGAATCTTTGTAGAATTAATGAGCATCCAAGCCATTCTATAAACATGCAGGTGTGAAAGCTGCTTCAGCATAAATATAGTAAGAAAATATCTTTCACTCTTTGAAAACTCAAGCCACAGCAGGTGCAATAATACACAGTAAAAAACCTTCTTGCCATTATTCTGTTGCTCTAGTTTCTATAAAAAGTGGTAGAGAACCTCAGGACAAGCTGTAGAAGAAGGAAAAAGCCCACCCCCCTCTCCTCCCCATGTAGAGTCTTAGAAATAACTCAAAGCAATTTAGGACTGCACCGTGTTTGTTTAAATCTGAGAACTTCGTTAAAGCCAAATCCAGGAATGTCAAAGAACATGCCTTTATCTGACAAGTGGCCACCAGAAGGCAATTTTTTAATCTCTAAACTTCAGATGTCCTCCTGCCTTTGAAAGTTCATTTTAGTGTATTAGTGACAAAGGGAAACATTTTGTTTTGGCTTTTTGAAGCTCAGTGTATTTCAGGTTCCAAATCATCCCAGCCTTGCCTGCAGCAGTAGAAATTAATTGTTTTAAAGATTTTTTTTTTCCTCTCCACGGAGCCTTCTGTGATTGGAATTTCTGAGACTGACACTTAGGAACTGAATCCTGGCAGTTTATTATGTAGTTTATCAGAACTTGCTTTCTACTTTAGGGAGTGCTTTAAAAAATATACACTTGGGTTAAAAGATCCCAAATACCATGCCATACTTATTAGAATGGATGAATCTAACACCCTGGCAACACCAAATGCTGGTGAAGACATAGAGTAACAGGAACTCTCATTCGTTGCTGCCGGGAATGCAAAGTGGCCCAGCCACTTTGGAAGAGTTTGCAGTTTCTACAGAGCTAAACATATTTTCACCATGTGACCCAGCAGTCGTGCTCCTAAGTATTTGCCTAATGAATTGAAAACTCTGTGCACACAAAAACCTTCACACCAACATTTATAACACCTTTAGTCATCATTGCCCCCAGTTGGAACCAACTGAAAAGTCCTTCAGCAGTGAAGGGATAAATGATGGTACATCCGTACAATGGAGTATTACTCAGTGATAAAAAGAAACGAACTAATGATGGATACTCATCCTTATACATTTGTCAAAATTTGGTGAACACTGATGCCACAGTGTGATATGCAGTGTTAACTTTAGTTAATAATAGTTCATCAATTACAACAAATGCACCACACTGATACAAGTTGTAATTTTATATATATATAAAATTGAAGGTAGTCAGTTACAATGTGTTAATTTCTGGTGTACAGCACAGTGTTCCAGTCATGCATATATATACATATATTTGTTTTCATATTCTTTTTCATTAAGGGTTATCATAAGATATTGAATATAGTTCCCTGTGCTATACAGAATTTTTTCAAAATCTATTTTCATACATAGTGATTAACTTTTGCAAATCTCAAACTCCCAATTTTATCCCTTCTCAAGCTCTTTCCCTCAGGAACCGTCAGATTGTTTATGTGTCTGCGAGTCTGTTCCTGTTTTGTAGATGAGTTCATTACTGTCCTCTTTTTTCTTTTTTTTGTTTTTAGATTCCACATATGAGTGATATCATATGGTATTTTTCTCTCTCTTTCTGGCTTACTTCACTTAGAATGATGATCTCCAGGTCCATCCATGTTGTTGAAAATGGCATTATTTTATTCCTTTGTATGGCTGAGTAGTAGTCCATTGTATAAATATACTACAACCTGTTTATCCAGTCATCTGTTGTTGGACATTTAAGTTGTTTCCATGTCTTGGTTATTGTATATAGTGTTGCTGTGAACCTTTGGGTGCATGTATCTTTTCAAATTAGAGTTCCCTCTGGATATATGCCCAAGAGTGGGATTGCTGGATCATAGGGTAAGTCTATTTTTAGTTTCTTGAGGAATCTCCACAATTTGTAATTAATAGGGGAAACTGTGAGTGTGTGTGGGAGTATGTGGGAACTCTGTACTTTCTGATCTATTTTTCTGTAAACCTAAAACTAATCTTAAAAAACAGTCTATTAAAAAAGTCTGTCAAACCATGAAAAGATATGGAGGAGTCTTAAATGCATATTGGTAAGTGAAAGAAGACAGTCTGGAAATGCTGCATGCTGTGTGATTCCAATTCTGTGACATTCTGGAACAAGCAAATCTCCGGAGGCAGTGAAAAGATCTGTGGTTGCCAGGGGTGGGGGTGGGGAGGGATGACTGGGTAGAGCACCGAGGATTTTTAGGGCAGTGAAATTATGCTGTGTGATGTTGTAACGGAGGATCCATGGCATGAGGCATTTAGCAGAACCCATGGAGTGTATAACACCAAAAGTGAACCCTAATGTCAAGTATGGTCTTTAGTTAAGAACAATATATCCATATTGGTTCATCAATTGTAAGCAATGTTCCAAATGCTCGGCCGGAACACAAGATGTAAGTGATCGGGGAAACTCTGTTTCTGGGAGTATCTGGGAACTTTCTTTACTTTCTGCTAAAGTTTTCTGTAAACCTAAAACTTCTCTGAAAAGTAGTCTGTTCATTAAAAAACTCAGCAAAAAGTTAAATGAATTTCACATTTCGGTGTCCATAAATGAACTTTCACTGGAGCACACAGGCATAAAGACACATTTAGGGAACTTGGGTACCTGCCCTGTCCTGACATCCTAACCACGGCTGCATCACCATCTGCACAGTTCGGATGGGAAGCGTCCTCCCGGGGGTCGTTCGCTTTGTGGTGGGTGGCTTCCCCTGGGCTGCAGCAGTTCTAGTTTGAAATCTTCAGAAGGTTCACTCCCCAGCCCACACAATTTGACCCCAGGGCGCAGCCAGGGTTCTTATCTGTAAAATGGAAATCATCATTCTTCCGTGTTTCTTTCTTTAGTTTCCTCTGATTCAGCTTATACCACAGGGATGTTGTAAAGAGAATGATGATTAGAAACACAGGTTACTTTGCTGGACAAATCGAGTTCCTAAAAGAACAACCTGGTAGAGATCAGGGGAGACGGAGGCGATGTAAAACCAGGTTAGCTCCGTTTTGAGGGATAGATTATTTTTGCAGCTGGAAGGGACTGTAATTGATTTTTTTTTTTTTAATGCCAGGAGGCAGAGGACTCTTGAAACCCTTATGTCTCTGAGCTTAGCAGAATGTGAAATGCAGTGGAAAGGTTTGGATTTGGAGGCAGAACCTGGGCTTGAATTTCACATGTTCACCTGGGGAAGCTGAGGGGCTTAGGCTGGAAGGCAGCCTCTCTTAAGCTGTTTCTTTAGCCGTAAAACACACCGGTCACACCCACTTTGTAACCGGCCGATTAAATCAGACAACTTGTAACACATGCTCTCCCCGGGGCTGCCCAGCCCAGGCTGCACATTTTTACTTTAGAGGAAAATGAACCATCAGTTTCATGTTGTCCTTCTTCCGTGAAGGTACGTCCCAGTCACCTGCCCTGTGATCTGTCTTAGTTCTCTCCCTCCTCACGTGGTCGAGAAAATATTTTTTAATATCAAACTAAATCTCTCTTTTTTTCAATGTAAATTTCCTTTCCTTTGTCCTATATCATCTGGACGTGCTCTCAAAAGCCTTCATCAAGGTGGTAATTAAACCACCTCTTTGACTTCCTCTAGATTAAATAACTCCAGTTCCTCATCTGTAACATGTGGTGACCACAGTGCCTACTACAAAGATTTAAGTACTTAATATGTGGATAAATATAAAGTTCTGAGAACAGGACAGCTATGTAGAGACTATTCAACAGTATCAGCTATTTTTTAACTTTTTATTTTGAAGCCAATTAGACTCACTGGAAGTTGAAGAAATAGTATAGAAAGTTCCCACAGAGCCACCCCAGCTTTGTTTAAAGATAATGTCTTCCGTAATTATAATACTTTGTCAAAGCCAGGAAATTGACATTATTGGCTGTTACAACTAAAGCTGCTGTGAAAATTCATGTATTGATTTTGTGTGAGCATGTTTTCATTTCTCAAAGGATGAATACCTAAAATTGTGATTGCTGAGTCATATGTGAAGTATATGTTTAACTTTAAAAAGAAACCCATCAAGCTGTTTTCTCTTGGTGACTGTACCATTTTGCATTTCGACCAGCAGTGTGTGAGAGACCCAGGTTTCTCTGCATTGCTGTTTTGAATTTTTGCCATTTCTAATGGATGTGAAACAGATTCTCATTGTGGCTTTTTTTTTTTTTAAGGGTTTTCTCTCTTTAAAAAAAATGTTTTAATTATTCTTTATTCCTTTCTGTATTTTTGACTCTCTGCATTGACTTAACTTTTGGGGGGAGCAATCAGGTTTATTTAATTTACTTATTTTAACGGAGGTGCTGGAGATTGAACCCAGGACCTCATGCTTGCTAAGCATGCGATTTACCACTGAGCTCTACCCTCCCTCTCATTGTGGCTTTTTATTTGCATTTCCCTAATGGCTAGTGATGCTGGGCATCTCTTCAGGTGCCCATTTGTCATCCATATGTTCTCTTTGGTGAAGGGCTGTTCAAGACTTTTGCTCATTTTGAAAAACTAGATTCTATATTTTCTTACTATTGAGTTTAGAAAGTTTATATATTTAGAATAGAAGTTCCTTGTCAGATATGTGATTTGCAGCAGTTTTTTCCCTTTTTGTGGCTTCCTCGTCGTAGGATCTTTGGCAGAGCAAAACTTTTTAATTTATTGGTATTTTTTTTCTTTTATTGATCATGCTTTTGGTGTTATGTCTCGGATTCTTTGCTTAACCCTAAATCACAAAGATTTCCTTCTGTGTTTTTTCCTAAAAGCTTTGTATTTTTACATCTTATGTTGAGAGCGAGGATCCATTTTTGATTTAATTACTGTTTAAAGTGTGAGGTTTAGATTGAAATTCTTTCTTTTTGGGTGTGTGTGTGTGTATGGATATACAATATTCCAACACCATTTGTTGAAAAGACTGTCCTGCCTCCATTCAGTTGCTTTTGTGTCTTTGTTAAAAAAAAAATCCATCGCCCATACTTACGTAGAGCTATTTCTGGGTTCTTAAATCTGTTGCGTTGATCTATGTGTCTGTTCTCTGCCGATAAATACCACATTGTCTTGATCACTGCAGTTCTGTAGAGAGTCTTAGAATGGGGTGCTGCGACTCCTCTCACTTTATCCTTTTTTTTCAAAATGTTTTTTGTGATTTTAGTTCTTTGGCCTTTACATATACATTTTCGAAGAAACTTGTCTTTACTCACAAAAAGTCTCGCCGAGATTAGCTATTATTTTAAATGCTATTATGACTTTCTTTATTCTGTATTTGTTTTACTGTCTCACGTTCCAGTTTTCACATTATCATACAGCCAAAGCAGGCTTTATTTATGTATTTCTTATTGAGGTACAGTCAGTTACAGTGTGTCAGTTTCTGGTGTACAGCATCCTGTCCCAGTCATGCATGTACATACATAGATTCAGAGAAGGAGCATCTGACAGTGGCTGTCAGTCAGTGCTACCTGCCGGGGTGGTGGTGTCTCTTTCTTGTCCAACACCCAGAACTCAGGATATCTTAACAGTAAAAGCTAATATCACAAATCTAAAAATTATCCTTTTCCAGCCCTAGGAAATCCTCAGTACTATATGATAGTGGTCATTTTATGAGCAATCCTTGGGATCTAATGCTGCATTTTGCACTTTTTTGGAGTGGAGGAGAGGTAATTAGGTTTATTTATGTATCTTTTTTTAATGGAGGGACTGGGGATTGAACCCAGGACTTCATGCATGCTAAGCACGCGCTCTAGCACTGAGCTATACCCTCCCCCAGCACTGTCTCTTTATATCAACCTCCTGATGAACCTCCCCAGATAGATCCTATAATTACCCGCATTTTAGAAATGAGAAAACTGAGATTTAATAAGGGCAGCTTGCCCAAGGTTTCAAGTGGCCAGACTGGGATTTGAATCCAAGTTCACCTGGCGCTCTAACCGTAACATTATCCGGGAATTGGTCAGCAGATCTGTGCTGTTTCTCGCTGTCTCTCAGACAGCCTCGCTGGCCCCTGCTGTCCCTTTTGTTGTTAGAATTTAGTCATTATTCCTTGAAATTTACTATCTGAGGACAGGGCCATTTTGCTGTTGTCACACATGAATGTGTACATGATTCGGACGTGTATTTTGAAAAAGAAGAAAGTCGCAAGTTTGAGTAGCATCCCCCCTTGCCCTCCCGCGACAGGAGGACAATCCCCTGCCCCGAGCGCCCACTGATGTCGCCTTGAGCCTGCCTGCCGGCACAGTCCTCCTTGCCTGGCCCCCAGCCTTCCAGCTGGAGCCTTCTGGCAGGTTCCATGGCAGGGTCTTCACCTGCCCAGTCCAGCCTCATTACGGCCCTGCAGCGACATTTTAAAACACACCTCTGAACATTTCCACTTCTTGGTTAGGTTCCTTAGCAGCTCCGTGGACTTTGGGACATGATTCCTCCACCTAGGGTGGCTCCCAGCCTTCTCTGCCCCCTCGCGTGTGTCCACGGTCCCCTGGGCATCCTCAGTGCAGCCACAATGACCTCCTCGCGCGTCCCAACTCCACCACATGTTCTCATGTCTCAACTTATTCCCTGCGTCCCTTACCTGGTTGCTGTTTTCCTGTCTCACATTTCTTCTCCCATCTTCCCGCCCACCTGCCTGTCTCAGCTCGGGTGTGAGTCTGGGTAGCCGACCCTGATTAGATGCCTCGATAGCACCCTGAGCACATCCCCTCGGACCTGAGAGCCTTTGGAATTTTGGATGTTGGGGGAGCACATGGTCTGCGAGCTCCCGAGGGCAGGGGCTGTAGCCCTATCGTAGAACTTGACACCTGGGGGCACTCGGTACATGTCTGTCGGATGTGTGAGAAATGGGAGGTTTGCCTGTTCAATCACCTGCTCTCCACCACATTGAAAATTTCTCTTCTCCTTTGGTAGTAAAGAGTTCAATGTGGAAGAGAATGGGTGGTGGCAATAATTACATCATGTAGATGCAGCAGGAAGGGAGAATTCAGAGGGTATGACAGATGCAGCTATGCTAGGAGAAAGTGCTGGCTAAGAACTTGGACGAGTCATTCCATCTCTCTGGACTGTGGTTTCCAGGAGAATGGGAAGTGGGCGGCCATGATGCCAGGAATCCTTTTGGTCTCCTTCTTTCTTTAGGACCCCTCCAGTCCCAACTAATAGCCTATAAATTATAATTTGGAGGGTATATATTGTGCAAAGATACAGAACTTCTCAAAAGTTCTGGAATCTGATTATTTCCTAATCTTGATAGTGAATACAAATTTCATTTTAAGCATATAGGAGTATAGTGACTTACTGAGTCCCCCATTGAAAAGCTTATCTAGTCCTCCTTCAAATTGTTAAATAAATGACATGGTAACATAAATCGGTACAATTTTATTTTGAGATACCCTGTGAAATACATGTGAAAATATATACATCAAAATGAATGCAAAGTAATTCAGCGAAGATTTTCAGGAGGCTGTTCCCGTGAGACTGCCTTCGCTTAAAATCTGTTTGGAACTTCTGTTCAGAGTTATCCCGGGGCATTGGCACACTCTTGTTTCTAACGCTGGCAAAGCTGTCTTTGCAGGACAGACTTGTGAACAAAGTGGATGATGGAACTGTGTTACCGCTTTGTTTATTTATTAGTTTAATTATTCCGTGTTCATTTGGAGAGCCTAGAATTAAAAAAAAAAAAGAAAATTAACATAGTCTGTATTCCAGTTAAAAACTAGTCAGTCCTTAGAAGAAAATACTAAATTTCATGATTTTTGAGACTGAAGGTGCTGTGAGGTTCAGAATTCTCATCCAATACAAAAAAAAAAATCTGTAAATCACTAAAGATCTACCCTAACTTAACCGGACTATTATTTTGATAAATGTATTTTTTTCTAATTAAAAATATATCTTACCTGTATATTTTATTTAAGACAAATTGAGGTCCTGCTGTATACTGTCTGTATCTTCCCTCTTTACTTGGTATTGTATGGTGGGTGCATTGCCATGCATTGCATTTTTAAAATGTGTTTTTTAGTGGTTACGTTTTTTAAATTGATGTACAGTCAGTTACAAAGTGTTACTCTCTGGTGTACAGCCCAATGTCTCAGCCTTGCATATACATACATATATTCATTTTCATATTTTTTTCCATTAAAGTTTATTACAAGATGCTGAGTATAGTTTCCTGTGCTCTAAGTGGTTACATTTTATTTCATCGTATGAATCCATACTGTATTGATCATTTTCCTTTTATGTTCTTAATTGTAGCTTCTGGGTGTGTCAGTTTGCCTGGACACCCAATGATAAAAGTATTATAATTGAAATCTGTTGACCAGTTTGAGAAACTGAATTGCTTCTTAAAAGTGGAATTTTTATTAGTAGTTGAAAATTTTTGCACGTTCTGTCTTGTTGAACTTTCTTTTGCCACAAACTCTGCTTTGTTTGGTATAAATGTTGCCATCTACACCCTCTTTCCATTTGTGTTTTCTAGACACCTTTTGTCTTGCTTTTTGTGGGGGGTGGGTAATTAGGTTTATTTATTTACTTACTTATTTATTAATGGAAGGACTGGGGATTGAACCCAGGACCTCATGCATGCCAAGCATCCCCTCTGCCTCTGAGGTGTCCCCTCTCTGTCTTTTGCCCTTCTTTTTCTGTTAGATTCTGAGTCATTTGGTTTTAGGCCTGTCTTATAAACAGCATATAATTGAATGCTGAGAATCTTTGTCTTAGTTGGGGTCTGTTTAACCCATTCACCTTTATTGTCTTATTTGACAAATTTGATCTTTTGTCAATTAAAAAATCTTTTTTACTTTCTATGCTTCTTGTTCTGTGTGCTTTTATTATATGGGTTATATTTTTGTTTTCTTTCAAGTGACTTGAAAGGCACACATCCAGTTTTTACTCTGTTGGTGCTAATTTTATAGCTTTAAAAAAGTAAAATCGGTTTATTTGTTTGACTCAAATGCACTCTGAAAGTTCTTGTAAAAGAGGGCTTTTGTATATAAAAATAAATTAAAAAATTTCTCCCGTATAGCACAGGAAACTATATTCAATGTCTTGTAGTAACCTTAAATGAAAAAGAATATAAAAATGAGTATATGTATGTATGTGTATGGCTGGGACATGACGCTGTACACCAGAAATTGACACATTGTAACTGACTGTATTCCAATTAAAAAAAAAAAAAAGAAAGCCTTTAAAAGAAGTCACAAGCAGTGGAGCATCATGGGAGTAAGTGTCCACCCTCCCAAGGAGACGACTCTGCTGGGCAAACGCATTTGATTTCAAGCATTGGTACATCTTCTTTTTGTTAAAGAGTGAAGAAAGAATTTATTCATTCTTGCTATTTGTTTTGTTGTTGTTTTTCCAGGATAGAGAGAAAAAAATAAAGCCCTGTTTCTTTGGCAGGATTCCCAGTTGAAACCCTCTCCAGAGTTCTGAATGCCTCCCTAAATGTTGAAACAGAATTCTGCTGTATTAAAATTAATATCAACTCGTCCAAGGTGGACATACACCATGACCAAAACGACTGAGATTTTCCAGCTGAAGAGGCCTTGAAATAATTCAAAATATGACATGGAAAACCATGTCTTAAAACAGGTTCTTATTTTCCATTTATAGTTGTTTAATCTCTTTAATTAAAAAAAATTTTTTGGGGGGGGAATGGAGGTAACCAGATTTATTTATTTATCTATTTTTTGATGGACGGACTGGGGATTGAACCCAGGACCCCGTGCGTGCTAAGCATATGCTCTACCACTGAGCTATAACCCCCCTTCTTCCATTTCTTTATTGTTCTCAAATATTTTTTAAATTTATAGAAATCAGAATGTCCATGAGGATACATTTTTAGTACAGTTTCTACATGTGTTCACAAAGAGAATAACCCTAAATCTGACACATTATCTCCTCTTCCTTGGGGCTTCTTGTGTAGGAAATACACAAATGGGGATGCTCAAGCCAGCATCTTAGACAGCACCTGTCTCCCTAATTGGAACTTGAAGCATCCTTCCTGCCTCTCCTGACCAGCTCCAACCATATCTCATCCCCAGTGTTGATACTTCTATGTTAAAAACAAAATAATGTTTTACAGTAACGTCTTCTTATTATAATTTGACCCTTTGGTTACTTCAAGAGTCATCCAAAAATAAAGATAACAATAAAAAAAAACAAACCAACTTTACCTTGGCGGGTTCTCTGGTGAGTACCCTCCCTTCTTGGTCAGCCCTCACCTTGGCTCCCATGTAAGGAAGGGCAGGAAGCCAGCCAGGTCCACACCAGCCGCGTGGTGGGGCAGAAATAGCTCTGAATGATTAGATCCTGCGTAAGTCACTTTCCTTCTGGGCTTCAGTTTCCACACCTGGGAGTTTAAGAGGTTGAGACGCATCATGTCTGAGGTCACGTCTAGTTTTCAACCTTCTGTGATTAAACAGTTGACTTAACGTCTGTTTGGAGAGCTTCGGTCCCAGGCCGTACGTGGGATGAGATGCACAAAACCAGTCTGTGTTTAAAAAGCAGAGGAAAGAAAAGAGCTAAGCTGATGAGAGATTCTGTGTCTTGACCCGTGTGGTGGTTGCCTAGTGTATATGTAGGGAAAAGTGCACTGGCTGTACCTTTAAGATGGGGCCCCCTTAATCGCTTTCTTTGTGTATCTTGTACCCCCAATAAATGGATAAATAAACCAAAAAGAAAAAAGAAAGAAAGAAAAGAAAAACTGGAAGGATGTTAAAAGTGCGGTGTAAAGGAGAATCCACAGGACGTAATAGTGAATTTCAAATATCAACCATTAGCCTTCGAATCTTGCGTACATTATTTAACCTTTTTAGACTGAGTTTCTTTAGTGAAAATAAAATGCATAGTGTCTACTTTCTGAGGCAGTCAGGGGTATTAAGTGAGTTACAAGGCACATAAAGCACCTGGCATATAGGAGACAATACCTGTTTTTAAGAAGAGGCGGTAAGAGTATTAAGCAAACATGTGACAGATTCAAAGAACTGAAAGACTACGCATCATTCTTTTGAAATCGCCCTCAAATAAATAAAACCTAGAAAGCCCAGTGTGTTAAAGAGATTATGAAGAAAAAGCTAGACTCATATTTACCTGGTGACAGTGCAAAGTGGTAGTGCCTGTTTTAAAGAGCCACCCCCACCCCACCCCCGGCAATTTACAATGAAAGTCGCCCAGCCGATTGTGGTCTTAAACTGGTAATCCCACTTTTCAGATTACAGCCTGAGGCAGTAACTCAAAAAGGAAAGACAACATTTATTTGAATTTGCTTGACTGAGTTATAACTTGGGGGAAACAGCCAACAAAAAGATGGCTGAATTAAACTGTTTTAGCAGTATAATGGATATAATGGAATATTTCTCCATTTAAAATGCCAGCTGTATACGGACCAAGTAGTTATGTGCAGAATTCAAGCAAAAAATTAGAAAACAGTGTGCACGGAGTGAACACAACCACATAAAACCGATGTCTGTGCAGTGATGAAGGCTGAAAGCGAATTTTCTAAATCTCTGGTTTTATGGGGGAAAACGGTGATCTATATTTAATGTTTTTGGTTTATTATAGTATGCTGATTGCTAAATGAGTCAATAAAAATAAAATAAAAATATAAATTATGTGTTCTGAGATAGAGAGTATATGAAATACAGAATGAGAACGTGGAGCAGAAGTATAGGTGGAATTACAGCAAAACAGACATTGTGTTTCCTGTGATTTTCCTTTGTGAAGTTTGCCTCACCAATGCATCGTGAAAGTGGTTAGCACATGTGAGAAGTGCTCTTCCCAGAAATAATTTTCAAGTCAGCACCAACCTCCAAATATGGAGAAGGAAATTCAGAGTAGTCCTTCTAAAGGATATCTACTTCCCTGTCAGTTGCATTTTCTTTCCAGCTCGTTTTCCTTCTTTTCTGTTGTGATAAAGGAGATAGTTTTATAGATGCTGAAATGGTTTACAATTGCCTTATTTATTGCCTCTTATGTTTTATGTCTCCCCAAAGGGTCAGAAGATCCATCATTTAAAAAGAGAGAGTGATGTGTTTTTAGTGCAAAGAGAGAACAGCCACTTTAGAGAACCAATCAGAATGGAAACAGATGGCACCTGGCCCCATGACCACAACATGCTAAGTCCTCTGGACCGTCTTGGATGACGGCAGCTTCATAGGGAAAGTGAAAAAGAACTCCCGGGCAGAGGGGTGCCTCCTTTTCACCACTGAAAGCCCAAACCAACTTTGAAATATTTTTAATTTTTTAATTGAATTATAGTTGACGTACAATATCGTGTTAGTTTCAGGTGTACCACATAATGATTTGACATTTGCATGCATTATGAAGTGATCATCACGGCAAGTCCAGTAACCATCTGCCTCCATACAAAGTTATCACAATATTACCGACCATATTCCTTATGTTGTATACTCCATTCCTGTGACTTAATTTATTGTTTATCTGATATAGTTCAAGGTTTGTACCACTTAATCCTCTTCACCTGTTTCACCCATCTTCCACCCCCCTCCTCTCTGGTAACCACCTATTTGTTCTCTGTATCTAAGAGTCTGTTTTGTTTTGTTTATTTTGTTTTTTGATTCCATATGTAAGTGAAATTGTGGTATTTGTCTTTCTCTGTTTTATTTCCCTCAGCATAATACCCTCTAGATCCCTTCATGTTGTTGCATGTGGCAAGATCTCATTTTTTATGGCTGAGTAGTATTCCATCCTGTGTGTGTGTCTGTGTGTGTAAACCACATCTTCTTTATCCATTCGTCTATTAATGGACACTTAGGTTGCTTCCATATCTTGGCTAATGTAAATAATGCTGCAGTGAACAAAAAGGTGCATATATCTTTTTGAGTTAGTGTTTTTATTTTCTTCAGGTAAAAACTCACAAGTGAAATTGCTGGATCTTATGGAAGTTCTATTTTTACTTTTTTGAGGAATCTCCATACTGTTCTCTGTAGCAGCTGTACCAATTTACATCCCCTCCAACAGTGCATGAGGGTCCCCTTTCCTCTACATCCTCTTGTTATTTGTGGTCTTTTTGATGATAACCATTCTTGCAGGTGTGAGGTGCTATCTCATTGTGGTTTTGATTTGCATTTCCCTTGTGATTAGTGGTGCTGAGCATCTTTTCATGTGTCTGTCGGCCATCTGTATGTCTTCTTTGGAAAAATGGGTATTCAGATCTTCTGCCTATATTTCAGGCAGGTTGTTTGTTTTGACGTTGAGTTGTATGAGTACTTAGTGTATTTTGGATATTAACCCCTTATCAGATTTATCACTTGAAAATATTCCATTCAGTAGGCTGCCTTTTCATTTTGTTGATGGTTTCCCTTGCTATGCAGAAGCTTTTTAGTTTGCTATAGTCCCATTTGTTTATTTTTGCTTTTGTTTCCCTTACCTGAGAAGACAGAGCAAAAGATAGGTTGCTAAGACTGATGTCAGAGAGCATACTGCTTATGTTTTCTTCTACGAGTTTTATGGTTTCAGGTCCTACATTTAAGTCTTTAATCCATTTTGAATTTATTTTTGGGCATTGTGTGAGACAGTATTCCAGTTAGATTCTTTTGCACATAGCTGCCCAGTTTTCCCACTACCATGTAATGAAGAGGCTGTCTTTCCCTATTGTATATTCTTGCCTCCCATGTCATAGATTAATTGACCACGTAAGTATGGGCTTATGTCTAGGCTCTATTCTGTTCCATAGACGTATGTGTCTGTTTTTGTGTCAGTACCATACTGTTTTGATTACTGTAGCTTCGTAGTGTAGTCTGAAGTCAGTTCTGTGAAAAATGCCATTGCGATTTTGACAGGAATTGTATTGACTCTGTAGCTTGCTTTGAGTAGTATGGTCATTTTAGCAATATCAATTCTTCCAACCCTTGAGCACAATGTACTTTTCCATCTGTTTGTGTCACCTTCAGGTTCCTTCATCAGTGTCATAGTTTTCTGAGTACAGGTCTTTCACTTCCTTGGTTAGACTTCCTCCTAGGTATTTTCTAATTTTTGATGCAATTGTAGACAGGATTGTTTTCTTAATTTGTTTTTCTTTAGTTTGTTATTGCTGTATAGCGACACAACAGATTTCTGTATATTAATTTTATATCCTGAAATCTGAATGATAGCCTTGCTGGGGAGAGTATTCTTTCCTTCTTCTTTATTTTTTTCATTGTTTTGAATATATTTTGCCACTCCCTTCTGGTCTGCAAAATTTCTGCTGAAAAGTCAGATGGTCGTCTTGGGGGAGTTCCCTTCTATGTAATGAGTTGCTTTTCTCTTGCTGCTTTTAAGATTCTCTCTTTAATTTTTGCCATTTTAATGACCGTGTGTCTTAATGAGGACTTCTTTGGGTTCATCTGGCTTGGGACTCTCTGTGCTTCCTGGACCTGAGTGTTTATTTCCTTTCCCAGGTTAGGGAATTTTCAGCTATTATTTCTTCAAATAAATTCCCTGTCCTTTTCTCTCTTCTCCTGAGACTTGTATAATGTGAATGTTAGTACACTTGAGTTGTCTCAGTGGTCTCTTAAACTGTCCTCATTTTTAGAATTATTTTTTTTCTGTTCAGCTGGACAATTTCCACTACTTTGTTTTCCAGATGACTCATCTGTTCTTTTGTATCATCTAGCCTTCTACTGTATTTTTTATGTTAGTTACTATAGTCATCATCTCTGTTTGGTTCTTCTTTTTATTTTTAACTCTGTTCAACATCTCACTGTGTTCATCCATTCTTCTCCCAAGTTCACTGGGCATCTTTATGATCATTACCTTGAACTCTTTATTGGGTGGTGGGGCTGGAACTGGTGCAGCCCAACACAGGGCAGGCTAGCCTCCGGCAATCACAGGCTAGTGGGAGGACTCCAGAATGGTACTT
The DNA here is from genome assembly GCF_048564905.1 of Vicugna pacos. NCBI lineage: Eukaryota > Metazoa > Chordata > Mammalia > Artiodactyla > Camelidae > Vicugna > Vicugna pacos. The sequence goes on along the minus strand of NC_133012.1, from coordinate 2,569,860 downwards.
GCCAGCACCAGGATCCATGTGTCTACATCCCCAGGAGGGTCCCAGTTGCCTCCTCCTCTCTCAGAGGCTCCCTAAGATCAGTGAGTGGGTGTCACTCAGGCATCTTTCAAATTATTGCCTCTGCCCTGAGTCCTAGAGTGTGTGAGACTTTGTGTGCCCTTGAAGAGTGACGTCTCTATTTCCCACAGCCCTCTAGGTCTCTGGTATGCCAACCCTACTGGCCTTCAAAGCCAGACGTTCTAGGGGTTCATCTTCCTGGTGCAGCACCCCTGGGTTGGAGAGCCCAGTGTGGGGCTCAGCCCCCTCGATCCTTGGGGAGAACCCATGCAGTTGTGGGTTTCCTCCTCCAGTTTGTGGGTCGTGCACCCAGAGGTGTGGGTCTTAACTCTGCTACGTCTCCGCCCCTCCTAACCATCTCGCTGTGGTTCCTTCTTCATATCTTTTGTTGTGGAGAATCTTTTCTGCTAGTCTTCAGGTCGGTCTCATAGATAGTTGTTCTGTAAATAGTTGTAATTTTGGGGTGCCCATGGGAGGAGGGGAACCTAGGGCCTTCCTACCCCACCGTCTTGACCACACTTCGCAAATCAATTTCTCAGTGGTTTTGAAGTGAAAAAGATTGTCAGTATGTGCAGGAGAACAGGGCAGGCTCTGATTGAGGGACCCTCTTCCTTTTCCTTGGACCTTCTTTTAGGGCTGTCTCTTGGGGAACAGAATACCTTTGGGAAATGCAATAATGAAGAGATTTGCTAGATGTGTGGGGAGGTCTAGATGTTTTAAGGGATGGAGGAAGCTTTGTATCTGAAAAATGGTGTCATGGAAAAATTTTGACCCAAGTTACAAAATGCAAAGTGTAGTACCCAAAAGATAATTGGCAGAATCACTGAGCTGGAAGGAATCTTAGAAATCGATTAGTCCAAACCCTTGATTTTACTAAAGAAGGAATAGACTCCAGGGAGGGAAATGGCTTGCCTGAGTCATCACAGAGGACACAGCCAAAACCAAATCTGTTGACTGGTTTCTGGGCATTATTTTTCCTGCTGAGTTCTGGTTCGCCTGACTTCCACCATCACTTCATTACTGACTGTGCTACCGTGATTAGCTTGCAGACCTAGAAATGTAGCTGGTTAATAGACAGAGTTTCTCTAAGCCGTCAGAGGTGGGAGTCAGCAAATCATGACCCACACCCTGGCTCCAGGATCCCGTTTGTCTAGCAGAGGGAAAGAAAGTTAATTTCAGGAGATCCACCTGGGTTCACATCCCAGCTCCACCACAGGGGTGCTGAAGGACGTCAGGCAGGTTGTTTAACATCTCTGAACTTTGACGTCCTCATCATAACTGTGGTCTTCGTCTCTTAGGCTCCTTAGGTGAGGATCAAATGAGTCAGTCCATTAGATTGGGACCTGGTTTACGGTCAGTGTTCAGTATATGCCAGCTGTTGTTTTTGCCACTCTGAGGATAGTTAAAACTTTCTGTCTGAAATCCTAAGGAAGTAAAAAATCATATATAAATTTATAATTATAGATATTAACTTAATATAGTATTAAATATTATATTATGTTTAATAATTATATCATATAATTATATCGATATAGTTAATATGCTATATTAAATTATATAATTAAACTTTATATGTTCATAATCATATATGTTAAATGTGTTAGTTACATACACGTTAATCACACACATTAATTGCATGTGTGTTAACTATATGTGTATGGTGAGCATCATCTAGGCATAGCCCTTCAGTGCTCAGAAGGACTTTCCTGAGACTGTGGTGTCCTGTGTTTAGAGTAGCTTATTTTTTTCTGTAGTGTTTCATCCAATGGCTATCTTAATGGCCTCAAAATCTGACTACTCTGAATCTTTAAAAATTTTTTCCGATCTTTGTCTCCCTATGTGATAATTTTTATAGCTTTATTGAGGTATGATTGCTACACAATAAACTCACATCTTTAAAGTATGCAATTTGACTAGTTTGGATATACCTGTGAAACCATCCCCCAAATCAAGATAATGAAGATACAGACATCACCGGGGACATTTCCGCCTGCCCTTTGGTAATGCCACCATCCTACCCCTCCTGCTCCCTCCTGGTCCCTCCCAGCCCCCCGTGCCCATCCCCAGGCAAACACTGATCTACTAGGATTTTATATAAATGGAATCATACAGTATGTTTTCTATTTGTTTGGCTTCTTTTACGCAGCATAATTATCACCCTTATTGGTATGTGTACCAATCGTGCGTTCATTTTTATTGCTCATTACTCGAACACTCTTTTCTTTGTTTACTATTTTCGCCCATCTTGCTTAACTGGCCATGGTATAGATGAAAACATATTTTTAATGATTTTAAATATTTACTGATTAAATATCTGTGTTTCTCATTTTTATTTTTAATTTTGTTGTTATCCAGTATAGAGAGTAAGTAGTATACAGGAATTGTAGTTTCCCTGAGAGTAACAGCTCATACATTCTGTGATAGAAATTGATATCTATAAGCAATGTTACTACTTATTTATTTGAACATTGAGATTAACATTGTCTCCTGTCTCATTGACTCTCAATACAAAAAAAAAAAAGAGCATCCTTCTATTGGCCTGACCCAATAAAGTGATTGAATAAACTCAGTTATATAAATATTTACACACAGTTTTCATTTTCATGGTGAAATATTTCTTCTGTTAATGTTACAGTTTTTTTTAAAATGTGGACAATATGTTCTCAATTCCCTTGCAGCTGGAGCATAACACGAAATAAACTAAGAAATTGATATAGCAAAAGTAATACATTTGCAAGGTAATAAGAGATCATTTGAGAGGCAAGTCCAATTTTGTCGTGAGTTTTTACCAACAACATAGTATCACTCAACTGTTGACATTTCTGCATCTGGGAAGGAAGAAGATAAAAGTTATCATTCAAAAACGCCCATTCAGGTTTGGTGAAAGATTTAATTTCTTCATCTATCACAGTGACGCGAGCCCTATAGTTCCAGAAGGACAGAGACTTGGCAGTGTTGAGGGTAGAATTTAGCCAGAGGGAATCTTAAAGAAGCCAGAGAAAACAAACTTCACCCATTCTGCCTCTCAGACTTGTGTTCTGGGCAGCTGTCCTGGGAAGGCTGGGAATGCAGCAATTTAAAAACAGCCCATACATGGAGATGTAAATTCTGATCTTCGAGATGCCACAGGGATTCTAGGAGCAGATGGATTCTTATGCAGAATGAAAAAAAGGAAGGAAGTTACTCTCTGGGCTGGAAAGTGACTTGGAGATTATCTGGTCCTAAGTTTTATTTTGCTGGTGACCAGTTCAAGGTCACACGGTAACTTAATGGCAGAACAGGGACGCGACCTGGGATTTCTGAACCACAGGCTCCTGTTCTGTTGTGTTGGGGCTGGTTTGTTGGCATGTGAGGTGCTGGAATGTGTGATGGGTTCTTTTGGAGTGTTTACTTTGTTGAGGGGAGAGTTGTGCTTCCTGACTCTGCCGGCTATGGGAGAGGTGCTGTTTGGTTAATGGACAGACCCATGGGTTTGATTGCAAATTACCATTATCAGCCAGTCTGCTAAAATCTTTATGCTCAGGAAGGCTGTAACTTTAAGTCTTACTTGTGCTTTTTAAAGCCCCCTTCACTTGTCTCCACATCAAAGTCTAGATGCTGTCCTGCTTCTCCATCTTCATTCTTCTGTGCCTCCTGTTCCCTCTGCAACATACCTCCTCACACACCTGGAATCCTACTGTGGAGGCGAGGCGGCAGATAAGCCCATCCTCCTCTGCTGAGAAGCACAGACCTGGTCTGAACCCTTATTTTCCAGATCTGGAGACACAGACTAAGAACTAATGGGCTTGTCTAAACTCTCACAGTAACACATGTGAGATGATGGCTTAGCTCGGGCTGTTATAACAAAATACCATAAACTGGGAGGCTCATCAGTAACAGGCATTGCTCACAGTTCTGGAGGCTGGAAGTCCAAGGTCATGGTGTCAGCATAGTTGGGTTCTGGGGAGGGCCCTCTTCCGGGAGGCAGATAGCTGGCTTAATATGTCCTCATGTGGCAAAAAAAAAAGTGAGGGTGCTCTCTTGCTGCATCTTGTAAAGGCACTAATCCCACGCACGAGGGCTCCTCCCTCATGACCGAATTATCTCGAAAGACCCTACCTCCGAATACCGACATCCTGAGATTACAATTTCCACATGGGAACTTTGAGGGGACAGAAACATTCAGCCCATAACAGATGAAAGCCCAGACTTCTTGCTGTGCCAGAGTTAAGTGTAGAGATCTCCCTGAAACACGTTCTGGGATGGTGTCTGGCCTGTGCCCAGCAGCTGCAGCATCTAACAGTGGCAGGGCTGGCCCAGAGGAGTTTCTTGGAGCGGGCATGAGTGTAACTGCAGCCCTCGGGCTGTGCTGGAAAAGAACTCTCTTTTACGAAGGCACATCAACTATTTGTATCCTAACTGATTCAGGGGAAAGACGGTGTTATTTAGTCTCACAGCCCACTGCAAACAGAGCAGTTTGGTTTCTTTCTGAGAGATTGGCTTAAGTCTGATTCTCTCCAGTCCTAGCCCATCTTTTCTGATGCTCTAACAGCACATTATTTGCATCTTTATTTAGCCTGTGAGTCATTTCATTCTCCCTCATATTAGTGATTCACATGTTTATGGTGTTAAGAGGCACGGGTGGAAGGCACTTGGTAAATCCTTGGCGTATAATAGAAAAGTATTATTTGATACCCTTTAAGGCAACATTAGACCCATACATTTTATCTCATTATTTAAAAACTTTGTTTTTTGGGGGAGGTAATTAAGTTTTTATTTATTTATTTAATGGAGGTACTGTGGATTGAACCCAGGACCTTGAGCATACTAAGCACACACTCATCCATTGAGCTATACCCTCCCCACTAGATCCATACATTTTTTTAAACTGAAGTATGGTCAGTTACAATGTGTCAATATCTGGTGTACAGCATAATGTCCCTGCCACGCATATTCATACATATATTTGTTTTCATATTATTTTTCATTAAAGATTATTATAAGATACGGAATGTAGTTCCCTGTGCTATACAGAAGAAATTTGGTTTTTATCTATTTATATATAAAAATGGTTAACTTTCGTAAATCTGAAATTCCCAAATTTACCCCTTTCCACCCCCTTCTCCCCAGTAACCATAAGACTGTTTTACTATGTCTGTGAGTCTGTTTCTGTTTTGTAGATGAGTTCATTACTGTTCTCTTTTTTTTCTTTTTTTAGATTCCACATATGAGTGATATCATATGGTGTTTTTCTTTCTCTTTCTGGCTTACTTCACTTAGAATGACAATATTCAGGTCCATCCATGTTGCTGCAAATGGTATTATTTTATTCTTTTTATGGCTGAGTAGTATTCCATTGTCTAAATATATCACAACTTCTTTATCTAGTCATCTGTTGATGGACATTTAGGTTGTTTCCATGTCTTGGCTATTGTAAATAGTGCTGCTATGAACTTGGGGTGCATGTATCTTTTCAAATAAAAGTTCCCTCTGGATACATGCCCATGAGTGGGATTGCTGGATCATTTGGTTAGACTTATACAGTAAAAAAAATACTTGAAATAATTCAGCAACAGGATTTTGCTCCTTGTCTTGGTTGCTCTGCTAACAGTATCTATGTTCATCCCCAGTTATCAGAGCGAGTTGAACTGAAGAAAACTTAAATGGTGTACATCACTGGAAGCCTTCGGAATAACAAAGGAACATCTTCTCATCCAGTCTTCATCGATCCATAGAGATTCCTTGGGTTCCATTCACAGAATAACAGAAGACAATGTTTTGGAGGAAAAACTCATGACTTTTAAAGTCAATTATATCCTAAAACAAACTCTCTTCAGTAAAATTATTTAATGTGGAAGGAATGTGGTCAAGAATATAACATGTGATTTGTGGTGTATCACATCCAAGGGCACTTTGTCTTCTGAAACATATTCATGAGAAAGATAATTTTAGAAGTTGGCTGCACAGTTCCTGACCCTCTCCCCGCTCTGTCTTGCACTGCTGTAACCCAGAGGACTCCACTGATTTATACAAATCAAAACATTACCATCAAGATTCAAAACCATATATATGATTATCCACAAAGAAAGTGTCACCAGACAGCTTGAGTTGGCTGACATGTTTCTAGTCTCTTGGTGCTTTTCGCTGGTTATTTTAGGCATGCTGATGAAGAAAGGGCTTTTCAGTCTTCTTGTCTCATTTTTCGCATTTCAGGAATCCATATGTCTCACACAGATGTGGTTTAATGGACTAAAGGTTTAGATTTCCATTTATGAAAGTGAGGAAGTTAAGGTACATGGATGGGTATTGCCACACTTCGGAACCAGTTGTGTCTTGGACATTCTTTGGAAGTGGAAATGCTTATTCATTGTCCATTGAACAGCAGGGGTTCCTAGACTGTTAAAACAGTATTGATCACAATGTGCTCCTTTGCAACTGCTCTTTTTAATTGTTGACGTTTGGTAGGCTTCTTTTGGCTCGATTAACAGCTGACTTATTTATGGGGTGCTGCTAACGATGGATGTCCAACTCTGTCACTGTGGCGGTGGGGTGGCGCAGACTTCCCAGCCTTTTGAATCCCAGCTGGGAAATTTCTCAAACCTGAGTCTGTAATTTTCCCATGGATGCACTCCCAATCACTCTCACGCACATCCTGCCTTCTCCTGCTCACTTTTTCCCATAAGCAGAATTCATGAAGCCACAGACACTCCTCAGTGGTCCTCACTCCCTATGCCAAATCACCGAGAACACCGGGGCATCGGATGACGGGAGAGGAGAACTCAGACCTGGATTCAGCCTGAGGGACGTTGTGGAGAATGATTTTGTGAGTTGGACAGAGCGAGGTTCCATATCTCTTCTGCCCCTGTGGTTGCTTTCCTGCGTTCAGCTTTTATTTTTAGCACCTGCTTATTGTCTAGTTCTTTGATACTCGGGAAGTACTTGTCCAAGAGTGATTTTGTCACTGTGATTTCTTAGGAAGGATGAGGGATTCCGGAGACGAGGGTGGGTCTATGTTCCTAAGGTCTCGGGGCAGTCTGTGGATGCTGGCAAGTGTATCTGCCAGGTTACCACTTGAGACAGCCACCTGCTGTTGGAGAACCACTCATGAGGACCAGTGCTTGCAGACAAGGTCATGTGGGATAGTAGCAGAACTAAAGGCTTGCGATCCTTTTTCTTTTTAGATCTTAAATTTCAAACTCAGAAAAATCCTACCTTTACTATGTACCGTTTTGGGAGATTTCTTTACACTTTGGGGCTCTCTCCCCACCGTGTTCCCTATAGCACTGCTGCAGGGAGGGAGGGAGCTCACGGGTGGTGCCGCTGGCTCAGCGTAGGGCGCGAGGTAGGCGTGCAGCTGATGACACTTCCTTTCCTTCTAAGAGGGGCTGCGTCCAGCGGAACACCCACCTGTCCTTTGCATACCCGTGGTTCACCTCCAGTAATTTTCCATGATGTGAATTCCCCTTCCACCCTGATCTCCAGGGAGTCCTGTCCGTGCTTCTGCCTTCTTGTCTCTTTCGTCTTCCATTACCAGTGTGATGTTTGGAAACGCTGAGGAGACCTCATACTTCCCAGAGCCCGGGAACAGAGTGTTAATGAGTTCTTTCTTAGGAAAAGAGGGGGAGCTGGCCCATCCTGTGGCTCTGACCTCGCAGTTTGGCATCGCCAGGACCAGGCACTCAGGGGCTGGATGAATGGGACTCTGTGGGTAGCTGGAAAAAAAACAACAACCCAGCGTTTCTCTTCAAGTTGGGGGAGTGAGAAGAACAAATTGCATTATTAATGATCATATGGAGGTTGTGAGCCGACAGTCTATTTCGTTTCACTGGTAAAACAAATGTGGTTTTGAATGGAGTGGACTTTCCCTCTTTGTATTTAGATGCCAGAGAATATTCATTAAGGATATCGCTGAAGACCACGTCAGGGATTCAGCCTCCAAAGCTGCCCCCTCCTGCAGGCTAAAAGGCAGAAAAGAACATTTAAAGAGTGGAGAGTGAGCCTGTGAGGTTGGAAGCCAAATTATAAACTCATTTCAACTCTTGGCCCGCAGGCTCGGGAGCAACATTATTTGTTGTCAAGGGTGGAAAACAGCTCAGATTCGGGTCCAAGTGATTATTCCACTTTGGCATTGCTGCCGTCCTGCCAACTGCAATTCCATTTAGACACAGATTAATTAGCCAGGCAGGGCCGGAAGCGGGTTGTGAGAGCGAAGCCGGGAGAGGGCACCGCCGCGGGGCCGGGGGGCCTGAGAGAGGCCGGCCCGCCCGCTTCGACATCAAACCCACAAGGAAGGGGTGAGAGCGTGTGGAGACGGAAGGTTTCCACACTTCTGCAGTGACGCATCTCACACTTGGGATGACTTCGTGTCAGTGCAGCAGAGGAAGTGAGATGGAGGAAGAAACACATACGGGACAGCCTCACACTGGCACCGGGAGCCGATCGCGTGGAGAGGGCGGACTAGGTAGTGGTCCCAGACCTGGGCGGCTAATTGTAGACCCATCCTGGCCCTTTTGGAAAATTCCTGCATGTCAAACGGGAACCACAGAGTCTTTTTTTTTTTTTTAAACTTTTTGCTCTTACTGGAATTAGAAAGACAGATGAGATAGAATCACATACTCTTGGGAAAGACGGGACTCCGCGTTAATGAATTGAAGCATCATTAACATTTATTTAACAGGCGGGCTAAATCCTCTCCAGGCTTGGTCCGTCTCCAGAATATTTTCCTGCCCGTCCTTCCCGGGTGTTTTGCTCGTACCTCCTCTCCGTTCGCGTGGATGTGGGTCGATCGGTGGATTCCTGAAAGGCACTGCGGGCGCGGGGGGCCGGGCGCGCGCCTGCGGATCCGGGCGGGCGGGTCCCGCGGGCGAGGCGCGCCCCCCTCCCCGGTCTGTGCGCGGGGCTGCGCGGAGCCTCCCGGGGGCGGCGGGAGAGCGCGTCCCGGCGAGCTGGGCCCTCCAACTTCCAGGGGGATTTGCTGTTTTGTAACATTTCATTCCATACAACCACTGAAAAAAAAAAAAAAAAAAAAAGAGAGAGGAGAAAAAAAAAAGTGGCGGCGCCGAACGCGGTCCTCTGACTCCCTGACTCCACCTGGAGCCCGGTTACTTCTGTGTGGACGCAGCGCCCCGGGCAGAGCGAGTTCCTGCGAGGTTTGCTTTTTGGGGGGTTCTTTTCCAAGAATGTGACTCTGCTTTGCTTTTGCAGACACTTCTACATGGCTCTCAACATGCATTTTAAACCTGAATTTTGTGGCGTTTTTTTAAACAAATATTTTGCAATTTATCCATTAAAATAGAAAAGGGAAAACACCATCCTGCTTTTTCAGGGCAGTACTTTGGATGTGTTTTGTATCCTATAAGACGTCAGATGTTACCATTTGGTAATATCACCTACATTGAAGACATGGAAATTTCCAGGGGCGACTCCTATTTTTATTTTATTTTATTTTTTATATTTTAGATTCCTTTCCATCTCAAGGAGAGAAGCCAAGGTATTTTTATCCGGTGGAAGAATGGCGTAGTTTCATCGTAACCTTCTTACACTTCCAGGTAAGTGAGTCTGTACATCGTAAATTACTTAAGAAATGAAACTTGGTATGGTCTGAGTATATTCAGTATTCTGGCTATGTTTGAAATGTGTTAAATTTCATTTTACTTTTAATAGTTCCACTAATAACAACTGACTAAGATATGAATACTTTTTCAAAATAAGACAATTAGTTGGCTGCTTTGGAAAATCCTTTTATTCACTTGTAAATACTAATCTCTATTTGCCAATTTCTTCAGAATTTCTCTCTTCTCAAAGTGGCACGTGCTTTAAACCAATCATGTAGTTAGAAGAACTACATAATTCTTTTTGAAAAAAAAACCATTCACTTGAATGGGAACATTTGTTCTGCTTTTTAGAAGTTGCGACAGAATATTAAGCTTTCTCACTTAACCCATAATCAAAAGGGCATCGTAATTTTGACCATGCTACAAAATAATTACTTAAGTAAAGGGGGTAGGAAATTGAAGGATGATCTTCCTTTCAAGTTATAACATTTTAGGGGAATACTTTCAAAAACTCTTGGAGAATAGTACACTGATGGGTTTATGTAGTTGGTTTCAAACTGGGGACACATGTAAATCTTGAGAATGTTGTTTTAGTTCTGCTCTTGTAACCAGTAATTTTGAATTCTCTGCAATGAGATATTTTATGACATCTGGCAACACTAAACTTTGAAAAAAACCCAAAAACCTCGGGGAGATCATTAGTTGAAGTTGTGTATGTGGTTCCTGTCTTCAGCAGAGCAAACCTCTTTCGGTTTTCTCTGGAAATGACTCTGTAGACATAAAAATGAAGATATTTCAGCTGGGCTGAGCGCCTACGTCTTCATGAAGCCCCCTTCGCCCTTCTTCAGTTAACAAATTTCTATAGAGGCTTTGTTCATGATTTTGAATCTTTTTCTTTTTACTTTTGTTGACACTGATCAAGATAAAAGAGTGGAAGTCAGAACGTTGGATGGGATTTTGCTTTAATGAACTGCTTGGTACTAAAACAAGACAGCGTGAGGAATTTAAAAGGGATTGTATCCGAGTTCCTAATAATGGAGAATAAAAACAGCCTGGGCCAAAAGTTAATGATACAAACAAAAATAACTAAAGAATAATTATTCACCAGTTCTTTGCTGAGTAGAATGTCCAGTGGCTAAGAAGCCTAAGTGATTTGGGGCCAATGCGAGGGTTATAATGGAATTCTTCTAATCTTAGGTCTTGTGATGTTTAATGTTTTTGAGAATTACTTGGCTAGTGTTGAAGAAAACAGTGTCATGAGAACACCATGATATTGAAACCCTGAGATAATAGTAGGAAGGAGCCAAAGTAAACTGTACCACACAGAAGGTCCACTTAGACAGATGCAAGTTTTCAGGATGTTTGTTCTCCAGGATAAAGCTGTGAGGGCGGCCAGGCGGGGCCATGCGGCCGAGCTGGGCTTTGGTCGCGGTCATGGCACTTGCTGTGTGTCTGGGTGCAGAGGCAGGATGTTTCCGGGGATCCAGGCTCCATTGGGGCAGAACAAGCTCAGGGAGCCTTCGGTTTTCCAGGAACTTGCTCCTTATAGACGCAGGGTCCTGGATGTCCCTTAGCAGGGCACCTTCCCCAGACCTGCAAGGGACAAGCCGTGTAGATTGGGACAGGCGTGGCTGGGTTGTAGGCAGGCAGGTACATGACACTGGGAATCCCAGCCAGGAGAGGTAACTGATTCAGATATTTACCAGCTTGGGGCCATCAAAGCTGTGTCGTAGGGGGCCTCCTGGTGTCCTCCATGTCCTTCAGGGACCCTGTTCTGCCACTGGTCCTTCTCAGGGAATTGTGTTGTGCCCCATCCTATGCCCTGTGCCTCCACTGTCTTCTCCCTACACAGAATACATCCTTCCTTGCCGCTCCCACCCCCGACCCCTGCCCCAGGGCACTTTTACTGCTCCTCCAGTAGTAATCCCCTTGTGGGGCTTCCACACCCAGAAACCGGTGGGTCCAGGCACCAGGAGGTACTGAAGGAGGCAGTGAGGAGGTGAGTGAATGAATGAATGGGAAAGGAAAGAAAGGGATGTCTTGGACCCACAGGAGCTGCCTTGGCCTCCCGGGCTCCCCATACCCTCCCGTGTTGGCGCCAGTCATTGCCTTGTCATGACTGTTCCACCAGGGCTCCTGGACAGGCGCCAGGCAGGGGACAGACCCTCTGTCTTCATTTCTATGATCCACTTGGTTCCTCACAGAGTGTCGGGGATGGAAACTCTCTGGGTGGACAGGTAACCCCGTAGTTCTCCACAGCTCTTCAAGCCCATGCATGCGACTACCAGATAATGTAAAATGATAGCCATCCCATTTTGGGGGAATGAAGCAGGCATTATAAGTAAAACTTACAGTTACCACGGAGAAAGGAGGTGGGAGGGAATAAATTGGGAGTTCGAGATTTGCAGATACTAACTACTATATGTAAAATAGATAAATAAGTGTCTGCTATATAGCACAGGGAACTATATTCAATATCTTGTAGTAATGTCTAATGAAAAAGAATATGGAAAGGAATATATGTATGCATAGGGATGACTGAAACATTACGCTGTCCACAAGAAAGTGACACAACATTGTTAACTGACTAGACTTCAATAAGAAAAAAAGGAAGTACTAATATGAAACTATAGTGGAGAAATATGTCAATTTGCTGGTATTTGCAAAACTAGAGAATTAAGTAGAGTGGCTTGTATTTTGTAAAGTGACCTTCCTTGGAACATGTTGTAGACTTTTAAACTGGCTCCATGTAGTGGAGTGAGGTGTGGCATAAAGTCTGGAAGCTTTTCATGAGTGTCAGCTTTTGCTGGTGCAGTTTTAATTTATACCCTGGGCCTCAATTTGTCTTCAGCAGATGAAGGGGCTCCAGGCCAGGCCAGGAGCTCCACGCTGGCACCCACATGGATGCCCAGTGATGCACACCTGCCCGAGGACCTCATCTCTCCCTGTTGATTGACACTTGATTAGGCCTTGCTTTCGTTGTTTCTTTTTTTCTTTTTCTGTTTTTCAATGTGTCAGTTTCTGGTGTATATCATAATGTCCCAGCCATATATATATATATATATATATATATATATATCTGCTCATTTCCATTATAGATTATTGCAAGATATTGAATAGAGTTCCCTGTGCTATACAGAAGAAATTTGTTTTTTACCTATTTTATATATAGTGGTTAATATTTACAAATCTTGAACTCCCAAATTTTTATCCCTTCCCACCCCTTTTCCCTGAACCATATGATTGTTTGCTATGTCTGTGAGTTGGTTTCTGTTTTGTAGATGAGTTCATTAGTGTCTTCTTTTTTCTTTCTTTCTTTCTTTTTTTTAGATTCCACATATGTGTGATATCATATGGTATTTTTCTTTCTCTGTCTGGCTTACTTCACTTAGAATGATGATCTCCAGGTCCACCCATGTTGCTGCAAATGGCATTATTTTATTCTTTTTTATGGCTGAGTAGTATTCCATTGTATAAATATTGTATAATATGTATTGTATAAATTGCCACATCTTCTTTATCCAGTCATCTGTCGATGGACATCTAGGTTGCTCCCATGTCTAGGCTATTGTATATAGTGCTGCTGTGAACATTGGGGTGCTCACCTGTTAGATTCTGGCCTTTGGCTGTCATTGTCCTCACTCGGCCACTGTCTCTGTATTTGCAGCATCTGGCATAGCTGTCCACACTCATCCTCACAAACAAATGTTTGGATGAATTTCTGTATCTGAAAACCCTCATCAGAACCCAGTAATATCAGTATTTTAATTTGCCAAGGGCTTGTCTGTGTACCTATCTTTCCTCTACCTTTTTTCCCCCCCTCTCTCTCCCTTCTTCTTTCTTTTTCACATTTGTGTTTTCTGAGCCACCACAGAGGGGAAGGATTTGAATCCTGGTGGTCTGACTCCAGCCCCAGTGCCTGCTTAGTTAAATCAATCATTTTAAAAGTAAGTCAAAGGAGGTTGGAAACAAGCTAAATATCTGTGATCCATGAATGGATGAACAAAATGTGGTCCACATATACAATGGACTAGTACTCAGCCTTAAAAAGGAAGGGCATTCTGACACATGCCACAACATGGATGAACCTTGAGGACATTATATGAAGTGAAATGAGCCAGTCACAAAAGGACAATGCATGATTCCATTGTTACGAGGTAGCTGGGGTGGTCATTTTCGTTAAGACAGAAAGTAGAGGCTTTGTGGTTGCCGGGGGCCCAGGGGAGGAGAGAACGGATGCTGTTTAATAGTGTTTCAGTTTTGCAGGAAGAAAAACATTCTGGAGATTAAGGGAGGAGGGTATAGCTTAAGTGGTAGAGTGTGTGCTTAGGATACATGAGGTCCTGGGTTCAATCCCCAGTACCTCCATTAAAAATAAATAAATCTAATTACCTCCCCTTGCCAAAAAGAAATACAATAATACATAAATAAAAATAAATAAAATATAAGAAAATTCTGGAGATTGATTGTACAACAATGTGAATGTACTCAACACTGCCAAACTGTACACTTAAAACTTGTTAAGAAAGTAAATTTCATGTTATGTGTATTTTACCACAATTAAAAAAAAAAGTAAGTAAAAAACCTTGTTTTTTTTTTTAAAAAGATAATTAATCCTTTAACAGTTGAAAAAAAATCAAAAGGAATTTCTTTGATTTTGAAACTTTTCCTTCCTTGAGCTATATGTTTCATTTGCTTAGATTTTTAAACCTCTCTTTACTTAAAAATGTATTATGTAATAAAAACAAACTGTGTTTACATTGATAAGATCTTTGGAATTTAATTTTAGACCTTGTTATTCCTCTTTTTTTAATCGTTGCCTGGATTTGCAGTTAAAATCTTATTCAAAACTACTCACTTCCTCACCTCACTTCAGTTCACCCAGAAATACTTGTATGACCCTTAAACATTACTCTTATGATTAAGAGCAGAAATGTTTGTCCTGTCACAAGCAGAGGGCACGACAAACTCTAGATTGCTCATAAGGAGACAGCTAATTAAGTCTTTTTTTTTTTTTTTTTCCGTCACACTCATGGGCCTTCCATGTTGGAAATCATGACTCCGGATGTGAATAACACTCTGGTGTGTGAAAGAGCAGAGTTTCACAATGTTTGTGGGGGAGGGGTAGCTCAGTGGTAGAGCGTGTGCTTAGCATGCACGAGGTCCAGGATTCAATCCCCAGTACCTCCATTAAACTAACCAACAAATAAATAATAAACCTAATTGTCTCCCCCCGACAAAACAACAATAAACAAACCTCAGATGAAACAAAATACAAGATTCAGCTGACACTTTGGAAGCAGACCTCTCTCTGCTGAAAAGTTCTGATCCATTTGTAATGCGATTTCTGGAGAATTTAAAACAAAACTTGAATCCCACCAGCCTAGGGATGTGTTTTTACTGAGCAGGGAAGATGAGAACCTGGTGGAGCTGCCTGTGAAGGTTTGAGGGAAAGTGGGGATGAAAATCAGAGAGGGAGGAGGGCAAAAGAAAGGGTTATAACCTATGGAAACTTCCAGCTCGATTGTTACTTAGGTTTTTTTTTAACATAACAAACGTGATCCTGTGGTCAAGGCCACCAGAAAAAAACAAAATTCATCTCTGCTACTGGGAAACTAACCCAAGTTGATACTGTAAAATTTTCGCTTAAGTTCCATAAAAATACATGG
This sequence comes from Vicugna pacos, assembly GCF_048564905.1. Lineage (NCBI taxonomy): Eukaryota > Metazoa > Chordata > Mammalia > Artiodactyla > Camelidae > Vicugna > Vicugna pacos. Next base: position 2,554,601 of record NC_133012.1, on the reverse strand, counting down.
TAATTAGGAATAAGAGGTAATGCTTACACTTACATGTTTTAACAAAGACTTACATATTTTCAGTTCAACCAACACTGAGGCTTACAATGTGTTAGACTGTAACCCTGTTGGTTACCAAGTGCCAATTCTTGGATTGGAATCCAGTCTCTGGCGAAGGCGTCATCACCTGCAGAGAAATAAGAAAGATAATGATGTTTTCAAAGAACTAATACTCACTTCAAAGGAACAACCTTCACTTTGAGGTTCTGGTCTTTTCCCTCATGTATTAAAATTTAAAATATTTACTCTTTTAGAATATAATGATAGTTACAATTTCAGATTCTATTTCTTGGCCAGTTAAAATGTTGATTATCATTTAGGATTCTTGGCTGCAAAAAAACGGAAATGTACTATCGTGCCTTAAGAAAGGAATCCATTGGAAAAAAGTCCCAAATCTCAAATATGATAAAACTTGCAGCCAGAGCTACTGGTAGCATTCAATGTGTTTTCTAAGTTTTAAAAACATGTGACCAGCCACCCTTGTCCCAAGCCTGTGGGATACATGCCAAGAGACAGAGGTCTTGATTGGGGGGGAAATAATGGATGAAGTTAAAATTAAATCAAGTACCATTACATATCTTACAATATTTGACTTTTGTGATCATTGTTTGCAGCAAGGTGAAATAAAACACACGTGGCCTTGGAAAACTGTCCTGATTTGAGTCCTGACCTGAGGTTGCCATGGGAACTGTCTCTGGGTGTGCGTTAGCTGACTGCCCGTGGGCTGGTTGGGTTGTTTTCTGTTGCACGGTCACTTAGCTTTTCTTCCCTGAAGCCCTTGTTGTGTGTTTCGGTCTCAGCGTGATGGTTCATCTACTGCAGTCTGATAAAGGCCTCTTGACTCTTGGTTTCAGCGCTTAGAAAGCCAGGTCATGGAGATGCGTGCGGTGAGTGTGGTCCGATTACTTGCTCCTGCATGGGACACTTGGACCACTGCCCTCACTTCCCTCACTTGTACAACGTGACAAGGAGCCCATCTAGTTTTTTCCCTATTTCTGTGGCTGATCCTGTATGGTCCCCTCCCCCGTTCCTTATTTATCACACTCCTCCCCTGGCATTCCATCCTCTATGCCCTCTCATTCTCTCCCATCCACATTGTTCCTTGGTGGTCTCAGTGGTGAACTTCCATCCATTTACTGCTGACTTCCAGATCTGTCCCCCCAGCTCACGCTGCCACTGGGCGCCGCGGGTCCCACCAGCCAGAAACCCCGAGGCATCCTGACTTCCTTACTGCCCCTCGAGATGCTTCTGGGATGGTTGCCTTGTGCCCGCATCCCGCCCCCACCCCAGCCCTTCCAGCTCCTGGAGTTACTCAGACCTTGTGTATCACTTCTCACTTGGACCTCCCCCTCCCCAGGCTCCTCACTTCGCCTCCCTGCCTTCGCCACCCCACCCTGTGGCCGCAGCAGCCCTGCTAAAGTGCATCTCTGCTCACATTGTCCAGAGTCTCCCAGTGGCACCCAGCACCTCTGGGTGGCCCACACTCTGGCCTGGCTTGACCCAGCACGCCCTTCCAGGCTCATCGGCGGGGCCGGTCCCTACTCTTTCTCCAAGACTTGGCTCAGGTGGTCCCTTCTTCCGGACGCCTCCCCCTGGGGGTTTAACTTCCCCTTTTATTTACTGTGGTGTTGTTACTTTTGATTTTTTTTGGCCTTTCTTTCCTGTTAACCAGCCTGTGATGTGTGGAGGGTATACTGAGCCCTATTGGGACCACTTGACACCCTCGGTGCCCAGCACAGTGCCTGAAACACGGCCACGAATGTATGCTGGTGAATGGTTAGTAGGTGAGCATGAGCCAGCGGTGGACGGGCCACCTGCTCTTCTGACCAGGAGGAGGACATGTGGACGCAGAGGACCTGGGCCGTCCAGGAATTCAAACCAGTATCTTTCTTCTCCCCTCTTCTGGTCAGTACCTTCCCCTCAAGGAAGATCTATGATTTTTCTCCTGAGTAAAATCCTGGGAGAAAGTTAAGACAAAGAAGTATATGAATGAAAGAAAACAATTAATGTAAAGAAGGAGTCAGAAGTGCATCCGAAAAGTAACGTCTTGTTTATCCTGTTTACGACGCTTCTCCCTTCCTGTGTTATTCTGGTTTGGGGAACGTAAGTCTGTGGCCACCAGCCTGGTGACTTGCAGTCTGCACGTTGGTATCTCCCCCCGATGTCTTGTCCTAAAAGGTATTTCTTCCCCTTAGAAGCAGACTGAAGGTGTTTCTGGGCATCCCCTTTCTACTCATTTCTTCTTCTCTAATGTAGGGCACAGGTGGCTCTCACCCTGGCCCTTCCTCCTCCTGTCACTGGGCAGTTTGACGTTGGGCTCACTGCCTGCCTGTTTCTAGAGACAGTTGGCTTCCCAGGGGCCCAAGAATCAGAGTTGGAACCTCAGCACAATCCTTAATTCATCCCGTGAGCTGGACAAGTTACTGAACCCCTCTGCCCTTTGCTTCATCTGGAAAATGAAAGGAATGGTACCTCTTAAGAGTTGTCATGAGGATTGAATTAATGTTTGTGAAGTACCCCGACCTTAGTAGGGATACAGGAAATTGTCAGTGTTAACCAATGTGATATAAATGTTTCCATTATTCTAAAAGAGGGGAAAAAATCTCTGATCCCAGCTCCCTCCGCTTTCCCTCCCAGCTTACATAATTGAAAGCATTCACTTATTTGTTGACTAATTAGTTAATTACTTGAACAAGCAAACGTTCGCTTGGATGTCAGCCATGAGTCTTGTACTGCTCGATGCTGGAGTTTCAGGGGATCCACAGTCCTTTTCCTCCAGGAGGACATCCTGTGGTCCTGGAGCCACTGCAGCTGAGTCTTCTGGGATCCTCGGGAACAAGCCAGATTCCCAGGCTTCACCTTGAATGGGAATCTGTGGGGAGCTGGGTGGTTGTGACTCTGCCCATGGGATGCCTCAGAGGAGGCATCATCCTTGTTCCAGGCTTGACATCTCATTTTTTTTTTTTTTTGCTGTCCCTGGACATCACGGACTCTTGAGCCTCCAACAGGTTAATGATGAGAGAGCCTCTTTCATATGCTTCTGGTGTCATCACACGGTTGATTTATGGGGAACGTCCTGCCAAGAAGACCGTGCATTTCTGATACCTGCATTCCTTAGCTGTGGCGCAAGCATCCTGTTCAGTTACTTAAGCAGTTGTTTTCTTGTGCCCAATGTGGTTCAGCACCTCACTGTTGGAGAATACGTTTTTGGGGAGCTTATTTCAAATTATAGAAAAGTTTGCAAAAATAAGAGCAGTACAAAGAACACTCATAAAGCCTTTACCCGATTGACCTGTTGGTATTTCTCACCATTTGCTTTTCATTTGTGTGTTCTCTCCCCGCCCCCATAGTGTATATACGAAAGAATGATTTTGCATCCTGTGTTTTTCTGAACCATTTGAGAATGAGTTCATACATCATACCCCTTACTCCCAAATAGTTCAGTGCATATTTCCTGAGAATAAAGCATGTTTTCTAACATAACAGTGCAGGCATCAGTAAGTTTAGCATTTACTTCAGTTTATCTAACAAGAGGCCTTTATCAACTCTATAAGTTGACTTATAAGGTCTTTTATAGTGTTTCCCTCCAGTACTGGGATCAGGCATGCATTTACTTCGGTCCCTGTGTTCCTTTAATCTGAAACATCTTCATAGTCTTTTCCTTTGTGAAATTATGTTTTTGAAGAATGGAATCTCTGTTTTCTTTTTTTCTCTCTCTTTTTTTTTTACAAATTTTATTCATTTATTTATTTAATTGAAGTACAGTCAGTTAAAGTGTGTCAATTTCTGGTGTACAGCACAATGTTCCAGTCACACACATATATACATATATTCTTTTTCATCAAAGGTTATTACAAGATATTGAATGTAACTCCCTGTGCTCTACAGAAGAAATTTGGTTTTTTTAAATCTATTTTTATATGTAGTGGTTAACCTTTGCAAATCTTGAACTCCCACATTTATCCCTTCCCACCCCCTTTCCCCCCGGTAACCATAAGATTGTTTACTATGTCTGCAAGTCTGTTTCTGTTTTGTAGATGAGTTCATAAGCCTCCTCTTTCTTCTTTCCTTTTTTTTAAGATTCCACATATGAATGATATCATATGGTATTTTTCTTTCTCTTTCTGGCTCACTTCACTTAGAATGATGATCTCCAGGTCTGTCCACAGCATGGCAATTCTTAACCTTTTGAAGAAGTATTCCACCCACCAGCCTTTAATATGCACTGCCACGGTGGGAGGATCTGATTCTGATTTGATTTGCCCCTCACTAGGACTCCTAGACCCAGGCAGCGTTTCTCAACTGCTGTCTCGGAGCTTCAAAAAGAGGCAGATGCCCAAACCCGCGTCCCCAGAGCTTCTGATCTGAGCGCCTGGGCTGGTGCCAGTTACCTGCATTTTTAAGGCACTCTGCAGGTGGTCTCATTTGTCCTAGAGGCTGAGAATTACTCTGCTTGGAAGCGGTTTCTACTTCTGATTCTTTTCTCTAAGGCTGCACTTAAAACCCTGTTTGATGTTGGGTTTGGTGTTCCCTCAGGGAATTGGTTGCATGTTGAAAGAAATCTGATGTGATGTGGGGCTCGGAAGTCCTCAGCCTCTGGGCCTCCCGCTGTTGCGTGCGGGGGCGGAGGGGCAGTGGGTGAGGGGGACCCTGGCCCTGGTCCATCACAGGTGTGGTCCTGAGGTTGCTGGAGGGTGGGAGGCAGTGGTGAAGAGCACGGGCGCTGTCCAGGGTCCCAGTCCTGAGCCCTCAAGTGCTACACAGACCTGGAACTCTGCTCCACCTGTCAGCTGGTAATTTGGGGATGTGGCGGTGGGTCTCCTGTTCTCTGGGAGAAATGTTCTATTACAGTTCTGCTATTGCATCCCGGGACCTAGCATCCTCTTGAATCCCTGTGCTTCTGCATCAGACCGTGAGATGCCAGGCGGGAAAAAGCTCAGCAAGACTGGTGGGTTTTTATAGCAGCTACTCAGGGAGTTAACGCAGGGATGCTGACATGTCCTGCAGCCACAGGCTGCCTCCGGGAACTTTCCCAGGAGAGGGACCAGGTGAGAAGGTAGGACACCGAAGCCAAGTCAGAGTCCACCAAATCAACCTACGCTGCAGGGGGTGTGGGGGAGGCCCCTGGTGCTAAGTCCTTGATCAGAGGCAGGTGAATCAAGCTTATCTTCACCTGGTCAACGAGGTGCCTTTTCATCTTCAGTCACATGTGGTCACTGGTCTTGTCACAGGAATGATGCCCGTGGTCACCAGGTTGTGTAAGCTTGGATGGAAAGCAGCTCCTGTCCTGTGAATTTATGGGTGGAGGAGAGAGCCTTGACTGGTCCACGCTCTCTCTGCGGTGCTGGGAAATGATCCACTGAAGGGCGGGCCTGAAGAAGAGAAAAGGGGACCACTTTCTGCATGGGTCTACATAATCTGCTTCACTCAGACAACTCCCCATTTATTCCCTGCCGCAGCCCTGGGAAGTACTTCTTCTTAATTCTTTAAATACAGATGAGACATGGAGGCTCAGAGAGATAAAATAACTTGTCCAAGGGAGTAAAGATGGCTTGAGATGGATGGGGCTAGAATTCAAATTCCAAAGTCCACTTGGATGTTCCCAGCCCCATCCTGCTGTCTGTGGGTGGTACCCGTGTCAGTGCTGCCATCACTCTTGCTTCTGAATATCTTCTTTGTGGTTGAGCTGGGTAACAAGCTCTAGAAAACATAAAGAGTTGCTTTATTGCTTTCTGTCACCCGCCATCCTGGAACAGGCTTTGAAAGAAGACAATATGGTGGTGAGGGTCCCTCCGTTTTCTCTGCCGAGTATACTTAGATTAGGCTTCTTTTGATTTTAGGAGTAGGTGATGGGTTTTTGAATAAGCAGTTAATTGTGCTCACTGGCAGTGAGTCTTCACGTCTAGAATTTGTAACATTAGCTTGAATTTTATAATGGCATAAGAAATTTCCTGGAGGAAACAGAGTATCGCCATGTGATATAAAGCCAGCGTTAGTATAATAAATATTAATCCGAAGTTAACTGTTAGCCTAAGGTTTCTTTTAATTCAGGATCCAAGCTAAGTCTTACTCTGTTAAAAGAAAAAAAGAGAGAGAAAAAACCCTTTATTTCAGCTCAGTTTGAAGCAGTAATGTGAAAATCACCATGAACTTGCAAATAGGAGTGATATTAACTGTCTCCGTAACTTAATTACAAGGATGCCAAATACCACCGCCCGAGAGGCGCATGGCTGTAAGTTTCCAGGTTTAGGGAACGCAGATTTCTCGAATGTTAGCTCTGGACGGTGATCATTTAGTTTGATGCTTATGTTTGATGGATGAAAAAAGCACAGAGGTGACTGATCTTCCAAAAGTCGCAAGGCTGGTGGGTGGCAGACACGGCTTCTGATTTTGTCACTATATGTAGTGTTGCTTTTAGTTGGAATCTTTTTAAGAAACCGTTTAGCCAAGCCTATTAATGTAGCCAACTGTTAGTCTTGGCACAGCTCGTGTTTCTGTGTGTTACATGATTGTAACTGAGTAATGCAGACGTACCCCAAAGCTGCGGGCTGCGTGGAGTGACAGGCATCAGCGTTAGTCCTCTCGGACCCCGAGTAAGAGCAGGTGGCCAGCAGAACCTGGAAGCCTTGGAAAATTTCATTCCAGTTGCTCAGTGACTGGCAATTGTAGTGAGATGAACTGTAGTTCTCTGTTAGGTTTTTCTGAACTATGCCTGCTTCTCGTTGTCAGAAAGGACTGAGACTTTGGTAGCCTGATACATTCTGGGAAAAGGTCACTTAGCATGGAATCAAATGACCTTACTTTCATTTTAACGTTAGAGGCTGGTCAGCATTGGGTTCAGTGCAGCTTAGAATTTTTTTTTTCCTCTAAAGTATGTGTCTATGTCAGTGTCTGCCCTCGTGGTCTGATCTGGCTTCTCCAAGTCCCCAAGGCTCCCAGCTGAGAAATCGTTTGAGGCATCGTGCGACGGTACCTGTGTATCAGTGTATTAGCTGAGATGCTTTCTACAAAAGATAGAAAACCCAGCTCACACTGGCATAAGCAAAAAGGGGGATGTATTGACTTATATAAATGCACAGGGGCAGCTGGCTTCTGGGATTCCTTGGTCCAGGGACTCAAATCTCTTAGCTCTGCATTTCACGTTGGCTTCATTTTTAGGTAGTGGGAAACGTTACATGTCTGTGGGTTTAATTCTTGCTGAAGACTGAGCATCCTTCTCTCTTGGTAATCCCCGCAAATCCCAGGACAGACTCCCGCTGGCTGTGACTGGGGCGTGTGTCCATCTTTAACCTAATCCCCGTGTCTGGGGATTTGAATTACTCAGTTGACCAGGTGATGGTTATGTGTGTCACTCCTGAAGTTGGGTGATTTCCTTCACACACGAGCTGGAGAAAATGATGGTTTAGTAGATGCACCCAGGATTTTTAAATTAAGATCCCTCAACCTGGATGCTGTAGTGTCGTTAATGGTCCAAGTCATCAGTGTTGATTTTTATCCCTTATATGGTTCTTCTGTTGGTTTCTGAGTCATCTGTGAAAACTTCAATCATGTTCTTCTATTAAGTTATCATTCACCAGGACAGTATCTAAAACCCCAGTAACTGGGGACATACAGTCGGTGGTGGTGTCCAGTAACAGCATGGTCTTCTTGAGGAAGGTCTGAGTGACAGGACTCTTGTGTTTTCAAGCCTCAAAAGTCCCAGCTTTTCCAGGACTCCTTTGGGTAAGACAGATACTCAAACACAGCCTGGGCGAGTAGGTTATTATCACAAAATTATCTTAAAAAAGTTTTTTCTTCTTGTGTAATTACATTTCAGGCATACAGCCTGATAGTTTAGCCTCTGTATACACTGCAGAGTGATCACCTCCACAGATTTAATTACCATCCATCACCATGCAGTTGACCCCCTTCACCCATTTCACCCACCCCCAAACCCCCTTGCCTCACAAAATTATCTTTAAGCTTTTGCATCTGATTGCTTTTCCTGTTGACTAAGATGAATAACTTTCTAGGTTGTTGGAAAAATCAGAATATATTTCTGAAGTCTTTGAAATGATTATGAGTCCACCACTCTTTTTTTTTTAAAGTGTAAATCCCTTTAGAACTCTTTTTTTTTTTTTTAAGGTCGTTGATGTGTAGGTGTTGGACAGCGTTATGTAAGTTACAGGTGTACTCACCACTCTTAAATATCTTCACTAGCAGCTTTCCGTCTTCCTGTTACATGATCAGCTTCACCACACGAGAATAATCACTCAGTTTTATTCTCTGCATGATGGGCCTTGGGCTCCTAGAAAGCGAAATTTTGGATAGAAGTGTACTATTGATACGCAGTAGCTGATGTTTAAAATATTCATGTTAAGGGTTAAGGAAGCGCCAGACTTCAGTAAAAATCTTTTCACTTTATAGAGGAAGTGACAGGTTTTTAAAACTAAAAATGAAACAGAAAAAAAAAATAAAAGAATTTTTATGTCACAAGTGATATCTGACAGAATTCAGCCTCAAATGAATAAAACATTTTGACCTGGGGTCTTTAATAAGGCATTCTCTGACCCTTTATCCTTAGTTTGGCTTAATAGCTAAGTGGGTAAGAGAGGCTATTGAAATTCCGTGACTGAGTGTGAGAGTGTGAGTCGGACCTAAGTATGTTCTTCGTATCTGCCTTCACACCTCCTCCCCAGTACACGTCCCCTAATTGTGGTTGACGGAGCTTCTTGGATCTGTGGCTTGATGTCTTTAATCAGTTTCGGAAAACTCCTGGTGATTATTTCTGCAGCTAGTGCTTCTTTTTTCTCCTCTTGGGATTCCAGCTGCATGTATGTTAGCTCCTGTATCTGTGTCTGGAGGCCACCTCAGCTCTTTTCTGTATTTTCATTCTTTTGTTCTGTGTTTCTATATGGGCATTTCTCCTGACATCTCTTTTAAGCTAAAAAATCCTTCTACTGCTGTGTTGAATCTGCTGTTAAATCCATGTATTGGATTTTTAATTCCAGTTATTATATTTCTATCTGATTCTTTTGCATAGATTCCTGTAGCTGATAAAATTCAACATCTTTAATCTGTTCTCCTGCACACAGCAATTATAATTATATTAAAATTCCTTTGTGATAACTGCAATATATTACCTAGATGTTACACCTAGAGTAGTATATGTTATCCATTCTTTCTCTTCGTTTTTGATCACTTGTTCTTGCTTCTTGTTGTGCTTTGTAATTTTTTATTAAGGACCTGACTTTGTGTGTGAAAACCGTAGGGTCTTTGGAAGCTATTACCTTCCTCCAGAGAAGACAGTTTTTTTCCTGGTGGGCAGTAGAATAAAGCTCTTCATCTAAAGCCTGCCAGCAGTTATGATGATTGGGGTGGAGTTCAGGCTGGTATGTTTCTGTTGACCTGACTCCTAAGGCATTTGGCAGTCAGCTTTGGAAAGGACCTCAGGAGGAACAGTGTGAGTGATGTGGTGGACGTGGGAGTCAGACTGAGGGACTGAGAGGTGAGAAAACAGAGACAGCCAGGAATGGTGCTCTTTGGGGTAGCTTGCCTATGCGGGGCTGGAGGGTGGCCCATGACATGGTTTTGAGTCAGTGTTCACACACACACACATACACACACAAATGCAAATTCCTAGATAGCACAGAGATGCTGTAGCCCCGTAGAATGGGAACTTGTCCTTTTGCCTGTTTATTAGAATATGGGCCGAGATACCCCCAAATGCAGTGATTAAATAACAGTTAATTTTTTTTCACTTCAAGTCCAGAGGTGGTGGTTCACCCTAAAAGCAAGAGACACTGGGAAAATAAATGCCTTCTGCTTTGAGACAGGAATCCCATAGGGTGGATTCCTAAGTACAGGAAGGGTGTACACAGAGCCTGGGGCAGGACAAGGGTCCACTGCGTTGGCTGATGCTAAGTCCTCTCAGTGGCTGTGTGCTGGCCTAGCTCCCATAACAGGGCGGGCCTTTGGGGGAGACACTGTTAGGAGTTATGAGAAGTTAGTATTCCACATGCCAGTGGCAGAGTGATTGGCGGGGGGAAGAGAGTCTCAGGACGGTGTCTGAAGCCTGCCTGCTGCCTCACGCCATGGGCATGCCTGGGCTGTGCAAGCCACCTGTGCTTGCCCCCAGAGGGCTGTGGCTGACCCGGACCCTGCACCAGCCCGTTGCCATGACTGTGGCATGATGTTTTCCACCGTTGCATTCAGGGATCTTGCATGCCAGCTAACCCTTTACTCTTGAACTGACTGTGGCAGAGGGCTGGGCTAACGGGATGCCCGTAGTTTTGGCTATTGGCCTCAAGTAATCCGGGTTTGGGCATCGTCCTGGCCACTTCCACTTTCCTTGTTACAGATGCAGTCTTCACTCCAGCCTTGGCTCCAGGGTCTGACTCAAGTCAGACAGTCTTATTTGCCTTTCTATTCTTGTTGCCTGGCACAGGGACCTGATACCTCATTGATGCACCAGGGTGGTGGGAGGGGCTCGCTGACATCTTTTGTGCCCCGCCCCCACCTAGCCCCAGCAGTAGAGCTGGTATCCTGTTGAGAACAAATTATAAGTACTCCAAGGCCCTGTACAGCCCTCCCAGTTGATTTCCTCCTCCTTGCATCCCAGTACCCAAGGGGATCAACAGCTACCAAGAGGAAAGCCTGACCCGCTGACCCACCCATCCCCCAAGACGATCCCCTAGGAGGCAGATGGAGCCCCATGTCAGATTTGGAGTATTGATTATTACAAGGGACTGGGAAATCTCACCTCTGATTTAAGATTGTTCTTTGACTTTGAGTGACTCTCCAAGAACAGACAGAAAGGACCTGGCACCTTTCATCTGGAGCAGGGGAAGGCCCCCCTCCCTCTTCTAAAAGGACAGAGTGGGAGAAGCTGTGTAGAGTGGGAGAAGAAGCTGTTCACACTCTGTAGGAGTGCTCGTTCACCGTGCTGCTTTCGCAGACGGTGCGTGTTCAGATGAAGGTGTGGGTAGGGGCTAATGTCGGGCTGCATAAGGAGATGCTGAACCAAGCTGACATCATCTTTTTCAAGTCTTGAGTCAAAGTAAAAACTCTGAGTGGCATACTTGGGAGTGTATGCTTTTAAGTGATCAGCTGCTGGGAGCGCAGACCCACTTTTTGTTCATTTCATCCGTTCTCCTCTGTGTATTTCTCATTTAATGTCCTTTCCACAGGGCGTAACAGGTACAGTGTTGACACTGATTCCCTTGTATTGTCTTCTTTTCTAAATACAATTTTTGGGGCCATGACAGTTTGCTAGAGAAAGTACTCAATTATATCTGATTTCAGATTATTTCTCTTAACTGGGACAGAGTGAAAAATAGCACCTTGTGTCTTTTATGAACATCCATGACAAACTTTAGTGTGAATTGTCATAAGTGACCCCGATTCATAAGACACTGAGTTGTGTCAACATTTAATAGTCCTTCTGAAAGGCCGCTTTTAGCATTTGCTGTCCAATTTCCTTCCTTGGGCAGAGAAACTGTACCTTGCAAATTGTCCACCCAAAGGGTAAGTTTATTTATTTGTAGTTGGGTAAATAGGGTTAGTGTGAACTGTTAGAGTGACATTATATTTGCTGGATTAAAACTTTAACTTTGTGAGTACTAAGGACACATACAGTAATTCTTTCGCTGGCCCGAGAAGCTTTGGTCCGTGTGAGAGTGGCCTGAACCGTGCGCAAGGCTAGTTTCCCAGAGGGACTCTTGAATCATGTTTCTTAAAATGAAAGAAGCATGTGAAAGCATGATTACTGTTTTAAGGAAAAGTATGTACATTTTTGTTGTTGTTACTGATGGCTTTCCACTTGATTAGTCGACCTGACTGTTTTTAGTATTAAAAAAAAAAGCACTTGAGGGGGAGAGGGTATAGCTCAGTGGTAGAGCGCATGCCTAGCATGCATGAGGTTCTGGGTTCAATCCCCAGTCCCTCCATTTAAATAAATAAATAAGTAAATAAACAAACCTAATTACCTCGCCCCACCAAAAAAAAAAAAAGCACTCGATGGTGAATGACATTCTCTGGCCACTGAAAATACATGGTTACCATGTGACATATGATGCGGGTGTTTCCCACTCATGTGAGAAGTCGGTGAAAGGGGAAAAAAATGAGGTAAGGGCTTGTTTGTTGGTACAAACGTGGCAGGCAGTTTTCATCTAAATATTTTGAAATGAATCCAACTTATGTCTCTATGCTCCCCAGGAAACTTACAGTATCTTCTTAGAAATTCAGATTTATCATACAGTAGCTTTTCAGGGGGTTCTGGTAGCAAAAGGGCAAAGGTGTCTGTTCCATTTTGCTGATGGACTGTAGGTTTGCCCGGAAGCTCTGAAAACTCAGTGGCTGAGACAGCCCAGGCTGTTTCTCCGCAGGCTTTGGCTGTGGAAGCTGAAATTAGCACCTTACTCTATGGCTTTTCAATAGAAGTTTGTTGTTGTTGTTCTTTTTTTCAAATATTGATTATTTTTTTGTTGGGAGTTGCTTAAGCTGAAATTAACATCTTAGACTCTGTGGCTTTTCAGTAGAATTTTTTTTTCAGCTATTTTCATCCGGAGTTACTTAACAATGACAGCTGCTTTATGTTTTGATCATTAACTTAAGATGTCTTTAGCACCTTTTTCCTGCACATGCCGTAAAAGACGCATTAGTCAGTGAGGAAGAGGTGGCTGACGGCGGCCCTTCCCCTGGTTCTGATTTCCGATTGCTGTCAACTCCCTGTGTCTTTCCACTGTAGACACACCAGGCTTCTATCAACAGCAATTCCTCAGCTTTGGTTTCTGGGATCCTCCGGATAACAGATCTTTACTGGGGACTGGCTCATGTAAGACAGAGGGTTTAGCCGATGAGTGTCTCATGCATATTGTGTGTAGAGCTTGAAGAGTCAGAGGCATTCTCTGTACATGCCTTGTTCAATGAGTCGGACCCTCAGGGGCAGCGGGAGCTGCCGCCTTCAGCCCCACGGGACCCTTCAATCAGGAAGCTGGAGGTGCTGCTCATTTCGGTGCTGGTCCTCATTACCCCTTGCTCTCTGTTGATGTCTGGATTTTGATTAGGGCGTCTTTGAGATGTTAATGAGGAGCAAACTATAGAGACACAACAGCTTATGTATCTGTGTAGAGAGAGAGTCCTGTTCCTTATTTGATTGGCTGAAGGGTCCTTTCAAGTGTTCAGACATTCAAATTATAGCCAGCAGCAAAACTGTGTTTACAGAAGATCACTTTTTCTTGTCATTAGAGTGATTAAAATAAATATTAAGCATTGATAAACAGCCAACATTTTTTCTCTTACTTACCTTTTTAATGAGGTATAATTTATACTTCAGTACACAAATCCTAAGCGTACAGCTCAGTGAAGTTTTGCATATAAATATACTTGCATACTCACCACACAGATCAAGATTTAGAACATGTCTGGCACCAAAGAAGCTCCCTGTCCACCCCCCCTCACACTTAATACTCCAGCCCTCAAAGATAAGCACTCTTCTTATTTTTATTTTTTTAATTTTTTTAATTGACATATAGTCAGTTACAGTGTGTCAGTTTCTGGCGTACAGCGTAATAGTTCAGTCATACATATACATACATATTTTCGTTTTTATATTCTTGTTCATTACAGGTTACTACAAGATACTGACTACAGTTCCCTGTGCTGTACAGAAGAAATTTGTTTTTTATCTATTGATAACCACTCTTCTAACCTCTAGTCCAGCATATTGGATTAGTTTTGCCTGTTTTTGAGCTTCGTGTAAGTGGCATCATAAGGTGTGCACTCCCTTTGAGTCTGGCTTTGTTCACCACGTGTAAGGTTGATACAGCGGTTTGTTCTTTTTTGTTGCTGTGCAGTACTCGGTTGTATGGATATACTACAATTTATTTATCCATTTTTACCGTCAATGGACAGTTTGTGTCCATCACACGATGGCTATTACCAATAAAGCTTCTGGTGGACATACCTGTTCTTGAATAACTGTGCCACAGAGAGTGTGTTGATGTTTAGAACACACCCACAAACAGTTTTCCAAATTGGTTGTGTCAGTGGACACTCCCACCAGCAACGTAGGCAAGTTCCAGTTGCTCTGCATTTTTATCAACACTTGGTTTTGTCAACAACAACTTTTATCATTAAAAAAAATGGTGGCTGTAATTTAAAAATACAGTTTGTATATCTCCAGAACTCAGTTACTTGTTTTTAAGTGAAATTTTAATTCCCCAAGTGATATTACTGAGTACCTACTGGGTTCAGAATGCTTTATTGTGCTGTAGGGTCGGTAAGAGAATAAAATGTAACCCCGCTTTCAAGGGTTTACCGCATTCCACGAGGGTGCTGTAGAGATCAGGCCATCTGCAAGTCAGGAGATGATAAAGTGTCCAAGTCAGTAGTCTCTCAAACACATCTTGACAGCAGGACGGTGTCCTCACCTACATTGTCAAGTGCATTATATGTGTGTCTCTGGCATCTTTTCACTTTTCCCTTTAGCACTGTAATGTCAGCTTTTTACTTTCCAGCATCCCTCACTGTGCCAACCCATCTGGCTAATGGTAGCACTATGTACTCTGGATCTGTCTCTTGAAAAGTATTCTGTCTTTCTCCTCTACGTTGTCAGAATTGGTTCCCCCAAATCTTGCTTACGAGTCAGGAAAATTACATTTCGTGTTAAAATTGGATAATGGCTCGTATGTTACTTCCTTCAAGAAGTATTTTTCTTTTGAAAATGGGTTCCAGGAGACATAATATCTTAGCTCGAAGGAATTTAACCATTGATATAAGGAGTGTTGATATTTTCAGGCTAATGGAGAATTTTGAGACGTCTGCTTTATAAATATCACATAAGGGGAAGCTGTCCATTCCACCTACATTTAAAGGTAGCTCTAACAGGGGAATGACTGAAAAATAACGCAAAAATTTCAAGTAATTCCCATGCAAGGATGAATTGACCCCCAATATATATCCATTGGTTTGGACTATTTATTCTAAATGGATTGGGTTAAAATAGATGGCATAGAATCTCAGGTGTGTTGAAAGTTTATATATACCCAAAAAATGCCATTTTAGATCTTATATTCCAACAGACTTTCCTTTATACTCATTATAAAGTTAAAGGACTTAAAGTCTTTGTTTTTCAGAGTTAATATAGTACATAGTGTAGAAATTCACATGTTTCTTCAACGTTTGCTTAAAACATAGGCTAATGATAAGAATTCTGGTCCACCATCAGCATCTTCATTGCACTTGTCTGACCTGAATTTTTATGTAACACGTCAAGATACCTTGAGATTTCAAAAAGCAGCCTTTAAGTGAGAAGTTATCATAATTATATTCTATTTATTTTTGTTTCATTTGTTGTGACTAAAACCTATGCACACACCTGAGTTACTTTTGGAAAACTCAGTAAAGTTGACAATTTTCCTGGCATAGGTGTTGCACATCTTTGGTTAAACCCATTTCCAGACATTTTATATTTTTGATAATATAGTCAATGGTGTCTTTTAAATATTTCATTTTCTAACTCTTTGTGCTGGTGTATGGAAATACAATTTATTTTTCCGTATTGAATTTTGTATCTCTTAAACTTAAAATTCTTAAAACTCTTGTATTAATTCTAATATTTATCCATGTTTTCTTTTGGGTTTCCTACACATGCAATCACACATCAGTAAATAATGACAACTTTATCACTTCTTTCCATTCCTTATAATTTTTATTTCTTTTTCTTGCCTTACTGCATAGGCTCAGATCTTGAGTACTATGTTGAAGGGAAGTATTGGTGATAAGGCATCCTTCTCTTATCCCTGGTCCTGAGGGGAAAACTTTTATCGTTTCACTGGTAGGTCTGATGCTTGTTGTATGGTTTTTAAATACCCATCATCAGATTAAACAGGTTGCCTCCTGTTCTCGGTTAAGAGTTTTTACCTTGATTGGATGATGAGCTGTATCCCACTCGTTGTCTCTGTCTCTGTCTCCTTGTCATACTGTCTCTTTGATGGGAAGATGGCAGCAGTGACCCACGCTCATTAAGACGTGATCTTTTAGATTGTTTATCGCCGATCAGATCCTTTATCGCTCTTTCTTGGCTGATAGATGCTGGAAGAATTGGTGTTGACAGTCACCTTCACACCTCCTTTTTTGTAATGGTTCTGAGTAGGGACTGGCTTATAGCTTCAGTACATTTTGGGATTTTGTTTTGTCATTTTTCCCCCATCACACCAAGGCTAGAGTCCTTTCAGTAAAAATAATCTGTGCCCCAGCCCTATATTTTGCCATTAGCCCTAAGGTGACTGAGTGCATTGAATCAGAGGAAACTGGAGGAAGAAAGCAGAGCCCAGGTGAACTGGGAGTATCGCCCTCATCCTTCTGTGGGCAGCACATCACTGTCGAGATACCTGGGGTTCCCTGGCTCTTGCAGGGCAAGGGCCTCTCCTCCGTAAGCCCTTGTGTTCCCTTCCCAAGATTGAAGGTTGGTACTAAATTCTTCTCAAGGGCTATTATAACTCTAAGGCTCTTTGACTCTTTGAAAGATTATCTATCAGCATCTTTTTTCTCATTATCCCCACTACCCTGAGGGAGTCAAAAATTTAATCTTGTATTTTAGGAGCGGAAACTACCTTACAGAGGCCAAGTGAGTGGCTTCAAATCATAATGCAAATGGAGCACTATATTCTAGATCTGTCCTGCGAAAAGGAAATGGAATATGTTTAAATTATACTTACTTAAAATATATATTTTGAAGAAGTTTATTTACTTCGAAGCAAAAACTTTATTCTGATAGCTGTCAAATTTCTTGTGCCTCACTTTTCAGAGTGTCTAGCACAGATGTAATGATCAATTAAGTGTTTAGTTTCTGGTGGCTGTTGTAACAAATGTTGTAAAATGACCACAGGCTGGGAGGCTTAAAACAATAGAAATGTCTTTTCTCGCCATCTGGAGGCTAGAAGTCTAAAATTGAAGGGTCGGCAGTGCTGTGCCCCTCTGTGGGCTCTAGGGGAGAACCCCTTCCTTGCCTCTTCCAATGTCTTTTTTTTTTCCCTTGGTGAAAGTACTGGGAATTGAACCCTGAACCTAATGCATGCTAAGCCCGTGTTCTACCACTGAGCTATACTCTCCCCTCTCCCTTCTTGCCTCTTGTAGCATTTATTGTTGGCTTTTGGCCACATCCCTCCAGTGTCTCCTTCTGTGGTCACACCTCCTCCTCCCGTCTGTGTCAGAACTCCCTCTGCCTCTCTCTTAAAAGGATGCGTGGGATCGCATTTAGGGCTGAACCAGGTAATTCAGGATAAGCATCTTTTTTCAAGATCACGACCTTCATCACATCTTTTACCATGTAAGGCAATACTCACTCTTAGCCGTGCGAGGCAATAGTCACAGGTTCCAGGATGTGGATGTATCTCTTTGGAGACCACTATTCTGCCCACTAAATGTAGCAGCTTTTTTTTTTTTGATGATGATGATGATGATTTTCTCAATATAACTAGAAACAGGCATTAGATCAGCCTTGATTTAAAAAAATTTAGTTAAAAAGTTTTAAAGTTATGCTCCATTTATAGTTGTAAAATGTTCGCTATATTTCCCTTGTAAAATATATCCTTTTGGCTTATTTTATACCTAATAGCTTGTATCTCTTAATCCCCTAGCCCTGTCTTGCCCCTCCCATTTTCTCTCTCCCCACTGGTAACCACCAGTTTGCTCTCCATTTCTGGGAGTCTGCTTCCTTTTTTGTTACATTTATTTAATTTTTTAAATCAGCCTTGAATTTCTTTCATGTATGAATAGAGGTGCTTCTACTTTTGGTACCTGAAAAAACGGAGCTGGAGAAAGTAATACTTGAATATGTCACCTATTTACCCTTTAGACTTCCTGTTTATCTCCACTAAAGTGGGTTATTAGAGACCTTGAGTTTGAAAGCTATCTCTAACAGCCTGATTATATGAATGAATGTCATCTGTGGAGTGAAAGACTTCATGTAAAAAATATGCATGATGTTGAAGAATGTAAGGGAACAGTCATGCTGCAATGCCTGGAGAGGTGATAGTTTATGCCAGAGAAAATTGCAGGGACACATTATTTTAAGTGTATTCACTCTGGGAGTCAGACAGACCGGTAGTTTTTTGTTTTGTTTTGTTTTGTTTTTTTTGGTATGATGTTTGTCAATTTGAGAACTTTTCTGAAAGATGAATTTTAGTCTTTAAAGTAATAATTCTCTAGCTATAGGATAGGAAAAAGGATATTTTCTGTAAGGACGGCTGTAACATTTATAGTTTGGCTAAATGTGTAATACGGTGATTTTCAGTGAGACTTGGTAGGTGGAGGTGACCTGGATTATGTTCACTTGCTTTATGACTCATTCATTCAACAGATATTTACCGAATCCTGGTGTGTGCCAGGCACTGTCCTAGCAGCTTGGGAAGCTGTGATGAACAGCACGCATAAGGATTTGGCTTTCCTGGAGTTCGTGTTCTAGTGGGGAGAATAGACAATAAAGAAACAAGAGAAATTCAGAGAATGATAAATGCTCTGCAGACAGCTGAAGGGAGATACGGTTCAGAGTGACCAGCGGCTTCTTGATTGGGTGATTGGGGAAGACCTCTATAAGGAGGTGATACCTAAGATGAAGCAGGGCTGGACAGGAAGGAGGGAGCCTTGTGGGTGGGCTGGGTAGGGGCAAAAACCTGCAAGGCAGTTGGAAGAGCTCCTGCAAAGACCCTGAGGTGGAGAATGAGTTTGACATATTTGAGGAACCAAAAAATGAGCAGAGTGAGGGGTTTATGGGAGGAAATGAGGTTAGAAAGAGAGTTAGGGGCGTTCATCAGGTTTTGTCGTTCTCAGCTCTTAGAAACATCTGCAGGAACTTAAAAAGAACTCACCTGGATCTCGTGCCAGGCAGATTAAATCGGAATCTCCGAGGGTGGAACCTGGCATTCATTTTTCTTGCTGTTGTTTTGTTTTGTTTTGCTCCCAAGGTGATAGCGGTGAGTATTGAACAGTATTTCCCCACTTTTTACTATCTGGGATCCTTTGGTCCAAGATGGCTCTTAGAAATTACTGTATGATCAGTAGCTAATTAGAACTTATGGTCAAAATGAAATTGTCTTTCTTACCACTTCGAGTTGATTTAATTCCAGCCCAAAGCAAGGCGTCTTTGACTGACTTATTACGTGCACCTCGTGGGCTAAAGTTCAGTTTGTGGTGGACGGTTTGTGATAGCCCACGAAGTCACAATACTGTCTGGGGGTAGGGTCCCTGGAGGTGTGGGGAACCTGTGGGGTTCAGACATAGTTCCGTGATTGTTTGTTTCTAATAAGGTACAGCTAAGTTTTAAGCTAAATGTGATTAATGCAAGATCAACAGTTTTGACTCCCTTGGTTTATTGCTTTTTACAAGTTTTGGTGTATTTTTAATAAATGCTAATTCATAGTTGCAAAGAAATTCTAATCTAATCTGAAGCCAGCATGGTAATTCAGGGTTTTGAAAGGGAAGGAATTTTATTTGAACACCAGCGGAATGTCAGTGGAGTCCTTTAACAGAAGGAATGGCATTATGAGCTTTATGTTTTTACAAGGTCTCTCTGTCTCCTTTGTGGAGAAGGGGTTGGAGGGGAGCAGGGGAGAGCAGGGAGCCGCCGGGAGGCCGGGGCGAGGTGGTGGGGCCCCAGGTAGTGCCGACAGGACTGCCTACGGATCGCACATGGGGGATAAAGAAGGACATCACAGTCGGCCCTAGCTTTTCAGTCTGAGCCACCAGCTGGATGGTAGCTCCAAGCTCAGAACGGAGCAGCCCAAGGGAGGAGCGTGTTTGAGAAGGGAAATCGAGAGTTTGGCTGTGGACACGTTTAGTGAAACAGATACTTCAGCTGAAGTTTAAGCCAAGTCTTCTAGGTGCGCAGAGCACAGAGGGATCCACTCAGGATTGGGACGGTCCTGAATGGGGACGGTCCCAGCAGAAGGAATGTGACTTGGAGCAGGCGGTGTTTGGTGAGTAGAGGGGCAGAAACGCACCTTCCAGATTTCAGAAAGAGTCGGTGCCGAGTCATTGGGAGGGGACGGCAGAGTGGGCCGGGGGAGCTGCGTGAGTGGGTGGGGCAGCGTGCGTGGGCGGGTGGGGCAGCGTGCGTGGGCGTGGCATCGTGCGTGGGCGGAGAGCTACATGGGAGAGGGCAGCGTGCGTGAGCGGGGGAACGTGCGTGGGGGCAGCGTGCGTGGGGGGCAGCGCATCGAGGGCAGCATTGGGGGTAGGAGGCAGGAGCGCCGTCTGAGCCCCGTAAGTGTCATGCTAGGAGGCCCGGCAGCCTCTGGGGGCCCCTGGAGTCTGCACACAGCTGCTTGGAGGGTCTGAGCCCACCTGCAGTTGGGAGGCCTGGTCGGTGACCTGACGGAGTCTGAGGCAGGAAGAGCGCCTCGGAGGCTGCTGTGGGGCGTGGGCGTGGTGCCCAGAGATGAGGACTTGAGTAGGGCGGCGGCTGTGGGAACCCCGGAGAGCAGGTGAGTTAAAGGATGTCGACCGTGATGTGGAAGGATGTAGGTGGATGGTAGATTTTCACCGAGTTGAAGCCTCCAAAGGTGAAAACTCAAGTCATCTGTGACTTGCCAGCTGCTTCTGTAGCTGAAGATGATTTTTTTCTCTTTTGTTTCTAAGTTAGGATTACTCTACTATACAAGGGGACTTCAAAATAATTTATTTTGTCTGATCCTAAAGAATTTGTACAAAATGAGTACGCCAGAGTCGGCCTAATTAGAAAATGTTTTTAATTAATTTACTTTAAATGGAGAGACTGGGTATTGAACCCAGGACCTTGTGCATGCTAATAAGTACTGCTTTACCACTGAGCTATACTTTTCCCCCTAAACATACTTCAGATGACCACAAATGATTTTCCAGAGTTGAAGACTGAGTGAAGTGTCTCAGAGCCGAGCTCCGTTTGATCCAGCTCCTCATTGTGCAGGGGAAGGCAGTGGGCCTGGCAGGATGGCTGGGTGGGATAGAGCAGAGCCCAGAGAGGGGCTGCAGCAGGCTCTCCCTGCACCCTCATCATCGGGTAGGGAGGCCCTAGCCTGGAGGAGGATGGAGGACAGGGGTCTGTGAAGACACTCTAGGGATCAGGAGAGAGAAATGAGGGCGCTGGGGCCTCGTGCTGGAATTGCGGGCCCTCCCCAGCCCGTCTGGCCCTACCAGGGCTCAGGTCCCCTTGCCTCTTTGGCCCCTGCGGGTGCAGGCCGGTAGCTTCCACTGGCCTTCCTCCCTATCTCGGACCCCTGTAAGAAGATATAGTTTCGCAGCATTCCTTCCGCCCTGGGCCTTGGGGTGGTTTCTAGTAATTGGGCCGTGGGGTCTCATGTCTTCTCTCTCGTGCTCCCCGCCCTCCTCAACTTCTCTAATCACTTGCGAAGGACCCAGGCTTGCACATGCGTCCTGATGGGTGGACCCCAGCTCGGTGGGCTGGATCAGCTCCCGCAGCCAATGACCTCAGTGCTCGGGCGTGGATGTTTTCTGTGGTGGAGGGCACACCAGGGCAGAGCCCAGGGCCTGCGAGAAGAGGGCCGAGTCTCCACTGTTACTTTTAGTCTATTTCTTATCATCCTTTTGTCTTCCTGTGCTTGTTCATGATAACGAAACATTTATCCAGGAGCTCCAGATCAAGCTCTAGAGTTTACAGATTAATTTTCAGTGATTTTCGTTGTAGAGTATAACAGATGTATAAAACAGTTTGTAGGCCATAAGCATATAGCTTAATGAATAGGTTGAAGAGAAGCAAGACCTGTGTAACCCAAGCACTGGCAGCCTCCTCGCAGCCTGCCTTGGGCCCTCCCGATCACACCCTGTCCTCCTCCCCAGGTGACCACCCGCATTTTATGATAATAATTTTCGTGCTTTAAAAACCCATCTCTCCTCTCTGTAAGTAATATCATTTGCCTTTTCCTGCTTGGGGATCGTACGTACATGGGGTCAGACCACTTCTCTTGTGTCTGTCTTCTTTGCTCTACACCAGGTTTGTAAGATGCATGTGTTTTGTTGTGTGGTGCTCTAGTGTGGTAAATTTCACTGGCCTGTAGTATTTCATTGACTGAAAATGACATTGTATTTATCCACCTCTTGGTGGTGTTAACAGTTTGAGGAGTACAGCTGATGCAGCTGGGAATATTCTGTGCCCGTGTTCCAGGGGTACACTAGCTTGACGTTCTGTTAGCGGAGAAGTCAAGTTTGGGGTCTCTTCACCTCTACTCTGTTCCAGAAGGTCGTCTGACTTTGCCAACACTTAGTATTATTGTCAACCCATTTTTTTGTTTTCAATAAATGAAGAGTGTGTATTCATATCTCTTTGTGGGTATTTTTTTCTTTTTTTTTCACAGTTCCTTTTTTTCAGTTTTTTTTTTTAAAGAGGGAGAGGTAATTGGGTTTATTTATTTACTTAATAGAGGTACTGGGGATTGAACCCAGGACCTCGTGCATGCTAAGCATGCCCTCTGTCTCTGAGCTGTGCCCTCCCCTGTCTTTGTGGATTTTCTTTGCTTTTCTCTGTTACAAGGAAGTTGATGAATTTTTTCCTGTATTTACGACCACATGGATTTCCTCCTCCATGGAGTGGATCGTTTTTCTGTTGTGATGTCTGTCTCTTCTGAATCGTTTGCAGAATCCCTTGTATGTTCTGGGCCCTCTTGTTCCCTACGTTCTCCATGTGGCTAGTCTCTTCTCCTGCTCAGCCATGAGTTTCCCATGGTGTTTCTTGGTAAATGGAAAATTTTAATTTTGATGTAGTCACACTTACAAATGATCTCCTTTATGGTTTGTGCTTTTTTGTGCCTTGTTTAAGACATCCTTTCCGACCCGAAGGAAAGGAGGATGAAGGATTTCATCTGTTTAATTCTGTATTTAGTGTACTTTCTGTAATAAACTTAAGTGAATTTAATGTATTTTTCTGTTTTGTTTTCTGTATTTAGCCTTTCATATTTAGGTCCAAAGTTCATCTGACAGTAATTTTTATGTGTGATGTGAGGCAAATTGACGTCTTCTCTGTGGACATGCAATCACTGCAAAGACTCTTCTTTCTACTTGTATGTTTTATCACATGTCACTATGAGTGTGAGTCTGTTCTCTTGATCTATTTCATGCCTATAACAACACTGGTTTACTTTGTGAAAAAATCTTGGTATCTGAGAGCATTCTTCTTCAAGAGAGTCTTGACTCGTCCAGATCCTTTGCATTGCCATTTAAAATGTATAGAATCAACTTAGTGAAGTTCCATACCCTCAAATCAAGTTTTGGGATTTTGAGTGGGATTGCACTGAATCTGCAAATTAATCTGAAGAAAATGGACATTTTATAATATCCAGTCCTTCTCTATTTAAGTCTTGTTAAACATCTTAA
Organism: Vicugna pacos; assembly: GCF_048564905.1. Taxonomy (NCBI): domain Eukaryota; kingdom Metazoa; phylum Chordata; class Mammalia; order Artiodactyla; family Camelidae; genus Vicugna; species Vicugna pacos. Next base: position 2,531,216 of record NC_133012.1, on the reverse strand, counting down.
TAAAGTTCTGTAGTTTTCCTTTAAAAATCTTACGTATCCTTTGTTAGGTTTATTTCAAGGCACTTAAGTATTTTTTTTATGCTGTTGCAAATGTTAAATCATTTTAGATTTGATTTTCTGCTTGCTGTTTGTATTCAAATTTGATTGGTTTTTCCGCAGTGCTAGTTGATTTTCCTAAATTGTTAAACTCTCCAGACAGCTTATCCGTAAATACCTTTGGATAGTCTACAAACATAATACAGCTTTGTTTCTTTCTTTCCAGTCCTTATACCATTTATTTCCTTATTCACGTTGCACTGACTGGGCTCCACTGACTGTTGACCGGAGGTGCTGATGGTGGACATCCTTGTCCTGTCACTCGTTTTATGGGGAAATTTTCTGCATTTAACCATTAAGTATGTTGTTTGCCATAGCATTTTGGGGGAAGTGAAAAATAAAGAGGAAGGAAGTGATCTTCTATTTCTGCTTTTCTAAGGGTTTTAAATCATGAATATTGAATTTTACTAAATATATTTTCTGCATTTGTTGAGTGGATTATAGATCTTTCTGCTTTAGACTGTTAATGTGAGAAATTAAATTCTCGATTTCAGTATGTTAAACCAACTTAGTACTTGCAATAAAATCAATTTGATATTTTATTTATTAGTGAATTCAATTTGCTGACATTTTGAGTAGGGCTTTTTGTATCTGTTCATGAGAGATTAGTTTGTGATTTTTCCTTTTTCATACCAGCTACCATCTTTGTTGTTAAAATAAGGCCTTGACATATTTAATTTCATTCTGAGGAATAAAAATCAAGCTTTTTGATGTGAAAGGCACCATTGCACTGAAATAGAACTATTTACCCATGCATGTAGTTCAAGGAATATCAAATATTTGGAACTGATTTCCCTTGGAAAATTTCAGACCATGTTCAGAATGTTTCAGGTTGGCTAATAATGAGAAAATTCCTTTATAGAAATTGTTTCACGGTAAAAAGAGTTCTTCCCAAAATATTTTTGCAAAAATGTTGTTGACATGTACATAATGGCCTCATCCTTTGATAAACCAATTTTTAAAAGATCATTAGACTTGAGAGGGAGGGTATAGTTCAGTGGAAGAGTGCATGTTTAGCATGCACGAGGTCCTGGGTTCAATCCCCAGTATCTCCGTTAAATAAAAATAAATAAACCTAATTACTCCCCCACCCCAAAAAAGATAATTAGACTTAAAACTTGCCTATGATTCCATTTCAGTCTCTAAACTAAATGTCAGGGTGGAAAGAGCTTTTCTTGTCTCGGATAACCTGTGACAGTAACGATTTGAGTACTGAGTCAGTAATTGGTGTATTTTCCTAAAATAGTTTTTGGAAGGAAAAGACAAGTGTTGTAAGTTTAAAAAGTACAATCTAGATAAAAGCCACGTGATGTAAAAGATACAATTTTGATTGATGTTAATTAACTTTCCAGGCCCTATGTATCTTTTTCCTGTATTGACCTGTTCTTTGCGAGGGTGTTCAGACACCACCTGGAAACCTCGACAGTATAACTTGCTCAGCTCTGGGGACCCCTGGACCTTAATTGTAAAAGAACCCACGTGTCTGAGGTAGTGTTGGGAAGGACAAGGTCCAGGCAACCAGCCTGAGAAAAGTGTTCATCCCTCGCAAGACTGGCTGGGTGGGTGCGCATACACATGTAAACTGACGCTGCTGACAGCTGAATCTAATTGGGTACCTTAAAGAACCACGAATCCATAAAAAATGAAAGTTAAAGTGCGCTAAGAGGTTGTTTTAGGGAACATGTGGGCTGTTAATATCATTTGCAGCAAACTTGATACAGCTAACCCAGTGGTAGTTTCCCTGATGTGGTGCTAAGCTGATTAGGGAAATGTTAGCGTTTCAGAATAAGAGGAGACATTAGCAACCATGCAATGGACAATGTGATTTCCTCAACCTAGATGTGAGACTAGTGAGGTGCTGAAGATCAGAAAGATATTTATTACTAGAGCTAGTTAACTAATTAATTAATTAATTCCTTCCTTCCTTTATTCTGCACACATTTATGGAGAACCTACTGTGAGGGAGAAATTGTTCTCGGTGCTGGGGGTATGGTGGTGAACCTAGTCCTTCCCTCACCGGATTTATATTCCAAAGTAGGAGCCCAGCAGTGAGCAAAGAGCTGTGTGATAGAATGACAGGTACTGAGGCAGCAGGAGGAGAAATAGAGTGAGGGGAGGGAGTGGAGGTGACAGGGATGCTGTTTTGGGTGGTGTTGGTCCAGAAAAGTCTCACTGTGGAGAGGTGACCTTTGAAATGCGGGAGTAAGCCTGTGAGCCTCTGGGGGAGGATGTTCTAGGGAAGAGTATAGGAAGCACAGGTGCCTGGTGTGTTCTCGGACAGCAGGTCGGTGTGGCTGAAGCCGGCCCGCAGGGCAGGTGGCCGGGGGTGGGGGGGAAGGGCTGGGGGCCACGGCATCAGCGCCAGCCAGAGGCCAAGGTGAGAACCTCGGGATTTACTCTGAGTGCGGGGAAGACTTTGGAGAGGTTTGAGTGGGGAGACGACACAGCCTGATCGCAGTGTTGATAGGTGCACTCTGGCTGCTGTAGGATAGTCTGGAGAGAGACGAGGGTGGAAGAGAGCTGGCTGGGAGAAGGCTGCTGCAGTTTGATGGTGAGGATCCAGGAGTAGCGGTTGAGAGATGACTGCGTGAAGACTTGATATGTTTTAAAGGTACAGCAACAAGGTTGGCAGAAGAACTGGGTGTGGGGCGCAGGGGAATCCAGGCTCCTCAGTGGTTCTGCCTGTTCCCCTTCACCTGACTACACCACATCAGAACGCTCTGCCAGGCTGTGAGTTTGCTCCATTCCGAGGATGTTTGAGTCACAGCTTCAGGCTGTTTGTTGGGCTGACAATCCTTCTCATCCGTCTGCAGTGGTGGAAGGTTTGTTCACAGCGCCCCTGCCCATGGGTGTCACTAACTTTGCATGGGATTGACTTCAAACCCCTGCACCTGGTTCAGTTTTAGTTTACGTTTGGGACTCCATAATGTTTCACTTTAATCTCCGCATTGATTTGAAAATGGCTAAGTCCTTTTGAGGTTAGGTTTGCTTCAAGATAGCTGGGGCATCAATACGGCTATTGTAGCTCAGCGTGGTGGCACTCAAGAAAGTATCCTGGAAGGAGAGGAGGTACTAGTTTGTGCTTGCTTGCAGTGGAGAGGAGCTCGTGTGCAGAACGGTCCCAATCATGCAGCGTTCCAGTGGGGTCAGCTCATTAACGACCAGAGGACGGCATCTTGGAGGGCAGTGTCCCTTGCTATGGTGCATTGACACTGAGTCTTGACTCTGAATTGATGCCAAAGGCATATCTGTTGGATTCTGTGAATACTGATTGTTGGCTGTTTTTTTTTTCTCTTTCTTCTTCTGAAATAAAAGCACATGTTAAACCAGGATTTCTTCACTAATAAAACACTTCTTTTCATGCAGTCTGTTAATGTGGGATGTTGTTCATGCTTATCAGCGCAGCTTTCAGTGTTATTGTTATTCCCGTCTTTGAGGGAAAAATACACCACAGAATAGACATTCCAGATGGCTGTTTTTATAATGGGACTCCAGGGGCAGAATGAAGATGAGCATTTTACTTCTTCAGTTCCGGACTCCCCTCCACTGCTGCGTTACCAAGGGGAGGAGTGTGTGGAGGTGGTGTGTTTCCCCTAGGTTTCATTTTCAGTACTTTACACACCAGGTTGAAGATTTCCCAGAAAGCAGGCATCCTGTCTTCAGGCAGAGTCTGTAAGGGCGGCAGCACGTTTCTTTCTGTAGCAAATGTGGGTGGAAGTCGATCTTCTCAGTTGCCCTGGAACCCAGCCAGCCGTTAGGCGCCAGGTGACACCTGTAGTGTGCGGTCTGGGGCCCCAGCGGCGCCGGAACTGCTCCCAGAGTTTCGGGCTGAGCCAGCGTCAGGGGCTCGTTTCGGTCCCCCGGTAGTCTGGGGGAGCCATGCTTCGGTCTCCCGCATAGGTGTCAGGTCCTCAGATCAGAGAGAACTTGCAGGCAACATGTGGCATCTTGAAAAGTGTGGGGTCACGGCCCTGTAAAGGGGCCCTCTCGGCTCCTCCGATGAGCTTCTCACTTGCCTTTCTCAGACTCTACCCCTCCGGCTTCCGGTTTCCCTCTTCCGGCTTCCTGCTTCCGGCTTCCGGCTTCCGGCACCAGCCTTCCCAGTTCTCTTATGCAGGTTCCACTCTCCACTTGGCACGGACGTTCTCCAGGGTAAAGCCTTGGCCCGCGTCTTCAGTCCTATAGCAGATTCTTCCCAGGTAGTGCCCCTCCGGATCCTGGCTGTGACCAGCATCTCCGGCCCAACCCCTCCCTTAAGCTTTTGACCCGCGTCTCCAGGTCGAGTTCGGCATGTCCTGGGTGTGCGCTCGGCCTCTGCCGCTTCCCCGTCGCAGCTGCACTCTGCCCTCTGTCTGGTCTGCTTTCTGGGAGCCCTCCATCCCCTGGGCACTCAGCCTCTCCTGCAACAGCAGATCAATAACCTAGTTATTAATATGTTTTAAAATAAAGCTTCTTTAAATTTTTCATCAAAGTAACTCATGCCCTTGGTTAACACATCAAAAGTTCGGAATGGCTTTAAATAAAAGAACAATGGTTTCCTTGCCCCACCCTCCCCGCCCTGCTTCCCTCTTGCCAAAAGGAACCCCTTTTAGCTCCTGTGACTCTTCTGCTGGGGGTTACTGCCCTGTGTCAGAGTTCTACAGTTAGGCTCTTACCTCCTCATTCCTCAGTTTGCAGTGTCTGCTGGTTTCCTGCCACTCTTTCCGTCGCCCCTCCCGCTTCACCCATCATAGCTGTATCACAATTTTTCCTTCCCCTATTTCAGTAATTTAGTGACATGGTTGTATTGTGATCTTGCTTCATCCTTCCGGGTGGAATCACCTGGTTCCTGACTTGCAGGGTGAGATCCTGGCACCTCTTTCCCTTCGTCATGTGGACAGGGGTTCCAGTTGGCTATATTGATGCCAGTTATTTGATAAATTGATACCCTGATTTTTCCCACAGAGCTTTGAGACGTTGCTCCACTTCGGTGTCCAGCGTTGCTGATAAGTCTGATCTCAGTCTAATTATCTTTCCTCTGCAGGCGAGACCTTTGGAATATTCTCTTTCACCCTGGGGTTCTGAAATTTCTCCATGTTGTGTCCAGGGGTGTGTGTGTTATTTCATCAGTGTTGCAATTTCCCTTACTAAGTTTCTCCCACTTTCTCAGTTCCCTTTTCCCAGAACTTCTGTTAGATGGTGGACAATGGGACAAACTGGAAATTATCTCTTAGATGCCTGTATTTTATTTTCCCTGTGTTCTGGAAAGTTTCCTCTGCTTTATCTTCCAACCTACTATTGATCAAAAAAAATTTGTGTGTGTGTGTGTGTATTCCCTTCGTGTTCTGTGATTGATTTTTTCGTAACATCCTGTACTTATTTTATGGACACATTTTCCCAGCTCTCTGAGAAGAATAATTACATTTTAAAAACGTCTTTTAAAGGTACAGAGATTTCTCACATACAAAGTCTGTAGTTCATATCAGGATTCATTTTTGGTGTTGTATAGTTTGTGGGTTTGGACAAATGTATAATGACGCATTTCCATCTTTATATTGTCACACACAATATTTTCACTGCCCTAAAAAAATCATCTGTGCCCCACCTCGGCATGTTTCCTCCCCACTGTTTGCAACCCTTGATATTTTAACTGTCTCCATAGGTTTTTTTTGTGTTTTTTGTTTGTTTTTTGCAGAATGTCTTATAGTTGGATCATATTACAGTATGTAGCCATTTCACATTGGCTTCTTTCACTTAGTAATATGCTTTCAAGTTTCCGCCATGTCTTTCATGGCTTCATAGCTCATTTATTTTCAGTAGTGAATAATATTCCATTGTCTAGGTGTACCACAGTTTATTTATTCACCAATGAAGGACATTTTGCCTGCTTCCAAGTTTTGACAGTTATGAATAAAGCATCTGTAAACATCTATGTGCAGGTTTTTGCACAGATATATGTTTTCAGCTCCTTTGGATAAATACCCAGGAGCCTGACTGCTGGATTCTATGCTAAGAGTATGTTTAGTTTTGTAAGAAACAGCCAGACTGTCTTCCAAAGTGATTGCAACATTTTACATTCCCAGCAGCAGTGAATGAGAGTTCCTGTTGGTCCACTTCCTTGCCAGCATTTATTTGGTGTCCTTTGTGTGAGATTTTGGCTATTCTAATAGTGGTATCATTTGTGTTCTTTTAATTTACAGTTCCCTGAGGACAAATGATGTCGAGCATCTTTAATGTGCTTATTTGCCATTTGTATGTCATCTTTGGTGAGGTGTCTGTTATGATCTTTGGCCTGTTTTTTAAATTTTTTTGGTTTTTTTCCTGCTTATTGAGTTTTAAGAATTCTTCATGTATTTTGGATAACAGTCTTTTATCAGATGTGTGTTTGCACATTTTTTCCCCAGTCTGTGGCTTGTCTTCTCATTCTCATGACATTGTCTTTAGCAGAGCAGACAGTTTTAATTTTAATTAAGCCCAGATCATCAGTTATTTCTTTTGTGAATTATGCCTTTACTGTTGTAGCTAAAAAGTCATTGTTAAACCCAAGGTCATCTGTGTTTCCTCCTGTGTCACCTTCTGTGAGTTTTATAGTTTTGCATTTTACATTTAGGTCTGTGTCCATTTTGATTTAATTTTTGTGAAAGGTGTGTCGAGATTTATTTTTTGGCATATGGACATCCAGTTGTCCCAGCATCATTTATCAGAAAGAGTATCTTTGCTCCATTGTTTGACTTCGCTCTCTTGTCAGAGATCAGTTGACCATATTTATGTGAGGTCATTCTGGGCTCTCTTTCTGTTTCATTGATTTATTTGTCTGTTTTTTCACCAGTGCTGCACTGTCTCGATCACTGCAGCTTTCTAGTAAGCCTTGAAGGTGGGTCGTGTCAGTCCTTCTGCTCTGTTTCTCTCCCTCAATGCTGCATTGCCTATTCCAGGCCCTTTCCCTCTCCACATAAACCTTGGACTCAGTTTGTCAATATTCATAAAATAACTTGCCGGGATTCTGACTGGTGCTGCACTGAGTCTATAGATCAAGGTGGGAAGAACTGACATCTTGACGATATTGAATCTTCCTGTCCTTGAACATGGAAAATCTCTCCATCTATTCAGTTCTTCTTTGAGTTCCTTCATCAGAGTTTTGTAAGTTACCTCACATAGGTCTTTTACAGTTTAGTTGCATTTGTACCCAAGTATTTCAATTTTAAGGGAACCAATGTAAATGCTACTGTGTTTTCAATTGCCATTTGTGCATTGCTTGCATGTAGAAAAGTGATTGACTTTTGCATATTAACCTTGTACCCTGGGGCCTCACTCTAATTGCTTACAAGTCTCAAGAGTCTCACTGAGACTTCAGATTTCAGATGACTCAGATGAGAAGGAGGCACCCTGACATCTCACAGTAACATTTCTGTGGAGAATTTGGAATTGCATGATTGCATTTTGGATCCCTTCTCAGTAGTGTTTTTTTTGTTAAGTTATAAACAAACAGGCAGGCACATCTGGAGGGATCCACACCAAATTGTCTACAGTAGTTATTTTGTCAGTGTGGAGTAAGGACCCAGAGTATCTACTTTTTGTAATGCTGTGTGTGTTTTCCTTATCTATTTAAATTTTTAAATAGAAATTAGTAAAGAAAAGTTCATAAAGTCATAAATGTACAGCTGAAGGAGCTATTTAAAGTGGACACCTGTGTAACCACTGTCCAGATCAAGAAACGGACCCCACTGGCCGTGGAGAAGGTCTGCCATGTCTCCCCCGGTCATGGTGCCACTGTCACCCCAAAGTAACCACTGTCTGGGGTTCTTACTTCCTTGCATTTCTGTATGGTTTTGCCTCCTAAATATGGATTCCTAGTGACTTTTTGGAAATTAATTTAAGATGAATCATGATTTAGAATCACATTTCAGTGAGTCATTTCTTTGCTTACCTTCATTTTTGTGGGGATTCATTCCCGGGGTACATGCAGCTGTAGTTCATTCATTTTCTTTGCTGCAAAATATTCCACTACTTCAATGTACAGTGATTTATTTAATCGTGGACGTTTGAGTTGTTTCCAGTTTTACACTATCATAAGTAATGCTGCTAGGAGCATTCTCGTACAGGGGTCCTGATAAACATGTACTCGTGGTCTGCCGAGTATATATCAGGGAGCGGAATTGCTGGTCACAGAGCACGTGTACCTTCAGCCTTGCTAGATTCTGCCAACAGTCCTCTAAAGGAGTTACACCAATTTATGCAGCATATTGTCAGGTTAAAAAAACTGTTTTTCTTGTGGGGATAGAGTGGCATCTTACTCTGGTTTTTCTTTATATTCTGCTGATGGCTGATGAAGTTGCACTCATTTTAATTAAAAAAATTTTTTATTGAAGTGTAGTTGACTTACAAGGTTGTGTTAGTTTCTAGTGTACAGCATAGTGATTCAGTTACAGGTATATATATTATTTTTCATTTTTACATGTCATTTTTGGCCATTTGGATTTCTTCCTCGCTGTTGGATTGTCTTTTTTTTTTTTTTTTTTGATTTGTAGGAGTTTTTAAAAGTGTGTTTTTGATTCAGATTATCTACCAGTTAGTTATATGTGTTTCAGACATCTTTTGCCACTCTGTGACTTGTCTTTTTGCTTCCTTTGGGGTATCTTTTAGTAAACAGATTTTGTATTTTATTGTGGTCTAATCAGTATTTGCTGTTAGTGCTTTTTCTGCCTTATCTTTTCCTAATTGGAGGTTGAAAAGGTATTCTCTTATACTTTTTTTTTTCTAAAACCTTAGTTTGTTTCTGACATTGAGGTCTTCTGCCTGGAATGGATTCTGTGTGTGGTATGAGTTCAGGCTCAGACTTTTGCACTAAAAACAGACACAAATCTCTGTTTCTTTAACAACATGGAAATAAATCACGTGATAGAGGCAGGGCTGTGTGGTCGAGCCTTCGCCTGTCCTCACAGTGTGGTTTCCATCCATCCTACACACATCCTCCCCGGCCTCTGTTCCTCCTGGTGGCCCCTTTTCAGCCACCGTCCTGCCCTTGGTGAGTGCATTCTCAAAGGTGAGTGGGAGAGGAAAAGTGCCTTACTCTTTGATCTTATGAGCATTCTGTTTAGATGTGGTTTGACTCTGTTTTTGTGAGTCTTTTTACATATGGAAACAAATACATTTTTAACATGCATCTTATTGCAAAGCAAAATCTAAAACTTTAGCTATGCTTACTTTTGTCTCAGTATCGAAGTGCTACCCACATGTTGAATGCAGTCATGCTTTGAATGCATAGAAAGTCTATTTTTAATTTTGCCAATTTAACTTGCGAATGTGAATCGTGAAATTGAACTGATCTGGCTTTAGCGATAATCTTTCTTATTCCCAGAAGACTTTCTATTAGGAAGAAAAAGAAGCGTGGAATAGTGGTGATTATTTTCTACACACAAATCTGTTGGGAAGAAAAGAGACAGGCAGCTGGAAGAAATTTAAGATGTCATCTTGTGCAGAATGTCACCTCTAAGGAATGGACTGTTCTCACTTTTAATAAAATTCCAGAAAAGAAAATTCCACACCCTCTCCTGTAATAGTTAATACGCTTCACTGTCAGTGAATTTTCCTTATGCTATGTCTGAAGTATGTTTTCTCATTCTGTTTCAAAATGGAAACAGAGAAATCGGGCCAACCATCTTGTGTAATCATTCTTCATGTGCCCGACGGCCACTCTGAATCCCACCGCAGCCTTCTCTTCATGGTGTCATCTTTGGTTTAGCTCTTTCTCTTAAGCCACAGCTTCCACATTTTCTCATCACTGTTTTTCCCCCATCTAAATTCTCTCCACATCGTCTATAAATGATGATTTATAGACTCAAAAATTGAACCTAATACTTTTGCCAATGTATGACCAAATGCTAGTTAACCAGTGGGGATGTTACTTTATCTAGACAGTTCTCTAACCAAGACTTCTAATCTGAATTTTTTTTTTCATGATAAAAAGATTTTTGGACTTTAGTCAGTTTGAATACACTTGTTTATTTCTGCCTCCTAAGATTACCCAATGGTAGGCAACAAATAAAAGAGGCATAAATCTGCACAGACGAGGTTGGAGATGAGGCTTGGTGAATGAGGGATGTCAGCAGATGTTTGGAAGATGGAAAGTGAGTGGATGGATGAGAGTTGAATTAGCAGAGAGAGGAGACAGAGAGCCAGATGCTCACAGAGGGGGAAGCGGCCTGAAAAGAGTGACTGTGGTCAGCACCCAGAGGCTCTGTACTTGGTACCCCGAGCTGTACGAGAGGATGGGTGTGAAGGGAGAGGTCAGCACTGGTGATGATGGGAAGTCCAGATGAGGAGTAGTCAGACCCCTCCCACGCTGGCTGGGCAGATACCTCTGGGAGGGGTATTTTCTAGAGAAATTAGACCAGGGAAGCACTGGACTTGGAAACAGCAGATACAGATGAGTGTACAAATGGGACACCTTAGAGAAAATAGAAGTGTTGTGTGAAAGTCTGCATGTGGAAGGGCACCCAGAGCTCTGACCTTCCTTGTATTCCTCTGTCCCTGGATTAGCAGTCTAGAAGGCTCTCCTCTGGGAACTGACTTGTTGAGGAGATGAGACATTTTGACATTTGGAGGTCTCCCACAGAGTGGCTGGGTCCCCACCCAACCACACCTCATAAGTTCACCTTTTTGGGCCCCACAGTGCATAGCCAAGGACCACATGTTTGAAGATCATCTCTAACATGAATAGATGGGACCAAAACAAATAAACAATCAGGGAAGGAAGCTCAGAGACAACAGCGGGAAATGCAGGGAGGAAAAAATGTGAAGAAGTTATAACTGATATTCTTTGATAGATTGGAAAAGATATTGCATCCATGAAAGACGGTTTGGAAGTTAAAAATAGGATAGCAGAAATTAAAAATTCGGTGATGAGTTGGAATGTTGATGGCAGAAAACATGAGAGAATCAAAGAAGAAGCCCAAAATCTGATTAAAAAAAAGTTTTAGAAAGAAAACAAAATATAGGAGAGAAAATTAAAGGAGAACGACATAGAATACTCTTCCAAAATTAAAGGACATAAATTTCCATATGGAAGGTGTACATTAAAAGTGCCTAGCACAATGAATTTTTTAAAAAAGGACCAATTCCAAAACACATCATAAAAAAAGTTTCTCCTAGAAGTTTTAACAGAGAAAACGTAGGTCACATACAAAGGCTCAGGAAGCAGGCTGGGATCATTTTCAACTGCAGCAGTGGAACCTGGAAGAGAGTTTTCCCCTCCAAATCCGAGGGAAAATAGCCTCCAGTCTGGAATCCTGGACCTGGCCATACTGTCAGCCAAAGCCAAGAGTGAAATGAGGCAGTTTTCCCACAGACGTGAAGAGTCTCAAAAGTTGGCCTCCCAGGTACCCTTTCTTGGGCAGCTCCTGGTGGAAGTGCTCTATCTACCAGGATGGGGCAATGAGCCAACAATGATGCAGGAAGTAGAGGAAAGTGAAGGACTTCCTTGGTGGGAGGTAAAGAGAAGTTCCAGGGGACACCTGGCCTCCTGGATGTCTCTTGTATCAGGCCTGGAGAATAGTCTTTCCAGACCAGACAAGAGGATGGAGGGACCAGGAGAAAAGGGAGCCACAGCAAATCGGAGCACTCATCTCAGGTGTTCACCCTGAATAAGATGAGTTTTCTAGCTGGTACTAGAGTATGGGGGAAATTTGTGTAAGAGACATGAAGAGAAATCAGGCAGATGGAAGGTTGAGTTAGTCATTAACATCAGGAGAAACAAAGGTTGTTCAGTTAAGAAATGTGGTATATTGTGGAGCTTAGTTATGAACTGTATATAAACAGACATAATAGCGTAATGTGGATGCCGACTATTATTGTAACTGAAAGGGTGATGCAGTTAAGTTGAGAGGCTGGTGGGAGTGTGGGGGAAGTGCGTGCAGAAGGTGGGAGAGCTGAATCCTCCTTTTCTGTGGGAGGAAGCCCATAGACAGTCAAAATGGGTCAGAAACAGCAGTTGAAGATTCTTGGTTGAAATATGAATGTAAATATTAAAACAGCTAAAAGGGTTGAAATTGATTGCCTTTGGTCCGTGGGACTCAAGAGTGGGGTGCGGGGAGGGCAGAGGACTGCTGTCTTCAATTGTTAGCCTTTAGCCCTGCATGCCTTTTTCTGATAAAAGTCAAGTAAATCATTTACCTAAAAGTACATTGGCATGTGTGCATTTTTAAGTGTATTTCACAAAGTACTGAATCAGTTAATATTTCAGAACAACTAACAGCAATGAGTTTTTGGAATATATTGAGAAGGTAGTATTTGTTAGTTTGATGGGAATCCTGGGTTCAGAGTCTTGGTTGGTTTGATGTTTGACATGGGAATTTGTGAGGATATAGCTGTATGATTCACACATGGGGTGTCCAATTTATTCTTTAATGTTTATTAAGCATTGGAAAAAGGTGCCAGACTCATGGAGTTCAAGTTTGCCTTCCTCGAGGAGAATTCCAGTCTTAATGAAATGGAAAAGTTGCCTCTTCCGATTTTAATGATTAGTGTTGATTATGGTTTGGCTGAAATAGACCCCAAATGCACTATTTATTTCAAACATTTAATTCTCAAGCCTGTAATGGTCTACTTTCGGCTGTGGACACTTCCAGACTTCCGGCTGTCTCTCTTTTCCCAAGAAGTTTTAAATTATTATTCTTGATGTAACTTGTGAGTTCCTAGAATATACTGTACTCTATTCTTCTAAATACCTAAGTGTCTTCTGACCCTAAATGACTAGGCCTGGATGATAAGTGAAAGATTTTACCTCTTTCCCTCACTTGGGTACACGTTATATAAAGCCTCAAAAAACCCAGCAAGTGACAGGCGGACTTTAGGCAAACAGTGCTTTTAGGGTTACATCATGGAACCTACATTTCTTGGCTAACATATGTATTTTTTTAACCAGTAAGACTCCAGGTGACTTTCTGTATCTGTTATATCCTTGGCTATCAAAATACCAGGAGAATATACTTTGAGGTCCTCAGAAGATGTTTTTGGAAAATCACTGTCAGATGTGTCTAGGGAAGATGTTTCTGATGATTCAGCTGCTGTCAGCTCCCTCGGGGAAGAGCATCCTGGCAGTTAATTGACTTTGTGCAGCCACAGGAGGGCCCTGCGCCCTGGACCTTAATGTGACAGTGACTCGGGGACCTCACTTACAGTGGCAAGACCTCAGGTTGGTTGATTTAACGTTCTTTGCAAAGAACAGTTGAGCTTGTTTTTAGTTTTCATCTGAGTTTGGATGGAGATCAAGACAGCTTTCAAGATACTATTTTATTAGCAGTTTAGCAGGACTGTATAAGTAATTGCATGATGACCAAGGAGTAGATGGCAGATTAAGCAGAGAGAAACATGGAAGCTTTGGCCCGTCCTTTTCACCAGCCTGATTCTGGTCATCTGTAATTATCTACACCATCCAGCAGGGATCAAGTCCAAGCACAGCGTTGTCTCTCTGTAGGGAACCCTCAGCTGTGGCTGATTGAATTAAATTGTGAATTTGTCACATTGGAAAGGCCAGTTTCTTCTTTTTTAAAAACAGCTTTCTTGAGATATAAATTAATACCATACAAAACAACTATTTAAAATATACAATTGAATAGCTTTGGTATTAATATTGCAGTATTAATTTTTGAAAATATACGGTAATTATATATAACAGTGTCATTTAAACTAAAGTTTTTTAAAAAGTAAAATTAAAAATTTTAAACCACATAACAAAAAATTTACCATCTTAACCATTTTTAAGTGTATAGTTTTTCATTTAAGTTCTGAGTCACTAAGTACATTCACATTGCTGTGGAACCATCCATCTGTAGACCTCTTTTCATCTTGCAGAACTGAAACCCTCTGCCCATTTAACATTTATTCTGCCTACCCTCCATCCCTGAAACCCACCATTTTGCCTTCTGTCTCCTTGCATTTGAATATTCTTAGTATCTTGTGCAAATGGAATCATACACTATTTTTTTTGTGTGTTTGATTTACTTCACTCGGCATCATATCCTCAAGGTTCATCCACGGTGTAGCATGTGTCAGAATTTCCTGCCTTTATAAGGCTAAGTATTATTCCACTGCATACAGAAACCACATTTTGTTTACCTATACCTCTCTCAAGGACATTTGAGTTCCCTGTTTTGGCAAATGAGAATAACCTTGCTATTAACATGGGTGTCCAGATACCTGTTCATGTGCTGAAGGGCCAACTTCTGATTTGTAGGGCCTTCCACCTCAGTAGAGTAAAAAGAATTTCACTTCTATTCTGGAAGGATTTACATTGCTGTGCGCTGTCGGGGGATTATCCAGGTGTGTGCATGGGTTGTGAGGACTCCACGGTAAGAGAACTTAGAAGAGAGCGTGAGGGAGGGAATGTCTGTCTTGAAGGACAAAGTGGTTTCAGGCCATAGGAAGAAGACAGAGGCAGAGAAAAGAGATCATCACATAGGGAAATGGAGCCACTATTTCTTCTTTTTCTCCTTTGTTAAAAGATGAAGTTTGAGCAGAAAGCCAAGCTCAGACAGTGGTCACCCTGATCCAAGTTTCTGGGTGGTCCATGATCAATGCCCACAACCGTACCCCGTGAAGATGGCCCCAGCCCAGCTGACTTAGGGCCATGGACTTGAGCGGGCTGGGTTTGGAAGATGGGGCTAGGGGTTTACCGTAGCCTAGTCTTTGTTCACGACATTGCTGTTCCAGTAACTCTGCAACAAGGGTGCCTGGCCTATGTTCCAGATACTCCCAGAATGGCTGGGAAGGGGAGGAGCGACATTTATGAAACGGCTGACCTGGAAGAATTTATGTTGCTGTGTGTTGTCAGAAGATATCCCAAGTATCTATTTTCTAAATGACTTGATGGCACATCTGGTTGAGAAAGTTCTACTTGGCTTTATGACTGCCTCTTAATCCTTAGCGGCACGTTCCTGTTTCGGTAGAGTGATGAGGCGGAGTTATTCTGACGATTCTGTTCAGGTCCACAAATTTCTTAACAGTCAACAGAGGTAAAGGCAGCGCTCTTGTTAGAAAGGATAGTGTCTGCTAATTAGTGTGTGGTCAGTCACTTGGACTGTGATTGATTCTTGCAGCAGGAATTAGATGAACATGTGGGCATTTTGCTGCCCTTTTGGGGAAGGGAAAAATGAAAACTCTTAACATTAAAACAGGACCCCTTAGGCATATGTTAAAGCCGTATTTAACTCATTTATCAACATATACTTAAAATATTTTAATGTATTGATATAGGAATAACAGTGAATATAGTAATTGGGTAAAAACTGAAAAGTAAATATTCGATTCTACATACATTGTACAGTTGAATTAAATATTTAAAATGTATTGAGCCTTTTCTTGTTTCCTTCTAAAACTTTTTTCCTTGTGTTAAATGAACAGAACAGGACTCTAGTGATGTTATCCAATCGTACGGCAACTGCATGTCGTGAACTTCAAACTCCACCACACTCCACATCTATACTTTCAATTTACATACCTTGCTTGTTTGCTTGTTTGTGTTTCCTTTTGTTGTTTCTAAAAAACAGCACTGTCATTGGTGGTTCCTCACCAGCTCCTCCCAGAATCTTCCATCCTGGGTTGTCTGCAGACTGTGGGAGGAAAGGTGTCTTGTGGTTTCATCTGATACTTGACTCATTTACTTTTCCGAGTTTTTATTCTCTGTTGTTTTGCGACCTTATTTCTTTAACATACTCATTTCTTTCACCAAGAAACATTTATTGAGCCCTGTTATGTTCGAAGGCCTTGCTAGGCACTGGGAAGGAAGGAATGACACAGGGCAGAGTCCTTGCTGTCAGCAACTTGCCATCCCATAGTTCACCTGGCAGAATCACCCACGGCGTTTTATACTTTCTCAGCATCAGTTACTATCAGAGACAAAGAGCTCCAGGCAGAGGGCCACCTTTCCAGGGTCCCTGCCTGTGTGGAAGCTCTCACACCTCATTGTCCATGAGAGGTAGGTTACCGGTGAATTTCAGTCTTCAGTTTAACGTTAATTGTTCTACAGAAAAATCTTTTCCTGAGATTTCATTCGTTTCTCCTCTGCTCAACCAGGACGACGCCCTGCATCTTCCTCCCACAGAGGAGATGTCAAACACGGCAGCCACCTACCCGCTGGGAACCGGCCTCCCTGACAGGCTGACTCGGCCTTGGTCAGTCAAGTCCAGAAATAGGACTTGACAGTTTCATCGGAGAAAAATGCATGTCTAGCCCCAGGGGTGATCAGGGAGTGGCCTTGCTGTGCTGCAGTCCCACCCCCAGGAATCCCAGGGCAGGCGTGGAGTCACCCTGCCCCTCGGAGCCAAGCTGTTGAAAGTAGAAAGCGCCTGAGGACTGGACTGCTTTCTCCCGTGGATCCCGCTCTTTGTCTTTGGAAACTTCTCTTTTTGAAAGGAAAGAGGCCTGAAGCCCCTCCTATCAACTCCACTCTGTTCCTCTGTCTTCTCAGGGGGTCTGCTTGTTTCCGAGATCCACAGCCTCCATTTGGAAGGTGGGGCAGGGCCCACAGTTACCCAGTGTGATGGCTGAAGGGCAGACCTGCTCCAGCCCAGACTCTGTGATCTCCCAGCACAGCTGTGAGGCCACGTTCCACGTTTCTCTAGAGATACCGTGGCATGCCTGTTTCACTTCCTCTCTAGAATTTGTAACATCATGGTGGTTAAAAAAGAAGGTCATTCAAGCAGACACATGTCTGTTTGGGGGTCAGTTTGGGTTTAGTTCTATGTATTTCTAACGTAGTAAAAAATAAGGGTTTTCTTCTTTCAGAGTTATCAGGAGCTCTGGTTTTTAAAATTGAAGTATAGTTGATTTGCAGTATTTCATTAATTTCAGATGTACAGCATAGTGATTCAGTATTTTTATAGGTTATACTCCATTTAACGTCATTACAAAATACGACTGTGTTTCCCTGTGATGTGCAGTGTATCCTTGTTGCTCATCTGTTTTATACAACCCGGTAGTTTTTTCTCTTCCCTATCGGAGAAAAAAACTAAAATTTTATATTCTTGTTTTAAACATCTGAGTTTTCATATTTATTATGTTCAGTATTTCAGTAAGAAAAGTTAGTGATAATTTGTTCCCAGTAGCTTGTAAAGTGTACATTTAAAAAGTAGTGGAGTTGAGTCCTGTTAAGTTGCATTTTTCTTACAATTGAATTAGAGAAGTAGGCGCTTGGTCTTCTCGGAAGCGGCACGTAGTCCAGCTGTCTGCGCTGCTTTATTTTGTTGCCTCTGGCAAAGAGCAGATTTATTACTTGGGCTCAGTCTGAATCTATACTTTGACAGCCATGGCCTTGTGGTCACCAAGCTGTTCTTTCCCATCAACTAAATAGTAGCAAAGAGCCTGTAAAAAGTTACAGTCGTGTCTCCATCATGATTGCGTTTGCAGCACCACATTATAAGGTAGGACTTAATCGTGGCAGCCTGTTTCCCCCATTAGGAAAATTAACAAGCATGAAATATTTACCCAGTGAGAGCTAATATTTCTTTTTAAGCCTTTTTGGGGGGGTCCCCCAAACGGTCCGCATGTGTGGTGATTTTCTAGAAGGACTCTTGGGACCAGCATCGAGTCACACGTGTGGCTGAAGGGGGCACAGCAACGCAGCCAGGCATGCGCAGTCTTCTGTGCCGTCCGTGTGAGAGCCACACCCTCCCCACAGCAAAAAGTGCTGCTGACTGTCTGCAGAGCTTCCACCCAGAGCAGCCCACTTGACACTGACTTTAGGGTTTTGTTGTGGGGATGGTCGGGTAGGCAGTCTGCCTGGCAGCCCCCACTAAAATCCCAGGTTCCCCAGAGGAGAGCAGGTGTTCACCGGGAATCACATCCTTCAGGTTTACGCGCGCAGCCTGGGCGCAGCCAAGCAGCCTTGCCGCGTAGGAGACGCTTCTCGTCGGTCCAGGGAGCTTTCTGCAAGCCGAGTTCCCAGGCACCGGCCTTTCCAAGGCCAGCAGCCTCCGGCCTGCTGGGTGACAATGTCCCGTACAGGCTGGCGTTTTATTTTGTGAACAGTTTGCAACAATACACTGAACTCTAAGTGTTGGTGTTGGAGAGGGCACTGTGACTGTTCCTCTGAACTGTCATCTGGATCAGACTCTGCATTTTGTAAAGGTGCCAAAGATGAAAAGACGTGAGGATCTTCCGTATAATATCCTCTATTTTTAGAAGTCTTATGAACCTAGTATTTTTTAAATTATAATTCAGTCATAATCAGGGTTACATTTTGCAGGTGCATGTGGCTGCTTCCGAATTTCTCAGACTTGGGCGTCATACGTTGAAATTGGTTTTATTGCCAGTGGCTGAGGCTGGACCACGGTGTCTCCTTGTTGCTGAAGGATTACACCTGGGGGTGAATAGTCTAGGAATAGCTCTTACCTCTCTGATACTTCATTATTGAAGCGTGAAAACTGAAGTGGATTTATCAGGAAACAGGATTGGAATGTAAGGAAGGGTTCATAAAGTGATTACAGTATGACTTCTTTAAAATTAACCCAGTAGCTTTAGAGCTGTTTGGGCAATTCAGACAATGTAGAAGTTAGGTCCTCTCCTTTTTTGGTTTTGTTTTGAATAACAACCATTCCAAAAACTGAAATGAATTCTGAGGTCAGGGAGGTAAGTAAAAACAAATGATGGAATGGGGAGGAAGTGGTGAGCGGAAGGGGCAGCCTTTTTTACCTTCACATGAAAAGACACATGTGTGTGCGGATCCTCAAACTCCCCACGCAGGTGACTCCTCACCTCCCGTCTCTACCTGCGTCAGTGTGGTTTCATGACGTGTCACTCAGGACCTCAGGAGCTTGCAGAGAAGGAGGCGGCCGGCACCTGTGAGGATGGAAGGGTGACCCAGGCGGGAGGGGGCACCTGGGAGAGTGTTGGCAGCAACCTGCCGCGAAGTGAACATCCTTCCGTCCCTGTCGCAGCCGAAGGGACACAGCTCTGGTTTGACTGACAGTCTATCTTTATGTCTTTCTGTCTTCCTTTCTTCCTTCCTTCCTTCCTTTCCTTCCTTCCTTCCAGTTGAAGTACAGTCAAGTACAATGTGTCAGTTTCTGGTGTATAGCATCACGTCCCAGTCATGCATATGTGTACATACATTCGTTTTCATATTTTTTTCATTAAAAGTTATTACAAGACACTGAATAGAGTTCCCTGTGCTCTGCAGAAGAAATTTGTTTTCTTTCTATTTTTATAGGTAGTGGCTAACCTTTGCAAATCTCAAACTCCCAAATTTATCCCTTCCCACTCCTTTTCCCTCAGTAACAATAAGATGGTTTACTATGTCTGGGAGCCTATTTCTGTTTTGTAGAGTTCATTAGTGTTCTCTTTTTTTCTTTTTTTATATTCTGCAGATGAGTGATACCATATGGTATTTTCCTTTCTCTTTATGGTTTACTTCACTTAGAATGATGATTTCCCAGGTCCATCCATGTTGCTGCAAATGGCATTATTTTATTCTTTTTTATGGCTGAGTAGTATTCCATTGTATAAATATACGGAATCAAAATGGGTTTACCGAATAGACTTCAGGGAACAGTCACACTGTGAGTGAGTTTGTGTGTGCATGCCCTGTTCCTTTTTCTCTTCTTTCTTGGATACTTGAAATGAATTCCTCGTCAAAACCAAGTGGCTTACAGAAAAGAATATTCAGAAAACGGTTCCTTGTCGCTTAGATGCTCGTTTTCCTACCTTAAGCCCCAAACTGGACAGTGTCCTTGGATGGGAAATATTTCCCATAATAAATCTGCCCAGGCCAAAGTTCCCTCTTCCTTTGTGTAACCGTGTCTCGTCCCATCGCCAGCATCTGTTGATGACTGAGGACCTCTTCTGTCAAATGCAGTGAGATTCAGCTGAGACCTGCCCAGAGCAGTGTTTAATGTGAGCGTAGAGTTGAAACGTGGCCTCCATTCTTCTGCTCCAGAATGACGAAGTGGAAATGTTCATGAATTATATTTATCTTCCATCACAGAGTACATTTTTATGAAAATGAATGTTGAAAACCTGTAACAGCCAAACTAACGACAGTGAGAATTCTTTATCGCTCTGCTACCCAGAGAGAATACGGATGCTTGTCCCATCTGTGCTGATGGAGGCCTGACTTGGGGTGGTGGCAGCAGTCCTTTCTTGAAGTGACCTGCAGTCTGGGGCCGGGGAGGTGGCGTGGGGCGGGGTCGAGGGAACAGGCAGCTGCAGCGCAGTGTGAGGACTGATCACGTGGTGGGGGGGCGCTTCACCTGGGGTCACACCAGGCTTCCTGAAAGCAGCAGCTCAGCTGGTGCTGAAGGGTGCGTGGGGGTTATTCAGGCAAAGATGGTGGAGGGAGAGGAAGGATGTCCTGGGCAAAGGGAATAGACGAACAGAGCTCTCCGGGTGAGGAGAGAGTGTGACGTTGGAGAAATCTGCGATGTAACGGGTGCGGCTGAGCCGAGACGCCAGGAAGTGAGGGCTGAGAGCTGGGGTCTCAGGCAGAGAGATGTGTGCAAGCTTCGGGGCGTGAGAGAGAGTGGTGGGCTCAGAGAAGGACAGCCAGGCAGTGGGGGCCTCCAGCGCCCAGGGACATGGGTGGGACACCTGCTTTATAGCCCATCCCAGGTGAGTGGAGAGTGTCTGCATTCACCTCACAGCCATCTCCACTCGCCCTGCCCAGAGTGCAGCCCGCTGTCTCCTCCGAGCCTGTATCTCCTCCCGTCTCCATCACTCAGGAAATTAAACCGTCTGTGGCTTTCATTATCCATAACATTTAGGTGGGCCAGTGATTTTGAGAGTGTGTATTTTTTCTAAACCTTCGAATCAGGAGAGTTCAGTTGATGAACCATCCATTATAAGAAGGTCTGTTTTAAATCGTGATCAACCTTTGTCCAATTTTTTTGTTTTTTACTGCTATCATTGGAACAGAAGTTGTAAATGACTATCTTAGACCCTTGGTTTTGGGAATGGTTCGAGGAGCAGCTTGGATGATGAATCCCCTTCTTTGAGGTGCAGGAAGAAACACCCTTAAAATTGTATGCAGACCTTTTGAGAGCTGGAAAGCTTCACCAGCTATTCCATAAAACTAAACATGGGCAAGAACGCTTCTTGTATGATCTAGTCTGCTCCCGGGCAGCAGGCACAGGGCTCATAGGCTGGAAACAGGTTTAAATTCATGTATCAGAAACCTGCCTCCCTGCACGTTCTTCCTGTTGCCTTTGCTCTCCTCCTTCCTGAACAGCCAGCCCTCCGGCCCCCGGTGCTGACTCTGCGCCCTTGTCTGCTCCGACCCGGCAGTGTCTTTAGGCCGTGACAGCCCCCACGCGGATTTTGGCAGCTTCCTTTGATTTGAAGCTGCTTCTGGAAGGAAAAACTGAAGTGCAATGGGTAAACACAAAATACGTTGTCATCCTTACCAACACTGTTGGGATTGCAAACTTCCCCCGTGACTGGAAGAGGAAGAAATACCACCACATGCAAAATTAGTCCTGCTAACTGCCTGTTATGAACTGTTTGATTCCTTCCAGGCTTTTTTTTTTTTTTTTAAGCTGCTTTAAACTGTCATTCCTTGTGTCTTTTAGGGACGAGTGAGAGAGTTTAGGTCACTTGGGGCTTTTCCATTCCTGATTCAATTTTCTGTTCCTTCTGCCTTTAGTTCTGCCAAAAAATAATTTCTTGGTGGATTTCATTTAATCTTCCCCGGCCCCTGGCCTGGTGGCCTCCGTGGGGCTGTGATCGGTGTGTTTCCCTGCTCACATGCCACCATCCGCAGCAACGCCAGCGACCGGGGCTTGATTTTCCTGCAGTTGGCGCCTTTGTTATGTAGCTCCTCTTGTGCAGCTGAATATCACACCCAGCTATGAGCTCGCTAATGTCAAGTGTGGGTTTTTACCAAACTTTATTGTGTTTTTCACACATCGCTGAATGGGATATCTTTTCATTATTATACTTACTTTAATTTAGACCTTTAGGAAAGAAGACCAAGTGCTGGGTCCAGGGGCTTCGCAGCAGTTGACCGGGAGGAGGATGGTGAGGGAAGACTGGCCAGAACATTTTGGGAGGCTGTATTTTCATCTGCTATTGAAGAGTATGTTTCTCCTCCCTCATGGTTTTGAACATCTTACCATTTTGGCCATTTTTTAAAAAATGGTTATTTGTCGCCCTCTCCAAATTAGAATAATTAGGTTTATTTCTTTCTTTTTAGAGGAGGTACTGGAGATTGAATCCAGGAGCTCACGCACACTAAGCACGCTGTCTGCCACCTGAGCTGTACCCTCCGCCTCTTTTTGGCCATTTACGGCGTTCTATTCAGGCTTTGTTTTTCCTGTTCTATCCTCATTTAGATTGTTCTCTCCTAATTGTTCTCTCCTTGGTTAGATTGCAGATTCCTTGAAGAAAGGGCTCTAAACTTCTCTTCTGTCCTCCTGCAGCCCGGGGCAGTCTAAATGTGTTGTATATGCTCAACAAACAGAAACTGAGTGTTACCCCGTGCCCTTGACGCTGTCCACGTCCGGGGGGGCCGGGCCGGCCCCTGCCCTCAAGGGGCTCCGAATCGGGTCGCAGTAGCCCACCCCTAGCTGTCTACACCATCTCTGCCCTGGGTTCCACCAGCCTGAACTCGCGCCGCCGAGGGGCTGGAGAACCCACCACCTGTCACCCGAGCTCGCCTGTTGTCAGATGTGGTGGGAGGCGAGGCTGGAAGGCGCGGAGAGGTCCGGGTTAGAGGAGCTTTGAAGGTCAGCATGAGGGGTGTCCCCAGTTAATTTATTTTTTAAATCATAATTGAAGCTGCGAGTTTAGTAAAACTCCAGTGGCAGCTGTGGAGGAGGTCATGGAGTGGGAAGACCAGTTAGGGAGCTCTTTGGTTGATCAGAACCTAAAGTAGATGTTTAAGGGGCGAGAAAGGAGAGGACATAAACAGAAGGCTTCTGTAACCTGCATGACTTCGTGAAAATACCGAACTACCATGTTCTTGTTCCCAGTCACCCCGATCATCCCTGCTGCCCTGAGGCCCCGTCCACCAAACCTGGGGCTTCAGTGTTTCTAGAGGAGGATGTGTGCTGCCTGGGATCAAAACCAGAGTTTGTTTTAAAGTTTACAGCAAGACAGTAATCTGAAAGCACACATTTGATATTTGCAAAAGCTTAACTTTGTTGAGAGGGAGAGAGAAGAAAACAACGCAGCAGCAGAAAGGGATCTGTGCTTCCCCCAAGTAGAGAATTTAAAGTCCACTCGAGAACTGATGTGGGAGGTGGCAGCAGCGCTGTTCCCTTGAGAGTGGAAAAGAAGGCTCAGGCAGGGACAGGATGTAGAGAAGTTCCCTAGGGGCCGGCCCTTCCAGTATCTTCCAGGAGCCTTGCCTCCGGGAAAAGGGTGGGGGCAGGCGGGGGTGCGGCCCTGGACCGGACATGGTGCATACAGTGTGTTCAGGGGTGCGGGGGTACTTGAGCTGGGTCGGACCGCGGTGAGCGCACCAGAATGGGTAGGATCCACGGTCTGCTCCCTGCAGATTGGGGGCGTAAAGGCAGATGGAATAGTTGCAGAAGATAAAGTTCTTTTCTTCTAGGGAAATCATAGCTGATACACAATTTCACCTTGGCTGTGCTCTGAAGAGGTAAGACAGTCAGGCCTGCTGCGGAAAAATTTTGGGAGGCTGTGTTTCAGTTAATCCTAAAGATTAATTTCCTCCCCTTGTGGTTGTAAACATCTTCTGATTTTGTCATTTTAAAGTTCTATTTAAGCTTTGTTTTCTATGTATCTAATTTCCCCCTGCAGTTAGATTGCATATTCCTTGAAGAAAAGGATCTTTACAAATTTCTTCTGTTCTCCCATAGCCAGGAGCATTCCAAATGCATTTTTTCTTCATTATGTGTAGATGTGAGCGAACATTCTGGCAGGCTGATTAATTATTTTACATTCTTCTGGAAAGCTTGCGCTTTGGGGATTTAGGTTTTTTTCTGTCTCTCAAATAAGGATGATAGATATCTGGTGGCTTGGTAGCATGTCATGAGGATCAGGAAGATAATGTTGTCTGTGACGAGTCTCCAGCTGCCTGAAATTAGTCAAAGCTTTTTATTTATTTTTTTAATTCTTTTTTTTATTGAAGTATAGTCAGTTACAATGTGTCAGTTTCTGGTGTACTGCATAATATCCCAGATATTTTCGTAGCCCTTTTATTAAAGGTTATTACAAGATACTGAATATAGTTCCCTGTGCTATACAGAAGACATTTGTTTTTTATCTATTTTTATATATAGTGGTTAACCTTTGCAAATCTCAGCACTAGCCAATACATGGAAGCAAACTAAATGTCCACTGACAGAAGACTGGATAAATAAGTTGTGGTATATTTGTGTAACAGAATACTACTTGGCCATAAAAAAGAATAAAAGAATGCCATTTGCAGCAACATGGATGGCCCTGGAGGTCATCGTTCTAAGTGAAATAAGCCAGAAAGAGAAAGAAAAATACTGTATGATATCACTCATATGTGGAAACTTAAAAAAAAACAGTAATGGACTCCTCTACAAAACAGACTCACAGACATAGTAAACAATTTTATGGTTACTGGGGGAAAGAGGGTGGAAAGGGATAAATTTGGGAGTCAAAGGGTTTTAATTGGTCATCAGCAGGTTTTCATTTAATGGAAATGGCGGCTTTACCAAGTAATCACCGACTGGGGTTCTTAGAACCCAGAGCACAGCTCAAGTTTTGGGTTTGAACCTGAGCCCAGCCAACCTCAGTCGTGAAGCGAGCTGCTGTGGACGGAGGCTGGGGGGCTGCAGCCCCAGCCCAGCTCCGGGGAGGCAGCATCACAGAGGCCTGGGCACGGTGCGATGCTGCGCTGGACAGAGCTCTTGGCCCTCGTCCTGTGCGGCTCTCATCACCAGCGCCTTTCTCTTAGAGTCTCCATGCGGTGAGATGTACCGTTTTGCAAAACTCTGTGGACCGTTGCCTTTTTCCCGCTTTTGCTCTTGGTTCCACAATTTTTCAAGTTTAGTGTCCGAATTATAGTTAACTTTCCATATTGCGTTTATAACTTACAGTTGAGAGACTAACGTATAAATACAAAGTCTGTTACTTACTTAGTGAGGGAAAGAATTGCAGATATTATGACGTTTCATAGATGTAATCTTTTAATTTCACTCTTACTTGTGATACTTACTAGTCAGCAATGGGGAAGTGGGGTGTTGTGATGATCAATTAACTGTTATTCAGAAGCCAAACCCTAAGGTCAGAGGGAACAGCAGGAGACAGGGTCTTCCAGTGGAGGTCCACAGGTCTCATCTGTCAGGTGACATCCCGGGCCTTCCGCATCACACAGCTTCCTGCCCCCCCCCCGCCCACACCTGAACTTGAGAACGCTCCTGTACTCGCTCTCTCGGTCTCCTCCCCCCTCTGTAATCCCCTCAGACGCATCAAGCCACTAAAATTAGAGCTTTCGCTGAGTTACCCTCATCTCCTTTTTTCAGTTCTTAGTGTGACATCTCAGTAGCCTCTGACCTTGTTTATCTTGCATCCTTCTTTTTCTTAAAAGTATTTTGTTAAAAATTTCAGACTGAAACATTTTATTGAGAATATGACAGCCCGCCACCCAGGATAAGAAGCAGAATCTCTGACGTTTACACTCGTTTCCTTCCCAGGCTGCCCCTCCCCGCCCACGTTCACCCTCTCCCTGCCTGCTAGGTAACTGCTGTCCTGACCGGGGCCCCAGGGCTCATGGATTTAGTTCTGTCCGTTGTCTCCAGCCACAGACAGACGGGAGTGTGGTACTCAGTCATCCTGGGTCTGTCGCCCGTTGCAGAAACTACTCAGTAAGGCATGTTAGAACCCAGTATATGGACTTGGGTTTCAGTTGATGACCTGCAGGAGGGTCTGAGGAAGGGGAGATTTGCTCCAGATTGGATGCTGTCATTTTGGCCAAGAAAGGGAGTGTTTGGTACAATTGTGGGTGACACTTTGACATTGTTTTTGTTTATGATTAGGCAGAATTGTGAAGTGGCCTTATTTTGTTGTTTTTCTCGTAGTCCCGGAGTGAGCTTGTGGGAGGCTGGTGTCGTCTGGGATGGTTTATGTCTAACACATGGCCTTGCTGGGAGGGTCGGGCAGCTTCTGGATGTCAGGAGCTACTTTCTTTTCTCTTTTTCTCAGTTCTGAACAAGTTGAGAAACTATATGTAGGCAGACAGAGACCATAGTATCAGCTCTGTTACAAGGTTAGTTTGCAGGACATGGTTTGGGTCTGTGGCAAAAAATGGGTTACATAACCTTGAACCTAGAACAGGCTGACTTCCCTGCCGTCCATGGATGGCTCGGGAGATGCTTAGGCCCAGCCACCCAGGGTCTCTGTCCCTAGTTTGCACCAGTGCAGTGAACTTGGAGCTCTCTGGAGGTCCCGTCTGGGCTCCTCTGTGGGCTTGCCTCCTTTTCCCGGCCGTTCAGTGTTGGGATCCTGCACTGGTGTGGTGCTGTGGGTGCCGGGTTCTTCCTGCTCTGTGCTCTCCCCAGTTATCTCCTTCACCTGGCCGTCTGATCACCATATATACACCCTGATGACCTGTGTGCTGAACCTTCCCTACCTTGATGGCCCACGTGCTCCGCCATCTCCACCCTGATGGCCCGTGTGCTCCGCCGTCTCCACACCAGAATTCCTCTTACTCACCACCTCCACCTGGATGTTTCAGAGTCACTTCAGCCTAACACGTCCAAGGCCAAATGCATAATGTCCTCCCTAAATTCGGGGTCCCAGGTTCTGCACAGCCTGATCCCACAGCCGCACCCCCGCTCAGCTACCCTGACAGCCCGCGCGTTCCTCGTGCACCACGTTGCTTCGTGGGTGCAGGCCCTGCCCTTTGGTTATTTCTGCCAGGAAGGCTCTTTTGCCCTTTCGCTGCCTTGCTCAGCCTCTCCTTCAAGCCCTAGCTTAGATGTCACCTCCTGCAGAAGGCCTTTTCTGAACCCTCTGGGTGGACTGAATGCCCCTCTCTGTGCCAGCCCTTCTTACCTTTTGCTTCTCCGAGGTGGCAGGGAGCTCACTGATGTATCTGCTCGTGTGTCTGCCTCCTCCACCGCACCTTAAGCCCGCTGAGGGCAGGACTCTCTTGTTCATCTTTATGTGCACGCTCTGTACGTACAGCTGCACGTACACTTACACCTAAGTACAGACGTGTGGAGACAGAGCTCCCTGACACAGGCGCTGGTACCTTGAACTTGACTTGGCACTTAGTTCATTTCATTATATTCAGTACATGCTTGCTGAACTGCTTGTGGTCTAGAGACTGTTAGCATTTTGCCCAGTCCTGGAATGACCAGAGCTTTGGTGATTTTAGTATTGAAAAGAGTACAGACTCTCAGACCGAGTAAACAGTCTTATGATAGGTTCCTGGGGGAAAGGGGATGGGAAGGGGTACATTTGGGAGTTCGAGATTTGTAAAGGATAACCACTATATATAAAAATAGATAAAAAAATTCCTTCTGTCTAGCACAGAGAACTCTATTCAGTATCTTATAATAACCTTTTATGAAAACGAATTTATGTCTGTATGTGCATGACTGGGACATTGTGCTGCACACCAGAAACTGGCACACTGTCACTGACTATACTTCAAGTAAAAAAATAAAAAGAGTAAGCCAGGTAATTTTCACCTGGATGTATTTTAGTTTACTCAAGATATAATTCAGGAAAACAGCATGTAGATTGAAGTTTGTGAAGTGCACAGTTTTCCCCGTTACATTCCAGGAGATTTTCGGGAACGCTGTATTTTCATTGCTGGCTGACTACCGTTGGGTTATAACTGCTTAGTTTGAGTAATACCTTTGTCAGCCAAATAAGCTTTTTTCATCTTACCTATGATTTTTATCTATAAATCTTAAATTTACCTATAAGTTCAGAGTTAGGGGTCCTTCCATAATGGCTGTCCTGCCCTCCTGGCTGAGGGCGTGCCAGCCGCTGCGCGGGACCCTTGCTCCCGCCGCTAACTCTGTGTTCTTTTGTCTAGGCCCTGTACTCAGGAGCAGGTGGTGGGAGGTGGCACTTGACAGGGAGCAGTGTTGTGGGACCCGACATAAACCCTCCGCGGGCCTGGCAGGGCTGGGGCTGACAGGGCGCCGGTTGTGGCCTGTGACTCGGCACCCCGCCCACGGTCACGGCCACCGCCTCCCCGCCCACATTTGGCAGCATCCCTCTGGGGCACTGACTTTCTGCCCGAGGCTTCTGGTAGTCTCGGCCCATCTCTGAGCCAGACCACACACTGAGCAGTCTCTCCAGCAGCCCGTCTGTCTGTGAGGTGGGGGAAGGCTTCCCAGAGCACACATGGTGCCAGGTGAGGGGCGGGCAGTGTGTGTGCAGGTGTGTGTGGGAGAGGGGCTGGGAGGACAGGCGAGTGCCTGTGATCTGAGGACAGGCTCGGCTTTGAACTTCCTGTGTACCCGAGACTTAATTTTTCCTGATTATCACCTCCTGATTTGGTTTTCTCAAGCATTATTCCTTTGAAATTTCTCTAGGTTCTAAGTGCCAATCATAATGAAGATACAAGATCCCACCCAGTGGGAGTGTTCTAGTTTGTCCTCTGCAAAGCATTTGCACCTTTGTTTAAAAAAAAATTGCCATTACTTTTTCATCAGCTTTGCACCTGCGACAGGGGCGCCCTTGGGGTCGCCTTGTTTCTGGGCTCCCTGGTGGCTTCTCAGAGCCCGCGTGCCAGTGACAAGTGCTGCGAGGTGGGGGGTCTCCTTTTGTCCTCAGCGTCTTTTGTCTGATTCTGAGGCTGAGGTGGTGGAATGTTTAGCAGAGGTCCCTTCGTTTTGTGGAGTTTTGGCTATGTCATTCCCATCACTGAGCCAGAAACTTGCAAGTACACATCTGCCAAATGCAGACAAGCAACAGGGTTGGCCTGTGTAGCCAGGGAAGCGCCTTGCAGACCTCATCTCATCACAGGCTTTTGATAGACATAAAGCAACGCTCATGAAGAGCCGAGCCCTCCTCGGACTCACTTCTCCGCACGGTGATTGCCTTTGTATCAATCTTGAGACCCATTAGCTTGGCTTTGAAGGAAAAAAATCCAACTCTTCTTTCTACATAGAAGGAGCTAGTATTAAAAAAAAAAAAAATAAGGACTGTGACAAGGCCAGTGTGTTTTCACTTCGCCTGGGGCACGTGAAAGAGGCTTGAACACTGAGACACACTTTGACCAGAAAAAAAAGAAATCTTAAAAAAAAAACAAAACCAGACATTGTCAATAAAATGGTGACTTTTTAGAGTTCTTTATCTTTTCCCCCTTTTTAAATTAAGACAACATGCAGCCTTAGTGGTGGAATCGGAGTGGGTGGAAAACCTTAATTAGAGCTGCATAGTTTATCTCCATGGTCACTGAGAGGTTCTCCCAGGCGTCCTCGGTCTACTGGTGGGTCTTAGCCATCCTTCTCTGATACGCAGCAGTTCCCAGTTCCCCTGAAGCCTCTCTGACCCTTCCAGCCTGCGCAGCCCCGCCTGAACATGCTGGTTATGTTAATGACGACACATCACCCCCCGCGGCCAGTTTTCCTTCCTGGGCCGTCCCACTCCCAGCACCTCTGCGGGGACAGGGACCTGGACCGCCCTCCTCTGTCCCCGTCAAGGTTGGCACGCCCCCCCCCCCCCAGCTGGCTTTCAGTAGCGTTTGATGACCGGTGGGTGGAATTCACATTAATTATCCCATCACTGCTGCATTTCGGGAGTTAGTTCCTGGTTCCTGTTACTATGGACTAAATGCCTGTCCTGATGGGACAGGTGGGCGTGGGGCGGAGGTGGGTGGTCTCAGAGCAGAGCGCTGCTCACCTCCCGCATGGCCAGGCTGACCCGGGTCGCGGTAGCACGGGGTGGACCCTGCGTCCGTCGTCCTCTGAGCCTGGGCAGCGCAGTCGTAGTCATTTCAGCAGCTGTTGCAGACTCACATGCATCATCGAAGGGTCACACTCCGGTGCATCTCTGAGCAGGAGGCATTTTACGCCCATCCAGGGCAGCGTTGAACTGAGAGCTGATGTGTATCAGAGAATGACGTGCAGTCAGAAGCGGGGCTCCTGATGCCTCATTTGAGGAAGCAGCTTTTATTGGTGTTAGAAAAAAAAGTTTTGAACCCCAGGAATATTGCTAGTACCAGCAGCTGAAGTTAGAATGCTGCCGTATTGAATCGTATTATTTTGAGCTACTGGGAACCTGCATTTTGGAAATATTTTAGGAGATTCTGCGATTTCTCCCAAAAGGTCCCTGTGGCCTTTCACCAGGGACCTGCTGGGCCTGACCTTGGCTGAGTTGTGCCCGTAGTCCGAGTGGGCAGTCCGTGGTCAGAAAGTCATGACATGAATTGTGCTGAGACCCAGGTGACGTCCAGGAAACGTGACGACGACCCCTGTGCCCGTCCGGGTCGTGGGCTCGGAGCTGAGCCTGCCTGGGGTCGCTACGCTTGCTTGTGTACGTGAAGTTCAGGTATAACTTTCCGGGTACGCTACAGTTTTATTCTCTTTCTTTTGAAAAATAAACTGGGCTTGTGGGATGATAAAGATGTGCCAGAGTGACTTTGATTTAAAATTAGGGGGGTGCAGGTTAGAGGCCAGGGGACCTGGTGTCCAGAGTCGTGGATTCTGGTTCCGACTGCGCTTGACACCGGCACAGTCACTTTGCATAAATGGACATTTCTTCTTCGAGGCTGACTTTTCTCGTCAGTGGAATGATGTCAGTGCGGGGCTCGGCTCTGATCAGCTTTCTGGCACGTTGACTGCCGACTCTGTACAGGCGCGATGCGGTCTGTCCCCTCTCTGCGGGGAAGCAGCGGCTGAGAGAAGCCAGGTAACAGCAGGACTGAGACACCCGACCCCCAGAACCTGCGGAATACTCAAGGTATTTTGAGTGATGCAGAGGAGTATTAAATTGTATTAAACTGAAAAACAAACTCGGATTATATAAGCACTCTCCACCCTCTGTCTTGTGTTGAAGTAGGACCATTTCTATTGCAGGTAGATTTCTCTACAGGAGTAATATCTTGAAATGTTTTTAGCTAGTCCCTAAGCAATCAGCTGACCCTGGGGCGGGGGCAGTCAGCCGCAAGGAAGGCTGCGGACCACCAGGGGAGGTGCTGGGGGCCTGGTGGGCTGCAGCCGGACCTTACAGCACTGTCTGCAGTCAGCTCCAGGTTCTGTTTTTGCAGAGTAACACTACATCTAGAACTTACATGATACTGGACGTGCCCCTGTTAATTTTCCTGCAGTATCGGTCCTGTCTCTCTACCCAGGCAGACACTCTGCTGACTAGCTCCGGGAGTTTCTAAAATAATTCTGCACAACCCTCGCCTTCTCCAGGCCCGTTGACTGATAAGCACTTTCCAGCAGCAAGCCCCTTGCTTGTGCGCTGACCGTCTCCTTGTTGGTGGGGAGGGATGAGGAGAACCAGGAGGGGTCAGGCTGTTTATTTCATCTTGACCCAAAGTGGCAGTCTCCTCCTTGACCCTCTCACTTTAAGCACGCCCGCAGGACACGTCGGTGGGCTCCAGAGTGGACCAGCACCTTCAACTCAGGATGCTTCCAGGGGCTGTTCCTTTGGGGCCATGCTGGTGGCGGAAGGCCTGCTGTGATGACCCCCTTGTTTCATGAGACCTGGGGGACCACACTCACGCACCAGGCTGGCTGATTTCTGGGGTTGGGGTGAAGAGGACAGAGTGAGACCCCCGGGAGGGTGGCACACGCCAGCCACGGGGCGACAGGGTGGGGGAGCGGAGGAGAGCAGTGGGTCGTCACTGTTGGCATTGAAGTGGAGTCTCACCCCGGGGAGCCCAGGCTGGGGAAGGGGAGAACACGCTTCCTCCCCACCCCGACTCCCGGCTCCAGCTCCAAGCGCCATCCTGCACGTCTTGAGACTGGCGTCTGGCGCTGCTTCTCTGCAGAGGCCCTGCTGCGTCCTCTTTGTGGGGCTGTGCGCGATACGTGTGCTCTCACCTTTCCCGCCCTTCCTCCGTGGCCCGGCTTGTAGGCGTTGCCTCCCGGTTGCTGGTTTGGTTTAATTCTGCACGAGTTGTAGCTCTGTCCACGCTCTGGGGTGTCAGGCTGATTGGGGCTGATGACTGTGGGGGGCGTTTGGGGGTGTGGAGGCCGCTGGCTGCATGGGTAAGTCTCAGTTCTCCCCAGATCCCAGTTTCCTAGTCTCCAGGCCAGGATCAACAGCTCACCTGAGGTTCGGGTGAGACAGCAGGTAATGCACGAGGGCCAGTGATTCTTGGAAGGTCCTCGGTGGAGCCCCCAGGGGCTGTCTGAGAGGCCACCGGGTCCCTGCCTTGGACTTTGAGCCGCTCTGGGAGCCCTGCATCTAGAATTGGTTTAGAGGCATCAGCCAGGACGTGGTGGAGGCATTTGGTGAACCTTGTTTCTCATCCTCCTCTTGCCTTCTCCCATCTGCTAAGAAGGTGCACGGATCATCTCTTTTAAAAATGATTTATTTATTTTAGTTGAAGTATAGTCAGTGTACAATGTTGTATTAGTTTCAGGTGTACAGCAAAGTGGTTCAGTGATACATGTATATGCTTTTTCAGATTCTCTTCCATTGTAGGTATTGAAATTGAATACAGTTCCCTGTGCTGTACAGTAGGTCCCTGCTGTTTATCTATTTTATATCTAGTGGTGTGTATCTGCTAGCCCCCGCCCCCCGCCACCCCCTTCCCCTTCAGTAACTGTAATTTGTTTTCTGTGTCTGTGAGTCTCTCATCTTATCAGGAAGCTTTGATCTCCCTCTCTGTCCTGTCCTCCGGTAACTGAAGTTGAATCATCACAGCCGGAGTCCACCCCAGCCTTCGCAGCACAAGGTGGGTGACTCACACTTCCGACCTCACCTGGAGCTGACGTTTCCCACTCAGCGACTCCACCGTGTACCTCGCCAGGCGCTGCGCTTGCTTCTTAGCTGGAAGGGCTTGGCTCGGAGCACCGCTCACTTCTAATTAGTCCCCTCCCTGTTAATTAACAGCATGCCTTTACTGGAAGCTGGGCTATGCAACCCCCGGACCTGGTGTCGCCAGGGTGCACAGCCAGGTAGAGGTTACACGGTGCATGGCCACCACACGGGCAGCTCCTGTTGCCGGGCTCTGGAGGACGGAAGGGAGAGCTCAGGGTTCGGCAGGAGAGAATTCGTAGTGAGGTCAGCCAGCATCCTAACCAGCCTAGAGATGTTCTGTTTTTCTCCTTGCAAAGGAGAAATTCCACTTGCCAGGGTGCTTTTAGCTGAGCCGTGCTAAACCTGCTCTGTGGGTATAAGCCCATGGCATCTGCTCAGAAGCCATCGGATGTTGCAGAGCTGTTCTGTCCCGGCCTCGCTGTGGGGCCAGAGCAAGGCTCACGCCAGGCACGTCCGGTGTCGGCATTTTTTCCAGGGATAGTGTGAGTTTGTGGTGCTGGTAAGGGATGTGGATGTGCAAACCACAGCTAAATGGGGAGGCAAAGAACTCTGGAGAGGGAAGTGGTGCTTCCTGCCGTATCTGAAGGGCCAGGCAAGATCCACTGTGAGTTCAGAAGCAGGAAACACTGGACACGTTGGGTGGAGAGTGAGGGACAGGTCGCAGCAGGCAGTTTGGGCCTAGTGGGTAAGAGCAGGGTTTAGCATCAGACTGAGCTGGGTTTGAAACTGGGCTTGGCCTCTTGCCACTGGTGCACCTTGGGCGAGAGCTACCTCACTGCTTTAAGCCTCGTTTTCCTTATCTTTAATGGGATAATAAGGCATAGCTCATAGGATTGTTTTGAGGATTAAATGAGATAATGTTTTTAAAGTGCTTACTATGAGGTCTGCCCAAAGCAAATGCTCTCTAAGTGGATGTAATTGTGAGCATTAGGTGAAGCCTAGCTTCTTGGGTTCTCATTTTGCGGCCAGGGCGGCCCCCCAGCCTCAGAGAGCCTGTGGGACCGAGGGGCAGACGGAGAGGAGACAGGTCTCTGCAGGGTTGTGGCAGCCGACTCAGCGCTGCACGTATGCCTGGGGCATCTTCCCACTGGGAAGAGGTTCTTTATTCTAAGTCACATGGGCAATGCCTTCTCTCTTTCACTCCCCAGGCTCACGGCTGCCACCTGGGCCGATCCACCTCCTTGGATCCTTCTGGAAGTAAGGGTGGAGGTGGCGGTGCGTGTGTGTGGGCAGGGGGAAAGAAAATCCACCTGTGTTCAGGGAGACACTCTCTTTCAATTCTTCTCTATAAAGGTCCACCAGCAAATTAGAAACTGAAATCAAAAAAGAAGGATAGGAAGGGACTGGCCTGTTTCCTGCCTTTTTGGTTTGCAGAGTGGTGACTGCTCTCTGTGAGTTCATGTTCTGAGTAGCAGACCCCCGGCTCTTTCTGCCACGTTTCCCTTTTCCTGCTTCTGAATAGGGGCAAGGGAATCAGAATGATTCTTTCAGACCACGTATTACTGAGGGGATGGAGGGGCACCTCCCAGCGAGGGGGTCTCCAGCCCAGAAGTAATCAGCCCATCCCTCTGGGCCGTAGAGAACAGCTCCTGGCGCTGGTTAGAGTGGACCCTCCAGGGCGTCTTGAAAGCCACGTCCAAGTCCTCTGGGTTGGAAGGGAGGGAAGTGTGTCCCGGCAGGGGCCAGGCCACAACACCAGGCAGCAGGTATTGGGGACCCTGGGACGGAGTCAGGGCGCCCAGAGGCAGGAGGAGGAGCCCTGAGGTCAGTGGGGCTGCTGCTCTGTCCTGGGAGCCTGGGATGAAAGGCAGTTCCGAGGGCAGTGACGTGGGGGCCGGGAGCGCGTCCCGGAGGTGCCTGGGATGGTCCACCAGGGCGAGGAGACATTAAGAACATTTTTACACTCCATTAGTTTAGGAGTATTGTTTTGCAAATACATAATACGACAATACTGTCAAACGTGTATATAACTTATAAATGATACATTATGTGTGTGGTACTTGCCCACAGGTTCGTTCCTGTCTGGAATGAGCTGTTTATGTTAGTAGATTTGGAGGCTGGGGACCCTGAGTGCAAGGCTGGTGGACAAGCTCGGCCCGTGGGCAGTGCCAGAGTCTCCAACCAGGCAGCCTGGTGTCGGGGTGGAGAGGTCCCCAAGGTCGCTTTGGCCCCACACGTGGTCCTGCGTGCACAGTGACACCCACTGGTCTTCTTTCCACGCCTCAGTCACAACACCCTGAGGATAAAGCACTTGGCATGTGACAGAGGCTGACTCAAGAGCTGGTGCGGAAGAGATACTGGCCTTCCAGAAAATTCTGCGACACCTGCCAAGCCCTGCTCTGCAGCTTCCGGGGCGTGTGGTTTAGGGAGCTCGAGCCCTCTCGTTTTGCGCATCTTCACGCTGTTTAACGTCTCAGCCCTAAACTAGCCAGTGTGCCGTGTGCACTCAGCAAGGCTGCCGCTGGAGCTGCAGTGGGTACTTGTCTCCCTTCAGAGACGCAGGTGGAGAAAGTCGGAAGGAGAAGACTGTCTGCAGGAGGCGGGGGGATGGGCTGGGGGCCTTCCGCTCGCACAGTGGCTTTGCGGGTCTTCCGTTGAATTCTGCAGAACCCCCTCCACATCTGCCCTGTGTTGTGAGTCCTCACATCTGCCCCAGTATGACCTGGAGGCAGACACACCATGTGACACTAGGAGGCAGGGACACGGAGGGCCGTCCCGGGTGCAGGCTGCCACCGTGCGCACAGGGAGTGAAACTCAGGAGGGAACTGGGAATGCGGTGCTGAGCCGGGGGATGTCTGCAGTGTTCCTTTGCACGTCTTGGAGAGCATCTGAAAACTATGAATAAGAATCCGGGCGCAGTGCAGGACGGTGTGTTTACCCAAGAGACAAGACCTCAGTTTCTGCTCTGTTAGTGCAGCTAATCCCTGGACCCAAGGTGAGCTGTGCCCGCCGTCAGAGAGCCGATTGCTGCATGGAGAGGAGCGGGCTGGCTCCCCACCGCGGGGCTCCGTCGTCTGCCGCTTCCTGGCTCCACGGACACCGGAGGTTTTCTTCCGCAACCACCCTTCTGGCCGTGCTGGCGCACAGGGTGGAGATGCCCCGGGAAATTGATTGCTGCCCCTTGAATGGTCCCCTTTGTCACTCACAGGCATGTCATTGTGGTGTGTAGGGCTGCCTGACCTGGTCTCGCCTGAGGCCACCCTCCTTCCTGCCTGCTGCTGCCCCCAACAGCATCTCAGAGCTGGGCTGGCCTGCAGATCTCCGTGGTGTATGAGCCTCTCCTGGACTAGCAGACACGTCTTGGCAGGCTCTCTGTCCTAGTCCACAGCTCTCGTGACCAAATGTCCACCGGGGTCTGTAGAGTGAAATACACCCTGCCATCCAGAGGGTGACTTCTGTCCCGACTGCGGAAATTCTCATTTCCACTGTCCCGGTGTTGCATGAGCCTGAGACTCTGGACCAGGCTTCGACCTGTCTCCTTCCACTCTAAGATGAAATGATAACCAGTGCCTCTGCCTTGTTTTAACAAATGTTGTTGATTCTCAACATTTATTTTAAGCTTTTGTCATTTTGAAATTTATTTTTTTAATACTTCTCAACAACCCCCCCATACATTTGGTAGGTGGGAGCACGACATGAATACTTTCTATTTTAATCGTGTTTGCCGGCTGGGGGCTCGTGCTATAGTTATCTAAGAAGAGCTTAGTTCCTCTGCAAGCTTGTGAGCTTGCTGATGCTGGAATCTGTGCTTGGCTTGGCCCTTTTCCCCTCCTGTGACTTCTTATGCAGTGCGTAGTATCAGTCAGGGTGGATAATGCCAACATCCTAGATGGAAGAGACTGGGATTCTGACCCACTGTCCGGCCACTGCTGTGTTATTTGGAGACCTGGGAGCCTGTCCAGGATGCTTCTGGGTCTGGGCAGGATGTCAGGGCTGTCAGACAGCTTGCACCTGGAGTCTGAGAAACCCCCTCTGCTGCTGGACCCCTTGGCATCGGCCCCCTGTATCCTTTGGACCCTCTGCCTTAAATGCTCAGAAAGACATTCCTTAAGCAACCCCCTACCCGTATACCCCAGGGAAAGCTCTTACGGTTGTTCTGGCCCAAGAGTGATAGGACGTCAGTCTGCACAGAGAACCCCTTGCCAGTCTTGGAGTTTGGGGAATAACCTTGCTTGGGTGGGCTCACCTCGGGTGGCCCGGAAGGCCCTGCCCTGCAGCACCCTCTGCCTTCACTGTGGCCTGTGAGGAAGCCTCCTCCCGCCATTTGTTGCCCAGAGATCATAAGAATGGCCACCAAACCCCTGAGCTTGGATGTCCCTTTCAGCCTAAGCAATGAGGGCAACATTTTGGACAAGGTACATCACAGAACCATCCTTGGGGATTTGGCCAGGGGTAGGACGGCCCCGGGGAGGCCCTTAGGAAGGCTGGACGTTTAAAGTGTAGGCGACAAGAAACCTAATGAGCATGAGGGGTTTTCTGTAATTAAATAATAGGAACCCATCCCTCCCTTCTCTCGTAGGTCCTGATGTTGGCCACTGACAGGGCTGTATCCAGCTCTCCACCCTCTCCCTGTCCCCAGCCACCCCAAAGGCTGAGCTCCTGTGGAATCTGGGTGCCTTTTCTAAGTTTCTGAAATAGTAGCACAGCGCTGCTGGGATCACCCACAGCTGTCCTTGCACTGCGTCTCCGACTTGTAATAGCGCTTGGTAATTACACGGTGCTCTCTGTCCGCAGCCCGTAAACACGCGGTCGGTTAACCCTGACTCTCCCGGCACCGCTGCAGAGAGAGGGAGAGCCGGTACCTCTGGTTGCATCTCACTGAGGCATTCTTTCCTGTATGTGGTAGACACAGGTACAGTAACACCTGATCTTACCAAGCACCCTCCGCACCGCCAGGTGAAAAACCCAGTCTCCGTAGAAGCAGGAGGGAAGGATGCACATCCTGATTTCGGCTGGCAGGTCCTCCAGCCTCCATGGTGCAGCCAACTCTTACTGTTTTGATTACTAGTTAGATTGCTAGAACCAGCAGAAAACACTGTGTTGAAAGATGCAGAATTTTGTTCCTGACGTGCACACTCTGCTGCCGACATTTAAACAGAGAAAGCCGTCACTGCTTCTTTGGCAGTTATTGGTGGCTTTTCTTTCTTTTTAAAAAAATAAGTTCTTCTTAAGATCTGTTTTTTCTCCTTTTACATCCTGAAAAACAGAATGCCAAATAACTTTGAAATTTATACTAGGAAATTTCAAAAGCTGGACTGGACTCTAAAGAGACTTACAGAACAGAGCAAAATACTGATTGTTCAGTTTTAAATTTCTTTAGCCATAGCTTTAATACACTGCTTCAGTTAAGCAACACGATTTTAATTTATTATGCAAACGTAACAATTATTCCATTAAAAACATGTTCGAAAGATTGCATGCTTTGTTCCCACAGCACAATAAATGGTGTTGAATGTTCTGTTTTTGTTTTCTGATTTCCTTATTTTGTCTTTAATGACAACCCATTTAAATAAAAGTTAAAGTAGCAGAATAACGTGATAATGTGTCTTCACTGGATAATTTAATCCTTGGATATAATGAGTTCAACTGAGAGATTTCATTAGAAACAGCAAGGTGCCTGAGTAGCCAAGCTGAGATGTTTTTAATCACAGAATTATAGTAATTATACAAATCCCAAGATTTTTTGTCACACAGAAAAGGCTTCCAGGGCTAACCATGCCCTTTAAACTGAGCACTAATAACCAGGTATTGTTCTAAATTATAGGAGAGAGAATCTTCAGGCCAAAGGAAATTTCGAAGAGAATGTTACGTGTTGAATTTGAAAGGAAGATTGGGAAATAAACTCTTGTGCTACCACAGTGGTATCTGTACGTGGCCAGCGACACAGAAGACGAGCTCTCGTGTGTGGCTTTGGTGCATAGTGGGTGACTGCTGAGATTGTCACTGAGCCTGTATACTGTGTTTTCAGCCCAGGGAAGCTGCTGGAAGGGTCATCTCTGCCTTCTCCCAGGGGTCCTGTAGTTGCTAATTGACTGGGGTCCCTCCAGTCAGTAGGGGACAGACAGACCAGCAGTCAATGAGATGAGAAAATCTGGATTTCTGGGTTGGGTGAAGACTGTGTAAAGAGTGATTTATGATGATGGGGATTATTTAAAATGTCACGTTTTTATAAAATGGCCAGGACACAGAATCCTCAGGGAGCTTGTTTAAGAGAAGTGGTCTAAAAAGATTTTATAAAAATCTCCCTAAACAAGAAATCTTATTTGATCCATTTATCATTCCTTCTTTCTTTCTCTTCTCTGGCCCAGATGGGCAGGGAGATGAGGAAAGGGGATAAGGAAGGGAGGGCACTGGAGAAGGGCTGTCGGGACAGGCATAGGAGGGCTGAGTGCCCAGGGAAAGGCAGGGGTGGGTCAGAGCCAGGTGGCGCCTCAGTTGTTTGGGGGAGTGGAGTGGAGGGGCAGAGCGTGTGTGGAAGGCCCTGCGGTCTGACTGGGTATCTCTGACGAGCAATCAGGACAGGGATTTCTCCCAGAGGCTGGATGTTTGGGGTTTGAGTCCCCACAAAGCCAGATTTCTGGTCTCTGTTCTCCCAGCCCCGTCCTTTTCTCTGGTCAGCTCGTCACCCCGTCTGCAGGCACAACTGGAAAGTCGACCAGTAGACCCTCCCCAGACTCATTGTGAATAAGTTGTCATCCATATTTATCATTTGCACTTTTGAGTCTTCAGGTGCTCCCGCTGCCCAAAGCGTGAGGACGTCCTGAGCCAGCCTTACGCCCGGCCGCGCGGGGTGGTGGGGGGCGCCCTCGGTAGCCCAGGGTGTCCCACTGTTTGCATCCACCAGTGCCAGCCGGCCTGGTCTGCAATTTCATCGCCATTAAAATTTTGCTTTTTTCCGTTTAAAAACCATGTAAATCATATGTGCGATTGTGGAGCATTTGTAAGGTAGAGAAAAATACAGAGCAGCAGAAAATCACCATGACTCCTTCCACCAGAGAGAATCCACATTTTGCCATATTTTCTTCCAGTCTTTTTTCTGCATCCATTGTGCATCGTTGCACTCTGATTTACAAACATTAAAGGCTATTTAATCACGTCTATAAACCCCACAGGAGTCTACTGAATATTGATGGCCGCGCAGAAGTAATGGTGTTATTATCCTGAGTAAGTGTTGTCATCTGGTCTCCTCGCAGGTCCGCACAGCGCTGCTGTCCGTCCACAAGGCTATGATGGGAATGCGTGTGAAACCTTGGAGGGTTCCCCTGACTCGTCGCCTTTGCCCGCAAGTTCATCCTTTGAAAGTCGGGAAGCCGCGCCCGGTGGTGCCGGACTCACAAGTGCAAGACGCGGTGTAGACGGAAATGGATAGAGCGGCTCCGGGTGTCCCACCCGCGTGCTGCCCGTAGCCTCGTACAGGGCCGCCCGTGGCCGGCTGGGCGTCCTGGGATGATTGCTGCTGGTGCTGCCGCAGGGCCGACTCCGGAGTGAGGATGGCTCGCCGGGGGCTGCTGGCCTGGGTCTCGCGGGTGGTGGTCTTGCTCGTGCTCCTCTGCTGCGCCGTCTCCGTGCTCTACATGCTGGCCTGCACCCCGAAGGGCGACGACGAGCAGCGCGGGCTGCCGCGGGCCGGCGGTCCCACCGGGAAGGAGGCGGCCCTGCAGGGCTGGGAGGAGCAGCAGCAGCGCGACTACATCGGCAGCCTCAAGAGGCAGATCGCGCAGCTCCAGGAGGAGCTGCAGGAGCGCGGCGAGCAGCTCAGGGTCGCGCAGCGCCTGGCGGGCGCCCCCGGGAGGGCCCAGGCCGACCTGCTGGCCTTCCTGCGCTCGCAGGTGGACCGCGCCGAGGTGCACGCCGGCCTCAAGCAGGCCACCGAGTACGCCGCTGTGCCCTTCGACAGCTTCACCCTGCAGAAGGTGTACCAGCTGGAGACCGGCCTGACCCGCCACCCCGAGGAGAAGCCTGTGCGGAAGGACAAGCGGGACGAGCTGGCGGAGGCCATCGAGTCGGCCGTGGGGGCCCTCAACAGCCCGGCCGAGGGCAGCCCCCACCAGCGCCCCTACACGGCCGCGGACTTCATCGAAGGTTGGCGCGCTTGCGCGGCGGGGTGGAGGGTAGCCGGACAGGCGGCGGGGTCCCCGCGGGATGGCGATGGCACGTGGGCAGCTTTGGGTGGGCCACACCGAGGGCAGAAAGTGGCTTTTCGTTTCTCAGAAACATCTGCTTCCACTTAACTTCTCATGGAAACTGCAATCACTGAGTGGACAGGT
The DNA here is from genome assembly GCF_048564905.1 of Vicugna pacos. NCBI lineage: Eukaryota > Metazoa > Chordata > Mammalia > Artiodactyla > Camelidae > Vicugna > Vicugna pacos. Next base: position 2,489,988 of record NC_133012.1, on the reverse strand, counting down.
TCATTGTTTCTTGGCAGAAGGTCGAACTTCTTGCTCTTAATTTAAAAAGAAAGAAAACAAGACGTGAAATATTGAAACCCAAAAAGAGTGTGATAAGTACTTTACTTTAATGCCTTCTGGCAGGCCTGTCTAGAGACAGCCCATTGTCAGGCCCAGGAAGACGAGGGCCTGTAGCAAACACGGACCACTCACATTGGCCCAGGGCTGTTCTGGGAAATTTACCTCCACTCGTGACCCCTTTGAGGGACGAGGGGACAGAGGTTTGGATTAACTGAGTAAATTACCTAAGGTTAGCAAGTGGCAGAGCTGGGATTTGAACCCGGAAGCCTGATTCCAGAGTCTTCCTTCACCCTCCCAGACACGTAGCTTGTCCACCGCCCTCCACACCCAGCTCCGCACTTGGGTTCTGTAACCCCCATCTCAGCCTGCAGGCAGGACAGACTCTCCAGTCACATCTGAAACCCTCCCGCTGCTCTTTACGCCTGTTCTCTTTGGACACTTTACTGTCTTAGGATTTTTTTCCCCTCTTTATGTGAACCATAGCTTCGTGCAATTTGGATATGTCATCATTTTTGATATGCCTAGAGCTATCTTTCACAAGATCAAACTTTTGTTGTGGCAACTGAAAAAAAAAGAAAGCACAACTTGAGAGTCGTGAGTTAAGTTTTATTTGGGGCAAAATGAGGACTGTAGCCCGGGAGGCAGCCTCTCGGACAGCTCTGAGGAACGGCCCTGAAGAGGTGGGGGGAGGTCAGTACGCGTGTGATTCTGGTGAAGGGGGGGGGTCTTGCGGTCAAGCACACGTTCTGGCAGAGGCTGCTGCTGGTCACGAGGAGCAGATGTGCCCGTTAATGATTTTAGTGCTTTTCTAGATATGAGGAGATGCAAGAATCTGGGCCCATAGAATCTTCTCTTGAAAATATCTGACTCTCTGAAGGGCTGCTCTGCCAGTTTTTCCCTGCGTACAGAGCGCCTCGTTCCTGGTCTCCACCCTGATCGTCTTTCCTTGCAGGGTGCGCTGAAGGTCAGTAGGTGCAGTGACCAGGGACTTCGTCCTTGTAGAGGCAGACAGCGAGTAACAGTTTTTCGCCCACAGGCATCATGATCTTTTTTTTACTTTAACTCATTTTTATGGGGTGTCAAGGCATTGAGCGCAGTGGGCAGCCAGCAAGTGCACGCCCCAGGTGAGCGCTCAGTATGAGCTGAGGAGATCGGGTCCCGCCACACCCCCGTCTCACAGAGTTGCTGAGGCATTTCCACAAATACTAGCTCACTAGCTGACCCAGGGAGAGCCATGAACATCCTTCAAAAGGAAACCCTGGTTCCCCTTGCCCTGGAGGACGCTTGCCAGACCTGCCCACACACGGAGCAGTTTCAAGAGAACGTGATGACAAATCAGGGCCTGCCCTTTGGAGCGTTCCCCTTGTGCTTTTTAATCTGCGTTTACGTTTGAAGTCTGTCTGCTTTTCTGTGTACAGTATCTTAATAGAAAAGCCCTCTGGTCCTCAGTCAGCAGTGACAGCCCTGTGCAGCCTGCAGCCTGTGCGTTAGGGCAGCTCAGTCCACACGTGCCTTCCAAATTTGGGGAAGGTCTAGGCAGCTGTTTCCATATGATGAATAAAAAGACACAAACACTGTAAGTATGTTTATACATATCTAACTGTCATGCACATAGTTTATCTTGTTTCATCATTCTTATCACACAAGATTGTGGAGGCAGTTTTTCACATGCTCAGGAAACGGGGCGTCCTGACAGAGTCTGCTGGTCCGGGCGCTGCGGGAAGGCGGAGTTAAACTCAGCGGGAGGGGTACCTGTCAGACGGTGATGTCTCAGAACAAAGCGGGAGTCCATCGCTAGGACAGTTCTGCCGCTGACTGGATGGCCACTTGGGCAGGAGGTTACAGTTCGTGAGTCTGGCATCAGAGAGGTGGTTGGTTGGACTGATTACATTTGAAGACCTTTTTGATCCCAGTTCGAGAGTCTTTGAGCTACACGTGGTGAAGGAGGAAGAAGGGGAGGGGAAGGGGCTGATGTAAAATCTGTTTTCTGTAGTATGTGAGAGCAAGTGATGGGACCTTGTAAGGGTAAGGTGGGTCTTTAAAATAATGTATTTGGGTTGCAAGCATAGCCTCCAAGAGATTGACTTTGTGTTTGGGAGTCGTTAGCCCCACCATGGGAGTGGCTGAGTAGAAGTCCACGGGGGAGCGTGGGCTCCCCCCACTCCGAGAGCTGTAACCAAAGGCCGCAGCTCCGGACCAGTGTGATGAGGATGGGGAATCTCTGTGTTTAAACAAATAATGATAGATGCCCTCGGAGTGCTTCCGGATGGTAACTGTTGTGCAGACTTGAAGCTGGTTATGGGGCGGGTGTCATGAGAACACAAGCAGGGGGCTGCGTGACTCTGACCAGACCCTCCAGCTCCTGGGGACTGGGGCTCCTCGTCTGTCCCTAAGAGGTTGACCGATGTCCCCCAGGAGCCCCCCGGCCCAGCCTGCTGCAAAATACAAAGCACTGCTTCGAGTGTTTTCCTCCTGGCTCTGCCCAGCGCCCACCCCTGAGGGGTGCTCTGCTCCGCAGGCGGGCTATCTGCAAGGTCTGCTCTGACTGCGCCGCTTTCTACAGTTCAGTGGAGCTTGCGGAGGGGAAGCGCCTATGGATGACCGTCCAGTTTATTACCTGTATTGATTTAATTACTATCTGGCTCTGAAGCCTAAAGGGAACAACATTTGCCCCAGTTTCCCTTCCCAGATGTTTCCTTGGCTCTGATTTTCGCATTGAATTCTCACATAATAACAGGATTTTTTGTTGTTACTAACAACCATCTGGGAAAGGAAGATAAAGCAGAAAAGCGCAGTCAGACCCCGTGCCCGAGGAAGCCTCGTCACACGAACAGAAGAGCCCTCGTTGTGCTCGCAGTTTGGTTTCCCCTTCACGACGGGACACACAGGCTCCTACTGAAGTGTCCGTGGCACAGCTTTTGGCCACCGGCCCGGCCAGCTCCCCCTCCTCCAGCTTTTGCAGGGTTAGTGGTGGTAAGAGCGGGTCAGATACCAAAAGACTTGATTTGGGGGTGAGATGGAGCCAAACCATGAGCCACAGGAAAGTGAAGGTTTGGATGGTGCCCTGAGGTGTGTTTTAAAACAAGGGGATGCGGAACAACAGTGAAACCTTCATGACTGCTGCCTTGTAAGCCCCAGCCTCCTGCCTGGCAGCCGAGACCTCATGCTTCTGGGAGGCTGAGGCGCCAGGTGAGATCCTGAGTCCTCTCCGTCCATTGCCGGCTCCTCAGCATAGCCTCTAAGGGACCCCCTGCAACCACGTCAGTAAGTAAGGTTTTTCACGTGAGTCAAGTCCCAAGTCCGGTCCCAGGTCCTGGTGCCGGGAGGGCCAGGTGCCGGGGACTGGGATGCTCAGCTTGCATTTCAGCGAGATGCTCCTTTGCGACTTGGGGAGAAAAGGCGAGGCAGGTGTTAGGATATGTCTCCGGGCGTCTGGGGATCGCGGGGCAGATGAGGGAGAGCGGGGAGTCTGCGCAGTGGGTGGCTGTGGAGGGAGGAGTGGTTCAGGGAGACTGCTGTGGCCACACAGACGGAGGACTTCAGGTCCTGAGCTGGGCCTCAGTTCTCAGCCAGCATCTCCCGGGAGGTGAGGGCGGGAGAACTCAGGACAGCTCTTCCGACCTGCCCTCACGGCGCGTGCGCCGAGGGACCACACTGGTTCACCATCAGGTTCCGAGCAGGCCTGCAAGATACTAGGTTCCTCTGTCACCCCACCCCGACCTCTGTCCTGGTTCCTTCCTTGAATCTCATTTGTTTGCTGATGCTTTAAGGGCCTTTAAGGAGAAGAAATACTTTTGATTCCAAAATCAGAGCTAAGGGCACCGTAGAGGGAGTTCTTCTGGCGGGAGGTGAGAGGGACTGTAGCCTCAGTGCGATTCCATGGGGCGGGACCCCAGCCCTTCTTCAGGGCGGGGCGAGGAAGAGCCTCCTGCCAGGATAGGTGCGCTGCTGTCTCAGGATATCCTGAAAGCCTCAGTAAGTTTTGAACAAGGGACCCTGCATTTTCATCTTGCTCTGGGCCCTGCAAGCTAGGCAGCTGGCCAGCCTCCAGGGCAGAGAGGACAGAGGAGGAGAGACAGGGAGACGGGATGAGGATGCTGTGCAGCTCGACAGTCGCTCAGGGCCAGCCCCGGGGACCCCCAGGGGTCTGCCTGCACAGACGGGTCCCCTAATGGACATATGTACTGTGTGCATGGCGTATTTTGTAGCAAGACTGCAGAAGCTAGCGAGGCTTACCTTGTTTTATGATAAATTTGTAGTTAGTGTTTTTATTGGACTCATTCAAAGCAATTTAGTTCCCAGGGAATTTTTTTTTTAACTGGGATATCACTGTTCTTCCTGCCTCCCATTTCCTGGTAAGAATATGCTATAAGAGACAACATGTGATGCTATGGGTGTATCTAGGACAGAGGAACTTGGCCACTTTGAGCGGGAGTAGTGAGCAGAGGTCGGATTCAGGGAGGACCTCACACGTCGGAAGGACACACACTCTGTGGGAGTGAGAGGCGGACCTCCCGGGACTGGGGCAGCCCCAGCCTGTCACCCACGTTGGGTAGAAAGTGGTGTTTGCAGAAAGGATCTGTAGGTTTTTAACAAGATCCTGAGTTTGTCCTCTGGGGGACTCTGAGATGAGGTCCTGAGATGCCAAGGCTTCATCAAGGTGTGGACGGGACACCTGCTGTGTGTGCAGAGCATCCCCCACTGTTTGAAGGGCTGGGGAAGGATGGAGCCAGGCCTCAGGCCTGAAGGACCTGATGACCCACATGAGGAGACAAAGCTCTGAGTGACTGAGAGTCAGAGGTGGGAACCGGCTCTTGGCGCGTGGGCCTCAGAACTGGTGCGTGGGCACCACTGGGGGGTCTGGGGAGACATGGGAGGAGGTGGGACCTGAGCCATCTGGGAGGGGAGAAGGGGTTACTCGGGGGGAGCAAGGTGTGGTGGATCAATGGCAGGGAGTGGAAAGCCAACTGACTTGGGAGTAAGATTAGGGTGTGGGGTTAGGGTGGAGCCCAGCCTAGCCAGCGGGCAGACCTGAGTCACTAAGAATGTAGGACATGTGGACCTGGGGGGCCGGGCCAAAGGGTTAGCTCCTAGGATCATCTGGATCTGCATTCGGATGGTCTCTCCTTCCTGGAGGCAGTGAGCTCAGCTCTGCATCTTGGAGGTCCCCGTGGTCAGAGCTGGGGACGTTGTGGTCAGATAAGGACCCTGTGATCAGGGCTGGGACCTTGTGGTCATATAGGGGCCTTGTGATCAGATGGGCACCCCATTCATATTGGGAACCCTTGTGGTCAGATTGGGAACCCATGGTCAGGGCTGGGAACTTTGTGGTCAGATAGCCGCCCCATGGTCTGATTGGGAACCCTCATGGTCAGACAGAGACCCCATGGTCAGGGCTGGGGACCCTGTGGTCAGAGATGGGAACCCTCTTGGTCAGAGCTTGAGATCCCCGAGGTCAGAGCTGGGGACCTCGTGGTCAGATGAGGACCCCGGGGTTTATTCCAGCTGATCTGTGTCTGAGCAACAGGCCCTGTTCCTGACATTTCGCAGACTCTGGTTCATCAAGTGCCCCCGTCCACCGCTGATGGGGACGCTCGTTATCTCCGTTCGGCAGTGTGGAACTCGGAGGTTACGTCGCGCCCTCCAGGCCACTCGGCTGGTGCGTGACCAGCCCAGATTCCCGGCCACAGGGTCTTGGCTCCGCAGCGCGCAGCCTCTCACCTCTCAGGGTCTCTGACACATACACTAGTTCCAGATGATGTGGGGAAATCTTCTAAAACCACGTCCACGGTGTGGGGACCCTTGGGAGAGGTCCTACACTGGTAACTTGTGTACTTTTTCTGGGGAGGAAGTTTTTGTAGGAAGAGAAGGGAGAACACGAGCCCCGGAGGGAGGTGGGCAGAAAGAGGGAACCAGGAAGAACACACAGGGCTAGGCACCTCCAGCACAAAAAACTTTATTTGAACTGCTCAGACCTGCATTTCTCCTGAGACGGCTACAGCATCATGGAAAGGGGTGGGGCAGGGAGCTGAACGCATCTGGATAGAACATGGGGTCCGTAGTTACTTTAGATTCCCTGACAGGTGACCCCAGCACCTGCGTCATCTATAAGCCTGGTTTTGGTGATTGCTTTGTGTCTTGGTTTTTTCCTTGCCTTTTCTGAGCCTCATAACCTTTGCTGAACCTTTTGTAGCTCGTGAAGACTGAGATTAATAGTGCACACGTTTTCCTCTTCCAGGCCGTGTGTGTGTGTGTGTGTACACGCAGGGCGAGTGAACCTAGGCAGGAATTGGGCGGGGCTTGAGGCTGGTTGTTGCCATGGTTACCCTCTGTGCATCCCGGGCTTCCTTGCGTTAGGGTGGCGGTGCTCCCGCCTGAGCGCCGTCCGCTCAGCCCTGTACCTGAGGTCTCCCCTTTTCTCCACACCCGGAGGTCATCTTGTGCTCCTGCCCTGTCCCACCCCAACAGCTCTGCTGTCACTTCTTATTCAAGCTTGTTGGCTTAGCTGAGCAGGGCAGTGGGGAGTGGGGTGGCCTCTGATGTTCTGATTTAATCTTAGTCCTCCCGTGGCTCTGGGCCGTGGGGTATCCTGTCCCACCCCAGGAATAAGGGTTTTTATGCCTTCCTCCTCCAACTGCAATGGCCTTTCACCAGTTCCTTGAGGGTGAGAATATTTGTTGCACTTTGCCCAACAGTAAAGTTTCTGTTCTGTAGAAGGGGGCAGGAGGCGAGGGCCCGTCTCCCTCCCACACAGCTGCTGTCCCCCCCGCAGACCTGCACCACGTGGACACTTCTGAGGCTCTTTCTGACTTTCTCTGAGTTCCCTGTGAGGTTCCTGGAGGAAGAGCTGCAGGAGGGTCAGACATCTCCACGTCTGGGGACCCCAGGGGCTTCCGTGTCCTGCCAGCCTGCCCTCGGCCTTCTTCACTTCATTAGTTTCTCCTTTCTTGTGTACAGAGGCACCTGCCCCACTGCACGGACCCTCCCGTCTCTCCTCACATTTAGGGCCAGCCATTTGTGCTGTGACTTCAGCTCTCCACCAAGTTCGGAAAAGCCTTGCACTTGAAATTAGGCTGGCTCTTTTTCGTTGTAAGCGACACGTCTTCAAGCCCATTATATCCCGGAGTGGAAGCAGCGTGTTAAACCGCTTCTCAAAATAATCATTTAAAATCTATTGATTTACTTTGTCTGCATCCATTTCTCTGTAAATCAGTAATATCTTCTCACAGTCTAGTTTCAACCAAAATGCACAATCCAGCGACGTCAAAGAGCTGGATTGCCTTGCGTTCACTCACCTGTGGGATCATTGTGACCTCCCACGTCCTCTGAGCAGAACCCTCGAATCCCGTGGTCCCTGCTCTATGGCCACGAGTCAGAGATGACACCGTTGCTTAAAACCTACCTTGTACCATATATCTATTCTTTATTTGAGCTTTAATGTTTCAGTGTTGGGCATTTGCATTTCGTCTCTCAAATGCCGTATCATCATACAAAGTAAAATTACTATGACAGTTGGTAATTTCCAAGCACACTTCCCCATACTGGTGGGTTGAGCCACCCCTGTCTTCCTCATTGCCAGGATTTGGGGTTATTATTTTCCATCCCTTTCTGCCGTTCACGTTGGTCTGCCTAGAATCCCTGTCTCCCTCACTCTGGTCCTGATAGGAGTCCTGGGTGAGCTGGCTTCGGGGAGTTAAAAGGGAGGAGGGGGAAGGGAAAGGGGGAAAGGTATCCTGTACGTCAAACATCCACCTACGCCCTGCGTCCCACCCCGTCCACCCCTGCCCTGCAGGCCTGGAGACATTTTGGTGGCTGAAACTGGCTCCCACGGCCCCCCGTCTTTGTCACCGCTCTGCACAAACCCTGCTTTAGGAACTAAAGCCAAGACTTGAAAACCCCAGGAGGCCCTGCTCTCTCATTGGCATCCTGTCCTGATGCTTCCTGGGGCTCTGTCCCAGGCAATTGTCTGCCTGCCTGCCTGGCTGCCTGCCTTCCTTCCTCCTTCCTTCCCTGTAGCCTGTGCCCCCCCACCCCCACCCCCAGGAGCCCTCGACGGTGACCTGCGGCTCCCTTGTCCCCTGCCTCTGGGGAGGAATGGTCCTGCTTCCTGTCCAGATGCTGTGCTGGCTTGTGGAGCCGTAACGGTGCCTGGGCTTCACAGTGGTGGGCTTGGGTCTGTGGACAGCACGTAAGTGCATTGCCACAGGCACGTGATGGGTTCCAGAGGTCTCTGTGGGCTGCTCTGAGCACGTCCCCACAACAGATCACATCGTTTCTATGCTTTCTGAGTGATTTACACTTAAACTTTTGAACACAACCCATTTGCAAATAGAGGACCCCCCACCCCGTTTCCTCTGCACCATGGACGTCTCTGTGGGCAGCCACCAGCCTTTCTCTGCACCCCGAGTCGGACTCTGTCTGATTCCCTTGGGGGAAGGGAGCACATGGGTGGCAGTGAGGAGGTGATTTTTTGTTTTGCTTCCGTTGTAAGCAAGGAGAGGGGTCTGTGACACGGGCCTCCTCTCTCTCCGTCTGTTTGCACTGGGGCTGCTGAGCGGAGGGCGACGTCCACAGGGAGGTGGGGTTGTTTCTGTTCAGCGCGGGAGGGCTGCTGGGCCTCAGCCCGGATGTCTTCCTTCTCGTTACAGCAGCTCCTACAGCTGAAGTGGGGAGGGGTCAATAGCAGGAAGGGGGCTCCCCCGTGGGAACACCCGCCCTCCTGCTGCCCCAGCCTCCTGTCTGCTGTGGACATAGACGAAGGGAGGAAAAGACTCTTCCAACCTTGGGGGTTCCGTGGGTTTACCAATTGGCATGGAAAATGCAATTTTGAGAGGTGACTTCATGTGAAAGTATATGTGGGGCGGATACTGATGTTAGAGAACAGAGCCAAGGGGAAATGAAATCACAGGAGGTGGTAATTAGGTGAAGCAGGACTTGAAACAGCACAGCTTGTTAAATGTAGGAATAGCTGGGTAGTGGGAGACTTAAGCTGTGAGATTTTTAAAGACTTGGATATTCGGGGTCTGTTTGTCCTTTGGGCAGGCCCCCATGCACCCAGCCTCACCCGTGCTGGGGGTGGACAAAGTCACACATACAGTCTCTGCCCTCACAGAGCGATGACAGCACAGGGTCACACTTTAATCAAGTGGTGCAGAGAAGAAGGATCAGCGGTAGAGTGGTACAGTCAGAAAGGGCATCACAGAGAAGGGTTTTGAAGGATGAGTAGGAGTTGGCTCAGGCCAGGGATGCGTGTGTGCTGTGGGGAGGGGAGTACTTTAGGCAGCAGGAGTAAAATGGGTGAAACGTGGAGGCTTGTCAGAGCCCGGTGTACTCCGAGCTACGAGCAATCAGGAAACGCTGGGTCGGGGTCCTAAGAGCATGGTAGGCCTGGGTGGGAGGAGGGGTGGCAAGAAGACATCCCTGAAGGATTAGGCAGGACCAAGACTCTCCAGGGTTCATGTGCATTTTAAGGTCTCGGGTTCATCTTGCCCAGCATCTGGCACTACTGACCAGTTTGGGTAGCTGTTATGTGGGTTTTCCTGCCGGGTCACTGTGATAGCAGAGCCGAGGGGACGTTCCAGTGGGTTGAGAGCAGAGGCAGGTTGGGGAAAGCGCTGGGCAGTTCCTCAAAATGTAAACCAGAGAGTTGTCGGATGACCAGCAGCTCCACTCCTAGGCAGAACCCCGAGAGAAACAAGAGCCAACGTTCACACAAAAACTTGTTCACAGATGCTCAGGGCGGCCTTATTCACAACAGCCAAATGGTGGAAACAGCCACATGTCCATCAGTGGACGGGCTGATAAACAAAGTGTGACTTACCCGTATAAAGTGACTGACCATAGAGACTGCGCAGTGCTTCATTCCACTTGTAAGAAATGTGCAGAACACGCAAGTCTTTTGGGACAGAAAGTAGATTCTCGGTTGTCTAGGGCTCCAGGTGGGTGGGGATGAGGAGTGACTGTTGGTAGGTTCAGGGTTTCTTTTTTAGGGAGAGCAAATGCTTATCTTAAGTTACTTTCTGGTGATGATGGCACGACTCTGTGACTGTAGTGAAAAAAAAAAAAGGAGTCGATTCACACCCTTGAAATGGTGAATTGTTTTGGTATGTGAATTACATCTCAGTAAAGCCACTTACAAATAAATAAAAATAAATATGATGTAATCTCTGTCCTCAAAAAAAAAGGCAGGCAGGCTAGGAGACTAATGAAAAGGCCTCAGACACAGTGGGGATGGTGAAGGCTGCTGAGCCAGGGCTGCTGCGTGGGGCAGGAGGTACACCTCTTGGGGACATACCTAGGATGTCACGAATGGTCCACTTGCAGTCCATCCAGAGAGCCCAGGGCTCTTTGTAGACATCGCTCAGGAGTGTGTAATGGACAAGCTACTGTGAACGTATTTACTTACATCACAGCTTTTTCAAAGAGGAGTTTAAGGCAGCAGTGGTGTCGGACCTCTCCCCCCCTTACATAAGTGCTAAATCACACCCTCATGTAAGATGTGTATTTGCAGACACTGGGCGGGGGTGTGGGGCAGAGGCTGAAAGAAGGAAGACCATGTCTTCTTTTTACTATAAGATGAATTCAAGAGTCAGAAATATGAAAAATCTGTTTTACCTGTTTTTGACCATAGCCAAGTGATTGCCTTAAAAGTGAATTTCCAATCTGGAAATAATCTTCCAAATAAGCTATCATTTGTCTGAAGCTGCATATTCAAGCCTCAGAACCAAAAGCTGGTGTACCCTCGCTGGGCAGTGGCTGTCACTGGGGGCCCACGAGCCGGGCTGCAGCGTGGACCGGCTGTGAGACCAAAGCACAGTAGTGCCTCCGGCTGGCACTGAAGTGGACGAAAGCTTTCAGGGCCAAACCCAGTCTGACCAGGGTGTCAAGCCCGACACAGGAAGGGCGGCCTGAGCAGGGTAGATGACGCAGAGTCCAAGGGGGTGGAGGTGGATAGAGGTGTGGGGTTCCACCGGACCCAGAGAACAGGCAGGAGATGCGCTCTGAGACAGGTCAGGAGCTGTGAGCCGGGACCTGGGGAGGCAGCGAGGTCACCACCCTGGGACAGTTACTTACTCAGCAGACGTTTACTGAATGTCTGCTGCGTGTCAGCCGAGCCCGCAGAATGCTGGTCGACCCCAGGATGAGGGCTGTGCTTCTCTGAAAGGAGCCTTCACGATTCTTATGTAGATAATATTTTGTTACTAAAATACTACACATTTCTAGACATTTTCTAAAGGAATCTCACTAGTTACCAAGGTTCCTTTAAGGCTGTAGTTTAAACGTGTTACTCATTTTCAAGTTCATGGCAGAACCTCCTTGAATTATGAATATGTTTATGGTCCATAAGTAAATAGGGCTTATTAACAGTACAGAATGTACTTTGGCTTTCCCTCCATGTTTAGTGAAATCATGACTCTCACTAACCTTTACCCACAAGCTAAATTATGCTGGAATTCATGAAAAGTAGCAGACTGCAGGGCCTCGTGTTAGTGTGTGGAGATAAGAGTATGTCTTAATACCCTTCAGTTCTGTACCAGATCTGCTCAGAATCAGTCATGTCCTTTGCAGATTATTGAATCACAGAGAGACATACATCAAATGCAAAGAGTGAAAGATAAATGGGCAAAAGATGAACAGATCAGGAAGGATGAGACACGAGTTTGTCCGTTTTATACATAGTGGTGTGTTCTGTTAATCCCAAACTCCATACGAATACATGAAAACGTGAGAAAGTAAAACGGAAGTTGAATACTAAGTTGCCGTAATTTAAAAAAGGATGGTACCTGGTGAAGTGAACACTTAGACCTGGTAATGTGAATGTGCGTGAGCGCACCACTCTCTAAGGTCGTTCGTGTCAAGAGCCTGTAAGATGCTCATACCGGTTCCCAGTGTTTTCATCTCTGAAAACCTACTCTCAGAAATGCCCATGGATACTTACATCGAGAATGTTCACCGTAGTAGTCGTTGTAATAGTGGAAAAATAGGAACAACCCAAATGCCTGACACAGGAGACTGGTGAGATCATGTGGTATCTTTAGAGCGGAATGTTGTGCAGCAAGTAAAAGTCATTTATTCAGTAGCTGTTAAGTCATATGGGGCAAAGCCATTGTCACAATTTAAAATGGAAAAGAATCGTAAAGTTTACATCTATCTGTGTTAAGAAAGACTAATATAATATTATAAAATCAACTATATCTCAATATAAAATAAAAACAAGCTGCTGTTAAAAAATAATAAATGTTTACAAAACAAGTGGTAATTTAAAAAAAAAAAACAAAAGAAGAAAGATTAAGAGGATGAAAATACTGTGTCAGAACATTTACGGTTTTATCCCCGAGTGGTGGGATGCTGGGTGATCCTGTGCTTCCAAATACTCTGCTTTGAAAATCTGTTGCTCTTACACTTCGCAAGAGGGTGTAGCAATGCTTGAGTCACGTTGACATGATTGAAAAAGAAAGTAGTGTTCGATCGCAAAGTAACAAAATGTTCTGGTTGAAACGACGCAGAATTCGAGGTGTTGGTAATAAGTGCCCTTCTGTCCTGCTTCTCGAGAATCTAGAAGAGATAAAACACTGCAGGTCACTTTCTCAGTCTTGGCCAATCTTTTTTTTTAACCCGCTTTTTAATTGAAATGTACTTAGTTTACAATATTGTGTTCATTTCAGGTGTGTAGCAAAGTGATTCAGTTTATGTGTGTGTATATATATACATATGGTGTATATTTCAGATTCTTTTCCATTATAGGCTGTTACAAGGTACTGAATACAGTTCCCTGTGCTGTGCAGTACTCAGGTCCTTGCTGTTTGTCTATTTTATATGGAGTGGTGTGTAGCTGTTAATTCCAAACTCCAGGTTTATCCCTCCCCCGCCCCCTGCTCTCCCCTTTGGTAATCGTAGTTTGTTTCCTGTTTGACCAGTCTTTACCCTAAATGCCACGCCGGAGGAGGCAGCCAGCCTGCAGAGGTGAGGGTGGTTCTTAGGAGGGGGAGGGTCAGCCTCTTGGGAGAGGTTTGAGCACAGCTTCTTTACGTTCTAAGCCCTTTCCCGCCCTTCCTGATCGAGTGCAGGCATCCAGGCTGCAGGGAGTGGGGGACTCGGCAGAAAGCCGGATGTTGACCCTCATCCCAGCCCTGCAGGACGGTGGCTCTGGGTCCCATGGCCCCTGAACAGCAGTTTGGTGGAACCTGCCTTCCCTGACATCGCCGGCAGCTCTGGGGTCCCAGTCTGTCCCCGTGGCATCTTACTCTGCTTTCTGACTTTCTGAAAAGCCCTCCTGGGACTCCTGTGAGAGGAATGGGAGTTTCACGTGTCAAGAGGAAGGAGCACAAAACCCCTCTTCTTCCTCTTCAAAAAAGACCCTACTGTCAGTGGTGCTTTTTTTTTTTTTAAAAAAGCCTATCTCACCCTTTTCCCTTCTTTTCCAAAAATACGTCTTGCAGCCGGTTTGTGACAGCTAGCGGGCGCCCGGCAGCCTCGCACACGTGGCTCCCATCTGTACTGGGTCCGCCTGCCGCGCCGTATATTTAGCTGCCGAAATTAGGACTGTTCCGGGTGCTATTTCCAGAGGCGCTGGGAAGTCAGGGGGAAGAGCAGGGCTGCTGATCGGGGTCGGCCTCTGAACGCTGCTGGCTCTCCTCCTTGAATCTAGAGTTAAGAGATATTTGGGGACGTCGAGAGAACAGATGGCCCGTGTGGTAGTTAGCCCACGGAGGCAGTTGCGTGTCTTCTGAGCTGGGAGTAGAATTTTGCTTCCATGTGGGCCGTTCAAGTTGTGGACGGAGGCTCCGGGTAGAATTCGCAGAGCTAGGTGTGTGTGCATGAATCATTGCAGCCGAGTGAGAGTAGCTCGGCTTGGCTTCCCAAGTGAACAGTTCCTGGCAAAGAGATGGAGGAAGAAGGGTTTTGTTTGTTTTCCATGTAAAATTGGAGATCCTCAACTCTTCTAGCAGGGTTCTGGAACCATGTCTTTGTCGAGGGAGCTGGTGAAAACACAAGGTGTGGCCCTGGGGGGTGCAGACCCCATGCACCCCTCTTTCGTAGCACCGTGTCCTGTGATGGCTGAGTTCTCTGGGTCCTTCACTGGACTGAGACGAGGGACCATCCCTCATACCACTAACACTAAGCGGAGTGCCTTGGATGTAGCTGTTGAAAAATGTTTCTTGAATGAGTAAATGATTTCACAGGAGCACAGGTAGAGGATGGGCCAGCACTGGAGGAAGGAGAGGATGACTCTGCAAAGTGATGAGTGAACTTGCTCATTTGATTTTTTTTTTTTGAGAGAAAGACTGAGGATTTAAGGTCTAAACACATAAAAATATCCACTGTACTAGCCAATAAATGTGTGACAGTGATGGTTTCATGTGATACTTTTATTCCTTTGTATCTCTCTGTGTTTGATTTGAGTCTTCAAAGTTGAAAGCTAATTTAATGTGCACTTGGCGTTTCTGTTTTAGTAATCATCCTGCTTCTCTCATCTTCCTTCTCCCCCAAGGACACCCTCCCCCACCGTGATGCCCAGCACTCTTTTGCTGTTGACCTGTCTTTGGTGCCCCGGCCTCCCCACCTCTCATTTCCGTTCTGTACCTGGAGGTACATCTCTGCCCTTCAGACAGGGCCAGTGTTTCTCCTTGGACATATTTACACAGTCACAGCTGTGTATAGTTAGTTTCTGACAGTCTTGGTCTGTAAGATGAGAACCCTCCGGTTCCACTGTGACTCCTGGACAGGTAAAGTCTTCTATACCCAGTTCCAGTGTGTGTGTGGGGTTTTCCTCACACATCCAGCAAGCAGCTCTCTAACACCAGCTGGGTCCTACAGTTCAACTCAGCGAGACACTGTCTACCTGGAGATAGCGTCAGGTCCCACAGGTTGAGGGCTCAGTCCCACCAGACTGCTCCCTTCCCCAACCTCAGGCGCCCGTCTCAGGCCCAGGTTGTCACCTGTGCTCCTGACCAACCAGCTGTAGGTTTGGAGGTTCCAACGACCGCCTCCTTGGGTTCAATTAATTTGCTCGAGCTGCTCACAGAACTTGGAGAAACATTTTACTAGATTACTGGCTTATTATAAAAGCATACGATAAAGGACACAGATGAACGTCCGGATTGGAGAGATGTGGGGGGCACGGTATGTGGGAAGGGGCAGGGCTGCCTACCCTCTCTGAGCACCACTCTCCCTGCACCCCAGCCTCTTCACCAGCCTGGAGGCTCTCCGAACCCCCATACTTGAGGGATTTCTATGAGCGTCACCAAGTGGGCACGATTGACCATTAACTCCATCTTCAGCCCTTCTTTCTCAAGAGAATGAGAGGTGGAGCTGAACATTCCAGTCATGACTTTGTTCATCTGGTGACCCCTGATCCAGGAGCTCCCCAACCAGAGTCGCCTTGGCTTTGCAGTCAGGCTGCCTGGATTTAACTCTCAGCTGAGCCATTTAACTACTTGTATCATGTAGATGGATAGAAACGCTCCTCAGTCTGTCTGACTGCAAAATGGACGTTGTTAACATCTCATGGGGTTGTTGCAGGGAATATATGGGGTTAATATACATAATTTTTATAGCAGCTCCTGGCACAGTAAATGTTAATTAATAGCTATTATTACTGCTTTTGCTCTTTGTTGGTAGGCCTGGGGGAAGCATTTTTATAACCTCAGAAATTTTTTACACTCCCTCCCTGGCTTCTGAATTATAGTTGATTTTCTGTAAGCCACCACTGAGATAGTGGTAAGTTCATTTCTCTTTCTTGACTCATCCCCAAAATACCATGTCATAGAAGCAAAATTAAAAGTTTCCCAGTGAAGGAGGTTTGCAAAGGTTTCTTCACGGAGTTAAGGGTTCTGATCTAACCTGTTATGGTCACCAGTGGTCATATTTAAATGTCTGTGGTATATTAATTCTCACTTTGTGCATACGGTGCCTGTCAAGGTCAGAGGGAGTCTCTTGGGAAATGGCACAACGTGAAGACTTTGGGGTCTAGGATGCATGTCAGTATTCATCCACGTTTATTTCAGCACATCTTTGAATGTGAGTTTTCGTTCTTTCTCCTTTCTTCGGGCTGCTGTGTTCCGCTCTAAACCCCCAGCCTCCTTCGGCTGGAGAGCGCAATGATTTCTTGATCGCTGCAGGGCTCTCCCGATTGGAATCCTACGCAGAGACGGCTGGCATGGGAAGGGTCACATAGTGGCCATGTGAAAAGGCACTTCTGGGCCGAGAGCCTCTGTCAGCAGCGGACAGGCACCACGCCCCGCAGCCGGCGCGCCAGAAGATTTGTTAGAACCGTGGCTTCTTGCCTGAGTCTTTCAAAGCCTGACCATTCTGCGTGTCTGGAATCTCACCCATTGTCCTCAGCGACTTTCCATTCATCAGGTGAATTGCTATTAGAGTCTCGTTTCACTGGCCCCGGGCTCACTGGTTTCGCCCTGTGGACTCGTGCGGACTCCACCATGGTCTTGACGCGTGGTGGCCCCTTCCCTTACTGGGGGCTGGGTCCTCCCTGTCATGGAGACAAGGTGTCCAGTGCTCTCGGAACCGGGACCGCTGTGACTAAGCAAGAGCAGAGGGAAAAGTTCCACTGTTCCCCGGAAACGGACACATCGTCACTGACTATACTTCAATTAAAAAAAAAAGAGCAGCGGTGAAAGAAGCGCGCCCTTTTATTTAGGGTCACCACAGCCACCGCTGGGGCATGAGATGGTGATCTCTTCTGGGTGTCACCTGGAGTGAAATTGTCTTTTTAAAGCGATACTGTGTTTTAGGATATAGTTTATTTCATAGTGCTTTGCAGATAGTCACGTGATCGATAAGTCTCTGGGGCAGAACAGGAGTAAATGTTAAAGCACAAACTTTCAGGACTAAAATTTCAGCTCTTTAGAGCTATCAGCTTGAGAAAAAATGGAAGTAAGACTTCAGAAAGGAAGCAGCATGTGAAAGTGTGAGTTGGCACCGGAATGTGGGTTAACGTTCTTTCCCAGAAGAAGCGGTGAAAGGATTTCTCGTTCCCTTGGCTTCCTGAGAGGACGTGGAGTAAATCCTGAGAGCCCTTCATGCAGGCGTGAGACAGGAGACAGGCTCTCAGCTCCACCGCAGCGGCACTGAGCACCGGCCACGTGGGGCCCAGCAGCGCAAACCCAGGCAAAGAGCTCAGCTCCCGGAGGTCACGTTCTGGCTGGGGAGGAGAGTAAACCAAATCCACATCAGCAAATTGCACATCAAGAGAAGAGGGTGGTGTCCCTTTATAGGGGAGAAAGGACAGAGTTCAGGGGAGTGGAGGCGGCCGAGGAGGACACCACAGTCTTAAATAAGGTGGTCAGACCAGGCCTTGCTGAGCCGGTGACGCGTGTTCAGACGCGTGCGGGAAGTGAGGGAGCAGGTCAGGCCCCCGCCCGGAGGAGGAGGGTTCCTGAGAGGTGAGGCCGGTGCCCTGGAGGAGCAGGCGGGCGGCCGGCAGGGCAGGGCGGAGTCAGGGAGGGGAGGGACAGCTTGTGGACCCCCGTGGGGGCCTGGCGTTCACCCTCAGGCTGCCTTACACCCAGGAGAAGTGACCCCTGACGTGAGACTGTCCGTACTATGCCTTACATTAAAGGAGAAGACGGAGAAGTAAATGCCCTCGCTGTATATATTCATGTCATCTGCTCAGTGCTTTATTCAGTACTAGGTAAGCATGGAAACAAGGGTGAGTGAGGTGTCGCCTCGTCCAGAAAGCAGCCGAGTCCATAGATGCCCGGTGACAGCGATGAGGTGCTGTTTTGGGTCTCAGATTACACACAGGCCGTACAGGAAAGCAGGGGAAGGGGGACCATCAGGCCCTCTCTTGCGGGGTGTGGGGAGGGCTGACTCCCAGAAGGGACAGTCTGTGCTGAGTCTTGAGGGATGTAGGGAGCTGGATGGGGAGGGAGAGGCGGACTGGACATGGGGGCAGGGCTGGAGGTGCAGATAACAGAGCCATGGGGACAAGGCAGAGCTGGCTGAGTTCAGGGGCTGGACTCCGCTTTGGGTTGGGGTCAGGTGTGTTGAGACGAGGCTGGAGATGTCACTGAGAACCAGATGACAAAGTGCGTTCACTTGATGCACCCCATGAGCTTTACCTTGACACCAGGGGGCTCAGGAGGGAGCTGAACAGAAGGAGGACAGCGCAGAATTTAGAAGTGTCACTTTGGCTGCTCTGTGGAGGATGAGTAGGAGGGATTAGCTCACTAGCTCACTCACTCGGGAGGGACCAAGTGCCCACCCATTTGCTAGGGCCCAGGGTGTAGCAGGGATTTGGAAATAAGATGAAATCCCTCCTCTGATTGGGAGAATGAGATGCTGTAAACCCAGCGAAATAAAAACAGGATGGTGATGGGTGAGCTGGCGACTGGGAGTGAGAGGCAAACATCCCGGACACAGAGGCAGCCCGGCGGGCTGGAGCCGTGGTCACCAAGGCTGGGCAAGAGTGAGATGTGATCGGAAAGTGGATGTGAGAATCGGTCGCATTACAAGGCTAGTGTCTGATAAATGACAGCCTTGACAACTTGGACAAAGAATTTTAACGCTGTGTTTCCTGCGGCGGGGAGCATTCCAGGTCCTTGTGCCGGGAAATGGCCCGATGAGGTCAGAACCTGAGGGGGGTGGGAAACGAAGGGGGATGAGCTGGTTTGTAAATTACGTTTGCTCCACAGCACCAGCCACTCCACATCTCAGAATCACTCAGAACGAGAGCCTCCCGGTGGCGCTTCGGCACCTGTGCTCCTTGCTAGGTCTGCGTGAACTAGACCACCTGTTTCCTATTTGAAATTTAAGAAGGAGGCGACTGAAACACGCACTGCTGTGGTTATTTATAATTCAAATTTAAGGAGATAGCCTGCCGCACTGAGAAGTGCTCTTTTAGGGCTCTGGGTCATGCCACCTGTCATTCCACTCTTCCCATCACACCTGCTGCTGCGAGAGTCCTGGTGTGCAGGGAAGAGCTGCTTCCCGCAGACAGACGTCAGTGTGATTCTCGGACAGGAGTCTTTTTCATCTAAGTCAAGAAATGTGGGAGTGGGGGGAGGGTACAGCTCAGTGGTGGAGCGCGTGCTGAGCATGCACGAGGTCCTGGGTTCAATCCCCAGTCCCTCCGTTAAAATAAATAAATAAACTTAATTACCTCCCTCTCCAAAAAAATTTTTTTAAATGTGTATGGAAATTCAGATGACCTAAAATAGCCACAACAGTTTTCAAAAATTCAAAATAAAAACAACGGGGCCTTGCGGGAACTCACAGCTTCTGAGTGTGCTTTGTGAGGAGTACTGACCGTGAAGGAGAGTAAGACAATTTATGAGAAGAATAAAGCATCCTGATTTCACAGCACAGTAATCACGAAGGAAGCAGCAGCAGAGCTCCAGCTATTTCAAATTAACAGCATCGATAAACTGGAGGCCAGCCGGCAGGGAACCTGGACTGCTGGCCCCCAGCGACCCTTCGAGAACCCCAGTTCTTACCATGGATTGAGTCCACGGGCCCGTAGAGATTTTTCTTCATATGAAGGAGGACAGAGTCTGGAGTCGCCTTCAGCGCTGCCGCCCGTGAAGTGTCGCGCTCTGTGTCAGCGGCAGCTGGGATGCCATCTTTGTTGGAATGGCTGGGGTCCTGGACCCAGAAGACAGGTTTCAAACAAGATTTACAGATGGGTTCCCGCCCTGAAGTATGATGTTTTCTCATGTCTTTTCTGCACCAGCACCTGGGACGCCTGCGAATGGCTGTGCTGAGTTTGGGGACCACTAGATGGTGGGAGCGTTGGAATCGTGTTCCTCAAAGCTGTGCTTTCCAGCCCTGGCTGCACGCTGCTCTCTCGGGAAATTCAGGCCACACTACACACTAACTAAATCAGGGTCTTTGGGGATGGTTTTTTGGTGGGTTTTTTTTTTTTTTGGCATCGCTGTTTTTAAGGCTCCCCAGATGATCCCAGTGTGCAGGAACGGTCGTGAACCCCTGTTCTTTTAAGGCCTCGCCAGCCTGAGAGCTGGAACAACCTGACAGGCACCAGTTCTCAAGCCTGTGGCTGCCCAGGGGCCGGTCCTGGAAATCCTGATCCTCTGTCCACAAACATCATGAAATGTATTTGCCCTTCTCTCTGTAACTAGTACGTGACCTTCATTTGGGGGGAACTGAAGTCTTCCTCTTCCTTCCTTTCTCCCCACATAACATGCTGGCTAACACTTACGAAGTGCTTGAAGTATTTTGTGCGTTTAAGTGCTAAATACGTACTTCAGTCCTCACCAGAACCCTATGAGACAGGTCTTTTATTACAATCATGCATATTTTACAAGTGAAGACACAGGCAAAGAAAGGTGCAGTCGCTTGCCCAAAATTACTAAACAGCTGAGCTTTGAACTCAGGCGCTCTGGCTCCAGGCTCTCTGCTCCTGGCTCCTGACTCTTAGTCCACAGAGAGGAAGCCAAACATTGATTCATTCAACAAACATGTGCGGAGCCCCTACCTGCCAGGCACTTACTCATGCATTCATTGTGACTTGGGGGTGGCTTCACAGATGACAGACCTGTGTACTGCTGTCAGAAAGAAATGACTTAAAATCAATCTCAAAATCATTATTCTTGGTAGATGTCCTGTGACACACACTCTTCCATATCTAACAGCCTTGTATTTACAGCGCGTTAACTGTTGAATTGAATGTATTTTGTTTTCCTTTTTCTGAGACTCCCTCTTTGGCCTGTGGATTATTTAGAAGTGTGTTGTTTGATTTCCATGTGTTTAGGGATTTCCTTGTCTTTCTGTTGCTGGTTTCTACTTTGAATTCATTATGATCTGAGAACACTGTATAATTTCAGTTCTTTCCAGGTTTTTGGTTTGTTTATGGCCCAAGGTGTAGTCTATTGTTGAATGTTCCATGGGTGCTTGCAGAATACGTGCATCGTGCTGCTGTTGGGCGGAGTGCTGTGTACATGTCGACTAGGTCCCGTGGGCTGGCTGTGCTGTTGACATCTCTGTGTCCTTTCTGACTTCACGGCTGGTAGTTAGTTGCTGTCAGTTGTTGCTGGTTAGTTGCTGACAAGGGGATTGAAGTCCCCATCTGCAGTTGTGGAATTGTCCGCTTCTCCTTCCAGCCTTTTCAGGTTTTGATCTGTGTGTTTTGTGGCTCTGTTTTCTGGTGCACGTGCATTTAGGGTGATTATCCCTTCCTGTCGACTGACCCCTTTGTCATTGTATGGTGTCTCTCTTTGCCTCTAGGAATTTCCTTTGTTCTGAAGTCTACACGGGCTTACACGGCCACTCCTGCTGTGTTCATGTTTGGGTAGTGCGTCCTTCTCCATCCTTTTCCTTTCGGTGTATCCATGTCATTTGTTAAATTTGAGGTGAGTTTCTTGTAAACAACCTAGAGTTGTTCTGGTTTTTTTATTTTTATTTTCAATCCACTCTGACAGTATCTTTTTTTGAAATTTGTACATTTAGGCCATGTAGACTTAAGGATATGGTAAGAGTTTATGTCTCCCGAGTTAACAGTTGACATAACCGGGAAGCATTTTATTTTAGAGAGCTCTCCAAGAGATGAAATTAAGAACAGCTGTCGGTGGGTACTTGACCAAGAGGTAGCTCTGTTCGTTTGCATGATTTTATTGCCAAAGTAAGAGTTTGATGTCATCTACTGAAAAGTCTCCTAGGCTGAATTTACTGAGGTTTGGGGGTCTTGGCTGCCCAGTCGTCCATGTGGTTAGGCCTGTCAGGGTCTCCCTGTGCGTGGCTCTGTGCTGAGGTCGGGGGCCGTGCATTCTGGCACGCGCCCCATGTGTTGTAGGGGGACGTGAGTGACCCCGCGCAGTGTTTGCATCTGCTCTCAGCGACCAGCTCGGCGTGTTTTCCTGTTTCCGTGCCCTTCTCGGTTGCTCACATTTCAGTTACTACGGCTGCGTTACAAACTGTCCCAGAATTTATCACCTGCTGACAGTTTCTGTGGGTTCAGAACCTGGAGAGGACCCGGGGGGACGGCTGTCCCTGCCCCAGCATGTCTGGGCCCCCTGGGGAGGCTGGAAGGCTGGGGTGACATGACCCACGGTGTAGCATCATCCGGGTGCTCCTTCCTGCACTGTGATGTCGCAAGCACCACGACTGTCCCTGGGGCATGGCGTCTTCATGGCATGGCAACCTCGAGGCGGGTGGCCCTCCCACGTGGTATCTGGGCTCCACGAGAAAATGTTCCAGCAAACAAAGTGGAAGCTGCACCCCTTTGCTGTCCACTGTCTTGGGCAGAGCAGCCACAGGCCTACTCAGGTTCCAGGGGTGGGTATGGACCCCTCCCCTTGGTGGGAACCTTGTTACATAATTTGAGGGTCATGACTTAGACAGGACTTGAGAAAAAAAATATTTAGGGAGTACTGCCACCTAAATAGGTTAAATATTACCTATTCTTGTAGATTCTCTAAGGTCAAAAACTTTTGTATTAACCTATTGTCTGAAAAGCCACGTGTCTGACAGACCCCCTTGCCTGGCACCCTGTGGCACTACGTGTGTGCTTGCATACGGGGCCAGTCTCATGATGTGCAGGGGCGGTCGCTGTAGGAGCTCTGTGGGGGCTCTTGATCCTAAGATCACATGTTCTTCTTCCATTTAGTGTGGTCTCTTGGATGCGGTGGGTCGTGTGCTGTTTAGTGCGTGTCTCGGGCACTGCAGTTGGAGAAACTGACGCTTGGAGAGTTGACCACGTCCAAAGTCACAGAGCCACGTAACGGTTGAAGGGAATTAAATTCAATCTGTCTTTCTCTGGGCCAGTGTCTCTGCAAGGACATTCCCTGGCTTTGTCACCTCAGGTGCTGCTCCCTGACTTGCCACCCCGCAGGGGTGACGGACCCAGAGCTCAGCGTGCGGAGCAGATCGTCATGTTAAAAAGGCTGTTGCCACTGGGTTGACAGACCTCACGGCTCTCAGCAGTCGGTGTTAAGTTGTTTTTTAGGACGCTCTCCGCCCCAGAGGAAAGGCATTGATCGCTGTGGCCTTTGCGTCATTTCCCCCTGGTGATCAGGCTGAGATGTGTGTCCACGTCTGGGTCTGTTTCTCGGGATTCGGAGGGAAGCGCAGCGTAGGAGTCATCTTCCAGTTGAAAGCTGACCCCAGTGGGTTTTTCTTCAAAATGTTACAGTGATCAGAACATACCTTTTTACAGCTGAAGGTTGTTAGATTTTAGCTGTAACGATTGTCCAGAAAATAAAAGAAAATCCACAAACCCATGTCCCAACGAAACCCACAGTGTGTGTGGTCCCACCTCCTTGGCGTGACTCACAGCCCTTCCTCCTGAGACTGGGGCTCCGCCTGGCCCCCCTCCCAGCTTCCAGGACTTCTGTCCTTGTCTGCGTGGACCCTCCACACTCTGTGCGCCATCAGACATGCTGGCCACATGGCCACGGGGGTCCTCTCACCGCCCCCGGGCCAGCCTCCTCCTCTGCCTCACTCGCCCCTCGGGAGCCTCCCCACGTCTCCCAGGCGGGGTTAGGGCTTCTCACCATAGCCCGACCCCTGTGCGCTCACTCCTGCCCCAGTGCCCTCCAGGCAGCCCGTGTCATATCATCAAGTAGCCATGGTGATGGGAGGTGCTCGTGAGGGGCTGGAGTGAGACGAAGCCCGCCCCATCACTCTCCCGCCTCCCCTTCTGCCCTGGGCGCCCTAGGATGTTTGCAAGAAACGATTCCTTATTCAGATTTCATTTAAGATACTGCCGAAGTTGGGGCCACAGCTCCAGACGTTCCCCATTTTATGAAGGAGAAGTTCAAAGAGAAAAAGGAAAGAGGACTGGGGCCTGAAAGTGTGCTTCTCGGGTCATTGTCCAGGCTGGTGTGACACCAGTCCTCTCCCTGTCTGTGCCCCGGAAGCCGCAGGGGTCGCAGACCCGGCCTGCTGCGTTCCTGGCCCTTCCCTTTGCCATGCTTTATCTGTCGTGTGGCACTTGCATAGAAGTACCCGTATTTACCCCCAGATGTCCAGTGACTCAGTGCTATGGTTTATTTGTAAAACTAAAATGAATTCCTGGCACGGACTGATAAGATGGGTTGGCTGAGAATGCTTATAGGAGGTGCAACTTAGGAGTTTCCTGGAAGCACACGGCAGCTGACGCCGATGCTTTGTGCACTGTGATTTGATTTCTAAGACCGGGTAATAGGAACCTGGTGTCATGAAATATCTTGTTTAAGGTACAGAGTGAATGATGAAGCTAAGGTTAGACTTCGGTCCCTGGCTTTGTAGCTGCAGAAAACACAGGCCTCAGGACAGTGCGGGGACCAGTGTGAGGGGTGAAGTCAGGTGAAGGGTCATGGTGTCTGATAAAGGGCTGTGGAGTCAGTGGTTTGAAAATTCCAGTCGCTACCACACTAGAATATCAGAAATGGGTTTCTCAAGCAACAGCTAAAAAAATCCTATTGCAGTGTTGCCAAAATAGTTACCTTGACTCGAATATGATACATGCTAATTTGCATGTCAGCAGGCTTTCTACCAGAATATCCAGAATCCTCATCTCCGGATCCACTGTGACTTCGAAAACTGGGTGATTGGATCCAGCTTCCGAGCATATTTCATGCTGGTGTGGAGAACAGCAAGGAGGACTTGCCCTGAGCCCTGACCCCTCTGAGCCAGAGGTGCAGCAAATGGCCAATGGAGCAAAGCAGATGACGTCATAGCAGTAACAGTAATGACCTCACAGTAATTACAGCAATGACGCCACAGTAGTAACAGTAGTGACGTCATAATAGTAGCAGGAACGATGTCGTAGTCACAGCAGCAGCGGCGTAGCAGTGGTGACAGTAGTGAGGATTGTTCCTGCTATTACTGTCACCGACATCGCCAGGCATGCTTACATGTGATTTATTTATCTCCAGGGCAGCCCTGTAAAGAAATAGGTATTATTATCGACCCCATTTCTTAAACATGAGGAAACTGACGTCCACTGAGCTATCAGTCACCTCAGTCGTCAAGAGTGACTTTTATGGCTGGCTTTCCTGACACACTCTGGACAGGCGATGACCCTTCTGAAGTATCCTTACGGATGTTTTTCTGTTCTCAAAAGTCAGTCTCAAGAAGAAAGGAGTGTGGCGCAGGGAGCTCTGTCCAGTACCTAGTAGTGACCTATGATGGAAAAGAACGTGACGAGGAACACGTGTAGACGGACAGCTGCGCCGTGGTGCTGTGCACCGGAATCTGACACAACGTTGTCAACCGCCTAGGCTTCACAGTTTTTAAAAAAAGGGAAGGACGAATGGAAGAGAAAGAAGTTACAAGCATCCTTTTGACGGTGAGGTTAGTTTGCCCTCAAGAGCCTCACCGTGCCTTGCTCTTAAGTGCACGCTTGCCGGCCGGTCACTCTGCGCACGTCATTTGTAACCTGGGACACGGCACCCGCTTCTCTTCTGTAGAGGCCTCGCTTGGCCCCCCTGTTAAAGGAAGGGTAAGTGGTGGGGCCCTCTGGAAGCTCTCGGAATTAAGATGACGTTTGTGAACGTGGCTTGAGGAGACAGGAGTCGGGGTGGAGCAGGCACAGGTGCTCCGGCTGCGCGCCCTCTGCGTCAGAGTAGTTGTGTCACCAGAGACGGGGGTGAGGTCACCCCTCCCTGCGCTGTGACCTCTCACCCCTGCCCAGTGCTACCCCTGGATCTCGAGTCTGGTGCTTTTCCACCACATCCTGGAGATGGGTCTGCGGTGCTGAGAGAGGAGACCGGGCAGCTGCTGGGAGGTGTGGTAACGGCCCCTGACTTCCCGCCCTCGGTGTTTGCTCGGGATCCTGAGCTTCCCCCTGCCCTGGCCGGCCCTTCAGCCTCGTCCCCCGCCCCCAAACCTCCTCACTCCCAGCCCGCCTTCCCCTGCTCCTCTGAGAAGCCTGAGCTGTCTGCACCCGTCGGCCTCCTCTGCCCTGTGTTGGGGGCTAGGACTCTTCTCGGTCCAAGACCAGGTCCTTCCCTGGGTGCTGGACCCCTCCCCCCACTTCCCCCTTCCATCCCTGCGTCCTCATGAGACCAGGTCCTTCCCCAGGTGCTGGCCCCGCCCCTACGTCCCCCGTCCATCCCTGTGTCCTCATAATCGATTTCCATTGGCTCCTTCCTCTCCACACACGAAGGACTTGTTTCTTTTTCCTATTTTTTAAAGAAAGAGAACACTGGCACCTCTCTGAGTGTCTCTAGCTGCCACTCCACTGCCATCACCCCTCCTTACCCAGCACCGTCCCCACCTGCCCATCTCCTGTGGTTCCCTGGAGTTGACCTGCTGGTTGGGGCACAGTGGTTCGTGTCGGGGGGTGACACCCTCTGGTAACTGCGGCAAACACACGAGAATGGGGAGCGTGGAAGAGGGGACAGAGGGAGACAGAGAAGGTTGCTGGGAGGAGGGGCGTTTGGGTCGAGACCTACAGAGTGAGAAGGACGTGCTCAGCCTTGCGGGGAGGCCTCCAGGCAGAGGGGAAGGAGAGGGCAGAGGTCCTGGGGCAGGAGTGAACTTGACACCTTCAAGGAAACGAGAGAACAATGCTCAGCTCACCCGGCTCACTCCTGCCACTTGACCTCTCACCCTCATTCAGATCTGCTTCGGGGACACGATGGTCAGGTCAGCGGGGCGGCCACGTGCCATCCGGGGGCTGTCTGTGCTTCACCTTGACGAGCAGCCCTGGGCTCTTCGTGGGCTCCCCGCCACCCTCTCCGGCCTCTGCCTGTGCTGCCGTCCCCGCCCCTGACCTCGCATCCTCCTGGTGGACCGTGTGCTGCACCTGTGGACCCCACCTGACTGCCCACCTCTCCCCCACAACTGCCTTTTGTGCCCCAGCCCAGCTGAACTGCCTCAGGTTTGCCAAACATAACAGGTCGAGTTTGTTTCTTCAGTACCTTTGCTTATGCTGTACCTTCTCATAGAATGTCCTCTCTGACTCTGTAGTCTTGACAGAGAGACGCCCACCCAGTCTCTAGTTCCCATGAAGCTTCTTTTGTCAGACGGTCCACCCCGTCCGGTTCTGCTCCCTACGCCTCGGGCAGACTTACCATGGGACGTGTGCCTGCGTGGCTCACCTTCTCTAGGAGGGCTGCACGTCAAGGTGAAGTACAGGCGGCCCCCGGATGGCCCGTGGCTCCCCTGCTGACCCGACCATTGTGTCCCTGAAGCAGATCTGAACGAGGGTGAGAGATCAAGTGGCAGGAGTGAGCCGGGTGAGCTGAGCATTGTTCTCTCGTTTCCTTGAAGGTTTCAAGTTCACTCCTGCCCCAGGACCTCTGCCCTCTCCTGCTCTACAGTGTGAATCCTGAAAGCGCAGTGATTTTATCGTGTCCATCACTCTATCTGGAACGGAGAACACAAGCCATAGTAAATGATGGCCATAAAGGAAATCAGTAAGGCTAAAAATAACCACGTCTCGTGCCTCTGGATCGCGTGAGGCTGGCGGGGTGCCTGGTGAGGAGCCCAGCCCACAGCTGCAGTGGGATCAGAACACGCCTTCGCTGCCCACTTATGTCAGACACCTGAGTGCCTTTGTGGAGCCGATATGTGGTTTTGTGGGGCAGGGGGACTGGCTCTGAAAGGAAATTCGATGGCCAGTGCTAGTGATTAAGGTGGAGTGTAAGTAAGAGAGGTTCTTAGACACTTCTGATTAAGAATCAGCTGTTGAGTTTGTCTGTACGGATCTATGGTGCAAACAGATTCACACCAAATCAACCACTAGGACCGAGAAAGGTGATTCATGAATTATTTCAGCAAGGACATCAGTCAGCGCAGCCATTTCTTACCCAAAGAGAAGCGTCTGGTGAAAGTCGAGTGGGTGATCAACTTGAGTCAGGACGCGTCCGGAAGCTGCCGTGGGCTGATGCTCTGTGATGCGGGAGAAACGAGGTGCCTGCAACGGAGGAGAAGCCGTGTCGTGGTTCCTTTCTGTTGTTTTTTATGGGGAGAATGATCTACATTGTAGCGTCAGAGCATCTGGGGGTTCACGGCAGTCTTAGGACCTCTCTCGTACACCTCTACAACTTTCCCCAGGAAAACAGAGCTGAGGACGGAAGGCGCTGTGATGGTGTCTCACTGTCTCGCGTGGTCTGGGAATGAGATGTTCCAGATAACTGGTGCGCCACAGAGCTAAAACGTTGCTGTTGAGGAGTAAAGTCTTTCTCGAGTATGTTCCAGTTCCTCTTCTTCAACAAACCAAGGAGAAGATGCCCCTGCTGTGGTGTCTGCAGGGCGGGTGAGAGGAGTGGGGTTTTTTTTTTCCTTTATATTAGAAATTCCCGGACGTTTAAATAAAAAAAATAACATTCTGCCTCCCCCTGCTGTCAGGAGGTGGTGACCTGTCACTACTTATTAGTGTCAGCATCCTTGTCTGTTACATGTTTTCTTCCCCCAGGTCGTCTTCCTCGTTGGAAATAATTTTTTTCATGAAAATCCACCCCCTTCAAAATGTACTGCTTTTAACGTGTTGCAGACTCTGAATTCAGACCATTGCTATTTAACAGCTGCCACAGGGAAAAGCTCCAAGTCGGGGTATGAGGACTGTCTGCGGGTAAAGGAGCCACGGCTCTAGGTCGTCCTCCTGACTTCTGGGAAGCGGGTGTCCACTTCCTGCTTCTTTCTGTGCTCTGAGGGGTTGGTGTTTGCCATGAGGGTGACTCTGCGGGCTGCCGCAGCCTTTGCACGTTGGTTGCCGTGTGGAGCTGGGGAGCTTGCTGGCACCAGGTCCCAGGAGCCCAGCGAGGTGCAGGCATGCTGAGATGCTGCAGAGACGCTGTGACCGAACGCGACTCCTTCCCGACTCAGCCCCACCTTCTCTGGACCCTGGGAGCTGGTGGCTGCCCCGCTGCTCTGGGCGGCGTCAGAGGTGGAAAGGGCCTGTTTGCTCAGTGAGGACCAAGTGCCTGAAAGAATTAACAGACCTGGAAGGGAACCACTTCCAGTTTTCAAGGAAGCCCTCTGAGCATCCTCCTTTCCTCCATGAGTGGCCCCCTGGGGATGCTGAGTTCTGTCCCTGTATGAGCTCAGTGGACCTCCTCTCAGCCTCCCTGACTGGGAGCAGGGGCCCTGCCACCCAAGGGGCCCCCGGAGGCCTCAGGAGAGAGCTCGACCCTCGCAGCTCTGCCCCTAGGCCTTGGGGTCCTGTGCCTGCCACCCACGGGCCGTGGTGTGGACCTCTGGGTCGGGTCGGCCGTGAGAAGTGAGAAATTCACCAGCCTCCTCTCTGTGGCACCTGAAAATGGTCAAAGAGCCTGGAAACCTGGGGCTGTGGGATGGACAGAGAACAGAGAAATTAGTGCAGCAGACCTGCAGTTCCCACAAAAGAAAGAGGAGGGAGAGTGAGGAAGGAAAGAGAAGGCTCAGACAGTCTCGGAAACCGGGCTGAGCCCGGCGGTGCATCCCCGGGTGCCCCCTTTGTAGCTGCTCAGAGCCTGGGGCGCCTGCTGGCGGACATGGGGCTTCCGAGGAAGGAAAACCTGGAAATCAAAGAGAAAAGAGGAGGAAGCTTACCCAGTGATTTGCTGAGCATTACAGGTTATATTTTCTGGCCGTAGAAAAACACCCACAAGCCCAGTGATACTGGGGGGTGGCGGGACTGAGGGGCCAGCGATTGTTCACTTGGGGTGGGGAGTCTGTCTGGTCAGGCCCTTGGGGCTCACGCGAGAGTCCGGCTGGGCTGCTGGGTCACATCGTCAGCCTGACGAGTGAGCCTGTGGAGCGTCAGTCACAGTGACACTGGAGGGGGGCCCGTAAATCGTCTCCCCGAGGAGCTGGCTCTGCACACTGGCTGTGCTGCTTCCCAGAGGTGGGAGGGCACGGTGAGGTCACACAGGGCGAGGGCCTGACGTGAGCTGGTCCTTTACGTGTCATCTGCTTTCGTGCTTCCAGAAGATTCCACGGGGCCACACCACCAAGGGGATGAGACCGGCCCCGAGCTGCCCCAGGCGCCCCCGAATAGATCACTGTGATCACTGTCTGAAATGGCAGTGATTTCCAAGAGATTATTTTAACATGTCTTAAATTAAATAAATACAATATTTAAAGTATTTCTCTAATCACATTGTGCACAATGTGGGTAAATAGCTGAAAAGGAAAAACACATAACCCCACTCCACATCCCAGCCAGTCTTACTTTGGCATATTTCCTTCCAGTCCTTTTTTACATGCCGCTGAATAGTATAAATGCAGTTTTGTACCCAGCATTACAAACTGTTTCCCGTATGTTTTTATGAAGTTTTCAGAACTGACTTTTTAAATCGATGGTATTTTCATTTCTTTGGGGATTTTTTTAAGTGGGAGTTTCCTAATAGTTATTAGACATAGAGATTGAATCTTAATTAACTTTTTTTTAAGCCATTTTGCGCTAGATGCTGGCTATAAAAAACACTCAGCAGCCAAGGCTCATTTTTAGAACCGTCTTTCCTTGTGTTTCTGTTACCAGGGATCTACCGCACAGAAAAGGACAAAGGCACTCTGTACGAGCTCACGTTCCGAGGGGACCACAAGCACGAGTTCAGACGCCTGGTCTTGTTCCGGCCGTTCGGCCCCATCATGCAGGTGAAGAACGAGGAGCTGAACACGGCCAGCACGCTGGTCAACGTCGTCGTGCCGCTGGCCAGGAGGGCGGACAAGTTCCGCCAGTTCATGCACAACTTCAGGTGGGTCCCCGCCTTGGTTTGTGGTGCTGCTCTGGCGGCGGCCGGAGTGCGCTCAGTCTCTTTTACATCCTAACCCGTGGCTCCCCTGAGATCACTTTCGGGATGATGCCAGGGAGTTTCCCAGCACTCATTTCTGTCGCTACTCGGGAAGACTAAGTGGGGTTTTATGGTCAGATGCGGTGGGTACTTCTGCACGTGCCTTCAGGCTCCGTGTTGTGTGGCGTCGGCCCTTGCAGCTCTTAGGGCTGACGTCCCTGGGCTGCCGGAGATTATCAGCTGATTGACTTCGCCGCCTTATTTTAAAGATAGAAATTCAGGTGCATCTAACTACAAGTCTTGGAAGGTCAAGCTTACTTTTAATCTTATATCGTTAAATTCACGTTATCAAAAGCCAGGAATACTCAGCATAAGGGTGTGGTTGATACTTCTCAAAATTCTGGATGATGAATGCACTCTTAAAAGTTTTTACATTTAAAGAGTAACCCGTTCCTAGTTAAGTTTTAAGGTCAGAATCCAAGAGTCCTAAAAGAGAGCTTTGGGGTCCTCTGGTCTGACCCTCCGCAGAATCCTGTGGTGGCATTCCTGGGATGCGGTTATGTGTGTGTGTGTCTGTGTGTGTATCTCTGCGTGTGTGTCTGTGTGTATTTGTGTGTCTCTGTGTGTGTGTGTACCAGGGAACTACCTGCTACCGCGGCAGGCTGCAGCTGTGGATGGAAAGATCGCCGTTTTTGGACCTGAAGTCTGCCTCCCAGTGATTTCTCCCCAGTGGGCCTAGTTCTAGCCTCTGAGGAGATGACTCCCTCGTCATTCTCCTGCGGGTTCAGGAGCAGGGCCTTCGGCTGTGATGTCACGCACAGTTGGGTGGGGGACCTTCCCACCTGCTCCCGGTTTGGAGAGCACCCCTTGGGCGCGAGCTCTGGACGGCCAGCAGCGCCCCTCTGGCCCCAGCACTGAGGTCTGTGTGTAGCTCTGGTGCCCGGGTGCGCCCGTGTCTTCCCTCAGCCTTCTCTGTGGAATGGCCGAGTGTGCTGGCCAGTTCAACATCACATCCTGAGAAGGACAGAACCTGCAGTGGGCACTAGGCCTGAAGTCAAACCGTTGCCCCCAGGGCCAGTGTGCCCACTCCTAGGACGAGTTACAGTAAGCTCCTTTGGCCGGGAAGCTGGCGAGAGCTTGCCAGGCCGGGGCCCCGAGATCGGCCCCTGCCCTCGGGCGCGTCCGCGGTGCGCTGGGCTTGGTGAGGGGTGGCAGCGAGGGGCCAGTGCTCCCTGTAGGACTCCGGAGCCTGGAAGAGCAGGATTCTTTTGGCTACATAAGACTGGTTGTTGCCTTAGTGTCACGAGGATTGCAAATCCTAACAATAAGAGCAAAACTGGAAGGGAAATAGTGTGGAAAAAAGTCAAACCTTTAGTTTACAAGTCTCCACAACTGAGCCGGTGAAATGAAATGTAATTCTGTGCCATGCTTTGAAAACAGCGATGCTCACTGTTCGGACGCCCCTTGGTGCATGTGGGCGGGGAGGCTTGTTCCCTGGCTGGGGGGACACCTGGAGGGACTTGACCAAATGAAGGGGGTAAGGTGATGAGTTCGCGACGCGGCCCCTCCTTCGCGGAGAGGAGACGTGTCACCCGGGGGTGGAGGCTGCGGTAGAAACACAGGCCGGGGCGGTGGGACACAGGGAAGGCGGAGCTCAGAGGGGGTCCGCTCTGTGGTCCAGGGGCTTCTGAGCGTGTCAAGGTCACTGAAGAAGTGGGATGAGACAGAATGCTCAAGCCTGAGGGTAGCTAATTCCATGTCAGAACTTGGTAAAGGTGGCGTGTCAAATCGGCCAGCAGAGGATGAATAGATTCCACGCACAGCTTTAGGACAACTAACCAAACGCTAATTCCGACTTCACACCAAAGCCCAGAGTAAACCCTGGCCGATTAAATATTTAAATACAACGAGGATGACCATCAAAGTATTTGGAGGAAATATAAGGGGCTATTTAGTAAACATTTGATGTTGTCTTTGCCATGTCCCTTCCAGCCCAAGGGTGAAAACCGTTAACTGCGGTGGGCACTGAGGGTAGAACTATGAGTGCTTTTTTATTTCCTTCTTTGGATTCTCTTTGTTTCATAAATTTTTATATAGTCACGATATGTTTTAATTTTGTTTAAAAATTTAGTGGAAGATTTTTTTTGTTATTTAAACAAGAGTTTAAAGTTTATAAAAGTTATGCATTCTATAAGATGTTTAAACAATAGAACACAACAAGGAATAAATTATTTAAAAATTCTCTTTTGTTCAGAGCTGATCACTGCACATCATGGCAGTGAGACACAGCATGTCGCAACCAAGGGCTGGAGGGCGCCTGGGTAGAGACTAGGGTGAAGGAGGCTCCCTGCGGACTGGCTCAGGTTGACTTGAGCTTCTAAATTCCACTGGTAAAAGCCTGTGGGTAAAAGAGGTGGCTCTATTCCTTCATGCATCCTGGTCCTCAGCGAGCAGGGCCGTAGCTCTTCTTTGCGGAACTCAGGTCGTGGGGGAGGATGGATGGTGGTGGAAACTAGCCCAAGTGTGGAGTGGCTGATGTCACCTGTAAGGTACTGCCCCCTTTTTCCTGGGCACAATCATTGGGATTCCGTGGAGCACGATTAAACGCCCACATCTTGTCATGAAAGCTACTGGGCTTCATCGCTTTGCGTCCAGCTAAAAATAAAAAATAAAAAAATTCACTTTTGGCCCGGCTTCCTTAAATTAG
This sequence comes from Vicugna pacos, assembly GCF_048564905.1. Lineage (NCBI taxonomy): Eukaryota > Metazoa > Chordata > Mammalia > Artiodactyla > Camelidae > Vicugna > Vicugna pacos. Next base: position 2,456,604 of record NC_133012.1, on the reverse strand, counting down.
CCATCTTTAACATTAATTGAACATTCTAGGCACCTTTCTTTGCACATACACAGAGAGAAGAAGAACTTGCTAGCTAGGAGTAATTCAGTAGAGCATGAGGTATGCTACGCATTCTGTCTACTTAAAGAATTAAATTGTACGTTACTTAAATGTATGGACTCAAATCTGAAGTCTAACAGAAGAAATCTCTGATCTTTAAGGAAATGTTTCTCTGCTCTAAGAGATGTTAGTCCCTAAGAGAGCCCTCCAAAGTTATAAAAGTGATTTTGCAAATCAGAACAGGTCAGAATCATTATGTGTTTTTACTATATCCTTTTATTTTAGACTGAATTGACTGAAAAGTCACAATAAGAAGAAGAGAGCAGCACGTACACTTTCCCTGTGTCCCATCTCCCGATTTTCTTAGCTGTCTACTATTTTTACCTTGTCGAGGTTTACAACCTTCACCTTCTGCGTCGTAACCACAGCGTTCCTGTGTGTGAGTGGACTTAGCGCGTTCATCACTGTGAGGCGGGAAGCCCCATAAAAAGACTGGCAGGACCCCCAAGCAGGGCCACTGCTCTCCTGCCAGCACCATCCGGTTCCCTGGCCCAGAGGCTCTATCTCACTCTTTGCCTCTCAAACCACTTACTTCTAGGAAAGTGGAACTTACCCTAAGATTCTGTTGGTTCCCTGAGCTAACTTCTGATTGGCCCATTTGTAGTACTTCATTTGCATGGAGCTTACTCCTGATTGGTTATTTCTCTCACTCCTGATTGGTCCATTTCTACAAAGCTTGTTCCTAATTAGTCAACTTTTGTTATAACTTATTTGCATATGATGTTGCAGAGTGTAAACTGGCAGCCTATAAAAGCCTGGTAAACCTACAGACCAGGTCCAGAGCTTGGAGTGTTAACTATTCTGGGCCTGCTGGCATAGTAAACCTGAGTTCTCCAACCCTCCGAGTGCTGCTTGGTGTCCCGCCCGGATCCAGGTTGCTGTCAAAACTGAGCTGTAACACCGAACTGTAACACATTTTTCTGCAACAACTGGACCTCTGACCATAGCTTCTTCATTCTTGACATTTGTGTTGTCTGAATTTCATGATCAAGACATTTTATTTCCAGATGAGTCATAAGTGCTTGAGAATAGAATGTCTGCTTATTATCTTCATAGTTAAAGGGTGACTTGGCTGGACTTAAAATTCTCAGGACACACTCTCTTCTCCCAGGACCTCGTAAATGTGCTTCTGAGTCTGATGATGCCATGGAGAAGGGTTAGAATGACATTATTTTGTCTCTCGTGAAAATGCCTGACTTGTCTGAAGGATGCCTGCCTCCTGTCTTGAATCGAGATAACTTAATTGAGGTCTGTCTCATCTCAGTGTCCATTGCTCTCTCCTGTAGTTCAGTTTCCTTTTCTGTTTTGTGGGTTCTTTCATTTCAGGGAACTTTTTTTTTTTTTTTGGTCTGATTTTGAATACTTCTCCACTTTGTTGTTGACTTCTCTGTTTTGCAGACCCAACTGTGAATTTCATGGCTTTTCTTTGTTTATTAGCATCTTTCTATTTTTTATTGCCTCAGTCCTTTATCTGCTCTCATGGAAGCCTTTCCTTTGTGTAAATAATTTGAGTAATTTGATTTTCAGATATATCTATTCTGTACCTTGCTGTTTCTAACTTATTACTTGTGTTTATTTTGGCTGTCACTTTATTTTCTGAGCACGGAATATGCTTGTTAATCTGTTTTTTAAAATCATTTCCTCTTTGGATTTTTTTTTTAATTGGATTTAGATTTTCGTTAAGCAAGTGTGAAACATTTGTAAGACCTTTTCTTTTGTTAGAGCTTTATTTTATTGGAGACTGGGTTTTTCACTTGAATTTTTAATGTTGCTGTTTTCTGAATTCTCGCTTTCTCTCTGTCTTCTTTCAACTTTTCTGCTGTTCTTGAGATGATGAGACACACACTGTGCTGTGTGCCTTCGTCTGCCTTGTGCGTGGAGTGCAGAGGGCACCGGTCTTCCTGCTGCTCCGATGTCGTAGAGGGGGCTGTCATCAGCTGTCCCCATCCTGACTCAGGACTGCTTGTGTCCCAGCTGCATTTTGAGGACCACTATTTCTTTCTTTTTTTTTTTTTTTTTTGAGGTTAATTTTTGCTTGTATTCGCCCAAGTAACTTAACTACAGTGGCTTGCAAACTTTTCTAACCTAAAAAATACATTTTACGTTACAATCCAGCAAACACACACATATATTATATATATGTGTGTATATATATATATATATATATATATGTATATATATATATATATATATATAAATGAAACTAAAGATAATTAAAATCAGAGTTTTGCCAAAAATGTCTATGCTGAGTTTTCTTGTTTTTAAGGCCCTTTTTAAAATTTGAGCAGTTTTAGTTTTACAACAAAATTGACAGGAAGGAACAGAAATTTCCCCTATACCCACCTCCACACACATGCATAGTTGTTATTTTTATTTACCAGAGTGGTATTTTTTTTTTTAACTAAGGATGAAGGTACATTGACACATCATAATCAAAGTCCACAGTTCCCCTTAGTTTGGGCAGAAGTGTAATGACACAGATCTCTGTTGTTACAAAGTCATACGAGGTGTTTTCACTGCTCTAAAAACGTCCATTTTCCAGCTGGCATATGGAAACTCTTTCTTTTTCCCTTGGAAAGAGGTTCAAAGCCAGCCTTTAGGCCTCTAAGACCACTCCTGGCCCATCCATTCATGGACCGGACAGGCTCTAGGTGGCAAACTCCCCCACTGAATACTGCGGCTTTTCTTCCAATATTGAGTCCTGTCCCACTGAGGACCGGTATTTCTTCATGGTCTGGAGGAGCGGGTGGAGGAAGAGACAGCTCAGCTGGCCTTTGTGCGGCCCTTCCTGGAGGTCCCTGAGTCGGCCCGGGGTGGCCGTGTGGGTGGAGCCAGCCCACTCTCCCTGGCTGTGGGGGGACCTCCCTCCCGAGCGGGGTGCTAGGACATCAGACGGAATGGCCTCGTTTGGCTTCCTCTCTCGTCTTACTGGCTGTTGTCAGTTTTTCCACTCCCCCAGGTAAAAGCCGGGGGTAAAGATGAGGCTCTGGCCCTGTACTTGCCTGCTGGGTGGGGAGGGGTCCACACCCCTCATCCCTTCTCCTCTTCCTGCTCTTACGAAGAGTCTTGACTCAGGATGGTCACCTGTCTCTGATTCTGCCACATCTACCTTTTCTGCGGGGTTAGTTCACAAAGCATAATTAGGACAGTGCCTCCTTCCTACCGCACCCTCCATGCACGTGGGAAGACCAGATACCGGGCTGCAGCTGGTGTGCGCCCAGATCCCACCATGAGTGTTAGGGCTCCTGTCTCCCTGGCCGTCCGGGCCTCCCACCTCCTGCTACTTCTCCAGCCCCTGTTCTGCAGCGCTTGCTGGAGCTGGAGCCACACGAGGCTAACATGGCATCTTCCGCCTTTTTCGTTGGCCTCCTTTTTGTCTGTTTATGGCAGGAGATTACATCTCTGTCATTTTATGTAGTGGTGGCAGGATTTTTGCCATTTCCCCTGACTTCCTGCACATGGCTTTTGATGCTCACCACTGAGCCACTGAGATGAATTTATTTAAAACATTCTCTTCCCAGTGCATCTCCTTTAAAGTGTAAACACCCTTTGCTCTGACACCATCTGGCTGAGGAATCTTTTACAAGTCGCTTCGTATTTCTGGGCTTTAGGATTGTCTATAAAATCAAACCTGGTCCAGATGGGCCCCTTTCAGCTCTGACGCCGGTTATTGCAGGCAGTTTCAGGGTGTTTCTTCCCACTTCCGCATCTGTTTGCTAATTATTCAGCTAGAAAAGAGCCAGATGGCTAAAAATTGTAACAGATATGCCCTTCTTGGACTGAAGACATAGATCTAGACCCTGGAATCCCCCAGGGAGACCAGGCCTGGTCACAAGACACGAAGGAGCCCTGGGGAAGGCTGGGTCTGGGAAACTGCTCACTTGGGGTGATGGCCTGGCGTGGGACGCGGTCTGCAGGGACCAGAGACCACGCTTTCCTGCTGCAGAACCGTGTCTGGGTTGATTCATGGTACATAGAGCACATGGATTAACGTATGATCATCGCTGTTTTAGTCTCATTGTAGTTATCTCAACTAGTCCTGAAAAATATTTGTGTTTATAAAAAAAATACAGATTTCACAAAACCATTTACAGAAAGGTCAGCCGACAAGGACTCAGTAACACTGGGAACCAGGGTGGGTTGTATGCTGGGGAGCTGGGACTAAGAGAAACAGGTGCAGCTCATCCTAAGCACCAGCTCTGGACGCCTGGGGGACGAGGAGGGAAGGGAACAACAAAGGCCGGTCTCCTTCCGCCTCAGTCATCAATGAAAAGGAGGCCGCTGTTTGCTGGGTGAGACAAGCTTCTCCCTGGCACTAGACCCCAAGGGCCTTGACGTAAGGGGCCATGAACTTTAAATGGGTGATCTTCTGGGACTTACAGGAAGTTGTGAGGCCAAAGCTCCAGTGTTGTCATCTCCCTGAGTAGGAAGGAGAACCTCAGGGTCCCCCGAGGGAGGCTAGGGACCACTCTGGCCCGGTGCTCTGTGTGCTCCCTGGCTCCGCTGTTGCCATGGAGATAAGATGGCTCTTCACTGTCAGCTCTTCTTCCATCGTGGTCGGGTCTTCCTGGTCCGCACAGGAGCCCCGCACCCTGACGAGGGCCCCACGTGCCTCTATCAGGACTCCTTTATGTATGGCCCGGAGTAGACAGGGGGTACTCAGGAGAACTTCCTTCACGTTCAGTCCCTGTTTTCATCTGTCTCCCCTTTGCCCAGAGTCTGTTGGCTTGCCCTCCTCTATTTTTTGGTCCCTCCTTCTGCCCCTGCACCGCCTCTCCCATTTGCTTTTTGGCTGCTTGGCCTCCCTTGGCTCCTGGTTTATCGGGTTTCAGCTCGTCTGTTGTTTCATTGTGCAGTGTGTTTGCAGTAGCAGGAAGAACCTCACAGTTACAAACCAACAGATTGTCTTTGTTTCTTTGTCTCCGAGCCTCTCCCAGAAAAAAGGGATTTTTATGACAGTGACTTCTTATGGTGTTTAAAGATCTTTCCCAGTTGGTTCCCAGTTTGCTAGGTTTTTATTTTGACTCCTCCAGCTGGACTGAGAGCCCTCTTCCACGTCGCAGTGCTGTGTCTCGGGCTTCTCAGGTTATTTCTGTTCACATGTTTCCCCTCCTTCCTTCCTCTGACTCCTCCCTCGTCCCTCTCAAGGCGTTTATGACATTTAAAGGTAGCATCACGGATATCTTTTACTTGAATTTTCACCAGCAATTTTTTAAAATCCTTTTTCTGCCTAGAACCATTAAGATGTTTCTGGACGTTTCGGGGTTTTTAAAAGACAGTGAATTTGGGAGTTTGAGACTTTCAGCTGTTAACCACTATATATAAAAATAGATAAAAAACAAATTTCTTCTGTGTAGCACAGGGAACTCTATTCCATATCTTGTAATAACCTTTAATGAAAAAGAATATGAAAACGAATATATGTATGTGCATGACTGGGACACTGTGCTGCACACCAGTAATTGGCACATTGTAACCGACTGTACCTCAATAAAAAAAAAAAGACAGTGACTACGGAAGTTGAAATTGAAGTGGGGTTGGCGGGTAGGGCTGGGCAGGGTGCCGGCTGAGTCCCATGCTCCAGGGTGCTGGGCGTCACACATAGGCTGTGATTGGAGATACTTGGTGTTCTTGGTGTTTCTCCAGAAGGAAAACTGGTGTCGCTTTTGCAGCCCCCCACCCCGCCACCTCGCCATCTCCCTCCCTCTCTCCTCTGGCAGCCCTTTCTCTGCTCAGACACCAGGGTTGCACCCAGGAAAGTGTTACAGTTTATATGTTTGAGAAACACTCATCTACATCATTCGGCTTATTTCCATAAAAGTCCCCCTTTGGGTCCCAACAGAAGTGCTTTCTTATTTCATTGGAGCCACAGCATATGTAGAAACAACCTATCCAGGAGAAGACAGTCAGCTGGGAACTGGTCTCATCTGCTGCTCTGAAATGGGCACCCGGGAGAGGAGGTCCCGAGGGCTTGGCTTGGGGTCACAATTCACTCTCGCTTCTTAGCCACTCAGACACAGGAGTCCAGGAGCGATGTGTTACTGCAGCTTGGGGTATGGGGAGCCGGAGGGCCCATCACACCAAAAGAAGAGTGTTATTTTCTATAGCCCAACTTTGATGGGCCCCATCACTCCCAGTTGAGCCTTCGGGATGGGACCTGGGCTTCACTTCCAGTCCCTTGGTGCTGGAGCAGATTTCTCCCTGGTGTCCCTGAGGACCAGATGTAGAGATTGGAGCCTGACGAGCTGTGATGTGTGGTTTCATTTGCCTGGGACGTAACTCAGGCCTGAGCAGGTGTTCTTCCTCTATTTGATACATCCAGGTTGTTCACTGATGTAGAAGAACTGAAACTGTGATGTCCTTGTGTCCATGCGTCTCAGCCAGGAGAGCCCTCTCTCCGCTCCTCTCCACCTGGGTGGCGCCTACTCACCTGTCAGGGCTCAGCCGGGATGGGCCTTTCCCTGGGTGCCCTGCCCCATCTCCCAGCACAAGTCCGCTGTACCCTCCCCTCGCTCATTAGCCTTGTGACTGCCGTTCCGTCCTGCCTCGCCCTGCGCTCTTAACTGCCCATTCCTTCTGTGCCCTGTGAGGTCCTAAGGCAGGAAGGTGACCAGTTGTCCCAGTCTGCGTGGGACTGAGGAGTTTCCTGGAATGTGGACTTTCAGTGCTAAAACCCGGAGAGTCCCAGTCAAGCCTGGATGGTCCCCCTACAGGGACCACAAATGACTTTAAATCTTACTCCAGCGAGAATAATGCTTTTCACAACAAAGATACTCACTAAATGTTTGTCACGTCCCCTGGCCATTCAGCCTGAGGTATAAAAACAGTTCCTCTTAACCGTAAGAGACACAGTTTTCCTGTTCTCCCTCTAGCCTGCCGTGGCGAGATGTCTAGCCTCCTCTGGTCTGTGTAGGAATCCCCGGGGAGGTCTCCCGTGCGGTCAGATACAGTTCAGCCTCCGCTGACTGCCCGGGTCAGCTGTGCGGGGCAGACTCCCCACCTCTGACGCCAGCAGAGCTGCCGGCCCTCAGTCACGCCGCAGAGGCTGCAGTGCTACTGTCAGCAGGTAGAGACATCCCCAAATTGGAAAGCCCACCAAAAGCGTGGGGTCCTTGCCCACTGGTTGAGAAGGCATTTGCGGCAGAGGCAGAAAGACAAAATAAAAAGCTGGTTCATTGATCAGAAGGGGAAGAGGAAAGACGGCTGCAGCCCCGGGTTGGGCCACGTGGACTTTTACGAGAGGCGTCTGCCATCATGCCCTCCTTCCAGGTGCGCTGGAGCCAATCACCTTTTTTTTTTTCCCAGTCCTGGTATGGCTTTTCTGGCTGTTGTCATGGCAGCCATGAACTGTCAGGGCGTGGGTGGGCGTGTCACCTAGCATGCTAATACACTACAATGAGCAGGTCCGCTGGAGGTCAGACCTGCCATGAGCTTGGGCTCCATTGGTTCTAGCCAGGTCTTGTTCCTCCTCTGCTGCTGCCTCCTGAGGCTTAGGTGAGGGTAGTTGGTTTCCAGTTGAGGGAGGGGCGGGGATAGGGTCCTGAGGCAACAGCCTCAGTGAGAGTCTGTGAGATCACTGATGGGGAGGCTCGGGAAGAGAGTGGTCATCACGCAGCTGGCCTTCCCCCTCTGGTGCCAGTTAGCGTATCTGTAAGACAGCTCAGGAATGAGCATCAGACAGAGTACGTGAGTCTGTCCCCCTTGTTATCAGCTGCTGGAGCTGCTTTTCTGTGACTCAGGAAGGCCTGGGAGACTTCAGGTTTTCTATAAACAAGGGGCAGGGGTCGGGGGCGCCCGGCAATTCCGCTGGGTCCCACTGCCACGCCCACCACTGGCAGCACCCCTGCCAGCACTGCCACGTCACCTCCCCCAAAAGCGGCTTGAGCTCCCGACACCCCCCTTGTAGTTCAGTTTTCTGGGAGGGAAGGCTTTCCTTATTTCCTGAGCTCTGCCCCCTCCTCAGGACCCACCCCTCAGTCCACAGACACCAGCTGGGAGCAGGCAGACCCCAGGGGTGTGCGTCGTTTTCACAAACATATGTCCCTCTGATGACTCAGATGTTAATGAACCGGATTCTTCTTTAAGACAGTGGTCCTGACCCAGGGTCAGTCTGGCATCCTCTGCCCTTGCTGAGGTCTGGTGGCGTTTTTGGTGGTCACAGCTGGGGCAGAGGCGGGGAGGCTGCCGGCCATCCTGCTGTGCCCAGGACAGCCCCTCCCATGGTGGGGACTCATCTGGTCCAAAATGTCGATATGATAGCGCCGAGGCTGAGAAACCACTCAGGATGAGTTCTCTGCATAAGGGTCCAGGGCCCAATGCCCAGGCTGCGGGTCTGCCTGCCCCCGGCCCCCAGCTTGCCCAGGCACATCGGAATGGTCCACTTGGGACCTCCAGGCCTTCCCTGCGTCCAGCTACATCTGCAGTTTTGCTGAGGCCTCTGTCCTCCACCTGGCCACGCAACACCCCCCGCCAAGGTTTGCGGTGGGACCCGAACAGTAGGGCCCCGGCTGAGAGGTTTCACAGGTGAGTCCCTCGCCCCCGCCAGGGTGGCCAGAGGCGCTGGTACCAGGCTGGTCCTGGGAGAAACCTGGCTTCTGGCCTATCAGGGGGCAGGTCAGCAGACCCCGTTCCCTTCCCCGGATGGAGGGCGTGAGTGATGGTCTGTCTACAGTGCAGGTGTACGATTAGTATCAGAACTCAAAGACCAGGATGGGCTTTCGGCCTCTTGGGAAACAAAAATATCAGTGTGTAAGTGACTGTGATACATGTTTTCTGCCTGAAAATAGATCTTAATTAGTCTGTATACTCTATGTTACAACATCCTGAGTGGGAAGAAACTGTTGTTTTCAAAAAAAAAAAAAGATCCTAAAAGACTTGGTGAAATAGAAACACTTTCTAGGCTTCCGGGTGAAGATGGGAGAATGTTCATTGTGGAGTGAATACCAAGGAGCCGGGTGGCAGGAAGAGCTTCCCCAGAGGGTCTCGGAAGCCAGGTTCACGGAGCATCCTCCCAGACCACACCACCCTGCTGTTACGGAGACCGGCTGCGGGGCCGGCTCTGTTAGCTCAGGTGGCACGTGTCTGGGTGCCGAGATGATCCCACCAGAGCATGGACGTCTCCGGTCACCCACGCGCGTGCACTTTCTTACACTTCTTTCCCGGGGATGGAGCCCAGTGAGAGTTGTTTTGTAAAGTACGAAAGTTACAAGATGGTCAGACGGACGGCGATGGCGTTTCATGGTGCTATGTTCCTCCTCTCCCACAGCACGTGCTGCCTGCCTCGTGGATGCTTTTAATCCCGCGCAGGGGATGGAGAACTTCTCAAGGGCAGAACTGTCATGCTCAGTTTTTAAGAGATGCTGTTTGCTGTTTATTGGATGAAAGGAGGATGAATAAATGGAAGAGAGCCCTGGAGGTGGACCTCAGACAGGCTCAAGTGAAGGCCCAGCATGACTGTTTTATTCCTTGAAAACAGGAAGCGCTATGAAGGGATTTTAAAATGCCAGCAAGGATGTAACTAGAGAAAACAAGAACGCCGTCTGTTCAGGCCCAGCAGGTGACCCCTTGGCTTGATTCTGGGATGGATTTTTTCCAACTGCATACACGATTTTAAAGCATGGTTTTTCAGGCACTCGGTGCCATGTGTGCTTTTATTCCACCCCGGCAGAGGAAGTCGTAACGGCATCTGGCAGGTTGGCGGAAAGGATCTTCTGTGTGCAGAGGATTCTGTCCTTGGTGGGTGGTAACTCAGTCTGCAGGGACCGGCTTTGATGCACAGGTAGCCCCCGGCCCCATTCCTGGTCCCTTGTCTGCTTCTCAGAGCCCTGCCCTCAGTCCGGTTTCCCTCCTAACAAGGAAAGACAGAATTCTCAGGATCACCCCTGGGACAGGGTCAGCCTTGGTGCCTCTTGTGCAGGGTCTTGCCAGTATTTCTTCCCTCTGGAATTCTCTCCCCCTCCCTGCTGTCCTAAGCCCTGCCCATCTGTCCAGGCACTAGCCATCCCAGCCCACAGGACCGGCCTTGTCGTCTGAATTCTGTGCACTTTTATCAGTGCTGCAAGGTGTCTGATGATTTCCATTAGTACCCATTTATTTTCTTGCCTTCTTTGTCCAAGATTAATTGACCTTGGATGTGTAGGTTTATTTCTAGGCTCTATTGTGTTCCATTGGTCTGTATGTCTGTTTTTGTGCCAGTGTCATGCTGTTTGTTTGTTTGTCTTGGAGTACAGTCAGTTACAATGTGTCGATTTCTGGTGTACAGCACAATGTCCCGGTCATGCACAATATCACACTGTCTTGTTGGCTGTAGTTCTCTATAGTATTGTCTGAAGTCTGGGAGGGTTATGCTTCCAGCTTTGTTCTTTTTCAGGATTGCTTTGGCAATTCTGGGTCTTTTGTGATTCCAGATAAATTTTAGGATTATTAATTATAGTTCCTTGAAAAATGTCCTGGGTAATTTGATGGAGGTCACATTAAATCTGTAGGTTGCTTGGGGGAGAATGGCCACTTGAACAATATTAATTCTTCCAATCCAGGAGCATGGGGTATCTTTCTATTCCTTTGAATTATCTTCAGTTTCCTTTATCAATGTTTTATGGTTCTCAGTGTATAAATCTTTCACCATCTTGGTCAGGTTTATTCCTAAGTGTTTTATTTTCTTTGTGCATCTGAGTTTTCATTGATCAGATCTGCACATTTAAACGTCATGGTTTTCTTGATAAGATAAATGTGAATACGGGTAACGGTGACAGCCAGCCAGAACTGTCTTGCCCCTTCTCTGCCCTTCCGGCCGCTCAGTCAGCTCGCTCAGGGCCCTTTTTGCGTGCTGCAGAACTCATATTTGTGTTGTTTGGGCTTCGCCTGTCATGGTGAGCGCAGGACCAGACATACATGTTTTGTTTTCTAGGGAGATGTGCATCCAACAGGATGGGAGAATTCATCTCACCGTCGTTTACTTTGGAAAAGAAGAAATGAATGAGGTCAAAGGAATCCTTGAAAACACGTCCAGGTAAGTATGACGGGGAGCCGCAGGGAGGAGTCGCAGTCTTGAGCGTGGCAGTGCTCAACCGAGCTGCTTCGGGTCTCTCTCCACCACGGGCGAGCAGGGAGAGGGATGGGCTGGCGCGTGTCGGGGGTCCTGCGCCTCCTTCCCGGGGACCACCCGCCTCGCACCCGTCCTCACTGTGCCAGGCGTCCAGTGCATGGTGGCGACAACCGGCCGGAGCAGCCAGGGTGGGGAGCAGGGGCTGGTGGGGGACTGGGGAGAGTGCAGCCATGCAGGGAGCCTCTGCTCATTGGACCAAGAGTGATGTCCAGGCCCCATCTCGTCCACTTGGCAGACAGGCCCACCCTTCTGTCTCTTGTTGATTCTGCATTTTGAGAGATTAGACAAAGGCAGAAGTGACCCTGGATCTGAGGTTAAACCTCCGCAGGTGAACAGAAGCTGTTTAACCAACAACTCTGGGCTGAGGCTGTGTGGATACCTCGTCCATCAGTTACACGGGGCGAGAAATGTAGTCAAGAGCAGCAGCGATGGGGTTTTCCTGCCGAAGTAAATGGACAAGCCCATTTGTTTAATGAGAGTGGATCTGTAGCATTTTCTACGGGTGAGGAAGGCGGGCGGTGCTGGCCCTCCCTGGGGTTCGCATGGGGACCGCAGGCTTCGGTGGGCAGTCGGGTCTCTCCGTAAGTGCAGCTGGGACGGTGGTCGGAGGTACTCGGTGGCAGGAGCAGTCTGAACAGGTCCATATCTGAGCGTCAGCACGGCCCTCTGTTTTGAGTTTCCAGTAAATGGGAATAGGATGTTAGTCACAGGATAAGATGCCAAGACCGAGGGTAGTTGCTGCATTTATTTTCCGGATCTGTTTCTAGTTTTGTATTCCCGGGCACGAGATCAAAATGCTCATTATTATTTAAACTTCCGAAGCAGCGCACTGGTCACACTTTGTCCACTCTTGGTTTTGTACATAAAGTTGTATGGCTGCGCAGCCGGGCTGATGGGTTTACCTGTTCTTTAAGGCTGCTTTCGGGGCTCAGCGGCAGGGCTGCGGAGTGGTGACAGAAACTGCGTGTCTCCCAAAGCTGAACTCTTTGCTGCCGGGTCCTTTACAGAAGAAGCTGGCTGATCTCCCTTCTAAAGCAGTAAGGAGTTAAGAGTTTAAAACTAGTACCAGTTTAAAGCCATGGCACGCATCGAAGGGAGAGCAAAGAGAATAAAATAATTGAATATCTTCAGTGTAAGTGGAAGAGCAGCGTCCCCACTCCAGTGCACTGCAGTGTCCTTGCCTCTGCTTGGGAATGTGGAGTGTGAGGTACTGGGATTCATGTCCTCTGCCCAGTGGAAGGGTTTTGGCATCTCTGGGAGTAGCCAGCTCCAAGGTGTGGATCTTTTTATGTGTCCCAGCTGATTCTGATGTGCAGCCAGGGTGGAGAATGGTTGCTGGGAGCGTGGCCGTCCACCACAGGGACTGCCCGAGAGATGCCATGGTTGCAGCCAGCTGCCTCCTTTCCGAGTATTTTCAAGTATCAGTCCAGGTGACTCGGAGGTACCCCAGAGGATCAAGACCCCATCAAAAGGTGATCACACCCTTGCTGATAGACACATACACCCAGCTTCACCTGCGTCCGGCGGAGGGGCGGAAGGCCAGGTTAGACAGTGTTGTGACAGTGGCCGGAGGCTCGAGACTCTCCAGGCGATCTTCTCCATGTCCCATCACCTGGTGCGCTGGATTCTCCATCAGAAGGGTGCTTGACGAGCCAAGAGTGAGCACACTCTGAACAGGAAAAGTAGGATCACTGAGCGGCAGGGATGGTTTCCTTACAATTTCGGCAGATTTCCGGGGATGGAGGGACTTTGTGCTGGAGCCTGAGTCCGTCGGTGCTGTGATCAGTGCTGCAGAAATGTGGGTGAGTTCACTGGAGCCCCACTCTCTGTGTGGACGCCCTCGTTCTGTTCACTGGTCACAATGCAGGGACAATGTCACTGATGCCGGGGACATGTCTCCAAGGCCTGGCTCTGATCAGACGGCCTCTGGGAGTGCCCTGCCCTCTGCAACCAGCCTGGGTTGGTTTCACATGGCTGCCTGCAGCCACAGCTCCCAGACAAATGCTCCTAATCCCAGCATACCCAGACGGGCTCTTACATCTAACCTGGTCTCAATGGCTCACTGCCCCGCAGCCAGACTGGGGGCACAGAGTGCTTGTCTTCTTGGCCCCCATTATTCTCATATATGTCTGGTGTTTCTGCCACCCTCCTTTCCACCTTCTCAGCCCCCCACCCATCCGTCCCCACCCAGATCCCCACCCTGGAGCTCTTCCCGACCTCCTGTCCTCCCCTGACTCTGCGCCTCTCTTACATTTGGGACTTGGCATCTGAGTTGCCTGTAACTAGATTCTAAGTGGTACAGATCACATGCCTCTGGGACTCCAGCACTGAGGACAGCGCCTTACTCAGAGAATGGGCGGGGGCTCATCCGGAGGACAGTGCCACGTGCATATAAATTGTACACGTAGTAATGTATGTGAACGCTTAACTGGGCAGCTTTATTTAAATACCATTCTATCATTCTTTTAAGATGGTAACGCTTTGTGTTCAGATACATCTTATCTTTAATAATACTAGTCATTATTATTAACATGAATTATTTAATATTCACAGCAGCCTTATGAGATAGAAGCTGCTATTAACCTTATTTCCTAGATGAGGAAGCTGAGGCTTAGAGAGGTGGCTACTCAGGCTGCCACCCCGCACACGTGGGGTGGCCGGGGCTGAACCTCGTCCATGACCCCCAGGACTCCCAGTCTTAACGTCGTGCCAAATTCTCACTCCAAAAGCAAGCCCGTAATTGTTCACTGAAAGTAATAAGATTTGAAACCAGTTTAAATGGAATTTATTTCATTTGGCTATCAGCCTTGTGATTAAACTTCTAAATCTAGCTAAGTGTATGTATTTTAAAAATATCTTTTAAAAATCTAGTTTAATGACAACTGTGCAGTGTTTCTCTCCTTCTCTCTTGGTTTGTGTTTACTCAGTTGAGCTGTACCTTTCAGTTGATTGCTGTAGGTCAGGGTTTGGCAAACTACAGTTTATGATTCATTAGAGGGTTGTGAAATTGATTTAGTGAGCTATGTGCAGCGTTTTTAAAAAATCAAAATAGAATGGGATAGAAGATTATTAGAATGCATCACAACTAGTAAAGATAAATATTGTTTCATGGAACTTTAAGTTCAGTGTCTGTGTGTGTGTTTGCTGTGTCATGATGTATAATGCCCATTCCTTTGTAAGGGTGAGGGATGTGGTCAAAATATTTAAAAGCCACTGCCAGAGATAACAGTACAAACCAGTTCTCAGTATCTAATTCTTATTCCAAAGAATAAGTGAATCTCAGACTACAGCCTAACTCAGTGGTTCTCAAAATAACCATACTTTGAACAACCTGGGGTGCTTTTAAAAATGCAGATTCTTGGGATCCAGCCACAGAAATTCTGAGTCATTGATTCTGAGACGAAGCTTGGGAGCCAACACTTAGAATGGACTCAACCTGTGATGCTGACGTGGTTCGTCCATGGCCCACACTCCGAGAAATTTGGGCCCAGGTGGATGTTTGTTTGGAGCTACATATTAGGAAATTTTTAAAAATCATACTGATGGATGGACTGGCACATGTTGCAATTTATTACATTGAATCTTCACCTTTGTCCAGTCGTGAGGACTCGAAGGATCTTCCAGAGGAATTGTCACTGAGATTGAAGCACTAGTTCTGAGACTCTGCCCTGTCCTGCAAGGATGTGGCCTCAGAGAGGGCTGTGTGTGTGTATGTGTATGTATGTATGTGTGTGGTCAGGAACCCGCCTTGTTGCTGTGGTGTCGACAGCATTTCATGCTTTGAAGGGATTTGCTTCACATGTACTCTGGGAAACATTTTACCGGGACATACCAGAAGAAAATTGGGGGGAAAATTTGTATTGTTTTGACTTGTTCCTGAAATTTGAGCAGAATTGTTGCTCCATTTTAATATTGCTTCATAAGCAAAGAATTTTTAGATTCTCATCTGCTAAAATGAAAACAGCTACACGGTGCATTCCTTCCCAGCAGACACAGAGTCTTAGGCCCTGGGCAGCACCTCACAGACGAAGGCAGCATCTCAGGCCTGTGGCATCTCACTCAGCACTTGCCAGGGAAGGGGCTAAGCACAACTTCTTGGTGAGCAGCTCTT
The DNA here is from genome assembly GCF_048564905.1 of Vicugna pacos. Classification (NCBI taxonomy): domain Eukaryota; kingdom Metazoa; phylum Chordata; class Mammalia; order Artiodactyla; family Camelidae; genus Vicugna; species Vicugna pacos. Next base: position 2,441,290 of record NC_133012.1, on the reverse strand, counting down.
TGTGGAATACCATTTTTAGATATTCCAAGTTGTTCTTTGAAGGAGTCGAACATGACATATAGATTGTAGTGTTGTGACATTAGATGTCCTGAGTGCAATTATTACATTGTTAAATGTTGTAAAGCAGAGTGTCCTGGTTCTTGGGAGGTACCTCTCTTTGAGGATGAAGTTGCCATGATGTCTGTAACCTCAAAGGGTTCAGAGGGAAGAGGGAAGGAAATACGGCAGGGTGTTAGCACTCAGTGAACCTGGCTGAAGGGTATGTGCGTACTTTACTGTTCTCACAACGTTTCGGAAAGCTTAAATTTTTTTCAAATGAAAAATTGGGGAAAATATATTATGGAAAAAAGTAAATGATATCAAGTTCATATAACGGAGTAAAATGCAACAGTTAAAGAAAGGTCATGCCAGTAACAATGGCGCAATAAAGACCTTGCAAAATTCCCCTCCATAAAAGCAATGAGAAAATTAGTAAAAATGGTCAGAGTCAACTTTTTTTTTTAAAGAACTATGGTAATTAAACAAAGCTTGCCACAATCTGGAAAGTGTTATCTAGATGACTGAATTTTGGTGTGCACAGGGAGCTGTGAGGAACTTTAACTTGCCCCAGTTCCACCCCCCACTTTGAGCTCTTCAGTAACCTTGAAATCCAACAACCCACAAGAACCACAGCCTGCCAGCCACGGGGGGCCAGAATGGGGTTGGAGCTCCCTGGGAGCATTATTCTCAGAGAATTGTCATTTTTTGACCTGCCTGGGGGTTCCCTGGAAGACCCTACTCACAAGGTTGTCTTTATTGGGCCTGACTCGGAGCCTCCCAGTGGAAAATCCAGGAGTATTTATCCGGGAGTATTTATCAAAAAACAATGATAGGAAATCTTTAACTTTGTGGCTGCTTAAGGCGGTAGATAAGAGTTAGGACAAACAATAGACCAACTAGAAAGCTCAGAATATGAATCTGGGGAGTGAGGTCTCCCTGGGGCTCTGAAAGCTCCAGCACATTCCTGGGAATCCAGAGGCCATGCACAGGTCTAGGGCTGTGCGCATACTTAGAAAAGACCCGAGAAGGCCCTCACCTTTCACCTTGATGATCTTGAGGCTGTCTGCAGGAAGGAAGTAAAGGCTCAGGTAAGTTGTTACCTGTCTGGTTGAGTGTTAATTACATGCCCCGCCATGCACGCAGAGTCCCCACCATGCACACAGAATCCCCACCATGCACACAAGAAAGACAGGGAGACTTAACTGGTTCCAAGCATTTAAGAAAATCCCTGTTTAGTCATTAACTGACCACTAAGTGGTCACACACAATACACTTTCTAGAATTAGTTCAGGAAACTCACTAAACAAACAAACAAACAACAACAAATAGCAACAACAGCAAAACCCTGGGGAGGGAGGAGATTCTGTTTTCCAGGGTTGCCACATTACATTATCTAAAATGTTCAGTTTTGAACAAAATTTTATGAAGCATGCAAAGAAACAAGAAAGTATGGCTCATGCACAGGGGAAAACAAAAATCAGTCATTAGAAATTGTTCCTGAAGAAGCCCAGGTGCTGCACTTACTAGACAAAGGCATTAAATCAGCTGTATTAACTAGGTTCAAAAACTAGAAGAAACCGTGTTTAAAAAAACTAAAGAAAAGTATGAGAGCCATGTCTCACCAAATAAAGAGATAACAGTTAGAAAAAAAAGAACCAAATAGAAAATCTGGAGTTGAAAAGTCCAATGTCTGAAATAAAAAAATTCACTGAAGGAGCTCAACATGAGGTTTAAACAGGTGGAGGAAAGAATCAGTGAACTTTAAAGTAGGCCAATTGATATGATCCAGTTTGAGAAACAGAAATAAAAAAAGAATGAAGTAACTGAGCAAACCCCAGGGACTTGTAGGATATCATCAAGAATGCCAACATAGACATAAAGGGAGTCCCAGAAAGACAGGAAAGGGGGGGGGGCAGAAAAAAATAACTGGAGAAATAATGGCCCCAAACTCCACACATCTGATGAAAAAAGGACACTGGACACAAACTCAAATCCCCATGAAAGAAATTCAGAGCCACCTGTAAAATTAACTACATAGGGAAATATGAAATACAGTGCATTTTGTTGTTGTTGTTTTATTAGGCCTAACAAAGTATTTTTGTTTATAATTTTTTAATATCTGATTCAAAAGAAAACTATATAAAGCAATAATTATAAATCTGTATTGATAGACACACAACTGATTTTTTAATAGTTGTTTTGTATCCTGCAACTTTAGTGAATTCATTTATTAGTTCTAATGGTTTTTTGGTGAAGTCTTTAGGGTTTTCTATACAGAATATCATATCATATCTGCAAGTAGTGACAGTTCTACTATTTGCTTCTTCCTTTCCAATTTGGATGCACTTTATTTCTTTTTCTTGCTTAATTGCTCTAGCTAGGACTTCCAACACTGTGCTGTATAAAAGTGGCGAGAGTGGACAGCCTTGTCTTGTTCCTGATCTTAGAGGAAAGACTTTTCAATTTTTGCTGCTGAGAATGATGTTAGCTACGGACTTGTCATGTGTGGCCTTTATTATGTTGAGGTACATTCCTCGTATACCTAATTTGTTGAGAGTTTCTATCATGTAAGGATGATGACTCTTGTCAAGTGCTTTTTCTGCATCTATTGAAATGCTAATATATTTTTGATTCTTCATTCTGTTACTGTGGTGTATCACGTTTATTAATTTGTGGATGTTGAACCATCCTTGCATCTCAGGGATGGATCCGTCTTGATCATAGACTAGTATGATCTTTTTAATGAACTCTTGAATTCACTTTGCTAGTGTTTGTTGAGGATTTTGCATTATGTTCAGGGATATTGGCCTATAATTTTCTTTTCTTGTAATGTTTTTGTCTGACTTTGTATCAGGATAATGCTGGCCTCAAAATGAGTTTGGAAGTGTTCCTTCCTCTTCAATATTTTGGAAAATTTTGAGGATTGGTATTAATTCTTTAAATGTGTGGTGTCATTCACCTGTAAAGCCATCTAGTCCTGGCCTTTTATTTGTTGGGAGGTTTTATACTGAGTCAATCTCCTTGTTCATGATTGGTCTGTTCAGATTTTCTGTTACTTCATGAGTCAGTCTTGGTAAGTTGTATGTTTCTAGGAATCTATCCATTTCTACTAAGTTGTCTAATTTGTTGGCATGTAATTGTTCACAGTTGTCTCTTATGATACTTGGCATTTCTATGGTATCCATTGGGATGTCTCCTTTTTTGTTTAAAATTTTATTAATCTGAGTCATTTCTCTTATGTTTTTAGGTAACAAGCTAAAGGTTTGTCAGTTGTGTTTATCTTTTGAAAAGAAACTTGCTAAAACAGTTGTATAAACAGGCTTGTATGTAAGCTCAGAAGCTAGAAAATTCTAAATTGTTTAAAGTGCCTGCTGTGAAAAACTGGCTGAGAACGTGTTTAGCTTACAATTCTTTGCTGCACTCAGATGTCCTTAGTAAACAGAACTCCTAAGCAGCGCCAATATTCAGGGCTTTCAGATTTAAATTTTTGTTGTACATTGAATATGTGAGTTATAAAGTTTTTTTTTAATGGAAGGCTATTGTGGGAAGAGTCGCAGTAAGAGAATTTCCCTGCGATGGTGGGAAGAAGTCTGCATTAGAGTAAATCGCAGTAGGCAGCAATATCTTTTATCATCTTTGATCTAGCCATTCTGGGAAATGCAAGTCAGTTAGATACATTAGATCTCCAGTAGAAACAGGAGTTTCGTCGGGTCATTTTAACCTCTGTCAGCAGGACTCTATCTAACTTGGAGGAGGCCCCGTGCACCAGATTTATTATATAACAGAAAGGAATAGAATGAGAAACTCGAGAGTTTTGTCAGTCAATAACACAATTCAAGAAGAAAAGAGAAGAAGTAATTACGAGCAATCATGTGGCCTCTTGGAACTGCACACTCCGATTCATAATAGGAAATTACATAGTAGAAAATGTAACGCCCACATTCTACCGTGAAGATGCCCATTCCTTTAGACATGCTGCGAAATGGTGCATTTCTTTGTATGGGTAAATTAAATACTTCAAACCTAATTGCATCTTATTTTTCTCAGCTCTCTCCATTTTTTTTTTGGTTATTTACATATTTGTCGTTTTCTTAAGAGCTTGGATTTGTGCCTATCTAGGGAACGCGTTGGTAGGAGCCTCTTTCTGATGTGGGCAGGAGACTTCCGTGGTAGGGGGCTTCTCCGGGGCCTCCCGAGGGAAGGAGGTGGCGTCCTGGGGCAGCGCCTCCAACAGTGACAGGTCTGAGTGCTTCCCATCGACCCATCTCCTGATTTGTTCAGTGTTTACTGACCACGCACTGTGTCCCCGTGGACACTGCTTACTGCCCAGCACCCAAAGATCTTTGAAGATAGAAATGAGGCAACCCCAGGGGTTTAGAGGACAGGCCAGGTTGTCAAGCGCATGGAGCACAGGAAAGCAGTGGGCACAAGGGGACTAAACCCCTGGGAGCCCAAAGAGAGCATCTTCTGGCTGGTCACCTAGAGAGGGGTGGGGGTGGATGGAGGACTGAACAGGGCCCCTCCCTGTGCACCTCGACGGGCCTCCTCTGGGCTTGTAGCCTTGGGGCCATGGGGTGCACGTTCCCAAACCCATGCCTGCCAGACCCTGTTGGACAAATCAGTGTTCTGTGTTGACACATGTCCTTGTTTTTGCTCAGCCTCTTAACTCACTGCTCAGGCACTGCAGGACAGGGCGCTCTGGCCAGGGGAGCGTCCCTCTGAGGGAAGATGTGGAGCACGTGGAGGGAGGGGTTGCGTTATCCTGCAGAAGCCGGCTTCCCTTCCCCCTCGTGCATCCGAGCTGAGGCCAGTGGGTCTGAGATGGGCGGAGGCGCCCCCTCCAGGCCCCACTGTTCGGCAGCCTGTTACTCTGTGTTCTGGAGAGCAGGGGCGTGAGGTCGTCCTGGTTCCTTTCCTGGTGTTTCCAGCTCAGCCCCCTTTCTCAGCAGATCACTGGTTAATTATCAGAGAACTCTCTCACCAGCAAGAGAAGAGAAGGAGGGGTCCTCCAGGTACTGGTTGGTTAGAGGAAGTGCTGCGCCGAGCGGTCGGGGGAAGACGGCACCGCTCTCCGTATGTAGACGGACGTGTGACTGAGCGCAGGGACCTGGCAGCCACGCTGGGAACCACAGATGGAGGACAGAGTTGGCCCCGGGCCTCTCCAGTGCCCAGGACTTCTGATGGTGCTTCCCGAGCCAGCTGTGACCAGTCACCACCCTGCCGCTGTGTGTGTTCTTGTCCAGACCCCTGGTGTCCCCTGCTGGCCAGTGTTGGTCAGGGCAGATGGGAGGCCAGACAGCGCTGGGTGAGGAGGGACAGTGCATGGACAGCTGGGTGCCGTGTCCTGGGCCTCCTGTGCGGCCTGCGGACACGCCAGAGAGGAGTTTAGTGTACATTCAGGTTGGCTGGTGCCAGGGTTGTCTCATCCCCGTGGGGAGGTGGGATGCCATTGGCATCAGGCCACACGGAGGGTCCCCAGCATCCGTTTCCCTGAGTTCTCTTTCTCCGCAGGCAGCACATGGAAGCACAGAGGTTGATGTCTTAAGACTTAAAAAAAATTCTTCTAAATCGAGGTCAACTCAAGCATCGGGCACAGTGAGCGGTCCCCACCCCTTTTGCCAGGGACAGTGACTGACAGGCCAGCCCACCCCGACTCCTCACCCCACCCCCCTCTGCTGCAGAGCAGAGCTGGGACCCGGGTTTGGGGAATCTGGGGACAGAACAAACTAGATCAACCACGGCATTGGGGGGAGTGTGTCCCCTACTCCTCTCTGCGTCTGCAGCGCTCAGCTGACTCTCCTGCAGGCTGGTCGTATCTTCAGCGCGGTCACCTCCCTTTCTGATGCTGCCTGTAAGCTTCCTGAAGAGTTCAACACGACTCTGTGTCAATGTTTGATATTCTACACAGTGAATAGCGAATATGCTATTTGTGTAAATGTTTGCTGTGTCAACGCAAATGGACCGTAGGCTGTTCCAGGAAAAACCCCACGTTGTGGTCACGCAGCGTATTAGGGAACCGCGTGCCTCCTGTCTGGGTGGAAGTTGCTTGCTGCTGCTCAGCTGTGAAGCGGCGTTCTGCCTGAACTCCCCAGTGGTGGATCCCGGGAAACCTCAGCGAGGAGGCGCCTCGTCACCTGGACGAGGGTCTGGGGCTTGGGCAGGCCAGCCCTCCCTGCTCTGGAAGTTAGCTGACCCTAACCCTGCGGTCTGGGCGGGCCCCCCGGATAGTCACTGTGAGACAGACGGAGAAAGAGACCTGCTATGTGAGGGCAGGAGGGGCCCTGGGTCATGGGGACGTCCTGTGAGGCTGGCTGGAGGCTCCCTAGATGGACAGGTGGAAATCCGGGGATCTCCCTGGGAAAGAACTTTCCTGAAAACTGACCAGGTAGGGCAGGGAGAAGCAGGCTGAGCTGCACTTAGAGAACCAGGGGGTTAGAAACCTCTGGGGTGTAAGCAGCCTCGCCCCACCTCTTCCCTGGGGACAAGAGGCAGCGCTGTCCCTAAGCGGGGCCAGGCCAAGGGCCGTGGAGGCTTGGAGCTCAGCCTCCAGGCGATTCACAGAAAGCATGAACCGGGGCCGCCCACCCTGACAGAAGGAAGTCCCTGCCCGCGGAGGGCAGTGCTGAGCTGAACCTCCACCCACAGACCTTCTCGCTGTGGAGGGCCTGGGCTCTGCAGCCAGAGGCTTTGCAACAAGGAAGCGAGTGACCTGCCCCAGATCAGTGAGAGGCAGGGCTGGGTTAGTCATTCACCTGTTGACACCCAGCCGGTGTGGCTCCCGGGTTTCTGACTCTCAGTCCAGCCCTCCTCCAGGCACCGGGCCTCCTGCCTTGATCTGAAAAACACGCTTGGCATGGGACTCAGACAAGATTGGGCCCAATTCCCAGAATGAAAAAAACAGGTCTGAGAAAAGGTGGACAGGTCAAGGGGGAGCAGAACTCATTCCACTGATTAAAGCATCAGATAAAAGTGCGGCTCGGCGTTTGAAAGGTTTATGACTCTGTATTTGTGTTCAGAGTTTAAACAGTGGAGATGGAGTTTAGTGCTTGTTTTGAGGCATCAGGATTAGAGAGAAGCTGGGGGATGGGCTAGGCCGGGTGAGGGAGGGCTCAGCGGGGGTGGGGAGGAGGGGAGGGGTCAGTCCCCGCACAGGTGGCAACAGGAGCTCGCATGGAACTTGAGTGGTTCTCTGGTTCTGTCTGGGAGAGGACAGTCCCTGTCCCACAGGGCACTGAATGAATTCCTGGAACTTTTGCACAAGACACGCCCCGTTTCAGAAGGTTCTGCTGCTCTGGGGAAAGAACAGCCCAATGAAGAGACGCTGGGCCTTCGTGACCACTGGCCTGTGCCGGTCCCAGCAGTAGCCAATGCTCACCTAGGGATTGCCTGGGTCTCAGAGTGAACCCTTGGGAGAGCCGGGTCTGAGACGCCCTAATCCTCTGGGTCCAAGTCCGCGTTCTCCTCACCGTGCTGGGCTGCTGTACCCGAGGGTGGGGAGGAGTCAGGTGTGGGTCTGTCGGGGGATTCTGGGGGTGGCTGTCCACCAGGATGGTCCTTCCGGGCTCCCAGACTTGAATCCTGATAACAAGCTGCTCAGGGGGAGCATGGCAGTGTGGTTTTACTCCTCGGTCTCCTTGCGTGCCCGGGGGCTTGGAGATCTTCCTGGGTCCTGCTGACCTGGTCTGCGGAGTTCAGGTTTTCTGCCTCACAAGAAACGTGCATTAGCCACGATTTGAAACGGGGAAATTGCCAGAGAAACAGGAAATAGATGCTGGAACCAGACTAGGTTTTCCTGGTGTCCTCAACCCCAGGGAGTCTGCGGCGAGTTGGGGCCGGCCTGTGACTGCTGGTCTCAGAACCCCCAGGTTCCAGAAGAAACATGGGGAGACATCGGGGGCCATGGTCGGTGTCTTCCAGGGATGCAGGCGTGGGTACATGGTGTCTGGTCTCCTCTTGCAGAGCCGCCAACTTCAGGAACTTCACCTTCATCCAGCTGAACGGAGAGTTCTCTCGAGGGAAGGGACTGGACGTGGGCGCCCGCTTCTGGAAGGGGAGCAACGTGCTGCTGTTCTTCTGCGACGTGGACATCTACTTCACCTCCGAGTTCCTCAACACGTGCCGGCTGAACGCGCAGCCAGGTGGGCGCCTCCCCGGTGGGCAGCTCCCCCTTCCCCCAACGTCCTTTTCTGCACCGCGCTGACCACCTGCTCCCGAATCATCCTCATCTTCCCCAGTGCCAGAGACCAGGAGAACCATCTGGGTCGACTCTTCCTTTGGGATTGCGCTGTGGGCCCGTCCCAAGTTCATGTTTACAACCCCTTTTCCGTTTCCAGCGGGGACGTCAGCTTTAGGGAGCGACCCGGAAGCTGGTATGGTGGGAAGACGGAGGTCTGGAAAAGCCTCAGGAAACCACAGCGGAAGGCGTGGCTGTGGGCAGTGACCAGGGCAGGGGGGGCTCTGAGCGGAGAGAACCCGCGATGGGAACGTGGTTTTCAGAGAGTGTGACTCAGCAGCAAGGCTGACATTCAGCCGAGAGCCACCGGAACCGCTGTGTCGGTTGGTAAAATATCGAAACTCTGGGGTATAAATGGTAGAGAGCGGCTCCCTCAGTCTGTTCCTGCTGCCTGCATCATCCTCGCCCCTCTGGCGTCCCTGCGGACTGCCCCATGAGCCAGCAGTTAGAGGGTTAACAGCTGGCAGGGCGGGCGGGATGCAAGACTCTCCTTCACACCCACTGCCGCTGGCTGTGCCCGGTCCCAGAGCCCGTCGGCACCCAGAACATCACTCCTGTGCCAGGAGCCAGGAACCTGAGCGTCGGTCCATCTGGTCTACCTGCCGCAGCACGTCTTAAGATCTGTGTCAGAGGCTGGTGAAGGGAAAAGGCAAAGTGGATGCAGACCCCCGGGGTGTTCCCAAGGGGTGGATATACTGAACAAACCTAACAGCTTTATTTTTCTTTTCTTTTTTAATTTTTGCGTTGAAGCATAATAGTTTTATCTGTCGCTTTCAGCAAATGTCTGTTTTCTGGCTTGCAGGGAAGAAGGTATTCTACCCAGTCCTTTTCAGTCAGTACAACCCGGAGATAATATACGGCCACCACGACGCAGTCCCTCCCTTAGAGCAGCAGCTGGTGAGTGACGGCCCGCCGGCGTCTGGGGCTGGGGGCGCTGCTTCCCACCTGCTGTCAGGGGGGCGCCTGGGCTCGCGTGGAGGGGAGTGGGACTCTGCGGGGTGCTGCCCAGAGTAGCTCGGAAGTGTGGCAGATGCCCTGGCCTTGGCTCCCGGCGCCTCATCGATTAAAAGCGCTTGCAGTATTTAAGCGTGGGAACTATGCAGGACCGGCACCTTACAGAAAGGCAGCTCCACACATTCGCAGTTTTATTCTCTGGCTTTGGAACCTGGCATTATTGCCTTATGGCTGCAGCGCCCTTTCCCTTTATTATCGCAAAGCCCTGCACTTGGCAGATGGGAGGCGGGGCTCAGAAAGAGGCCTCCCTGCTCCCCCGTCACTTTGCCCGCATGTCACAGTGCCTCTGGGGGACGTTTGCCTCGTACCTGTCACCAGCAAGGTGGCTCTCGAAGGCACATGGGCGGACTTCTCTGCGGAGACCCTGGGCGCGTGGGTGGTGATGGGCGGTGGACCGCCACACAGGCACCGAGCACCCCTGTGAGTGGAGACGTCTTTGCTGGTGGAGGCGGCAGTTGTCCCCTTCAGGGGAGAAGCAGTGCAGGCAATGGGGTTGGGGGTGCGGATAAAGCCCGAAGGGGGGCCTGCGCCACAGGAAGGCACACCTTTCCGAGGCAGAATGTTCCATGATTGTGGTCACCACCCAGATGGGCTGTGATCTTACACCAGAGAGAGTGGCACGGTGTCTCTGGCTGCTTGGCTCACGCTGAGTCCCTGCGCACTGCCCTGGTGGCTCTGCTCCTGGGGAGGCAAAGCCGTGTTTCTCCCCACCAGGCGCCGCCCAGGGTGCAGGAAGAGGCCCGCTGTGTGGGCCCGAGGAGCTGATGGGATGAGTGTCCCTAGCTCCCCTGCGCTGGGAAAGTGAACTGGTTTTCATTGAAAATGCACTCTATGGAATCCTCGTGGAGGGCTGAGTCTGTGTGGAAGCTTCCAGAAGTAGCAAAACCTGTTCCCTCCAGCCCCACCCTGTAACTGCCCCTACCACGTTAACCTCCGGCAGCTGATGAAATCTTTTCCAGTAAGTTTCAGCCTGGGCTCCTCTAGGCTGGACAAGGTTCATTCCTCACTGTGTCCAAGCCTGGTCCCCCCTGGGGCCCGAGTCCCACAGCTCAGCAGTAATACCGTTCTCCCTGCCCCCAGTGAGGTTCTGATAGCGCAGGTGGGTTGTGTATGTGCACGTACTGTGTGTGTGTGTGTGTGCTTCATACATGAACTCAGTGAGGTCTGGCGTGGTTCAGCTGCTTTCTCAGATCATCAGAATTAGCAGTCTGGTCGGAAACAGAACACAGATTGCTGTGTCCACAGCTGAAGCCTCTGAATTACCCGCAACCTTTAACATTTGCCGCCAGATACACCTGAGACCTCCCGTGGAGCACAGAGGAATGATACTTTTGGGGTTGGGATTCATGGCGACTTGTCCCAGAGAAACACAGCAGTTGTCTCTGACACCAAGGGGTCTCTGCCCAGAACAGAGAAGTGTTGATTATGCTCGCTCCTGGACAAGCCGTTTCTTGAGCACTTGCTGCCTGCAGAGCGCTGGTCTCGGGGTGCGTGGGGGAGTCAGAGACCTGAAACAGTGTCCTGCACGTAGAAGTGATTCCCCAGGTCATTTCACTCACCCGCTTCCTTCTCATGGACTCACCCAGGGGCACACAGCCGGCTAGAGCTCAGGCCACAACCAGGATGCCCGTACTGAGTGCAGTGGAAACAGACTTGCTTAGGATCTAAATGAGACCTGAAACAGAAAGGCAATGTGCAGAGGAGATCGGCAAGCCACAGAAGTTAATACGTTGGAGAAGGGGGAACACAGGGACTGATGGAAGGTGGTGATTTAGGGGCGACTTCCCGCCAAGGCTTCGTTCTGGCCCCCTCTCGAAAGGTACAACGCATACCCACTGCTAAATTCTTGCGAGCCTTCCCTGGAGCACCTCGGTATCAAGCCTTCCCCCAGGTCCAGGGGGCAGCTAACAAGTGGTTTCCGTGTGCTCTGCCAGCAGCTCTGCAAACCTGACCCCCATCAGGGCCCCAGTATTGCTTCTGCCTGTTGCCACGTTAGGCGGCGTCTGCCTGCGGACAGAAGCAAGAAACCAAATTTGTGGGGCTTTCGGTTTTGTTTTGTATTCAGGTTACTTCTTTCTTTGCTTTTGCACACGGACCTTTGTGATGAGTAGTGAGTGAAATCGTGGGATTTAATCTGTGGCGTTTTCAACCTGAGGTGACCCTTGCTGATGCTTCATTTGAAAAGGGCCTTCTGAGAAGGGAATAACCCTGTCTTAAATCAGTGCTGACTTTGGACGTTCCCGGTCCGGGTTCCGGCCTCGTCAGCTCCTGCTGAGCCGCAGCAGGAGTCTGTCTTTAGAATCCACCTCTCCCTTGAACTCTAGTCTCTCCTGCACCCTTGGCCTGAGATAGGTTTCCAAAGCACAGATTAATTCCATTAAAGAGAAATCCTTTATGGATAGAGTGAGTGCTGTGCGCGGACGTGTGTGACAGCCCCGTCTCTGAAGGGGAAGGATCCGGTTCCTAGCGGTGGCCCTTGTCCGTGGTGTCCAGCCCTCCCCTGGGACCTGTGTCAGGCCTGCTCATGATGTCACTGGACACGCAGCTGGGAAGAGAGCCCAGCCGCACCAGCACAGCACTGAAGCCCTGGTTCCTTTTGGGATTAACTGCCGTCCAGCGTCTGACTCTCAAACTGATCACACAGGGAAGTTCGCAAACCCCAGCACCTGGACGTGCACCCGCTCGAGAGACACCCAGGCCGGCCCCTCCCGCCCAGAGGCTCCTGAGCCGCCTTCCGTCGCGCTCAGGGCATCCCCTCACCATTGCGAATGCCCAGGCCTGTCCTCTTTCAGCCACACTGTCCTGCCCACCACGTAAGTCGTGGAGGTGGGTGTCACTTGTTCGGACGTCCACCGCGCTGAGTGGCGGGGCCGGAAACGCAGGTGTTGGGGACAGGGCTACGGCTGCAGCTGCCGCGGGGCTGGGCGTGTTCTGCAGCCTCCGCATGCTTCCCTGAGGGCAGAGGGTCTGGCTCCAGGTTACAGGCTTCCAGGACGGGGGGCCTGGACGGAGGACCTGGATGGAGCCTTGTCCTGCCTGATGCCCTTCAGAAGACACTTCATTCTTTAACGTGGATGCCGATAAAAGGAAACCTGTAGGAAGGGGTAGGTTAGTATCAGTCTTGGAGGAAGTGGCATTTGAGTCGGTTCTCAAGGCAATCCTTCGAAAGCTGTGGCTTGAGAAGTACCTTATTTCTCAAGAAGTGGAAACCATCACGGCCGCCGTGTGGTTGGCCTGGGCTCGGCCACGCCTGGCTGAGTGACTGTGGGCAAGTCACTCTGCCTCAACAGCACGAACAGCCCCGGATCCTGTGCCTGTGGGCGCTGAGCCTCGGGGCCTGCTGGGGTCCCTGAAGCCCGGGGCGTCTGCCATGGGCTCCTTATGGGCACGGCTCAGTGCACAGTGAAGTCACAGGGCTCTCGCTAAGAAAGTGTTAAGAATTTCAAGACAGCAGCAGCAGAGCATCACCCCAGGCGTGAGGCCCTGCAAACGCGGGGCCCGTGGACCGCACGGCTGCGTGCCTCTGAGTTTCTGATGAGATGCAGCAGGTCAAACACAGCCTCCCTCTGATTTAAAAGAAATACTCTGCCTGAGAATTTGTTACTCATTTCATTTTATGGCCCAGATTGCTTCCCAGGCAGTTGCCAAGTCAGGCGCGGACTGAGGCCGCCTTCCCACATTTTTGGGGAGAGATGCCGATTTGCGCTTTGCGTTTTGGTCCTGGTAGAAAATGATCACTCCTGGCACGTGACTCCCACCCAGAGCGTGTCTGAGGCCTTCCTGCAGGAGAGCAGACCTGACCACTGTCCTGCTGTGGGGCGTTCCTGCCGGACGGGGCTCCACTGGGACCCGGGGTGCGGAGAGGGTGCCGTGGGGGGTCGGGCAGGGGCCAGCCTTGAGACGCACGTTCGAGGAGGAGGGTGCTGGGAAACAGACGGGTGAACTCCAGGGTAAAGGAGATGTTTCTCTGGTAGGTATGGGGTTCCTTCCTCCCCTGCTGGGGTGGAGGTCACTGGTGTGTGTCTGATCAGTGCTGGAGCTGGACGGGGGTGCTCCTTCTAGACGCAGAGGTGTTGAGAAGTTGAGCCCTCTGCCTAGACCCTGAAAGGTGAGGCTGTTTCTGTCCATGGCCCAGAGCCCCACGGTTCTGAGAGTTTTCTCAGTGGGACCTCAGCCTTTGCTGAGCCACTCGCTGACGAGAAGTCCCTACTGAGTCCTGTCTGTGTCCCCCGGCCGGGAGCCATCTCTGCCCTGCGTGCTCTGGAGAAGGATGGACTGAGTGCCCCGCTCTGTGCTGGACGGGGAACCACATGCTGTGGACACAGCCGTAAACGAGACCAAGGCCCGAGCTTGCGTTCGCTGGTGGTGGTGGTGGGTGAGGCCGGCAGAGAAACCACCCGTCGACAGGATTGTTCGGAGAGCCACCGTGTTACAGAGGAGATAAACCAGCTGACGGTGACACGGGCTGGGGGCTGATGCTGGCTGGGGGATCTGGCTGACCGTCTGGGTGAGGGGCACTGGAGCAGAGCCAGTGGCGAACGGGATCGGGTGACCCTGGCCGGGCAGACTGTGAGTGTCCAGCCTTCGAGACCTGTGAGCCTCACGTGTTCAAAGGGGACACGAGATGGACGGGGCAGGCAGGGGCAGGTCCCGTCAGGCCTCTGCAGGCCTGTGGTTTCCTTGTGGGGCATGGCCTGGGTCCGTGCACCCCCGTCCTGGCCTGACTGACTGTGGGCATCACCAGATTGGTTTCCACCAAGGCCTGAATGCTGCTCTTCAAATGCTGGCTTTTCGTCCAGCTCTAAAGCAGACATTAGTAAATGTCCCTGTAGCTCGCTTCCTGCTCACAGATCAGTCTGTGTCTCACGGGCACTGCGTCCACGCAGCCGGGTCCCGGGTGGGGACCTCTTGTGATCCCTCGTCTTCTCCCTGAGCGCCAGCTCACTGCTTTTCCGGTTTGGAGCTTTGTCTCTTAAAATTCCAGGTAGACTCCACCAAGCATCTGAAGTTCGGATGCCGGCCCTTCCCTTTGCCTACATTTTCATTCAGGACTTTGCTGTGTCCCGGCCACCTGGAAGGAGAGCGAACCATTCACTGCAGCGGACACTGTACCTGCTGTGACAGGGGTGGAACTGTTATGTTTAAAAATGACTCAGTGGAGAGTTGTCAGACTTTCCTGCCCTGCGGCATCTCTGCTGCCGATTCTGATGAAATGGTCGCTGGGGCGATGCTGGTTCTGAAATCGGGCTGGGCTGGGGCCGAGGATGGAACCTTCCCCGGTCCTTCTGCCCCCTCAGTCCTGATGTGCGCTGACGGTCGTGGAAGCCACACCTCTGCGAAGGTTGTGGTGAATCACGTGGTTTCATGGGTCCCAGAGAAGAAATGTCAAGTTCCTCACCCCTTCTGCAGGCGGGTTGTCAAGTGTGACCCGCCCGCGGTGCAGACAGTGAGACTTCGGGAAGGGGGAGGGGCAGCGAGGGGAGGGGTGTTTGGATGCTGGGACTGGGAGAGACCTGGGGGCAGGTTTGTCTTTACCTCCCCATTAAAGGAAAGGAAACAGAGAACCTGAGGGGCCTGCCTGAGGCCGACACGCCAGCCAGTGGTCCCGCAGGGACGGGACGCTGCTGCCCCCGCCCCCGCCCCCCAGGCCCTGTTCCTGGTTAGCGGCCACCAGGCCGGGGTCCCAGCCAGGACAGCAGGGCCCTCCTCACCTGCAGGCACCGACCCCAACTACCAGAGCCAATCAGGAAAAACAACTATTAAGGTTGCAAAACCGTTGCCGGGATGCCCTCAGCCAAAAACATGAAAACAACAAAAACATTTTGTTAAGTCTTGCTGTTTCCGTAAATACGTTGGAAAGGAACTCGCACAGTGTGGCGTGGAGCGGGGCCAGGTCCTTGCTCGGATGCCCTCCACCTACCGCATCCCCGCA
This sequence comes from Vicugna pacos, assembly GCF_048564905.1. NCBI lineage: Eukaryota > Metazoa > Chordata > Mammalia > Artiodactyla > Camelidae > Vicugna > Vicugna pacos. The sequence continues at coordinate 2,426,072 of NC_133012.1, read as the reverse complement.
GGTCCCCAGCCTGGCAGGCCGCACGGGTTCTCAGGGGCAGTTTGGTTTTAAAAGTCTGTGGATGAAGGGACAGAGGGTGTCCTCAGGGCCTGGCCTCTCGGCGCCCGTATCCTGGGCTCCTGTGAGCAGAGCCAGGAACATATGACAGTCTTGGGGTTTTTTCTCGTCCCCTGGGCAGCCCTGTTCATGCCCTGTGCCCGGGCAGCTGAATCCTGGGTTGTTCTGCCTCTTTCTCTAAACTTCCCGAGCCCTGGGCTGGCTCCTGACCTGGGCCTGTCAGGGGCTGAGGCCACCTTTGTCGCCAGCGCTGGTGTCGGACCAGACATGTAGGTGGCTTCTCCATGGTGCTGCCCCAAACCTGCTGTCCTGGCTGGTTTCTGAGTGCGTGTGTGGTGTGTGTGTGTGTGTGTGTGTCCGTGAGCCCGTGCCCTAGGAACACTCCAGCTGGAGGAGCCCAGAATCACAGGCCCACTGGGGACCGGGGGGTTTGCTGTATCCTGTCATCCGTGTCCCCACCCAGGGCAGTGGCTGTGTACAGGGACCCTCATGGTTGTGACCCTCCATCTGTGTCCACCCCGCCCTCCTCCCCCAAGTGGCCGTGATCTCCCCACAGGTCATCAAGAAGGAAACCGGATTCTGGAGAGACTTTGGGTTTGGGATGACGTGCCAGTACCGGTCGGACTTCATCAACATAGGTGAGACCGTGAGCCCCTGGGGGAGCCAGGGCCAGAGACGGTGCCGGTCCCTCCGGGAGGCTGCTCTCTGCCCCAGACGTAGTCACCGGACCAAGGGGGCTCCCGATGGTGGGGACCCTGCTGTTTCCTCCAGCACCTCTCAGTGTCCCAGAGGACAGAGTCTGGGGGAAGAGGAGTTTGCCCCATAAGGGCGGCTTCAAAGCACATCCTCCAGGGCCCCCCTCCAGCCAGGTCTGCCTCCCGGCTTCTCGTGCAGAACGTCCTCCATGGTGACAGGCGCTGCCAAAACGTGAGGGCAGCACAGGGGGATGCGGGAAAATCACATCCCAGAAAGATCCTTGTTCCTCTCTTCTGAGCCTCTGAACGTTCCAGACGTCACTTCAGGTCCAGAGGGTGTGGTCACTGTCACCATACACGCCTGCACACGCATGTTCACACAGATGCACCTGCATGTCTGCACTCTCACGTGCACACAGATGCACTCGTGTGTACAGACACTTATGCAGATGCACTCACACTTCCGCATGCACACACATGCACACATCAGCATGCACACGTACACAGATGCACACACGTGTACGCAGATGCACTTGCACATCTGCAGCCACGTGCACACAGATGGCACTCACATGTCTGCACACACGCACACAAAGATGCACTCTCACATCTGCACACACGCACGTGCCCACAGATGCATACACAGTGTGCACACACAGCTCTCAACACACAGAGGAAAGGCCCTCTGGTTGCAGGTGAGGGGCCGACTGTCTCAGAGCAGAGACGTCACAGCCAGTGGGGGGCTTGGTCAGGATGAGGACAGGGGGTCTTGTCCCCTGGGCGCTCCCACACCCCTCCCCACGGGGACACCTTCTCTCGTGCCTCTGGCGGGACCAGAACTGGGGCATGTACAGGACGAGGGCGGGAGGGAGCAGACCGGGAGCTGCGGTCTGGGGTTTCCGGGTTCTCTGGTCCGGATAGACCCTCATCGGTGGAGGGGGTGCAGTGAGATCTCTCCCCTGGGTGCCCTGCTCCGCGCAGAGACCTGTGCTGGTGCAGGTCAGCAGCGTGTTCTCCGCCTGCAGGGGGCTTCGACCTGGACATCAGGGGCTGGGGCGGCGAGGACGTGCACCTGTACCGCAAGTACCTGCACAGCAGCCTCCTGGTGGTGCGCGCGCCCGTGCGCGGGCTCTTCCACCTCTGGCACGAGAAGCGCTGCGTGCACGAGCTGACCCCCGAGCAGTACAGGATGTGCATGCAGTCCAAGGCCATGAACGAGGCGTCCCACGGGCAGCTGGGGATGCTGGTCTTCCGGCAGGAGATCGAAGCCCACCTCCGCAGACAGAAGCAGAGGACAAGCAGCAAGAAAACATGAGCCCCCAGGGCGAGCCGTGGGGCGGCGCTGCTTTTTGCCTTTTGCAACCACTGAAGGAGTGGCTGCGACGAGGAAAGGATTTCCCTAAAGGGCAAGAAAAGACCTTGAGAGATGAGTCAAACCGACAGGGTGGGGAGAGGGCCCCCCGTTTCTCTCCGCCGGTTTGGCTTGTGCAGCAGGAGCCGGAGCGAGCTCGTTCCTCCGCATTTGAGTGATTATCGGGGGCGGGCGTCCTCCGTCTGGGATGCTGACACACCCAGAGACGGGCGCGGGGACTGCGTGGAATTCAGAGATGCCCGCGTCGGGGTCCCGGGCGTGGACTCGGCAAAGCCAAATGGCCCGTGACTGCTGTTACCATCCCCCCGTCCCCAAGACTAACCCCAAATAATCTGCTCATCTTTTGGGTTGTAGTTTTAACTGTCTCTCTGTGTTAATTTTATTTAAAAGTGCACTTTTTTTTTGATTATGAGTCATATTCTGCTTATTTAATTACCAGCTTGCAAGCCTTACTAAGAGAGCCCAAGTTAGCTCCCTTTTTATATTTTTTTTAAGAGGTTACTTTCAGCTGCATTATGAGAACTTGCAGTTCAGAGCATCAGACTGATGCCCACGTCCAAGGACATGCCACCTGCTGACCCTGCGGACAGACCGCCTGTCACGTGTCACATGGAAGGCTTGGGGCCACCAAGGGACGAGACCCAGAGACACTTTATCTAAAGAGTATTTCTGAGGAGGAGCAACTGAACCCCGGAGGGAAAGAAATATACCTTTTACCTGAACAGGAAAGGAAACCGATTTGTTCAAAACTCAGAAAACACACTTTCTCCTCAGGAGAACTGGGGACCACTTTCTTACCTGTTGAAATAAACCAAAGTTGACTGTGAACCAAACGATCTCTTTTCAAAGCAGGGTGCTCTTCCTGGCCTCCGGCTTCCACGAGAAAAAAATGCAGAAAAACGTTTTGTAAAAGATCACTCCACTTGCCAGCGTCCAGTGGGAGGGAAGGTCCTGCCGTGTGTTCACCCACCCCCAGTGCGGGGCGGAGTAACTCAATGATTTTTTAAATGAAGCTGGTCTATTCAGTCACCAAGATGTTTCTTTTCCTTGCATTTTATTACAGTTTCCAACGATTTAAAAAAATAAACGCAGTTAACATTGAGTGGCTTCGGTATTCATGCGAGCATTATTTCTTTATTAGCCAGCGGCAGATGCATGAGCTGGTCGTGTCTCTGGTCCCTTGCCTTCTGTTTGCCCACAGTCAACTCACTGTATAAAACTTCCAGGACACTCAGGCTGCTGGTGTGTTAAAAAAAAAGTGCATCGTATTGATTTGTACTGGTAGCTCATAAAATTTAATGAAAACCCAGGACATGGATGGAAGGTGGCAGCTAATAAAATACGATCTGTGGGTACGATCTCTTCTTGGAGTGAGAGCACCACGTCTTTAGTTTTTTGAATAACAGCTTTCTGCGCAGAGACCAGGGTTCCTTGGCCTTGGCGCTGCGAGGTTTGGGGTTGGATCATTCTGTGTTGGGGGCTGTTCCGTGCACCAGGGGCTACTGAGCAGCACCCCTGGTCTCCACTCACTCGGTGCCAGGAGCAGCCCTCACCCATGTGGCCACTTAACTGCCTCCTGCCATCACCAGAGGTGCCTGTGGGCCTGGTGTTTAGTGCCATCTTCCTTTCTGATCTGAAGCTGAGGGATGTTTCCAGAACCCCTCTCGGCTCTGCTTCCTGTGTCCACACACGTGGTGGTGGTGGAGATCCCAGGCAGGCGTCTGGCCAGTCGCCCCAGTGGGTCTGACCTTCCCACTCCTGCCCATGTTTGTCGCAGTCAGGAGGATGCAGTCCATCAAGGCCAGCGGCAGGATGTCTGACCGTGGAGTTGGGTCTCAGTGTCCCCCAGGTGGTGGGCCCAGGCTGTGCTCTCTGGGGCTCACGGGCCACTTGTGTGGGTTTAAACTGCACAGCACAGAAGCCTGAGGCGGTGGTTAAGAACAGAGTTTGAAAAGTTGCTGGGGGAGAAAGGGTTAGAGCACATGCTTAATATGCACGAGGTCCTTGGTTCAATCTGCAGTGCCTCTGTCAAAGTAACTAAATAAATAAACCTGATTACCTCCTCCATCAAACAAACAAACAAAATAAATATTTAAAAAATAGCCAAAGAGAGAAAGCAGAGTAATATCAAACTGTAGCCATCTTTTTAAAGCTTAGTCAGGTAACCAGTGTTTTCAAGAGGCAGGAACCCTCATAAAGCTCACGCAAGAGGGGGTCTGTCTTAGCTTGGGCTGCAGCAAATACCGCGGACGGGGTGGCTTCCTCAACAGACGCTGATTTCTCTAGGTCCTGGAGGCCAAGTCCAAGGTCAAGGCACCGATTGATCAGGTGTCCGGCAAGGACCCCTCCTCGCCGTGTCCTTGCGTGGCTGAGAACAGGACACTTACCCCATCCTGGTTCTCCACCCTCATGATCTAACCTCCCAGAGGCCCCACGTCCAAACTCCACCTCATTAAGTCTTCCACCTGAGAATCTTCTGGGGCACGAACTCTCAGTACACAGCGGGACCTGTCCCCGTTCCCTGCCCAGGACATTTATAAAACAAAGGCTGGTGACGCCCACTGGAGCCCTGTAATCGGGGCTCGGCATTTAACCTTGGACAGCAAAGGACCACAGCCACGAGCCTGCGGCTTGAAGGACCCAGTCACACGACATCTTTTAAAGGAGGAAGGATGCTGCCGGGGGGCATGAGTCTTGGGCTTGTCTGAGGTCCTTTCCAACCCTGCATCCTGCCCTGCTCTTACTGTATGTAAATCGCCCACTGGAGCTGGGCTTCTGGTAGAACCTGGGGTCTCGTCAGTTGCTGGCACCCCCCTGGGAACAGCGGGTGGGTGGTGTGAGGAGGCTGGCCGTCGGTTGGTATCTGGGGGGCTACTTTCCTCCAGGTCCCTTCTGTGGACTGTGTCACATTTGCAGCTGCAGTTCAGCGTGGAAATTAGTATTCGCTTCCCCAGGAGGCGCCTGGGTTCAGATCCCAGTTCTTTTACTCACCGCCTCTAAATCTTAAACCCGACACGCAGCGTCTCCGCCCGTTTCCTCGTTCAGGGTCACGCATGCAATCACAGTTACATCAGGCGACTGACCACGGAGTTAGGACACATTAGGCACGTAGCAGGCATCACGTCCAGCTGCCGTTAGTTGATACCCGTCCCACGTTCACAGCTGTGCGTCCCAGCGCACCCAGTGCCTCTCGGGTGTAATCAGGGCCATGGTGGGTCACACGGTAGAAATCATAAACCCACCATGCATGGTGTTGTCTGTCCTTCATGTCTGTCATTCTGCAAACAGTTTCAATCTGTCCAAAGATGGTTACTAGCAGTGTAAAATGCAATGATGAATCTCTCCCTGAAATGTTGTGCTCAGTAATTTGGAGTTGGCGACCCCCAGGCAGTTGAGGGGCGTCAGCGGTTTTGAAGGAAGGAGCCTCGCCAGGCACATTATATACAGAACACCCACCCCCTCAGGCAGCACACTGCATGACTTCCATCTTCCAGGTGCAGAAAACCAAGGCTCAGAAGCACTCGGAACTCACCCCAGAGGTCCGGCCAGAAAGTGGCCTCATGGTCCCATCCCAGGACCAGCTCCAGGGGGCTTGCCGGGTGGGCGGTCGGGAGCTGTGGCCTGGGGCGAGTCCAGCACCTGTCCTCTTATGCCTCGGTCCCCCTCCACCCCCGCCATCTGTCTGCCCTCCTGAGGAGTCCCAGACAGTGGAGGGAGACTTGTCAGCACAGTGACCCAGAGACAGCTCTGGGTCATCACTGGCGGGTGGGGGTGCCAAGGCCTTGGAAGCCGGGTCTCCAACAGGATCTGGAGGTGCTAGACCTAAAGTCCACCTTGAGTTAGGAGGGAAGGGTTGGAGGAATCCTTGCTTTGCAGGAAACATTTGACACTGTTCCTGAGGACTGCCGATCAAAGAAAACGCCCTTGGAAGGAGGGGTGCGTTTCAGTCCCGACACCCATCAGACAGCTGGCCACTTCGTGTGGTCCATATTCTTATTGGCTTTGTATGAACTGAAATCTATGACTCCTGGTGGGACTCGGTACTTTGCTGTTGCTGCCAAAACCCACAGGGCCTGTGCCTGTTGGCTGTGGGGTGGGTGGTGGTTTCTTCAACACACAGACGTTGTCTCAGCAGAGGTGCCTTTCCAACAGCCCTGCCTCACTGCGCCTCTGGAGTAGTCAGCCCAGTGCCCCTCAGCTGTATCTGCCTTGTCGGCAGTTCTGGGGCGGCGGCGGGGGGAGGTGCTGTGCTGCCTCCGCGGTCACCCAGATGTCCAGAGAGGAGAGGGCCAGGCGCCCTTCGAAACCTCTGCCCAAGACTCACCAAATGCCCTCTGCCTGGCTGTGCAGAGACCCTGCCGACAACACACAGGCGGCACCCTGGGGGTGATGTCGGCTGAAGAGGACTTACTTTTCCTGTGCACAGGACTGCCAGCAACTCCCTACCCCAGCCGTCGGTCCCACAGCTTCCGACCCCACGACTAGCCCTCTACCAGAACCACCTCCAAGTCCAGTGTTTACAGATCTACGGCAATTAACATCCTCTGTCCAGCTGGGGTGTCAAACCTCGTTTGAAAAAGGTAAGGACAATAAATACAAATTTAGGACAAGCCCCACAAAACATGTCTGAATAAATGTAAGAGGACTGAAATCGTATCAAGGGTCTTTTCCAACCACAACAGACTGGAACGAGAAATTAATAACATCAAGAAAATTGGAAAATCACAAATATGTGGAGATTCAGTGACACACTACTGGAATAAGTAATGGGCCAAAAAAGAAATCAAAAGAGAAATCAAAAAAATACCTTGAGACAAGAATGGAGATGTAATAGACTAAAATTTATGGGACTCAGCAAAGGCAGTTCAAAGGGGGAAGTTCATAGTGATAAATGGCCATCTCCAGAAACAAGAAAAGTCTCAAACTGCCTAACTTTATACCTCAAGGAACTGGAAAAAGAAGAATGAAGCCAAAGGTTATTAGAAGGAAGGCAATAACAGAGATCAGATTGGAAATACGTGAAATTGAGACTAAAAAGACAATAGAAAAAAATCGACCACCCTAAGAGCTGGTTTATGGAAAAGAAAAACAAAATAGACAAATCAGTAGCTAGACTCACCAGGAAGAAAAGAGGACTCAGGTAAATAAAACCAGAAATGAAAGAGGAGACATTACAACTGGGAATGGGAAATACATTACATGGGAAATACAAAGGATCATAAGGGAATAGCATGAACAATTATATGCCAACAAAAGAAAAGGATAAATTCCTAGAAACATACAACTTACCAAAACTGAATCATGATGAAATAGAAAATCTGAACAGAATGATTAACAAAGAGATGGAACCAGTAATCAAAACGCCCCCAACAAACAAAAGTCTAGGACCAGAAGGATTCATTGGTGAATTCTACCAAACATTCTAAGAAAAATTAATCCTCAAACTCTTCCGAAAAATAGAAGCGTGAGTTCGGAACTCTTCCAGGCACATCTTATGAGGCCAGCATTACCCTGATACCAAAACCAGACAAGGATGCCACAAAAGAAGAAAACTACAGGCCAATATCCCTGGTGAAAGTACATGCAGAAATCCTCAACAAAATATTAATAAATCAAATTCAACAATACATTAAAAGGATCGTATCCTGGGATCAGATGAGATTTATTCCAGGGGTGCAAGGATAGTTTCGTGTCTGCTAATCAGTGTCAGTGTGATACACTACATTAACAAGATGAAGAAAAGTCATATAATCTCAACAGATGCAGAAAAAGCAGTTGACAAAATTCAACACCCCTTTAAGGTAAAAACTCTCAATAAAGTGGATACAGAGGAAATGTACCTCATAATAAAGGCCTTATATGACAAACCCACAGCTAACTTCATATTCAATAATGAAAAGCTGAAAGTTTTTGTTTCTAAGACCAGAAACAAGACAAGGATGTCTACAGCATAGTATTGGAAGTTGTAGCCAAAGCAATTAGGCAAGAAAAAGAAATAAAAAGCACCCAAATTGGAAAGAAAGAAGTAAAACTGTCATTATTTGCAGATGACATGATATGGTATCTATAAAACCCTGGATATTCCACCAAAAAACTGTTAAATAATAAATGGATTCAGTAAAGTTGCAGGATACAAAATCAATATACAGAAATCTGTTGCATTTTATACACTAAAAACAAACTGTCAGAAAAATTAAGAAAACAATCCCATTTACAACTGCATCAAAAAGAATAAAATACCTAGGAATAAATTTAGCCAAGAGGGAACACACCTGTGCATTAAAAACTATAAGACATTAATGAAAGAAACTGAAGAAGACACAAATAAATGGAAAGATATACTGTGTTCATGGATTGGAAGAACTAATATTGTTAAAATGTCCACACTCCCCAAAGCAAACTACAGATTGAATACAACTTCTATCAAAATTCCAGTGCTATTTTTCACAGATATAGAATAAACAATCCAAAACTTTGTACAGAACCATGAAAGACCCCAGATAGGCAAAGAAGTCTTGAAAAAGAAGAATGGAGCCGAAGGCATCACATTCCCTGATTTCAAATTATATTACAAAGCTGAAACAGTATGGCATTGACATGAAACAGACACATATATATTGTCATCTCTCTATTATAGAGAGCCCAGAGATAAACCCACGCATATATGGTCAACTGATTTACAACAATGGAACCAACCATGTACAATGGAGAAAAGACAGTGTCTTCAATAGATGACCTTGGGAAAATTGGGCAGCCTCATGCAAAAGAATTAAATTGGACTGCTATGTAACACCATACACAGAAATTAACTCAAAATGGATTAAAGACTTGAATGTAAGACCTGAAACTATAAAACTCCTAGAGGAAAACACAGGTGGTCATAAGCGCCTTGACATAGGTCCTGGTAGTGGTTTTTTTTAATCTGACCCCAAAAGCAAAAAGCAACAAGTGGAACTAAATCAAAACAAAAGGCTTTTGCACAGCAAAGGGAACTATGAACAAAATGAGAAGACAACTTACTGAATGGGAGAAAATAACTGTAAATCCTCTTTTCCAATAAGGGGCTGATATCCAAAATAGACAAAGAACTCAAAACAACTCAATAGCAGGAAGAGAAAAGGCTGATGAAAAACGGGCAGAAGATCTGAATAGACATTTTTCCAAAGAAGACATGCGGATAGCCAACAGATACATGAAACAATGCTCACATCATTAATCATCGGGGAAATGCAAATGGAGTCACAGTGAGATACCACCTCATACCTGTTAGAATGGCTGTTAGCAGAAAGACTAGAAATAAGAAGTGTGGGTGAGGACGTGGGGAAGGGGTGAGGTGAGGGAGCGGGGCTCACGCACAGGCCCACAGGGAGGGGCAGGCTGCAGCGCCTGAGACAGGGGAACGTCCAGGACAGGAACCTTGGCAGGCAGGGCAGGCTCTTGGCTTCATCGAGGCAACAGAAGAGGGTACCGGGGCCAGGGTTTGGACACCCTTGCCTTCAACCACAACCAGGCTCAGATACAGGGAGAATGCGCCTAATTACAGAGCCCCTTCAGCTGCATTCAGTGGTGAATCGTTTCTAAATGATGTAAACCATTGTCCCTCGGAATTTCTGGTGTCACTCTTCGCCGTCACGTCACCAAACGCTGGACCGTTTCTTCATTTGAGAGTCAGTAAGCAATGGGATAAAATCGTGCAGAACGATTGCTCCCCCCTGTAATATCAGGTTAATTCGGCCAGGCCATCTCCTGTTGTCTAAGCCTTCCTCCAGTAAGGTGGCACCTACTGTGGTTACATCTGTGCTTATTTCCCGTAAAGCGACTTCAGGCAGAGGATGCTGCTGGGACCTGAGCAACTCTTGAGCAACTTTTCTGTTTATTCTAGATCCCTAAGATTTCAGAGCTATATGGAAAGAATAAAGATTACCTGGTTAACACAGCCTTGTTTTATTAGAAGTGAAAGCTGAGGTTCAGAGAGGTAAAGGGGGCCTGGCCAAGGTCACACAGCTAATGGTGGGAAGAGATGGGAACAGAAGTTTCTGACTCCCGGCCTGTGCACCTCTGTAACTCTGTCACATCAGGACTGCCCAACGAGTCAGAGCTGCAGGTTCTCTTAGACAACTGACAGCTGTCGCTCAGATGACAGAAACCACATGGAACGTTTCAGGAACACTAATGATGATCTATTTAAAACTTTCTCCTTAAAAGGGTGTGGAGAAAGGGGACCCCTCCTACACTGCTGGTGGGAATGCAGTTTGGTGCAGCCACTGTGGAAAACAGTATGGAGATTCCTCAAAAGACTAGAAATAGACTTAACTGTATGACCCAGCAACCCCGCTCCTGGGCACATAGCCAGAGGGAACCTTAATTCAAAAAGACACTGGCACCCCAATGTTCATAGCAGCACCATTTACAATAACCAAAACATGGAAGCAACCTAAATGTCCACTGACAGATGACTGGATAAAGAAGTTGTGGTATGTTTATACAATGGAATACTACTCAGCCATAAAAATAATAAGATAAATGCCATTTGCAGCAATATGGATGGCCCTGGAGAATGTCATTCTAAGTGAAGGAAGCCAGAAAGAGAAAGAAAAATATCATATGATGTCACTCATATGTGGAATCTGAAAAAAAAAATACAAATGAACTTTTTATAAAACAGAAACAGACACACAGACATAGAAAATGAACTTACGGTTACCAGGGGGGAAAGATGTGGGAAGGGATAAATGGGGTGTTCGAGATTTGCGGATCCTGACTGATACATACAAATAGATAAACAAGTTTATCCTGTATAGCACAGGGAACTACACTCAATATCTCGTAGTAGCTTATGGTGAAAAAGAATATGAAAATGAATATATGTATATTCATGTATGACTTAAGCGTTGTGCTGTACACCAGAAATTGACACAACATTGTAAACTGACTATACTTCAATAAAAAAGTAAAAATAATAAAAAAATAAAACAAGTAAGAATAGCAAACTAAAAAAAATTTAGAAATAAAAAATAAAACTTTCTCCTAAAAACACACATACACCCACACACACTCATAGGTATTCACACTCCCCGCCTCGTCCCTGGTTACATTTTACAGCATCAGTGAGTGTCTGACAAAATCAACAACCCCAGCGACAGCCACTACCTTCCGCTTCCTCTGAAAGGGACGCCGACACAGGAGTTAGCCTGAAGGATCATCCTCTCAGGATGATCTCGGTGGCTCAGCGAGCTGCTGGCCGAGGCCGTGGTCCCCCTTCCTGGGGCTGGACCGGGCGGTGCTGGAGGCTGGGGGTGGGATCTGTGGGGCGTGAGGTTCCTGACCGGGTTAAGTCTGTGCCCAGAGCCAGAGAGAGCCAGGGTGGGGTTGAGGGTCGGGGGGATCTCCTGTTTTCCCTTCATTGTGAGCAACAGAGGGTCCACCCTGCATGTCAGGGCACAGAATGGCATCGCTCCTATGCTGGTCTCCCAGGGATGCTGGGACAAAGTACCATGAACCCGGCGGCTTATGACAAAAGACATTTATTTGCTCATCGTGCTGGAGGCCAGAAGGGGGTCCTGGGGGGCGTCGCTCCACGCCGCTGGCCCAGCTCTCTGGTCCCCTGGCCTGCAGCTCAGCACCTGGCTCTACCTCTGCTGTCCCACGACCACCTTCCCTCTGGGTGTGCCTCGGTTTCCCAACCCTTCTCTCCTTATGAGAGCGCCCATCATTGGCTTGGGGCACCCCCCAATCCAGTATGACCTCATCTCGACTTGATCACATCCACAAAGGCCCTGATTAAGGTCACATTCACAGGTACAGGGGGTTAGGGCTTCACCATATCTTTAGGGGGACACCATTCAACCCACGTGTCCAAGCCGTTCACCCTTCTGCCCTCGTCTGCCCGCTCACACCCCGCACATCACGGTTCACCCTTCTCGATGTGGTCCTGGCTACAGCCGCGGCCTCCAGGGAGCCCTGACCCGCCCCTCCAGGGCGAGGAGGCTCACCCAGACGGCTCCCTCACACTCCTGCCATCCCCCGAGTGTCTCTGGACGCAATCAGCCTCTCACCCTCTGACTTCAAACTCCTCATTCCATTTGCAACATTCCCACCTTGCGTTTTCCTGCGTCTCTGACGTCCTGGCTCCCACGTGCACAGAAAGGTGTGTGGGGTGGGGGTGGGGGGTCGGCTCAGCCAGGAGGAAAGGCTTTTCTGCCCTCTCCCCAAAGCCAGCGCCCCACTTCGCACCATCGGGCCCTGAGGCCTTCTGAGACGGGCAGAGAGGGCAGGAAAGAGTTCCGCTGTGAGGTACACTTCCATTCCTAAAAGGTTCCCATCTCTCCTGTGTTCATTTCAGACATCAGAAAAGGCTCCAGAGAGGGGGACCCTTCTCCCTCGACGTCTGGAGGGCAGAGGATGCAGGGGGCGTTCCCTCGTAGGGGTCAACGCCAGCAACTGCTTAGAAGAGAGGTCTCCGTGGGGCCCCGAGATCCCTCGGGGTGATCGGGCTTGGCTCGCTGCAGGGTGCTGTGGCTTCACACATCAGTGTCCGTGCCGCTGGTGTCTGTCCAGGCGACAGCCCGGCCGGCGGCCGCAGGGGGACAGGACGGGGGCTGTCACTCAAAGAGCGCCAGGTAGTCGGGTGGCTCCTCCTGCTGACCACAGGGGTGCAGGAGGAGCTCCTTCCCCAGGGAAGTGATGGGCTCGTCCTGTGAACAGAAGGTACAGGCAGGGGGTGAGACGGTGTCAGCGCCGATCGCGCCCCGCCCACCTCACCAGCCCGCGTGACTTCCTGCCCCAGCGACGCCCCCGAGGTACACGACGCTTTCTTGGCTTCAACCTCAACAGAGATGCTTCTCATCGGCCAATTGCCACATCGACTCCCTCCCTCCCTCCCGGGCCTGAGCTCCAGCTTCAGAGCGTTCATGATCAGGGTGCGCACGGATTCGGCAGCATCTCCTAGACGCTCCGCCCCAGTGGCCTCTCCCTGAGTCCCGGGGGAGGAACGAGGCTCAGCGGCAGCGCCAGCGCAGTTAGGCATCCCGACTCCCGGGAGGGGCGCGCACAGCCCCGGCGCCGCCGCGGCGCGGCTTCACCTTGTGGTACTCCACCAGGTCGGCCAGGCTGGCGTGCCGCAGCTGGTCCACGCCCAGGAAGCTGTAGGAGCCCGCGGAGGCGTCGATCAGGAAGTGTTTGCAGCCGCTGTCCGACAGGTAGGACAGGGCGTAGCCTCGGGTCCTGTCGCTGACCCGCACCAGGAAGCTGCCCGGCACGCAGGCGCTGAGCAGCTCGTTGGCCCTCTTCACCGTGAGGATTCCTGTGGGAAAGAGGAGCCGGTGTCTCAGCCGCATCATCTCCCAAACCCTCCTCTGTTAAACAGAGCCGCGGGGACAGTCAGTAGAAACACGGGCAAGTCCGGGTCCACCTGGGGCTTCATCCGTCCCCCTGGTATTGGTGACTGGGCCGGGCGAGGCTGCCTGGGCAAAGGGACAGCGTGCATGCGACCTCAGGGCACACGTCCACGTACACACCTGCTTACAACAGCACCGGCGGTGGGCGGCTTCTGAGCCTGGAAGGACCCTTGAGGGTCCTTCCAGGAGGGGCCTTGACGATGCTCGGTTTACTGATAGGGACGCTCTGGGCTGGGAATGGTCCTACTTGAACTGGAACAGTAGTTCCCACCCAGGGTAACATCTGAGAGGCATTTCTGGTTGTCCCGGGTTGGAGTGCTTCTTACAGCCAGCGCGCGGTGGCCGGGATGCAGCGCACATCCCAGGGTGCACACAACAGCCTCCCACTGCAAGGACCCAACCCCACAGGCTGACAGAACTGAAGGTGGACACCCCAGTCAGGACTCAGCCGGTCAGCGACAGAACCAGGACGGCCCAGCTCGACCCAGTGCCCTCTGCTGTGGCTGCTCCTAAGTGATGCTTCATTGGCATTTAAAGGAACGAACGTAGACACCCAGGTCTCCGTGTGCATGTGTGAATGTATATGCTTCAGTATTTCTGTCTTCTCAAATATTCAAAAGAATGAACTCTTCACATACATACGCGTTTTACACATGCATGTGTGTATGTGTATAGTTTAGATGCCGCATGAATTCACATTAATTCAGAGCAGCCTTTTCCCAATTAGTCTAAACTCATATTCCAGCTCCCCATTTTTCCTCTTGGAACCCCTCAGATGGCGCCTTTAGTCCCAGAAGACCAAAGTCAGCAAAGATAATTGAGAATTAAACCCAATTACCCAGAGTAAAAGGTAAAATAAAAGCATTTCTATCCTCTTTTTTTGTAAGGAGGCCTTCGATCAAGGGGGGATGAAAAGTCCCCTGTCCTCCCCGCGCTGAGACCAACCAGCCGGCCTCGTCCTCTCCCACCAGGGCCGCCTCCACATCTCAGGGTGAGGCTCAACCCTAGAGTGACGCTGGGATGGGAGTGGGGATGGTGGCAAGGCCTGAAGTCCCCCCTCTGACCTCACAGAAAGGAAATGATGCTCACGTGAGCGCCCACAGGTCCAACTGCTGCCTCTGCCTGCCTGGTTTACCTTCTACACACACCTGGCCCCGCTGAGGACGACCGCGGGCTGAAACGGGACAACGGGAACCCGCCTGCCCAGGGGCTGCAGGGGACCGAGGTCTGTCTCTGAAACCAGGCGGACTTTCCCCTGGCACTGAGGACTCCAAGGGGCCCATTCTGGAAAGATTTCTCTCCCCTCCTGGACTTACTGACAAGTTGACGCTGAAATTCCAAGTGACGTCAACAGCTGGGATAGATGCTAGGGCTCCTGACATCTGGATTTTCTCAGGAGGGATTTGATTCCTACAGTGAGAGCTAGTCTGGGAAATTGTAACCAAATGCGGGTTAAGGTCAAGTTCCTCCCAAATCAGGTCCGAGAGCAGCTGTAAATCAGACTGTCCGAGAGCCTCTTAATGAGTACTTCTAGCTCGTCACACACAAATCCTGGCACCGTCTGATCTGCAGAGACGCCAGAACACAGCGCGGTGATTTGCTGGCGAGTCCCAGCTCGCACGGGGCTCCCTCAGCTCAGCGGTCCTGGCGGCAGGTTCTGGAGGGAAGGGCCGTGGAGATGAGGCTTTCTCCTTTTGGCGTCATGACGGGGTCAGCACCCCAGAAGGGCACACTCTCTTGGTGCATCTGATGGTACTGGTCACTCCAATTTGCCGTGATTCCATCGAGGGCCACGGTGCATTCAGGGAGGCCTGGCCAAGCGGAGGGCTTGGTCTGCCTGCTAAGGGAGTTCCTGACCACAGAGTCAAAATCCAGTGTCAGATGCTGCTCCGGGGACCCGTCTCCTTACAGAATTCCTCATCCCAAGTCGCCCCGTGCACGACCCTAAGAATTCTGAAGCAGTGAGTGGTCTTCATCCAGCACCCCCAGAAGGCCCCCATCCAGGCCACCTCCCTCTGACCAGCTCTCTTCACACTTATGACCAGAATCAAACCTGTGTGAGGTCGCGGGAGGACTTCTGGGCTGGCAGAGTTTTCCTCCACTTCCTCAGTTTTTGAAGTGCATCATCAATACGGCTATCGGATCGGAAATGAGCCAGGTCTTCACCCGGGGTCTGTTTTAGAGCTGACCTAGGCAGGGTGCGGCAGGCCCACAGCCATCCAGGGGGAAGCAGGGGGCACTGCCGGCTGCGGGGCTGACTCCAGGGGGCACTGCATGAGGGGGATGCTCACTCCTAAGAGCCTGAACACCAGCTTGGAGGGGAGCAGAGAGATGCCCATTTCTCTGTCTGCATGACACCCGAGTGCCCCCAAGAACAGTATTAAGCCAGATTGTCTGTGATGATGGAAATGTTGTCTGTGCTGGCCACGTGGCAGCTACAAGCCACGTGTGGCCACGGAGCGCCTGATGTGTGACTGCGGGACTCAACTTATTTAATTTTAATTGAAGCTGATATAAAGAGCCACATGTGGCTAGTGGCTACCATCCTGGACCCGCAGCCCTAAACCCTGCTGGAGGGCAGGCCCGGGAGAACTGCTTTTGCACGGGAGAGGGCAGACAGACCCCGGAGGCCTGGAATTACTCTGAAACCCCAGGTGACAGCCACTAGCCCGCGGGAGGAAGGTGGGAGTGGGATGCCCGTCTCCACCGCTTCTTCCTCGTTCTCCAAGGCTCAGCCCAGTGGCGTGAAGCTTTCTGATTCGCTGTCTTTCCCTACCTCACCTCCTCGTGAGCGCCAGGAGGGCCGCCTGAGTTACCCTCACACCCCCAGCCCCTGCCACTTAGAAGCCCAGAAAAGGACAACGGATAGCTTTGTCTGCCAGCCAAGCTAGGGACTCCCTTCTCAGAGACACCTCTATGCAACCACTGCCTCTGGTCTGAGAGCCGTTATCCCAGGGACCAGGGCCACGCTTCGTGTTTCTCTGAGGCCCCCCAAAGCCTAGGTGTGCATCTGTGTGGCCTGCTTCCAGCAACTGGAAAAGCTGCTTTACCAACCAAATGAAAGAGAACCTGACAGCAAGAGCACTCAGGGTTCTTTTGTCATCCGGGAGCTCCTCATGGTGGGCAGGACCCTGTTCCATCCTCATGGTGGCCTGAGGAAGAGGTGTTGTCACTGCCCTCCGACGACAGAGTTCCTAATGTGCGTAATGTCCCTCGGGTGGGCCGGGAGCCCAACCCCAGAGGCCAGGCGGGTGCCCACCCAGCAAAGTACCTGCCCCCGAGGGCCCCTCGCTGCACCACGGGCTGCCACTCACTGTTCCTTTAATCCTCACATGCCTCTAAAATAAGCAGAACTGATACTGTGACCATGGCCATTTTACAGATGGGAAAACTGAGGTGGGAAAAGCACCCGCCCAGATTACAGGACGAGTTAGGGGCGCGTTCAAGTCTCTCGTCTCCCACTCTGGTGCTTGGCTTTTATGACCCACTGGGCTCATGAAATTTCTCTGGAATTGGCTGAAAATAAAAAAAGGGCATTTATTTCACAAAGAAGTGCTCACTTCCCTCCAGGTGACGTAGCGAAGATGCATCTTCCAGTGACTGTTTAAATGTGGCCCCTGGGTGTGGCGGAAAGGATGCTTCAGTGACCCCAGCGGCAGTCCCTAAGCTCAAGGACAGAGGCACCCCAGCCTCAGGGGCTCCCTGACCATGTGGCAGGTCTGCTGAGGGGAGAGCCCCAGGTGTGGCCCCGACAGCTCCTCCAGGCAGCCCTCCTTCCTCTCCTGCCATCTGTCCTCCATGCTCTGCCCCAGAACACAGTGCAGGGAGGGGACGGTGCAGGGAGGGGACGTCGCTGCGATGGCATTCCTGATGGAACGCGTCTCCGCTGTCAAGGTGACCTCAAAGCCCCGCCCTGCTGTCAGAAGCCAAGGCAGCTTTCAGAAGACAGTGTTTCCAGGCAGCAACCCTGCAGATTCCAAATGTTATCATCCCCGGTGGGGGGAGGGGGCTTAAACTTGGGGGGAAGCCCCTCTTCCCTGACGCTGCTTTCTAGCCCTTCAGTGTTTAAAGGAAGCGCGTTCAGAGCGCCTCTGGCCCTGCCCTGGTCCTCGGCACAGAAGGAGCTGCCCCGGGATGCCGACACCTCACCCTTGATGTCTCAGGCACCTTAGGGACAAGGAGAAACTGCCTGAGCTCTTACAGTATTATCATGTTTCCTTAATAATTCAGAGTTACATCATGGTTCTCCCTCCATCACCTTAATGGCTAACCTCGATGAACTAGGGCTGACCGTGACCCGCACAGTTCTAAGCGCTTCACTGAGTCTTCCAACCAGCCCTGCGAGGCAGGCGATGTCATTATCCACGTCACACAGGCAAGAGACAAGTACCAAGTGCAGGAGGTCCTGCGACTTCCCGGAGGCCGCACAGCGGGCCGGTGGGGGCTGGGATCAGGGTGCAGGCAGGGCGGCCCAGAGATGCACGTCCAGCCACTGCCTTCCACCGCCCCATCCCGGCATAAAGCAGCCGCATCCAGCCTGCTCTGGTGGTGACAGCGGGAATCCAGGACACAAGGCATGTGACGACAAAGAGAAATCTCAGGGCAGAAACGTGGATTTCAAAATACTTGTCTAAAGAGTAGGAACCTCCCTTCCATAAAAACATCCCAAGTAAAGCCCCGAAGCAGAGTCGCTCTCCTTGGCCCCTCGGACCCCCCCACTTCCCCTCTCTTGCCCCCTGAGGTCCCTCTAGGTCCCTCCAAGAACATGGTGGGCCACCATGAGACTGGACCCTGGGCACAGGCCGGCCGTGACCCCTGTGTCTGGCAGCGTCAGGGTGACGACTCGGCTGCATCATTTGAAAACATCAGAAATCTTTCCTTGCATTTTCAAAAGATTTCCTCCCATCTTTATACGATGTTTACTTCTTGTGTGATATTATCCATTTCTGCATCTCTTTCAGTAGCTAAGGTTAAACACTGTTCATTTTCTGTTTTCACTGTGATTTGGTTTGTGCTTAACTCCTTCATGCTTTATTACGTGGGCATTATGAGGAATCTCAAATATTAAGGAATCTTGAAAATGTTTAGAGGACTTACAGTTATGATTCAGTAAACAAATTTTAATTAAAAACAAACAAACAAAAACTCATGTAAGTGGGGGAGGATACAGCTCAGTGGTACAGCATGTGCTTAGCATGCACGAGGTCCTGGGTTCAATCCCCAAGCCCTCCATGAAAAATAACTATATTAAAAAAAATTAATTACCCCTCTCCAAAAAAAACCCCAAATTAAATAAATAAAAAATTTTAGAAACTCAAGTAAGAGAGGCCTTTGGGGTTCATGGACTATTCTCAATATTAATGGAATAACATACTGAGATTTTTGCAGCAAGTTAAGCTGCACTGGGTAATGGATGAGAAAAGTCAGCATCTCCCCCCAAAAAACCCAATGCATAGTATTTGCCACAGAAAAGCTAGCCCTTCTCAAATCTGAATAGATGTAGCTTTCGCCTCTTTGTGTTTCATCTTCAGTTAGTTCAGAAATCTGAACTAATATCAGGCAGCCACGTGGGAGAACCACAGAGAGTAATTTGGACAAAGTGCTCTGATGCTGTAATGTACACGAAGCCTCGGGGCTGAACGGCGGGTCACTGCCTGAGCTCCCAGGGCTTCCGGATCAGGCCCTGCTGGTCCCTCCCAAGGTCAGGGTTTCCCAGACCCTCGCCTGCCCCACATGGGCACTGACAACCTCCCACTGCCAGCCACAGCTTCTCCCACTCACAGGTGTGCGCTATCCCTCTGTGTGACCCTGAGAAGTCACATGGATCAGGAATCTGTGCTTGGTCAAGACAGAGGCTTGGAAGTCTCTTCCTGAGGGATGGGTGGGATTCTGACGGCCCCGCCATTAAGAAGTCTCCACTCGTCAGCAAAATAGTTGAAGGACAGATTATTGCTTATGGGGGCCAGTTTCCAGATTCATTAAGGTTTTGGCCTAAAAAATTGTGGGTGGCTTCTATGAGACCTTCTCAATGCAATCTCTCCAGGTAGGAGCCTGGATGGCCCACTGCTGGGGGACAGGGACACAGGATTCCACCTGCACAGTCATCTCCAGGGGACATAAGTCCCAGAGGGTAACTGCCTCCCAGAAATGAACAGGATTAACCCCTGATGGAGAATAAAAATTTGGAGGGTGTATCAAAAAAGGAAGCCATCAAAATAGCTGCGGTATGAACTACACTGATACCCCACAGATGTTAGAGGGGTATGCTTTGAAGTAGCATAAGATGCAACATTTTTAAAAAATTAAAGCCTTTGGAAGGCAATTTCAATTATACATCCTGACAGCAAAGACACCTACAAGAAATAAATCAGGATGGAGATATTTCATCAACCGTCTAATCACATTCGCATTTGAATAAGGAAGCGAAAATTGCATTTCAGAGGAATAATGCTCAACTACTGAGGCATAAAGCAAGGATGTGAATTCTCTAACAAAGAGAGAAGCCATTCGGAAACTCCTAAATCAGACATCTGTGTTTATACACTTCCTTCTGCCTTTTCCCCACCTCCCCACGCCCGGCCCCTGCTGGTTTCTAAGCCCCTGAACACTGTTGCATCTTTAAGAGGAGTGGGGAAAATGCTGATGGGCAGAACGAAGAACTGAGTCTGTGGGTTTCTAGACGGACCTTCACACTTCAGTCTTAGGTCCTCCTTGGCCCTTCTCTCCAAGAGGTGAGCACAGGTAATTAATTCTCTGTCTACACACGTCGGAGAGGTCAGTGATGTGTGAGCTGAATAAACAGGGGGCTTGAATGAGCCAAGTTCTAGGGTCAAATGAGGAAGCAGCTCATGAGCTAACCTCTGCTCAGGCTTCGACAGACCACCTGCAGCCTGACTACAAGGATCAAAACCCAGAATTCT
Organism: Vicugna pacos; assembly: GCF_048564905.1. Lineage (NCBI taxonomy): Eukaryota > Metazoa > Chordata > Mammalia > Artiodactyla > Camelidae > Vicugna > Vicugna pacos. Next base: position 2,405,632 of record NC_133012.1, on the reverse strand, counting down.
TCAGTTTAAGATCACAGAGTTCAACTCCTTCACTTAACAGATGAGGAAAATGAGGCTGAGAGAGATGTGTTTGTTACAGAGGTTACCAGGTGCCCAGGCCACTCAGCCGGATCATGGAGAGCTGACCTTTGGCCACACCCTACGGCCACCGCGGCCCCTCCCCGGGTGGGTGATGGTGCTGCCCTCTGGTGGGGGCCCCGTGTAGGTGCACAGGAGGCACACCTTCCCCACGCCCAGCGGTGTTCATCTCTCATGCACGTAGCAGCTTACTGAGATGTCATGAGCCTGCAGCTCCCTGATAAAACTGCTTTGTGGAAAGGATTTCAAAGACTTTTCTCGGGCAGCACAAGTAGAAGGGAGCCTTTATTCTCTCTGCCCTCCTGGTGAATGCCCGGTTCTCCCACCGTCAGAGTCAGATGCGGTCCCACCGAGGGAGCCACGCACTCACCGTGGAACCAGGGGGCGATGCTGTCCGAAGCCCCCAGGTAGCCCGCTCGCAGCGGGACCTGCTCCTCCCTGAACCAGCGGACGATGTCCTCCTGGAGAGAGCTGGACGCCGTCCTCGTCACTCCCTGATGCCTGGGATTTATAAAAGCATAGCAAGTTAGATTCAACTAATTTGAACATCATGCTTTCAAAAATCACACATGCTCACTCACATAGACTATTCCATATGTCTCAAGATCTGATCACACGGGCTGAGCTCATGGGGAGGGACCCATGCACGGCCATCACACAGTCCCTCCCGGGCAGGGAGGGGAAGAAACAGATCTGTCACCTGCCCCTCCAGTCCCGTAGCTCTGCTGTGTTATGAGGTACTGCTGGGTTAACACACAGACTTCAATTCATTTTTAATACCAATTAGAAGCCCCATTAACTCCCAATTAAAATCTGAGAAAATAAGCAAGAAAAAGTGAAATACACCCCCCGGGTTATTTTCCTGTAGAGTAGGTACTTGCGGACGGAAGACCTCAGATACAGTGAAAGACACTTCTCTCCTAACACTTTCATCATTCAATTTCCTCTTCTTTCTGTTTCCACTAACCTCCCCGACTGGCTTCCTTCTCACCCCCACGTTGAAGAGGCTTAGCTCTGCTAAAAGGCAGTCTCAGAGATGGAAAGCAAACGTAAGAAGAATGTTTGAAGGCTGATAAGAAAAGGAGGTAGCAGAATCGTCCTGAGATCAGTCTAGTCCCAGAACTTAATTTCTGGGACCTAAGTCAGTTTCCATCACAAAACTACCCTTGGGGGGTAACACACGGATTTCCAAGTGGCAGGCCCACTAATTCTGAGCAGAATTCAATGTAAAAACAACACGTTTGGAGGAGCTACTGGACGATCCTGTCATGTAAATTAACTGACGCTCTTTACACTGTTTTATGGTGACACGTTGTGGTGAGTTACATGTGATGTCTATTTCAGTCGTACACACACTCATGTGATTTGCATGTGAGTTCACGTGTGCACAGCATTTTGGAGAAAACAGCCTATAATAACGTGACTTTCCGGGGGAGCAGACACTGCACACATGAGATTACATGTTGAGCTCTCTTACAAGCCTTCAGATGAGGTTCCTTTGGAAAATCTTTAGAGATCAAGCAGAAACTCCAAGGACAGCCAGTCTTTTCCCCGGGCTGGCTCCTAGCTGACCTCAGTCATCACCATTTCAAGTCCCAGCCCTGAAACCATTCAGTCTGGCCGCCTCACAAGAAGCACTGCACGCAAATGTCTTCAATTGGGAAAAATGAGCTAACTGAGCTTAAAACAAGAGCTGCCCTTTTTAAAGGCCACCGTCACTGCTGTCGGTCACACAGGCTGTGCTCTAAAAATACCACAGGTGTGGGTGGATTACCAGTCGTATTCCCACCCTTGGAAAAGCCTGGAGAGGCACACACAGCCCCGTGGGGACGTGTGCGCCTCTCCCCAGGTGACAAGCTCGGACGACAGAGGGGACCCTGCACAGGAGCCCGCGCTGTGCCCTGGTCACAGCACTGAGGGGCCTGTCCTGTCCCGTTGTCTGTAAGAAAAAAACAGTTCCCCAAACTGTCACTCTGTAGAATGTGGTCATTTAGTGTCGGTCCCCAAGTCCCCAAATGAAATCTTTCAGCTGAGTAAATAGGAATGGGAATAATCATAGTAGACGAAACGGCCCACCTCGTGCTTCCTCTGAGGTCATAATCCCCTTGGGAAAACCCCTGAAGATTACCGACCCTTTGCAAAGGGACTTCTTTGCTTTTTATTTCTCCCTACTGGTAACAGAGAAAGATTTTAAGTTTTTATTTCAGAAGACAAGGCTTTAGACAGCTGTGTTTCACTAAGTCAATATTTGATTCCTCCTGGTTGTTATAAATATCATCTTTCTACACACCGGAATATGAAAATATCATATAATGTTCCTCACCAAGAGAAACCGATTTTATAGTTAACATCCGGGTGGGGGTTTCTGCTGTGATGTCACTGTGTTTTTCTTCAGGGATTTTCCGAAACAAATTGCTCTATCTAATTCTCCCCCAGCCTAGGAGGCCAAGGTACCATCATCACCAAATAAAGTCTTCATTCAAAAGAGGAACATTTCTAAATTCCCAGATGGTGAGCTTGGCTGTGTATCCCAGAATGAGCATCAAATCTTTAATCTCGAGCCATAGAAATGTTGCTTCGCTGATGACGTCAAGGCCAGCCAGCTCTGGGTCCCTGCTGTGACGACCCCCGCAGCTGTCCCTCCTCCCCTCGCTGGCTGCCACCAGGTGGGGGCAGGCTGGGCTGGGGGCACAGGGAGTCATCACCCGGTCTGCATGAAGTCACTGGCCGTGCTCATGGTACTGGCAATGGCATTTACAGATGAGGAGGGATGAAGGCTGCCCAGGGACCCCAGCATCTCAGGCTCAGAGGTGGGGCCAGATTGACTGGCACCCCATGGTGGCCACGCAATTTATCTTTAATTGGCTGGTTTCATCGCTTTTGCTTAAAGCCACCTGCGAGCATCTTACCTGAGAGGTTTGTCAGGGTGTCCGGTTGAGCTCAGGAACTGAGGCTTGGGGGGAAGAGGGGGCCTTCTGGGTTGCAGGGGGCCACCCCGGGAGTTCTGCGGCCCCCCGCTTTTTCTCCCTCTTTGGGAAAGCCTCTGGTAGTCTTCCCGTGCCTGTCTGGCCAAAGAGCGCCTCCTCTCATCAGCTGCTTTGGATTTTCGCACTAGAAAAACAGCGGGGCTTGAGAAAGTGATGCCACATCTTCACACTCGCGCCCGGCATCACTAGCAAAGACCAGGAACCCCTCAGGGGCTCAGAGCTGTGGACACGGTGGACAGGCAGCAGGGCCACGCCCAGAGCCCACATGGCTGGACTACGAGGGACTCAGTCTCCCACACCAAAAACTAAATGGTCCTTACACACACTGCATAGGTGCATAAAAGTGTCCCAAGGCTGCCTTTTCTGGCTGCTTTGTAACACAGAGGGTGCTTGTTTTGCTGTTTTTGTTTTAGTAACCTACCCTTAAAAGACTCTGAAGCGGGAGGTAAGGCTAATTTTTCCTGAGTCTATCCGCACTTCAGGCATTATTGGCCAACTGCTGTTATGTTTGACTTCAAGATGAATTGAGAACCTTTCTGCTATTCAACAAGTGGCTCATAGCCTTTGAGTAGTAATTTAGTGTGAAAACATCTCCCAACAACCACTTTAAGTGCCTCCTAGATGGGTCAGCTAATTAAGTGAGCAAACAGATTTAACAACTCGGTGTTACAGAGGATTCTCGGTACTCACAAGAGGCCTGCCACTCCGAATCTTCTTTCCAGTTCTTGTAAATCTGTTTGGTTTTCTCTTCATCTATTTGTTTTATTTCTTCACCTTGTGTTTTCTTCACGGATTCTTTCTTCTGTTTGAAAAACCACAAACAAACACTGGTGAGGGTCTCTGACAGTCTCCTGCAAGGAGGTGGACACTAGGCATGGTACTGGCACAAAAACAGGCATATAGATCAGTGGAATGGGACAGAGGGCCCCAAAATGAAAACACAATCTTACAGAATCTGTGGGATGCAGCAAGAGCAGTTCTAAGAGGGACATTCATAGCAACATAGGTCTTCCTCAGAAAACAAGAAAAATCTCAAATAAACAACCTAATGTACCACCTAAAGGAATTAGAAAAGAAGAACAAACAAAATCTTAACTCAGCAGAAGGAAAGAAATACTAAAGATCAGAGAGGAAATAAATAACAGATGTTAAAAAAAAAAAACCCAGAAAAGTTGAATAAAACCAACAGCTGGTTTTTTGAAAAGAGAAACAAAATTGACAAACCTCTAGCCAGGCTCACCAAGAAAAAAGAGAAAGGAACCAAATAAAATAAGAAATGAAAGAGGAGAATTAACAACTGATACCATGGAAATACAAAAAAATCCTAAGAGAATACTATGAATGGCTAGATGCCAACAAATCAGACAATGCAGAAGAAATGGACAAGCGTCTAGAAACATACAGCCTGCCAAAAATGAGTCAAAAAGAACCAGATCACTTAACAGACCCATCACTAGAAGTGAAATAGAATTTGTAATTTAAAAAAAACAAAAACAAAAACTCCCTGCAAACAAAGTCTAGGACCAAATGGCTTCACTGGGGATTTCTACCAAACTTCTGCCAATTCTTCTCAAACTCTTCCAAAAAACTGGCGATGAGAGAACACTCTCGAATTCAGTCTATGAGGCCACCATCACCCTAATACCAAAACCAGACAAAGACACTACAAAATGAGAAAGATACAGGCCAATATCTTTGATGAATATAGATGCAAAAATCCTTAACAAAAGATTAGCAAACTGAATCCAGCAAAACATAAAAAGGTCATATACCATGATCAAGTTGGATTCATTCCAGGGTCACAGGGATGGTTCAAACATGCTAATCAATCAAGGTGGTACACCATATTAACAAAAGAAAAGACAAAAGCCACATGGTTAGCTCAACAGACACAGAAAAAGCATTGAACAAAATTCAATGTCCATTCATGATAGAAATTCTCAACACCGTGGGTATAGGGGGAACCCATCTCAACAAATGAAGGCCATTTACCACAAATCCACAGCCAACCTCACACTCAGTGATGAAAAACTAGACTTCCCAGCAAATACAGGGACAAGACTAGGATGCCCACTCTCACCACTCCTATTTAACATAGTATTGAAGTCCTAGCCACAGCAATCAGACAAGAAAAAGAAATAAAAGGTATTCAAATTGGAGGGGAAGAGGTAAAACTCCCACTTTTGCAAATGACATGATACTCTACAAAGAGAACCCTGGAGTCTCCACACAGAAATTGTTAGAATAAACAAATTCAGCAAGGTAGCAGACTACGAGATTAATGCACAGAAACCCATTGCATTTCCTTACTCTAATAACGGCATATCAGAAAGAGAAAGTCAAAAAACAATCCCATTTAAAATCATGTCAAAAAAAAAAAAAAGATACCTAGGAATAAATGTAACAGCCACATCCAAGAGCTCTCGCCTCTGTGCCCACGTATGTGCTGTTCCCTCTGCCTGGAACAAACTTTCCCCAGCCATCCCTGTCACCCTCCCCTCCTTCTTCAGGCCTCTGCTCCAACATCACCTTCTCAGGGTGGCCCTCCCTGACTACCCCTTGAAAAAATCAACTCCCACCCTCCCCGCCATCCTCAGCATCCTTATCCTGCATCCTTTTTCTCAAGACCAGGTGTTCCTTTGACCACCTGACTTCATTCATCTATTTATCATCTGTCTCTCTGTCAGGAGTACAAGCTTCCTGAGTGCAGGATTGTGTCTGTTTTGTTTACTGTCACTCCGGTCCCTCTATTGTTACTGTTTTAGAAAGAGGCACATATTACGGGAGCAGAGGGCCACGAGGCCCTCAGGGTCACAGCTTCCCCACGACTTCAGTCTCCGACGTGCCAGCTCTCCATGTCACACCTGGCCCTACAGGGGAGTCAGGGCATCGGTCACACGGTCCACACGAACCTGGCCTGGGCCGCCTCTGAATCAGACCTGAGACCAGTCAGAACCTTTTTAGAGCCTCATCTCTTATCCACCCCCCTTTTTCAGACCTTCCGTGGGTCAGATTCTCCACGGGATCCAGTCTCTGCCTCGGTTACGGTGAGCAGTACACGCGGCACTGCTGCAACAGAATGTGGGGGCTGGGGAGCCGCAGGGCCCCGTCTGGATGGACCCGGGGGTCTGGGTGCCTGGAGGGGGGCTGCAGGCACCAAGCACTCGGGCTACAAGCACCTGCTCAGCGCAGAGGGACAGGCTCAAGAAGCAGTGAACACACAGGGAACTTAATCTGAATGCGCGGTTTCTGCCAAGTTTCATGCTTCACTTATCACTCTCTGAAATCAGTCTTCCCCCAGCGCCTGCCTGGCCCACGACACTGTCTCTGTTTCAGATCTTCAGAGAGGAGTTTCCAGGAGACTCAAGACTCCTCCGCCTCCAGATAAGCAGGTAAAGATGAATAGCTACGTTCACCCGCTTTTCAAAGACAAATTCCACATTCTGCTGCTTCATTGCATTTCTGCACGAGACTAATACACCCGTCTGTGAAACAGTCATGGAAATGGCTGTGCGTTTAGCCCCCTGAAGATGGAGCGTAAGGCTTTTACCTGGCGAAATCTGTATCCCTTCATCCGATTGATAGAGTCTGCCAACATTTGTTGAATATTTCTGAAGGAACCAGAGGGTGACTAAAAATTAAATGAAACACATTTTTATGCCACTTCAGGAGATAATCTGTTAAAGCTGCTCTCATGATGACGTCCCCTAAAGCTGCCCCCATGCCCACACCGGGATCCACCCGGGTCTCCCACCAGCAGGTGACTTCCTGAGCCAGGTCTGGCCGAGGAGGCAGGTGCGCGAGCCTCGGCCTCCGCGCTCGGTAGGGTTAGAGGTGAATCTCTGCCCAAGAGCTGGCAGCTGGCGGCTCGCCTACAGCAGGCAGGTGTGTTTTGCTCCCAGCTGGCCCAGGAACCCTGGGATGACTTGGAGACACCAACAATACCCCTTGATTTAAATTCTCCTCTTCCTCTCTTAATCTTTGTTTTACCCCATCCCCTGTTTTAGGCTGGACCAGAGAAACGCCTTCGTCTCTGCCCCTTAACTGCACGCACCTTGCTCCCCGTCTAGGGCTGGAGACGTACCTGGACCACCTGGTGCCCGGGAGCCCCGCCCACTTCCCTGCCTGATCACCTCCTCCCGCTCCTCCCCGGGCTCCACTCCCCAGCTCAGGATCTGCTCTGGATGGATCTCCCAGTGGGGTTCCCAGATCTGCTGCCTGGCTCCCCTGGGGTCACTCCTGTGGGCCACATGCCAAGCCCTCTGGCCTGTCACACCAGGCGCCTCTTAAACGGGTCAGTTACACCAGTCCCTGTCACCAGGTCCCTGGCCTGAGGGCACAGTCTGAGCCAAGGCCCGCAGGGGCAGCCACGTGCCCTGTGTGGCCGACAGAGCCACCCCTGATCCACGGAACCACGACTTCTGTGTCTGTGCCGAGGACTCCTTCCTGAACTCTGGCATCGATCAGAACGCTTGCAAATTTTCAGCAAAAGGTTGAAACCGAGATTCGGGCGGAGCACAAAAGGTACTTTAGGATTATTTCTATGCTATGTAACGGGCCGGTATGCATACCTCAATTCTGCCCCTTTTTTCTCAGTGGCTGGCCTGTGGCTACCTGGATACATTGCATTTCCCGCTCTCCAGGCAGTCAGGGGCCATGTGAATAATTATCTCTAAAATAATGCAGGTGGTGACTGGTATGGGCCACTTCTGAACGGCCTTTAAAACCTCCTTCACACGTGACTCCAGGCCACCTCCCCCTTCCTTTGGGCTGGGATGCTGACACCAGCCACTCTACGAGACAGCGGAACCTCCAAAAGCCTGAGTCCCTGAATGGCTGTGTGGACCTGAGCCCTCCTGGACCAGAATGCCATCCCGGATGTTACAAGGGAGAAAGATGAACTTCCGTTGTGTTTCAACCATTGCCTTTTTGGTCTGTTTGTTCCCGAGTGTGGCCTATCTTGGCCACTAAGGCTGGCGGCACTGTATTCCCCACTGAGGTCTTTTACTGACGGTGGGGAACACAGTTAATGCTGATTCCACTGATGGCTGCTGGTCCCTGAGCCAATCCTGACCAGGCTCTGTGTCAGGGCCCTGGGGGTGTCAGCTTTGCTCCCACAACAGCACTGATGGCGGGACCACAGGACGCCCATCTCCAGATGAAGGGACAAGTCTCGGCGGCGCTGTGAGCCTGGTGGGATCACACTCTGGCCCGCGCCAGAGTGTACACTTACACTACTGTATCAACTTTGTCATGACGGGAAAATGAGTTGTAGGTCCAAAGCCTTCTGAAGAACAGATCAGAACGGTTCCAACAGGTTTTGTGTCAGGCTGTCTGTTCCAAAGTCCAAGATGACTCTGAAGGGCTCGAGCTTGCGGTCCCCGAATACGTTTCCACTCTCCGGAACGTGAGCTTTAAAAACGGCTCACTTTCCCTTCCCTCAGTGACAGATCTGTGGGGCATCCTTTTGCCAAAGGGATCGGTTTCTCCTCTGCTGAAAATTAGGAGGCAGTAACCGGGCTCCACTGATACCTCCTTGGGCGCTGGAGACGCGGCTGCGGCCCCAGTCTCTCCACCTGCTTGTTTCAGAGGGTCCTGGGTGTTTGCCACGAGCGGATCCTGGAAACAAGATTTCATCGGCAACACACCCTGTGATCAGCCTTTAAGCTCTTGAACAAACTCTTGGCTGTCTCCTGAATCAGCTTCAGGCTAACAAGCATCTGACACTGCTCTTCTAAGTCCTATGTGTCCACTTTGTCAAACGTGCTCCTCCATCACTTGACAGCTACTGTCATCCGCGTGGTCACAACACCCTCAATATCCTGTATGATTTATTTCTCGTCCCACAGAATTATTCCTGCAACTGCACTATTCATCTCCTGTACACACACAGCATTGTTTTCTTATCACTCGCTTCTCTAAAAATTACTACCTGAATTTTTCCTATCACCATTATGTGCCTTTGCTTTTTTTTTTTTAATTGAAGTACAGTCAGTTACAATGTCAATTTCTGGTGTTAGCACAATGTCCCATCATTCGTGTGCCCTTTCTTACTAGCACTTTCCACAGCTCACTGCTCTGTACTCATCAGCTATTACGGGGTTATTAGTGTTCTTAAAACAATGCAAATCTAAGCACAGAGACGGGCACCAGACGATGAAATGGGCCTGATGCCAGGACTACAGGGACCTCTGTGACCGTCGGCGCCCTCTACTGGTGCCGATCAGAGGTGACAGCCTTTCTCCGACGTTTTAGGTTGTGGGTTTGTTTTTTGTTTTTTTTTGTTTTTTTAAATTGAAGTATAGTCACTTTACAATGTTGTGTCAATTTCTGGTGTACAGCATAATAGTTCAATCATACATATACATACATATGTTCCTCTTCGTATTCTTTTTCATTATATGTTACTACAAGATATTGAATATAGTTCCCTGTGCTATACAGAAACTTGTTGTTTATCTTATATATAGTAGTTAATATCTGCAAATCTCAAACTCCCAATTTACCCCTTCCTACCCTCTTCCCCTCTTCGAAAAAATGCTCAATATTGCTAATTATCAGAGAAATACAAATCAAAACTACAATGAGGTATCATCTCACACCAGTTAGAATGGCTGTCATTCAAAAGTCCACAAATGACAAATGCTGGAGAGGCTGTGGAGGAAAGGGACCCCTCCTACACTGCTGGTGGGAATGCAGTTTGGTGCAGCCGTTATGGAAAACAGCGTGGAGATTCCTCAAAAGACTAGGAATAGACTTACCTTATGACCCAGGAATCCCACTCCTCGGCATATATCCAGAGGGAACTTTAATTCGAAAAGACACACGCACCCCAGTGTTCACAGCAGCACTATTTATAATAGCCAAGACATGGAAACAACCTAAATGTCCACTGACAGATGACAAGAAAAAGAAGTTGTGGAATATTTATACAATGGAATACTACTATGCCATAAAAAGAATAACATCATGCCATTTGCAGCAACATGGATGGACCTGGAGATCGTCATTCTAGGTGAAGTAAGCCAGAAAGAGAAAGAAAAATACCATATGATGTCACTCATATGTGGGATCTAAAAAAATAAAAAGACAAATGAACTTATTTACAAAACAGAAAGAGACTCACAGTTTGTGTTCTTAGTACACAAAAGCTCACAAGTTGACTCCTGAGTAGAAGAGATTTAGCATAAATAATTGATTAGTTTAACAGCCATTCCGGAGATCAATACTTCTATTCAAATCCCTCCACACGTCTAGAACATACTGTACACTCTAAAACTATTCACACATGCTAAGAACCATATGCGTAAAAATTCTAATTTTTCAAGGTGAACCAAGATTTTCCTCATTCTACAGTGTTAAAATAATGTGTAGACGTTAACTGAGATTTGTGTAGGGCAGGTTCATTCAAATACATGTACGCATTCTACAAATCTGTGAAACACACCAAGTACAACGTAATAGGCTAGAAATTGTACGATCTATGAGATTTCCTTTACTTAAAAACAGCAGATTGGTGGCTCAAACATGATGATTCATGATGCCAATACCAGACAGAGAGGACCACAGAAATAGCGCTCAGAGCATCCCAGCCTGAAGATGGAGGGATGTCTTGGAGAGGATGCCACGTCCTCTCTGAAGCCTCCCTTCCATGCTCTGTTCCAGGGAACATACTCTTTAGTTATTCTGATTTGCAACACAAGAAAGGTTGGAAAACTACCCGCCTCCTGCATAATTTTTGCTGACAAAATCCTTTCAAGTCCATACATCATTTGACCTTTGTAGCAACATCATAAGGGTGGCAAAGCAGGTATTATCCCTTTACCAAAAAGGTAAGGTGACCTGGTGATCGGTAGGAAAGCAGGGACTGAGACCCATGTCCTTCCCACGTCTCCCGCTTGCTCCTTCCACAGAGGGTCCCAGAGCAACATCCGTCTGCCCTGCATGGGAGCCACTGCAGTCACCGCCCACCTGGTACCTTACAGAGACTTCGTAGCTGCTCAAACTCTAAGGGCAGAGTTAAAGCCACTGTATCTGATTCATCTTTGCTTTATTTCAAAACAAAAACTGCCATGGAATATTTATGCAAAATATTGCATAATTTTATGCTGTGCACTATACAGTGCAATGTTATAGTAACTCCAAAAAACAAAGAGAAAATATGGAAGCCAATGCCATCAGAAGCCAGCAGATTTCCTGCAGACACCAAGTCAGAATGGCCCTCTCCAATCAATGCAGACTCTAGTGGATCTGGGACGGGAGCCCATCTGCATTGACTAAAGGATTATAATGTATATATATTATATAATTTACAATTAAACTTAGAAGTGTGGCATTTCAGATCTACGTGAGCAATGGGTTAACAAAAGACACAGCTAGCAACATCAACATTACATGGTTACAAATTACATCTTCTCCAGAGACCATGTGTCATATGAGAATTATTCTAATTATATCCACATTAAAAAAAGGCTTGAAAAGTGGTTCATTCTGGCTTCTAACTTAATATTCACTGTTTAAAAGTGAAGGACTACGCATTCAAACAAAATTCAAGAGCCTGTCGTTCCGAATAAACCGGAAAGCTCCAGGAAACAGAACGTTTTTAGCGCTCACTTTTTACAGTGAAGAAGGAAATGATGAAGGAAAGGGCTAAACCAAGAGTTTACATTTAAAAACAAAACCCTAGGTTAAGCAGCCCCTCATCCCCTTTTCACGCCTCTTAATTCCAAGGTCTTCACGAATTGATGGTCAGAATCACGACCTCGGTGAGCGCAAAGACCGTGGGGGCTTAATTTCCTGATCTCTGGAGCCTCAGCAAAAAAGAACAGTGGCTAGCACTTAGTAGGGCCTCAATAAACATCTGGTGAATGAGTGAACACACTATAAATCCATGAACACTCTCTCAATCATTAAAAGATATTCAGCCTGGTTTTCATACTCATAGGAGAGACTGAATTCAAATTCTCTAAAAAATTGATGGCTTTATACATCCATTTTGCTAAACCGGGTCAGTGGAATGATCATCAGATCATCCTATTCCCAGATATTTTATGTAAAAAGCGAATTTCCCAGTGATGACTATAACGGTCAGCTTTTGAGCCTACTGGGGTTTAGCTTTTTTTTTCTTTCTTTCTTTCTAAAATAGTGAGAGAGGCAGAAGAACGAAACTGTGCTTTGATACAGTTACGAAGAATAATAATATAAGGAAGTGGAGGTGCCTCGCTAAGGCCAACTAGACTGACAGGATGAAAACGGGCCAGTTTTACTGCTGAAAACATGGTGTGTGGTCCCCGTGGAGAGATTTTACTGAAACATGAATTAGAACAATGGAAACCCTAAGGAATATTTTCCCCACTTCTCTAACGTTGTTCTGAGCAAGATCTACACACAGAGATGACTGGACAGCCTGACTTGAAAATATAGCAGACTCTAACATGATGGGTAATTTTATGACATATCCTTAAATAATACACTGTCTTTAGGGTCTGAGTTTACTTTGAGCCGAGCATCGACTGTCATTCTGGATGAATGAATGTCCATTTGCATTGCACCTTCGCCCACAACTCCTCCAAGCAATGTGCAAACAGCAGAGCTGGGCGGGAGTGCCCTCAGGAAACACAGCATGCGAAGCTTGTAAGGGTCATCAGGGCCAAGTGTTTCTGACGTGAAAGAGTTTCAGAGGCCGCTCTTAACATTCTCACCAGGGAGACACTGATACATGATCCATGGAAAAGAAAAGGAAGACAGCGAGAGAATGAAAGGAATTGCTAAATATAAAGTGTAAGTATAGTACACGTACATACGTGAGAAAGAAACATACCATATGATATGTGAAATCTAGAAAAAACAGACACAAATAAACTTATTTACAAAACAGAAACAGACTCATAAACATGGAAAACAAACTTACGGTTACTGAGGGGAAGAGGGTGGGAAGGGATAAATTGGAAGTTCGAAATCCGCAGATACACACTACTATACATAAAAGAGATAAACAACAAGGACCTACTGTCCAGCACAGGGAATTCTATTCAGTACCTTGTAGTGACCTCTAATGAAAAAGACTATGAAAAGGAATATATGTATGTATACGAATGACTGAAGCATTATGCTGTACACCAGAAATTGGCACATTGTAACTGACTATACTTCAACCAAAAAACAAAAATTAAAAAAATTAGAAGATGTATATTTAAACTAAAAAAAAAGAGAGAATATTCAAAGAGTCTTAAAAACATGATTGATTTGGGAAGTCTAGATGCAACATAAAATGGGAAACTAACTACATACAATAATAAAAATATCTTTCATATCATACATAATACTTAATAAAACACCTTTATCTATGTTATTTCATTTGATTCTCACATCCAACCCAATGATACATTACTACTGTAACGTCCACTTTTTAGACAAGGAAACTGAGCCCCAGAGAGGTCAACAGGACCCCACATCCCTGGACTCAGGAGCCCACATTTTCCTTCCCCCCACACCACTTCCAGGGAGCTGGGTAAGTCAATCACCGCCAGCATCGCTTGCATCATGGGGAAGGAAGCTGTGTTACAACTGCATAACGTACAACTCTCAACACTAGAAATGTTTTTCTCTTTTGTAATTCACTTTATGTTAAGCTTTTTCTATAACCTACTACTTCTAAAAAGCCAGCAGCTTAAATGGCTTTTAAGGTCTTAGGATTCTGTGATTTTAGCTTACACAAAATTTTGCTCTACAAACTAGCATGAAATCCTGGCACACTTACATGGAAACCACTGGGGTGCCTGTGTAACTGATTACAGCTTGACTGGTGAACTACTAAACTGAGCACAGGTAATCTCGTCTGTTTTTCGCTATATGCCTCAGACTGTATCTCTCACAAAAGCTATACTGAAAGGCTTCCTTCCTGTATATTAGAAAGGAATACAGACCAAGGAAATTCACTGGTTTGGATTTATCCCTCTTTTTAATTCACATTCAGCTCAGCCTTCAAAATTCCAGCTTGCCTTTCAGGAATACACATTCGCATTCTGTTTGCAGTGGTTTCCTTGTCATGCGTGAGAGCCCAACTCCCTTTCAGGGGCTGACATGGTTCTCTGCAGACAGAGCCAGACAGCCCCCCGATGGCTCTCCCAGCCCAGGCACAGGGCTTCTGCCCTGTGGTCTGTCTCCACCCATCTACTCATTTGAGATTAAAAGTCATCTAAGGAGCTGTGCTCTAATACTACTGTCCACCCTTAACAGAAAGCTTATATATATACATACATGCACACAAACACACATATGTATACAATGGAGTACTACTCAGCCATAAAAAAGACAATCATGCCATTTACAGCAACATGGATGGACCTGGAGATTGTCATTCTAAGTGAAGTAAGCCAGAAAGAAAAAGAAAAATGCCATATGATATCACCTACATGTGGAATCTAATAAAAAAAAAAAGAAGGACTGATCTACAAAACTGAGACAGACTCACAGACATAGAGAACAAACTTCTGGTTACCAGGGGGGAAAGGGCATGGGCAGGGATAAAGTGGGAGTTAGAAATTTGCACCTCTGGGAGAGTGATGGGAATGTTAGCTATCTTGATGGAGGGAGTGATGGTGGATATAGATGTATATATCAATCAAAATTCATCAAATGGTACATCTGAAATACGTGTGGTTTACTGTACAGGAATTGTATCACAATAAAGGTGTTAAAAAGTAAAAAATAAAAAATAAATAAAAGAACACAGAACCCAAAACTCTGGTGGCTGTGCTGTAGCACCTCAGGAGGAGCCAGGGTCCAAAAGTAACCATCAGGCGTGTTCTTTTCCATTCTTTCAAAGAAGTGATCTGAGCTTTGCAGGTTGCTTCTGTGTCTCTCCTTGATAAAGGCAAACAACTCAAAGCCAGTTTAAGAGAACTGCTGGCTTCCGAGTAGACAGCGAGGCTAACGACTTTGGTTTGGGAAGGATGAGGGAGGTATGGAGGAAGGCAAGCCTCCGTGGAAGTCTTTCACTATGCCTGAAAATCTTTTTACCAGTTGCTCCTTTGCTGTTCCCTGCCACGGGGAACAAATGCTATGAGTTCGAATAACACTTCAAAATAGTGCTGAATGCCACCAGAGCTTCAAAATCAAGTTTCCGATCAAACTATGCATTTTGGTGGCATGATTTTGTTATCTGTTGTTCTAGTGAAATGGCACACGTGAAAGCTGGTACCAGGTCCTCGGAGCAGTGTGGGAGGGCCGTGTGTGTATGTGTGTGTGTATGTGTGCGCGAGGGCGCGCGTGCATGCGTCCAGTAGGGGTGGAGAGGCGAGAGGTCACCTTAACTGCATTTGGTTAAAGAGGGCAGGACCTACGAAACGAAGAATCTCGCTCAAGGCTTTTTAATCAGCTAGCTTCAAGGTTGTTTTTTGTTTTTTTTGAATGCTCTGAATTCCAGCTGTTTGTGTTCTACTTCTTCCTTAATCTCCTGTTTTGCAACGTGGCCCACTTCGAAGGCCATTTCGGTAAAAACAAGAAGTAATTCTCTGGCGATAAAAATCTCAAAGTGAGCAGATAGTTTTACGCAAGGTCCCCTCTGGGGCAAGAACTGTCAGGCTCCTGATTAATCAGTCCCCAGCCTCCAAATCACCTAAAGCAGAGACACACAAGGGGTGATCTTTGAATTACCATCCCTGCCCCTACTCTCCCAGCCACACTCAGAACTGTTAGGTTCCTTCCCGAATTCTCCTGCAGGAAGATGTGATCAGAGGGCGGTCCACCTCGAGGCGGGTGGGGTCTCTGTTCAGCCTCGGGGTACCCCTAGTTCTTATCCAAACTCCCTGGGGAGGGGCGTCTGCTCACACAGGGCATCCCCTGCTGTTTTCTCTGGCTCCTATTAACTCCCCGTCAGACTTGTTCTGCCTGGGAGTGTCATCTGCCTTCCCGCCTGCCTGTCCCAGAACCTGGCCAGGTGCCAGCCAAGTTCTGACATTTACCATCGTCTCCAGTTCAGTGACTGGCACCCGGCAACACGGAGTGTTTGCTGTGATCCACAGAGAACCACAACACTCTCACTAAATATTCAGCAGAGCCTGATTTCTGAGTTTCCCAAGCGCTATCACCGCTGCCAAAAATAAGGAGAGGGTGGGTATTTTGTAAAGGGCAACAGCTTTCAGAATTAAAACGATGCACTCAGCTCGAATCTAGGCATTATTTCTGCCTCCTCCTCAGACTGCACATGCCACTCAGCCTCCTGCTGCCTCCCAGTCTTCCTCTGAAAAATGAAAAGAAGGAAGGCTAGGCTTGTGGTAAGAATAGCATCTTATAACTGAAAGACTTTAGGGGACAATTCTTGCTGCTTCCATCAGAGACTGGGCAAACATCCTCATAAATTTCCTCAGCTTCTTTTCTAAAGAAAGAGTGTCACTAATTTCATCCCCATTTTATGGAGGGAACTGATTACTTACAGGACGTGGCCCCAAGAAACAGACCTGCCTCTAAGGATGGAAACCTCATTCCCGGACTAGAGGTCTTCTACTGTGTCAGCAGTATGGTTTCAAGGAATCTGGTATTTAACTGGGCAGTCTTATTTTTGGCTGAATATTTGTTACAATGAAAATTTTAAGTTAATGTAAATACGTTCTTAAAAAATATTTTGTAAAGGTTATCCTGGGTGTGTAAAAACATGCTGAGATGGGACCCCCAAGTTTTCTAAATCCTGAAGCTGGGATCCAACAACTCTTCTCAAATCCCCCAGATCTGCTTCTTGCAATTTGCAGAAATTCTTCGCCCTTAGAATTAGGGCATTTCATTGTTAGTGTAAAGAAATGCAACTGATTTCTGTATGTTAATCTTGTATCCTGCTGCCTTGCCAAATTCTTTTATCAGCTCTAGTAGTTTTTGTGTGGAGCCTTTAGGGTTTTCTATATATAGTATCATGTCTTCTGCGTATAGTGACAATTTTATCTCTTCTCTTCCAATTTGGATCCCTTTTATTTCTTTTTCTTGTCTAATTGCTATGGCTAGGACTTCCAAGACTATATTGAATAGAAGTGGTGAGAGTGGGCATCCTTGTCTTGTTCCAGATTTTAGCGGGAAGGCTTTCAACTTTAAAATTGCATCCAAAAAATAAAATACTTAAGAATAAATCTGACCAAGGAAGTGAATTAATTAAATGCAGAGAACTACAAAACACTGACTAAGGAAATTAAATATGACTTAAAGAAATAGAAAGATATCCCATGTTATTGGATTGGAAGAACAACACATAAAAAAGATCTTCTATCATGATCAAGTTGGTTTCATCCCTGTGACACAAGGATGGTTCACCATATGCAAATTAATCAATGTGATACACCACATCAACAAAAGGAAGGACAAAAATCACACGATCATCTCAACAGATGCAGAAAAAGCATTTGATAAAATTTAACATCCATTTATGATAAAAAACTCTTACCAAAGTGGGAATAGAGGGAACATATTTCAACATAATAAAAGCTATTTCTGACAAACCCACAGCCAGCGTAATATTCAATGGTGAAAAGCTGAACGCCTTCGCACTAAAATCTAGAACAAGACAAGGATGGCTTCTCTCACCACTTCTATTCAACACAGTCTTGGAAGCCAAGCAATCAGGCAAGAAAAAGAAATAAAAGGGATCCAAAATGGAAGAGAAGAGGTGAAATTGTCACTATATCAGGATGACATGATACTATGTATAGAAAACCCTAAAGGCACCACACAAAAACTACTAGAGCTGATAAAAGAATTTGGCAAGGCAGCAGGATGCAGGATTAACATACAGAAATCAGTTGCATTTCTTTACACTAAGAATGAATTAGCAGGAAAAGAAAGTAAAGAAACAATCCTTTTAAAACTGCATCCAAAACAATAAAATATTTAGGAATAAATCTGACCAAACAGGTGAAAGACTTATACATGGAGAACTACAAAACACTGATTAAGGAAATTAAAGATGACTTAAAGAAATGGAAAGATATCTTATGCTTTTGGATTGGAAGAATCAATATTATTAAAATAGCCACATTGCCCAAGGCAATCTACAGATTTAATGCAATCCCTATCAAATTACCCAGGACATTTTTCACAGAACTAGATCAAATAATCCTAAAATTTATATGGAGTCACAAAAGACTCAGAATTGCCAAAGCAATACTGAAGAAAAGAACAAAGCTGAAGGAATAACCCTCCCAGACTTGAGACACTACTACAGAGCTACAGTCATCAAAACAGCCTGGTATTGGCAGAAAAACAGACATATGGATAAATGGAACACAATAGAGAGCCCAGAAATAAACCTACAGACCTACAGTCAATTAATCTTTGACAAAAGAGGCAAGAATATACAATGGAGAAAAGCCACTCTCTTCAGCAAGTGGTGGTGGGAAAACTGGACAGCAGCATGTAAATCAATGAAGTTAGAACACTCCCTCACACTAGACACAAAAATAAACTCAAAATGGCTTAAAGACTTAAACATAAGACAAGACACAATAAACCTCCTAGAAGAAAACATAGGCAAAACGTTCTCTGACATAAATCTTAGCAATGTTCTCCTAGGGCAGTTTACCCAGGCAATAGAAATACAAGCAAAAATAAACAATTGGGACCTAATTAAACTTACAAGCTTTTGCACAGCAAAGGAAATCATAAGCAAAACAAAAAGACAACCTACAGAATGGGAGAAAATATTTGCAAAAGATGCGGCTGACAAGGGCTTAATTTCCAGAATATATAAATAGTTCATACAACTTTATAAGAAAAAAACAAACAACCCAACCCAAAAATGGGCAGAAGACCTAAACAAGCAATTCTCCAATGAAGACATGCAAATGTCCAATAGGCACATGACAAAATGCTCAATATTGCTAATTATCAGAGACATGCAAATCAAAACTCTAATGAGGTATCACCTCACACTAGTCAGAATGGCCATCATTTAAAAGTCCACAAATGATAAATGCTGGAAAGGCTGTGGAGAAAAGGGAACCCTCCTACACTGCTGGTGGGAATGAAGTTTGGTGCAGCCAGTGTGGAAAACAGTACAGATTCTTCAAAAAACTAAAAGTAGACTTACCATATGATCCAGTAATCCCACTCCTGGGCATATATCCAGAGGGAACCTTAATTCAAAAAGACACCTGCACCCCAATGGTCATAGCAGCACTATTTACAATAACCAAGACATGGAAACAACCTAAGTGTCCATCAACAGATGACTGGATAAAGAAGCTGTGCTATATAGTATATAATGGAATACTACTCAGCCATAAAAAATAACAAAATAATGCTATTTGCAACAACATGGATGGACCTGGAGATTGTCATTCTAAGTGAAGTAAGTCATAAAGAGAAAGAAAAATACCATATGATATGTGGAATCTAAAAAAAAAAAGTCAAGTGAAATTATTTGCGAAACAGAAACAGACTCACAGACATAGAAAACAAACTTATGGTTACCAGAGGGGGAAGGGGGTGAGAAGGGATAAACTGGGAACTTGAGATTTCAGACACTAACATTAATATAAAACAGATAAACAAGTTCATACTATCTAGCACAGGGAATTATATTCAATATCTTGTAGTAACCTACAATGAAAAACAATATGAAAAGGAATATATGTATGTATCTGGATGACTGAAGCATTGTGCTGTACACCAGAAATTGACACAACACTGAAAACTGACTCTATTTCAATAAATAAATAAATATATGTATATATCTTCCCAAAAAAGAGTTCCCTCTATCTTCTTAAAAACGAAACTATTGGGGCAAATCTTTCACTGCCTGAGAAGAGATCCTGGATGAAGTCATCCAAGATAGAAAATACATCATTGTTACATTGGTATAAAATAACCCAAAGGCAAACCTAAAGATGGGGTGTTTACTGTTCTGGTTCCATGGAGGGAAGGGTACAGCTCTCTACATTTTTTATATGTGAGAAGATTAGCTATGTCCCAGGTGGGTTTTGAGTCTGGGAGTGAGGGCTGTGGTCAAAGGTTCAGGATAGGACTTGACTGAGAAAGACATAATTTGTACTGTACTTCCAGAAATGAGACTGGGGTCACCTGGGCCCTGCACTGCTGGGTTGGACCTCATACCCGTGCCTAACTCCTGTTTGAGTGTGAAGGTCCAGCCCTCGTGATGGGCTTAACCACTGAAAGTGCACGGAAACCCCTGGGCATGGGTGCTCGGAGCATCTGTGGACCAGACCTGAGGGCGTGGCCTGGCTCGGGGGGGAAGGAGAGCTGTGATCCACTGGTGATGTCTGCCCAGGTGGTGAATCCTGGCGGGGTGGGGGGAGGAGGAGGAGAGTTGCCATCCACTGGTGATGTCTGCCCAGGTGCAGGCATGGGAGGGGTCACACTTGTGTTCTGCTCTGTGGATGCTAGACTATTTAAAAGTCTCTCCTTTTCCAGATAAGGAAAACAAAGCCCTGCAGAGACAGTGTGAATGAACTACAGCCTGACTGACTACAGCCACCAGGCTTGCTCTCATATTATTACCACAGCTCAAAAACTGGCCACAAGTCCACCAATCCCTTACTAACAATTCTGAAATCCAAAAGCTCTGAATATATATAACTTCTCTCACGGGGAAGACCTGCCTAAACTAAACATGAGATTGCTCACAGTATTTACAGTAACGGATTACAGAGTTACTATATTATATAGTTTATACAGAGCGTTCCTTTTCTAAAATCTCAAAAAAAAAATCTGAAATCTGAAATGCACCTGGCCCAGGGGTTTGGCTAAGGGAGGGCAGGCCCACACCACCGAGCCCACTGCCTGCAGGGGTGTGGTAGGTGGAATGCCCCCCAAATATCTGCACCCTAATCCCCCGAACTTGTGAACATGTCATGCTACACAGCAAAGGGAACTTTACAGGTGTTCACTACAAGCGAGGGACCTTAAAACAGGGAGATCTTCCTGGATTATCCTATGGGCTCCATCCAATCACATGAGCCCTTAAAAGCAGAGAACTTTCTCCAGCTGGAGCCTGAGAGATGCAACGGCAGGGAAAACCTCCAGAACCTTAGAATCTGTCTAAATTCTAAGCAGGAGAGAGACTCCACCCACCACTGCCGGGAGGGCCACCCGGCACACAGGCTGCTCCAGGACTGTCCCCAGGCTGACAGCGCACCAAGAAACAGGGCTCTCCACGGCTCACATGGCCAAAGACCTGAATGAGCATGGGAGCCATCCTTTCTCGGAGCTTCCAGAGAAGAACTCTTCCCAGTCAACACCTTGATTTCAGCGAGACCCAGACCAGAACGGAAGACCCAGCCCAGCCATGTTGGAATTCTGACCCAGGGAGCTGAGATCATAAATGGGTATTATTTTAAGCCATTAAGTGTATAGTAATTTGCTGTCTTAGCAACAGAAAACCAACACAGGACAAGGCTGATTCCTCCTCCATAATCTGGCCTCTCAGTTCCTCACACAGGCCTTCCCTGTGTCCCAGTCACAGCCCTCTCCCTTCCCCACCCCGAGTCAGGCAGCACCCCTCCCCACACCCCACACACGATGCCTTTCACTTTCATCTTGCTGACGCCCTGCTGCTCCCCAAGCCTCACACCACCTTCATCTTCCACAAACCCATCCCACCTCCCCACCCGGAACCTGGTGATGTCCTGTCCCACTCCGTGCGGTGCTTTCGAAGTATGTCCCTTCTTCCTCCTAATTCCCGAAAGACCAAGACTTGGTCATGTGCCCCCCTTGTGGCTCTGGGACACTGATCGCTACACGTGCTGAGCCCATGACAAACGTTTGCTCCAGGGAGGACTGAATCACCGCGATCGGCCCCACCGCGCAGCCTGAGTGCGGGACGCTGTCGCTCAGACGAGGCAAGGCTTTGCGTGGTTCTAGTTAAAATAACCCCCTGGATTTATATGGGATTCGCAGTTCTCCAAGTGTTTCCAAATGCATGATCTTATGTAATTTTTATCAAAAAAAAAAAAAAAAGAGAGAGATCAAACGATTCACTCCTCTTTCTCTTTCTCCATGTTTTCTTATAGAAAAAAAATCCTTCCGTTTAATTTTAAAGCCAACAACATCTGGTTCTGAAGCATCCTTGCTTTAGGGGGTAAAAAACACAAAACCTCTGATTCCAACAGTGGGATCAGGAAGGTGAGGACACAAATCCTTCTCCAGGGTAGACGAGATGGCCGAACGGCCTGAGCAAGAGCCTAGGTTATGGTTCAACTTGGCCTCTAATGCAGGCTACAAAAACCATGGCCCTTGACTCCTCCACCCGGAGAACAAATCCTGTTCAGCATCTCCTACGGCTGCGGTGAGGATACACTGAGACAGTCTGGGTCATCTGGCAGCTGTCCAGGGCTACACATACGAGAAACATCAAACTCCTCACCCCAGCCAGCAACAGCCTAGTTATCAGCATGGAAGCAAATCTGCCTGTTTCCGCAAAGAAGGTCCCAGGCTCCAAGATGGGCTGTTTTCTTCTCTTGAAGCTGGTCTTGGCATTCTCTTCACCTGATTGCATCTTAGTCGAAACATTAGTGGCCAAAGAGGGAGGGTCACGAAGGAGTCACTGGGATTTGCCCCAAGTCCTACGTAGACCCAAAGGGGTCCCTGACGACATGGTTGCCTGGATGATCCTCCCATAAGATAATCAGAGCAGAGCTGCAAAGACACCGTTGATGCAAATGCAGAAATCTGGTCCGCTCTTGTGCGGTAGCACGAATACCAGTCAGCATTAACCAGAAGCCCGGCCTCCTACGAGTAACGGACTCTTACCCAAACGCTTCTGCAGCGTCAGGGCTGGATTTAACTTTCATCTACTCTGCACAGCCCTTCGGAGGTTTTAGATCAGACCAGCCAGGAGTGCTTTCAGATTCAGGTCGGGAGGACTTTGCTAGAAAACAGGGCACATTGTCAGGTGCTGATCTGTCACGTGGAAATTCATGACAAACCCAACAAGACCGTTTCACTTGAGTAAATCTAGAGCTGATTTTCCTTGAATACATATATATATATATATATATATAAAATTTTTTTTTGGTGGGGGAGGTAATTAGGCTTTTTTTTTAATTTATTTTTTTAAGGGCAGTACTGAGGATGGAACCCAGGACCTCGTGCATGCTAAACATGTACTCAACCACTGAGTTATCCCCTCCCCCGAATATTTTTTTATACTTCCGGAAAATGGATGGCTCTTTACTGGTTATTCAGATAAACATGATGATCACCAACTTCCATAAAAACTGCTTGATGACTTTTCTTTTTATCATCAATTTTAGGCCTTGTGTAGACAATGGAATTTTATTTTATTTTATTTTACTTAATTTTATTTTTTAAATGTTTTTTATTTTTTATTATTATTTTTTGGTGGGGGGGCAATTAAGTTTTATTTATTTATTTATTTATTAATGGAGGGACTGGGGATTGAACCCAGGCCCTCGTGCATGCTAAGTATGCACTCCACCACTGAGCTATGTACCCTCCCCACCGACAATGAAATTTTAAAGACATGACAATCTCCTTGTGATACTATGCTTAAATTATGGCTGGAACGTCCAAATCTTTGCACTGTGTGCCAATATGGACTGCATTTTGGAAACATGTATTGGCTAACTCCCAGAGCTCTTGGCTTCTCACTGGCAGATCTGGAGAAGACGATGAATTCTGCTTTAAGGATGTCAAAGTACTGATGGGAGTGGACATTAAAGTAAATATACAAAAACGAGGACTTTCTGTGATTTGGGGGCACCTCACTTAATCTCTCTGAGCATTAGTCTCACCATCTGTACAAAAGAAATCATATTTGCGTTGCATCGTAAAATGAAATAAACATATGACATAAAGCCTCTCGAACTCTAAGTCAAATTGCGTGTAGCTTACTATGATGTCCAAAGTCAACTTACATCTGCTCGAGCACCTTGAGCGGCCTGAGAGATCCTTGATGTTTCTAAACTAGACTCTTCATCTTTAAAACCAGATCCTCTTCCGGAGAGACGTTCATCCCTGTTTGTGCCGACTGACACCCCCACTCCCCCAGCAGCCAAGCTTAGAAACCTGGGTTGTGCTGGAAACCTCACTCCCCCGCCCACTCTGATGCACAAATGATCGGTTCCTTTCAAAACAGGAATCTGCTCAGGTCAGCCCCTTGCTCAAAAAAATCAGTGACAATTTCCAGTCGTTCTTGCAAAAAGGGTCGGAACACATTTAAGTCAGCCCCAAGACCCTGTCCTATCTGGCCCTGCCCACCCCCTCCGCACTCCAGCCACCTCATTCCCAGCCACACAACCTTGCCTGGCTGTCCCTCTGCTGGAAGCACCACCCTCTGTCCTCATCTCCAGCTCCGAGGCCCCTGCAAAGCTGTCCCGCCCTCCTCGGTGACGCGTCCTGGGGGGAAGGGAGGCCCAGAAACATTGCTCCCCTCACCCCCGTCTCCCCCTGGTTCCTTGGAGCACGATTGCCATTTGAAATGATATTTTATGTGAAATCTCTCCCTGCTTTCTCCATTATAAAGTTCACGACAGCGGTGATTCCATTTCACGCCTGCACTGTGATGTGCTCTTAGTGCCTGAAAGGCCCTGGGCAAGTGAATGAGTAAATCAGCCCATCCTGGGGTTTCCTCCTCCCTGTCTATATAGAGAGACATATTTGTATGTATTTATATAGATACAAAACCCTGAAAGCATTTTCTCTGATGCCGGGAAAGATGAGAAGCAAGGATGTAAAAAACCTTCACCCAGTTTGTCCATATTCCTGGCACCTAGATGTTTCCTTATCCTGCCCCAACCACCTTCCATCCGGCCGGAATGGAAAAAGCGCCCCTCCCGCCTAAGAGCTGTGACACAGGAGCAGAGTGATAACCCTGCTGCTTACTTGCATTCTGTTGTCATCTTTCGTCCTACCTTTGATTGTTTTGCTCGGCAAGTATTGTCATTCACGTGCAAAGATTAGCCCATGTCCTTCACGCTCCTAAGGAGGTTTCTGGGGTGGTGCTGCTGGTCCTCGTATCAAGGGCAAAGGGAGCAGGCTTTCTGGTGTGAAACCGGTGAGAGCCAAACAGTGCTCCCCAGCACACGTGCGGGAATACGGAGGGCCAAACCCGGGGTGTGTGCCGGATTCTAGAATGTTCCCCCCTAAATATTTTCAGCCCCATATCTGCAAAGCTCCTCCACCTCTGCTGATGAATAAGGCAATCAATAGTCAGAGTGAGCGGCGGGTCCTGCAGACCTGGGTCTGAGTCCCACCGCAGCCTTTCCTCAGGCCTTGGGCACAGGCTCAGCTTCCGCGCCTGTCAAATGGACAAACACACGACAGGCCCCAGGATACGATGCTGCCGTGGGGATGAAAGGAGACACTCAGCGGTGTGCTTTCCATGTTAAGAAGCCCGTGGAGGAGGCAGGGCAGATAACCACACTGACCCCAAGGGAGCACGCTCAGTGTCGCAGGGCCAGAGGCCTCCCGGGAGCCACACGGCTGCAAAGCCCCAGTGAGTCCTCAGGGTGATTAAATCCTTGGCAGAAGAAACCCTTCCTAGTCTAGTGCTTGTGTTCTTCTGAACTATAATCCAAGCAGCCAATTGTCCCTGAGCTTTTTAAACCACCAGAAACCTAAGAGAATGCATTCCCTGAGCATCAAATTCTGTCATGTTGAGGAGGTTAACACTTCCACAATCACAGGCAGAGTCTATGAGGCCAAGAGGTGACACCTCCGGCCTCCACCCAAAGGGAGACTCACCAGGACAAAAATCTAGATCCCAGAGGTGCCCGCAGGATAGGGCAGGGCCAGCAGACCCTAGCCTGGGCCCCACCCACCCTGTAAGTGAAGTCCTGCTGGGCACAGCCAGGCCGCCCCCCGTGTGCACCTGCCAGGGAGGCCCCAGGGCCCGGAGGCTCTGAGAGCTACGTCTGGTCCTTCAAGAAACAGTCTGCCGACCGTTTACAGACGGCGTCTCACAGGGGAAATAGCCCCGGAGATGTCTTTAAATGCACAGTTCTATTTCCAGGGCTCGCTCTTCACCCTTTCAAGCCCATGAAAAAGGGGTGCTCTATATTGTTTGTGAAGCAGCAGGGGGGCCAAAGCCCTCAAGCCCCCCAACGAGGAATGGACAGCGGGGCCTTCAAGCTGGGAAGGGTGTTTTCAGAAAAACCAGTTTCAGCCCGGAAGCCCAACAGCCCCAGTGCCTTAGACCCGGATGCCCAACGGCCCCAGTGCCTTATCTCCCCCTTCACGAAGCTGCACACGCTTACAGACACGAAAGACTCACGGGGACTTTCTCCTCTTTGACGGGTGGGGTCGGCCCACCGCCTGGCCCCGGTCCCCCCTCCTCTGCCGCCTTCGTACACACGTTCTGGGTCTCCCGGTCACCTGACACCGGCAGGTCGGAGGAGTGTGACTTTGCCTTCAAGCTGCTGGTGAATCCTCCGGACTGGGTTTTCCTGAAGGGAAACAAATAGGGGTTACCCAAAGCATTCTGCACCGGGGACAGCTTTTCCGAAGCTGGCGTGGACATTCCAAGTACGTGAGGGACGGGGATGGGTGCCGTCCGCTTTGTGCTGATGCTATGCTGAGCCCTTTGCACACCAACGCTTTCTCTCCGATGCCCACTGCCGGTTGGAAAGTCACAGCCCGGGGACCTGAATGGAGGCCCACGTGTCTGTTTCCATTTCACCTGCTTACAAAGGGCTGCCCGCTCACATAGGGCTTCCGACACTCGGTGGGGATGGAGGAGTAGGTTTCGGGGAGGCCACCCTGGGCACCCAGCAGAGGGGACCCAGGCCCTGCCTTCCTGCCACCACCTGAGTCATCATCTTGTATCTCCCACTGACGATGTCACTTCCTTATCCAAAACCTCCTGACTGTCCACAGAATAAGGTCCAATCTCCTACATCTGGACTTCGAGGCACTTTAGGGCGTGGCCCTGTCTCCTGCCACTCACCAGTGTGTGCCCCAGACTCACCGTCACCCAAAGCACCACACACGCTCAAGTCCAGGGTCAAGTTCTAGCGTCTGGAGTCAGCTCTCTGCCTGCAGTGTCCTGCCTGACCCTCTGCAGCTGGAAAGCTACTTCTCTTTCAAGGTTCACTTCCGTCATCACCTCCTCCGTGGACCAGAATGACGGGCCCAGGTAACGCTCAGCCTATAGCCCCGTCACAGCGCGCACCGTACCTCGGGCACCTGACCATTTCTCCTCCTGGGCGGGAGGTCCTTGCTCACCTCTGAACTCCTAGCACCAGGCAGAGGGTCAGCACCCAGGGGCCTGCTACTCAGCGGCCGTCTCGGAGCCCGAGTGGTC
This sequence comes from Vicugna pacos, assembly GCF_048564905.1. Classification (NCBI taxonomy): domain Eukaryota; kingdom Metazoa; phylum Chordata; class Mammalia; order Artiodactyla; family Camelidae; genus Vicugna; species Vicugna pacos. The sequence goes on along the minus strand of NC_133012.1, from coordinate 2,378,305 downwards.
CTTGGCCCTCACTCCCACCCCTGCGGCCCTCACACGATTCTGCTGAGGCCCTTGGCCACTGGGGAATCGCACGTCCACATCCAAGTGGGGAAATGAAACCACCGAGTTGGGGTGTAGTGAAAACAGAGGGAGTCACCGGAAGCCTAAAGGAGCTTTCCAGAGGCCCGGAGTCACTCTGTGCCCTCAAGCCCCACCTGGCTCCCCGGTCCCACCGGGCACTGCGGGGGTCGGGTGGGCGCTCACTGCTCTGCGGACCTCATACCTGAGCTCTTCTGCCTCCTGCTCCGCCTTCAGCCGGGCTCTCTCGGCAAGAATTTCATCACAGAGCACGTCGTAGGGTTTGTCGAGATGGTGTTCGCCCATCACCCAGACCCAGACTTCCTTGTCGGCTCCCAGCTTCCAGTGAACAGACTTGCCATTCTCTGCAGGCAAAACAGAACTCGGTAGAGCACAGGGAACTCTAGTCCATACCCTGTACTAACCTTTAATGAAAAAGTGATACGAAAACGATTATGTGCATATATGCGTGCCGGGACATGACGCTGTGCAGCAGAAACTCACACATGGTAACTGACTACACTTCATTAAAAAAAAATAAATAAATTTAAAAAACAGAATTCAGATTGAACAAACATCTTTGGTCATGGATTATTATGTTTTCCATCATTAACGGGTTTAGAGTCTTCAGGAGAAAAGGAAAAAATTAGACGTGGTGAAGCACGTCCAGCCTGCTCGGAAAAAGTGGTGTTTCCAGGGGCAGTGGCAAGGCCGGGAGGCTCTCGGGGACAGTGGGTGGCGGCTGCAGGACGTTTGCTTTAAACTATGATGAATATGGGGTTTGAACGTGCCCATTTTACTAGTGAAGACTGCGAGATGGGAAGAAAGCAGGCGTTGTTAGCGTGATCCTTTGGTCACAGCGCCAACATCAGACGCCAGAACCTCTGAAATCAGCCTGTAACCCGGCTGCACCAGGGTATGGTGCGTTCGCTTTCTCTACTGGCCTCGCTGCTGGGTACAAGGCACGCACTTCAGAGTTAGACTGGCTTTAGTTTACCTCCTCACCTGACACTTAGCTGTGTGACGTGGACACATTGGTTAATCCCTCTAAGCCTCAGTTTCCTGGTCTGCAAAATGGGACTACTAACACCTCCGATGGGGGACTGCTCTGGGGAGGAGGCAGGCAGCGAGGCCAGGCCCTTCCCCCGGGGTCCGCCACTCCCCGTGCATCACTGTGCTGCTGTTTGTGTACGTGGCTTCTCAGACATTGGCCGGCCTGTGAGAGGTGTCACTGTCGGACTGTGAGAGCAGGGAGCTACTTGAATAACCGTGTTTACAGCTGGTCGCAGGGGTCGTGTTACTTTCATTCTATTCCTGCCCCGCCGCATGGCCACACAGGTCATGCTCCCTGAAACCCGGGGCCGGGGGACCGTTCCCAGGAGAGGTCAGGATGCAGCCCTAAATCTGAAGGCGCCAGAGGGGACCCAGCTGGGCACGTTCAAACCCCTAGTCATGATGCCGGGGCCTGGGGACCCACACTCGTGGGTGGTGGTGAGTGTGTGACCCGGGGCAGCTGCTGGGACATAGGCCAGGCCATGGACACGTCACACGAAGTAAAGCATCTCTCTCCACGTACTGTTGTGGACTCAGGATACATCAAACAAGCAACAGCTCAGGGTCAGGCATGTTCTTTCTTACGGTGCCTTTCAAGCCCCTCGGGGGGGCGGGGACAGTGTCCTGGGGCACATCGATCTTCTGAAAAGGCTGTGTGGGGGGAGGTCACAGTCTTCACCGTAACAGGAGCCAAAGGTTCTTGCAGAAGCGGCCGGGCCCTGTGCTCACAGGTGGACACAGGTGTGAGTGAAGGCGGGTCCCAGGTGAGCCCAGGTGCGCCCTGGTCAGGGTTGGGGGCAGTCAGTCCAGGCGCGCCCTGGTTGGGGGGCAGTCGGTCCCAGGTGTGCCCCGGTGGGGTGGGGAGCCCGTCGGTCCTAGCTCATTTGGGGAAATGTCTGAAGTTTCATGCACCATAGAAAGCTGGCACCCCTCAAAAAACTTCCTTTATTACGTGCGCTCTCTGCGCAGCTAAGAATATTTTTACTATGTCCACCTCTCAAGTTGCATCAAAATAACCCTCCACCAGCGTTTCTGGTACCTGGAGGGAGACAGCACAGGGGACAGTGGTGGGGGTCAGGGGGAGCAGGCAGGAGGGTACCAGAGATCCCAACGGCTCTGCTCAGGACAGCGACACATGCATCCCCCAAACTGAGTCAAAAGCACCGTGGGGGTGTGGGTGGGGGCATGACTCTCAGGGTTGAGGTGCTGAGAAATCACAGAAACGCTGTCAACACAGGAGGGGCTTAGAACTTCAAGCTGGGCAGATGCAAACGAGAAGACAGGGTCCTGACACTTCTACGGGAGGGGGTGTGGAAGATAAAGAAGTGGTGGCTTTGGGGCGAGAAGAGAGCAGATTAGGTACAACATGTCAGAGTTAGTGGCCCGGACAGGAGTCTCTGCTGTGATGATTCTTCATCCCAGGAGAAGAAACTGGGAGGTGGGGGGCAAGTTCAAGGAGTTGCACGCAGCTCCCTGACCCCGAGGTGAAGGGGGAGGTCACTCTAGTGAAGCGAGCCTCAGCCTAGGGTCCTCAGCTCTGCACCAAGAGGAGGGAGGGCTAGCAGGGCCTCTGCGTAGCTCATTCCACAAATCTGAGTTCCGGGATGTGGGATGCAGCATCCTCCTGCAAGCCACCCAGAGCCTGCGAGAGAAAGAGCCAGGCACCAGCTCACTTACGTAATGAATTTTATCACGTATCTACTATGTACCAGGCACTGAGGTGCACATGCAGAAACACCTACGAACAAGACAGACCAGTTCCTGCTCTGGGGGACTCACATGCTAGTTGGGGGAGGCAGGCGTTGAACAACTAGTTAGTTATAAAAGGAACACGACTTGGGGAGGGGTTCTGAAGGTGCCAGGGGGACACACACTGTAACCGCAATAGATTTTAAGTCCAGTGAGGAGTCAGAGGGAGGAGGATGCTTCGGGAGGACGACAGAAAAGAAATAGTAAGTTCCCTGTGTTCAGTTTTGGAGGATGCGTAAGGAATTCAGACAGAGAATAGGGCTGGGTTTGATGCTGGATGATCAGAGATCAGAGAAAGGAATCCATGGGGGTCCCTGGGGAGCTAGGGTCTCCACCAGAACTAAAGAAGTCAGGGGGCCGTGTGGCACAGATCCCAGACACCAGGCTACAGGATTTAAATTGGCCGCGTACTGCACAAAGACAGAAAGTTGCATTAAAATCCCAGTGTTTGGACCAATTCTTTATGGGACCATGCACACGTCACTTGATCTCGCCAAGCCTGAGTTCCCTCTTTGAGGAAACAGAGGCGATGAGCCTGAGCTCACAGACCTGTCACATGACAAGCGCTCAGAAACGATTCGCTCCACATTCTTGGTCGGAGTGACCAGCCAAGAGTCCACGAGTCTAAGACCTGACACCATAAAACTCCTAGAAGAGAAACATTCTCTGCCATAAATCAGAGGGGTGTTTTCTGAGATCAGTCTCCCAAGGCCAAAGAAATAAAAGCAAAATAAACTAACAGGACCTGGTCAAGGTTAAGGCAAAGGTACCAGCATAAGGGATGTGAATGGGGCAGGACTGCACCTTGTCCTAACTTAATGCTCTCCAGGCATTCTGGGTGTCCTGTCTGCTTCCCCTTAGAATGACGTGCACTCTTCAATCAGAGGACAGTGGGAGAGGGACCTTTCTTATTTTTTTTAATAGCGCTTCCATTTAACTATGAGTTTGTTTCCCAGTTCTTGAATCACGTTTATATGCTGTGGAGCTCTCATGTTCACTATCTCAGGGACTCTTGAGAACTTCTAAAACCAGCTTTCTGGAACAACAGGTCAGTCCTGCTCGGCAGCACACCACGAGGAAGCCCTGTGCAGACTCACGTCCACGCCTCGTGACCCTCGCAGAACCGCGGATGAGGCAGGGCTGCAAAATGTCACACAAAATCAGTGATGTGTCACACGTGTTCTTGGCAAGGAAATGGCCAGGCTATTCCAGCCTGACGCTGGAGTGTGAACCCTGCTCACATGACACTGCACTGTATTTCACCCCGAGTGGCAGGCCCGCAGGGGAGCAGGGCGCACAGTCTGGAGGTGGCAGTACAATCATTTCCTCGGGTGAGGCCAACGCGACTGCTGGGGCTACGACTGTGCCTCGGAGGGTCAGCATCTGGTCTCCATTCAATTGGATCCACTTGGAATTCTGCACAAGCACGGTAAGAGGTGAGTGTCTGAGAGGGTGACGGAGAGCCGTACACTCTATCCCCACAAGGAGAAGACCACAGACTCAGAGAACAGAAGCCAGAGCATGAGCACCGGGGCCTCCTAACCCATGACGTACTAAATACGCTGAGGACTCATGAGGGCTGAGGTCAGCAGGGCTCCTGCCAGTCCCAGGCTGCAGCGCATCCACATGCTCCCAGTGTCCCAGCTACTGCCCAGCACTCTGGTCGCTCCTCTAGGACACCCTACCTCCGATCCAGAAACCAAAAGACAAATGCCTGGACAGCTGGGCCTCCAGGACTCGGGTGCTGTGGCCATGACCCTTCTGAGCGATGCCGCTGCCTCGTCTGCCTTTAAACCCGTAGAGCATCACCCGAGGCCATTCTGAACCCTATTTTTCCAGGAGGAAATTAAGGCTCAGGGAGGGTAAGTAACTTCCCCAAGATCACAGAGCTGGAACCAGAATTCAAAACCCACATGTGAGACTGGAAAAACCTGCACTGAGAGCAGCCTCTGATGCCCTGTCCGCACAGAAACACTTCTGAGAGCAAAACGGAAAACCACCCACAGGAATGACAGGAAATGAGCAAGCAAGCAAGGAGAGGCGGCGCCAGCCCCACGTGCCTTTTAACGAAGATCATGGCCAGTCCTGTGGGGACCTCCTGACGTCAACCTGGGTGACAATCCTGCAGTTACCAACACAAGCCCATCTTTTTAGACTTTAATAAATGTCAATGCTTATTTTAGACACAAAAGCCCAGAAAGGAAGATGGAGAACCGGCATGGCCCCACGCGTGGTCCAGGGAAGCAGGCGGCGGAGCAGACCAGGGAGACGGTGAGTCAGGAGAGAGGCCAGCTGGGTCCAAGGCTCAGGGAGGCGAACGGGCAGGGCAGCCCGTTACCACCCACACATGGTGCTCACCACCTGGGATGCCAAGCCCGTGACACTGTCTAGCCCAGAGTTAGGGGCACAGGTGGGGCCGGGACCTGCGGCTCAGAACAGACTTGGAGTAGATCTGGACCTGAGTTCGAACCCTGACCCCACCGGTGACCCACACCAATTATTTTTTCCAAGTTTGCTTCTTTATTTGTGAGAATAAGAGGGGAGCAACGTCTGCGTCTCCGGATTCTGGTGAGGATTAATTAAAATAACATAAATATAAGGCTTCTGCCTGGCACATCCTAACAGACCAGCACGCTGCTGGAGAAAAGCTCCATCGGACGGAGCGGGGTGGGTGGGGTGAGGTCAGGGGTAACCGGGGGCTCCCAGGTTTCTGGCTTTAGTGACTTGGGAGTGGTCAGGGCCACAGATCACAGTGGAGACCAAGAGACAGGACTCAGCCTGGGGGGTGTGCAGAAATGGGGGGACTCCGATGAACTTGGTTTTGCATCAAGCTTGCAGGGCTCGAGGGTTTTTGGAGTGGAGACGCTCCTTAGGGGACTAACATGGAGACCAAAGCTCGGGTGAGAGGTCGGCTTTGCAATACGGATGTGAGAGTCACCGCACATGGTGGTGATTATTTAACGAGATAGCATATTTCAGCCTGGAGCGCAGGGAGGGTTGGACACACCCGCAGCTCAATCGGCGCGGGCTGGTGCCACGTTTACTGCCTAGAGCAGTGCTGTCCACTCCCAGCTCCACCTGTAATTCTCCATTTTCTAGTGGCCCCATCAAACAATCAAAAGAAACATGTGAAATTAATTTTAATATGCTTTAGTTTACCCAAGATACCCCAAATATTATCCTATCAATGTATAATGAATATAAAGTTATCAGTGTGATGTTTTGCATCCTTTTCTAGCTAATATACCCGTCCTGCCCACCTCAGTCCAGATTAGCTGCATTTCACGGGCTTGACAACCACCCATGGCCAGCGGCTACCAGACTGGACCACGTGGCTCAAGCCCTCTCATTACCTCTTCCCCCAGCAGGCAGACGGGTCCAGAATTCTCTAATAATCATATTTTCCCCACTGCGTTTTGAAATGATTTTCTGATGTATTCCTGAGTTAAGTCCATACTTCTGATTGCTTTCAGCCCCTCCTACTTTAGCTGGAAGATGACTCAAAGGAGGACAGGTGCCAGGCATACACAACATGCCTGTATCACTAAAACTCCAGGGCTGCTCTTTGAAAACTCACCACGGTAGGCTGGAGAGAGAAAGAAACGACCAGAGGACAGTGAAAGAGCTGCTAAGTGATGAAATGGAATGGTGAAGAAACGGGGTGGACAAAAGATTTATTTAGGAGCCAAGAAAAGGACAAGCTCAAAGCCACAGCCCAGCCACGAGCCACTAAGAAAAAGCAAGACTTAGGTCAGCCGGGGGCAAGCCAGGCTGGGGGTGCAGGCCTGGGGGAGACAGGGGCACACAGGGAGGACTCAACACGCAGCCTGGGGAGCCCCAGCCACGGCGACACTGCCTTGTTCTCTCGGTGGATTGATCATCAAAGACAGAACAAGACGAAACAGAGGAGGCCTGTCTATAGGAGAAGTGGAGAAAGAATCTCAAACTGTCCCCTTTTCTGTAGTCAAAGAGGAACCACTTTGGTGCAAAATACATTGCTCCGGCTGCTAAATTTAAGGGAGAAATACACTTCTGATGTGAAAACCTGATAGAATGTTTGCGGTGTAAATCAACACAACTTTTTTTATGATCACTTACCTAATAAAGAAATACAGTTCAGAGAGATTCAAAACCCTGCAAAGGAAGAATTTAAGCAAAGACACGGAAATTACTGTCTTAAGTCATCACGAGGAGACAAGTCAGCCAGCAGAAGGGGCTCAAAGCCTTACAAAGAGCCCGGGCCATCAACTGTGGGGGCGGGAGCCCTTCCACTGTCACCAGCCCTCAGTCACCCACCACATCTACGAGCTACATTCACAACCAACATGGCGCCAGGAGGCCAGGTGGCGCCTGGTAAACTCTGACTAAAGGATGCAAAGAGATGCTGGAACCAGCTCGGAAAGACTGAAGGGTCATGCTTCAGTAAGAACAGGTTACCGTCGAAGGAAAAACAAGTATCTATTTGGAGAGTGTGGGGGACTGTGAAATCCCAGAGGTCTGGGTACCAACTGGTGGTGTGACCTTGAACTGAACTCTGATTCTGAGGTTCCTCACCTGTGATATAGGACAATTAACATCAGCATTGCAGGAATGTTGTGAAGATGACATACAATGTATGTACAAGTGCTGTGCGTGGTGTGACCAAAACAGGTGCTCAATAAGTAGCTGCTATTGATAATAATAAAAGGGAAACATTTCCGTATCACTAGAAAGGCTTAACTGGACAAAGGTTTTACTAAAAGACAGTACAAGGTAAAAGGCACTAAACTGTCTTCTTGTTTGAGTCTGCGTGGATGCCAGCACACAAGTGAGATGCACTGTCCTGATCTTTGAAACCCTGAGTGGTTTGATCAAATTTAATTTTTCCTGGCTTCGTGAAAGATGAGGAGAAATTGATCTGGAATGCCTCTCTGTTAGTGACCTTGAAAACCGGGTTTTTGAAAAACAACATAGTTATTCTTTCAGAGCAGAATGTGCGGGTAGGGGGAGTTCATGTCTGCTTTTCCACGTTCTGTGTGTGTATATGCTTTAAGCCTGCTGTACAAGGAATTCCTCCCCCGTGGTCCCAAAAGGCCCTGTCAAACTAACAAGGATTCCTTGGGTCTGAAAGAAGCAGTGCATCTGAAAAATGAATTCACATTGAAAAGATGAGTATTATGAGTTTTTCCCCTGTAGCAGTATTTGCATGTTGAGAGAACTTCCCTAAAAAAAGATAACTCAAAGAAAAATCTCTTAGAGTCTAGGAAATGCAAACACCATTGCTACAAAGATGCTCCCACAAAGACCTCCTTTGCTGGTAGCAGGATACTGGGCGTCTGTGACAAAAGGGGACAGAAACCTTCTTTAATACCCCTCAGGTCCAGCTCCACGGGTAACTTTTCCCTGCAGCTTCAGGTCAGTCTGATTTCAAGTAAGAGATCTGCTTCCAGCCTCACAACTCCACGGTAATCGGGTGTGTGTGTGTGTGTGTGTATCCGCGCAAGCGTGGAGACTTCAAGTTGATAAATTGCACTATTAGCATCTCTGTAACATCAAGGGCCCACCTGCCAAACTGGACCTCGCACCCGCCTTGCTTCTACTGGTGTGAAATGTACAAACAAAGGGGGGCCGGGGGAGACATTCGACGCGCCTGCGCGTAGGCCATCCGGGCTGCGCGTACCTTTCTTTGGTCTGGATTTCACTGGCAGGCCCTCCTTGTTTTCCATTGCTGCTTCTCTCTCTTTCCATCGGCGGATCTGCTCCTCCCTCATCTTGAAGAACAGGATCTGTTTCTGTTCTTCGCTGAGCTCTGCCAACAAGTCGGGATCTATGTACATCTCCGCCAGTATCTGTTTCAGCATCTTGGCCGGGTGGGGAGTCTTTTACACCTGCGGCCAAAGGTCTGGAAAATGGCTTCCAAGTGTGCCTCGACCTGGGCTGGCCCTTGGAGGCACCCCGCGGACCTTCCCCGGAGACTTGGGGGACTGGGAGAGTAATTCAGCAAACTGGCTCCGGGTTCCTGGCCCCAGGCATCCCGTCCCAAACGCCGTTCGGGAATCTGCAAAGAGCAACGGCCAAAAAAAGTCAGCAGTGTTCAAACGTGCAGACACGGGGCGGGACAGGTGCATGAATAGAACGTGGAGGAAATACAGTGTCATCTTTCATTTCGGGGAAGAAGAGAAGAAAGCTGAGCTAGTTTTGTTAAGACTTTGCATAACCTCTAACCTGTAATTTCCTAAGATACTTTATCAAATAAACAAAACAGACCCTAACTTTTTACGGGTCAATTTCAGGGAAACAAATGAAAAAAAAACCCAAAAAACAGAGGTTTGGCCTTCGTCCAACTAAGCAAACATACCACTGCCTCAGAGCCCAGCAAACTACCGAGTGGATGGCTAAGAACAGAGATCAAGAAACACAGAACAGAGAGAAATGAAAAGGCTCTCTCCCACACAACTTATTTCAAAAGAAAATACCATTTTTTAGATATCAGAGATTTACCGCCCCCAAAACCCAAACCAAACCAGAGTCACGCTTGAGGAAGGTAAAAGAAGAAGTAAAAATTAGACCACAACGCCATTTTCTCATTAAAAGTAGCACTAAATAACCAGAACGCTGTACTTTCATCTTCACAACGCCAGGTTCAGACAGCTCACTAGAACCATGAGAACAGTGCAGGTGCAGGAGGGAACATTCATGTACATTCTGGAAGGTCACCAGGTTGGAGGTGTACCTCTTCCAGATAACCTAATGTAACAAGATCTAAACGTACACACCGGATAATCGCAGCGGGGGCGGAAAGGGGAGGTGACCGGCTTCACCACAAAGGGTCCTCGCTCTGTAAGACGGTTCCTTAGTGGGAGAAGCCTTGCAGCTGAGCACACAGGTGGTTTCACAGGGGGTGCCAACTCCACTTCCGTCTCATTCTACTTTACATGTTCCTATTTGGTCTGTTTTTTTTTTTTAAATAGCAAACATTCATATTTGTGTCACCAGAAGGAAATAAGGTATAGATTTCCATTCTGGAAAATAATAGTTTACTTTGTTGCAGTAGCATCGGATACACCCCAAAAGCTTATTTACGGTGACTTTTCAGAATCACCTGTGTTCTGAGAAGCTGACTAACCATTTTGTGCTTTCCATGCCTCAGTTATCTCACCATCGAGCTAGAGATACGCCCTTTCAGATATCTTGTTTCTCCCAACTAAGTCCAAACACTCAAACTTCAGATTAGTCACTTCGCCAACCCTTGACTTCCCAGTTCCATCACCAGGTCACTCAGCAGCCAGACTGTGACGCCCCTCCCGCCCCCCGGAAGCCCCCTGCCACTTACCCCCCTTCCCCAGCTCCTCCTCCTGGTCTTCTCTTTTTTGGGGGGTGATAATTATTATTATTGTTGTTGTTGTTATTGCTATTATCATTTTATTTAACAGAGGTACTACGGATTGAATCCATGACTCTGTGCATGCTAAACACGCGCTCTGCCACTGAGCTCTACCTACCCCCACCCCCTTTTGAGACAAGTGTGAGCAACAGCCCAACAGCCAGGGTACCCAGTGTGGTTCGCATACATAGCACACAGTTAGGTTTACCAAGCAGCCGTTGTGTCGCAGGGACCTTTAGTGAGGCTACTGCGATCCCTGCTAACTGCATCCTATAATCCGCAGCATTCAAAGGGAACACAGTGTTAAGGGAAAATCTGAAAAGAATGAAAGGCGCTGTCTGACTCGGACTCAGTCAGGCATGCCCCTCCCAGGCTCCCTTGCTAGCTCTGCAGTTTGCTCCGAGGTGACCCTAGAGGGCTCTCACCCCCAAAAGAACTGATGTCCTGTGCTGCTTTCTTGACTTCGGGGTCTAATAGCATCTCCAGGGCGGGGCCAACTAAATTCACACTTAAGAGAGATTTCTGGAGGCCAAGCCTTTGTCTGCAGGTGACAGAAACACCGGAAGAATGTAGTTCCTCGGCACCCTTGACGCCGGTGCTCCGAGATGAAGTGGTAAGAAAACCAAAGTAAAGGAGTCCTTGACATTCCAGTAAATGCCCCGTCCGCTGGCACATTCCTTGACTCCAGGGGTTGACTTTCACAGAAGTGAAATATGGTGGAAGGGGAGCCGCCCAGTGAAGCTGGAGGTAGGGCCTAAAAACGAGTGCCAAGTTCACCCCTCCCCCACCCAGGGTACCCGTGGTAATAAGATGCTGAACCAATGGTGCCTGATGCAGGGGCAGAAGCCTCGTCCCTGTACCTTCAAGTGAGCTGGGGGGCGGGGCAGGTATGAAGACCCCACTGCAGGCAGGCCGACAGGAAGTGACCCGGATGGGACGCTGTTGCCACGTTACTGACCAGAAGCCAGTCTCCTCTGTGCCCCTCCCACCACCCCTGGGGGCAGCACAAGGGCACAGCCTCTCCCAGCGTGAAGGGCTTCATCACACCCCGGGGAAGACAAGTTCCAGCTCCCACAGCTTCCATTTTATTTTGTTTTGCCTTTTGTAGCAAACGTGGATTTGTGGCAGTACAGTTAACTAGCCGGTCTCGAAGGAAAGACACTGGCTTCCCCGTGTCCTTAGAGACAACTTGGGGACCCAGCTGACAGTGGTCTTGTGGCGTAAGGCTGCCGAATAATAAACCCACCACTCTAAGGCTGTTGATCCCCATGGGTATGACTTAACTGTCCTCAAACACAGCTCAGGGCGCTCACGGGGCTCCCAGCTCTGCCCCACCCCACCCCTTGCCCCGCCCGGGGCTGTATCTCTGAGTGTCACCTCACTTCCCTGGACTCACTGTGAATCGAGGTTCTGAACTGTTAATCTTTGTAATCAGATGACTATGTCACACAATCTAGTGTGGGGCCAGAGAGACAAGTTCGTAGAGGAAACAAAAATGAGGAAATTAACTGGCCAGGGTTTCCCCACTTCCAGTCCCGGACAATCAGTGCTGTTAGTGATTCAATCACCAACGACTTCCCCTTCACACACTCCACCTTCGCAGACACAGTTATCCAAAATCCAATAAAGAGGAAAACTCTGCTAGCTCCGTTTTCCTCTCGTACAGCACTTTTCTTAAAAGAGAGAAAGGACAAGCAGCAAGCCCACATCTCCTCTTTTCTCCAAAAACAAATTTCTAAAGGGTCACAGGGTCAGGTGCCCTCCAGGAAGCCCGCAGATGTGGCCTGGCACTCACACCTGCCAGAGCCACTGTTCTGTAAAAACAATATTTGTATTTTAAACGACTCTGAGACCTTAAGAAAAAGCTGGAGAGACAGCCTACATTATTTAAAAAAATCATTAAAAATATTTTTAAAATCATAAAAAAATACTGTGATATGGACAGAATAACTTCAATGCTAAGAATTCAGCTTGAATTCGAACTCTTTTAAAACAGCCATTCAGTTATGTTATGTAACTTTACATCATGCATGTGTCTGCGAAAAGGCTATTTTGGGGCATAAAATGAATTAACAGAGGTGACAGCAACTTTTGTAATTATTTACCGCTCTTCAGAAATTTGAAATCACTGTGCACGGACCTCTCCAGAAATAGCACCCATGCTAGATCTATGCCTGCGTATGCCTCCACTTAATTATTCTAAACTTAAAAAAAAATTGTGTCCAAGTCGTGTTTCTATTAAACAGGTGATCAGACAAAGCCTTTTTTAGGACGTGAGCAGACTCTCAGCTGAGAAAGAGGAGCTCGCTCGCTTCTCTCCGGTGATTCTTGGGGAGGGAAAGCCAACTCTGGGAAAACCCCGCGCAGGGACTGTCGCTGTCCCCTCCAGCCCCCCCACCCCCCACCCCGGGGGCGCCCGCGTGAACCCGAGCGCGGGCGGAGGAGGGGGAAGGTCACCGCCCGGCCTCCCGAGGCCACCGCCGCCGGTCCGCCTTCCCGGGGCCGCGCGCCCATCCCGCGTCCCCCGAAGGCGGGGAGCCTTCCCGCCGCCCGGCCTGGGCTTGCCCCTCCCCGGCCCGCGACCCCCACGAGCCACCGCCCGGCCGCCCGCGCCCTCCCCGCCCCCGGGCAGCCCCGCGCGCGCCCCTCGGGGACCCCGCCCGGCCGGAGCCGGAGCCGGAGCTGCCCGCGGCCCCCGCGCGCCCCTCACCGCGACCGCCGGCCCGGGGCCCTGCGCGCCGCCGCTCTCCCGCCGGCGCTGCGACGCCGGACACCCGACACCGGACACCGGACACCGGACACCGGCCCCGCCCCGGCCGCCCCGTGCTGAGCCCGCCGGGCGGAGAACCCGCGGGGACGCCGGCACTCACCGTCTCCTCCCGGCCCCTCGCGGCCCGCACGGGCCTGCGCCGGGGCTGGGCCGCCCCGAGCCGTCGGGCGCCGGGGGAGGGGCAGGCGCGGGCCGGCTGCGCGAAGACGCGGCGGAGACGCGGGTCACCCAGGTGCCCCGCCCGCACCTGCGGCCGCCGGGGCGCCCCCCGCCGCGCGGCTCCCGCGGGACGTGGTGGGTCTGCGGCCGGGCCGGGCCGGGTGCGCCCTTCTCAGGGCTGAGCTTCTGCTCCGGCGTCTCCTGGAGCTCACTTTTTTTTTCTTTTGTTGACCTTAAGTCAATGATCAAATTCTCCGGCACTTGTCAGCGCGGGTGTGGCCTCGTCGGGCTGGACCTAGGAGGAGGAAAGCCTGGAAATACGGAGGCTGGAGACGACAGAGACGGGGAGAGAAAAGGAAAGAAATCGGGAAGAAGGCAAGAGGTCAGAGGAGCGCTGTGAACCGAGGCCAGAACAGGTGGGGGTGGCGCGCGAAGGGAGGAGCCGGCTGAGGACGGGAAAGGAAATCTGGCAGGAAAGCTCAGCAGAAGCAGAGCGGGGACGTTGGAGGCTGTTTTCCGTCTAGGAGAACGGTCAGCCTGTGTGGAGCAAGCAGCCTGCTTTGGTGAACCTCAAGGGGCGGGTGTCCGGGAGCGATGCAGTCGGCGGTAAGCCTGGTCCTCCTCTGCACCGCCGACCGGGGAAATTCAGGGGCCCGACTTGCTCCGTTCAAAAATGAAACCTCCCAATTCTAGCCTCTCCAAACTTCAAAAGATGCTCAGAGTCAGAGCCTTGGAGCAGACGTCAGTCCTCCAGACTAGTTATTTCAGAGCTATTCTAGGGATCCTATCAGGGGAGACTATCTGGTTGGGTTTCGTTGCCACTGCTTATTAAATGAATGGCCTGCAGGCTGAAGTGTCCTCTGCCCCTAGTTGGCTGCTGCGGCCAGCTCAAGAATGAATCCCAGCGCTTCGTGGATGGAACAGCTGAAGAACTACAAAGCTAGTGTTTGACACGTCCAGGAACCATTTAAGGAACACCTGCTACATGCCAGACCCTGTTGCAGTGGGGGGACCTGCAGGGAGCAGACCGTGCCCCAGTCTTCCATGCTGTGTACAGTAGCTGTGTATGTTTTGTGCCTCTTTGAAATCATAAACCCCTTGCAAGGAGGGGTTTGAATCCTACCCAACCCCCAGGCACACAATAAGTACGCAGTGCACGTTGGCTGAATGGATGTTAACAGCCTGAATGAACGCAGGCTGTACACAGTAGTGCGTCATTCACTCAACCTGGAGCCCGGTGTCTTCCCTTTTCTCTCCTGCCTCCTCTCCATCCTCCTATCTCCTGTATTTGTAAGATCTCCCTTCTCCTCTCATTTCTGTGGGTCTTCCCCCACAGACAATTAAATTGACTCAACATAGTAAACTGATTGTACTTCAATTAAAATAACCAACCCCCTCCCTGGAAAAGAACAAAACACAGCAGACAATTAAATGTTTATATCGCTCTGAAAAACACCGAGTGGCTCTGTTACTTACTTATGAGACCCTCGGTTATTTTTCACTCCCTCTGGGTCGCGCTCTCAGTAGAAAACATCTCCCCACTCCGTGATCTAGGACGCTTTGGAGGGGATTGCCACCTTCAAGTGCCAGCAACACTCCTGCAGCGTGTGAGGCCTGGGCCACCGGCCTTCGCAGGGGACAGGTACCGAGCTCTTCCTGCTCGCTGGCCACTGGGGAGTCAGAGGCACGTAAGATGGGTGTCACCAGCCCCTGTGTTCAGGAGTTCCCGATGCCCACCCAGGGCAGTGTTCCAGGAGGAAAGCTAAAGAGCTTCTTACTATATACTAATTTTTTTTTAATTTGTCATTCATTTGTAGTGATGGATACCGTGAAATGGGTGGTATGGGTGAAATGAATGAACATGTTCCCTGGCCTTCCTTTTAGAATGATTATCCGTTAAGATCCCTCCTGCCAGGGCCAGCGTGTGCATACAAGTGGAGGGGCTCCCTGCAAAGGCGACAAAGCGCAGGCCACCCTCCCCACCACCACCGCTGCTGTGAGACAGCAGCCCCGTTGCCACCGGGAAGACTTAGGAGCCACTTTCCACTTTCCATGTTTACATTCTAAAGAAAATGAAAGATACGTCAGATTTTTTCTTTCTAAAAGAAAATAGGATAAACACCAATAATGTTTTTCTGTCATATTTTGTCATCCGCATGAGAAACCCCTACCACACTTTTCATCCTGAAAGAAGTAAGTTATGTGTTGGTCCCACAGGGACCGTGAAGCAGACGTGAAAGGAAAAGACTGAGGCGCTTCCACTTTCCTAAAACTTGACCAAATCTCAATAAAGCTCAGTCATCAATCATTTAAAAAATTATATTGAAGGGCTACAATGTGTTCAGCTTTCTGCCAGCATTAGATTTGGTTTTGAACTATTTTCATTCCTTTATGACCTTATGTAGACTTTTCTTTTTGCATCTTCATAAATGTCAAGATAAATGATTACTCTTTACAGTCAACTTTGAATTTAATTAGTCTAATTTTGATGTTTTTTCGCCGAATGACCTTTATGGAATTATCCCCTCCAGATCCGTGCTCTGGGTGGCTGATACAGTGGTCCTCATTTCCTGGGTTTCCATGGTGTCCTGGTGGGCAGCCCGTAGCCCAGAGGAGCTGCTGACCTGAGGTTTGTGGGTGGAACTGGACATCCCTGGCCCCAGTGATCCAAGGCATCAATGAAGAGCCTGTGCTTGGTTGACAGTCAGAGCGCTTGCTAGCATCTGGCATCCTTGGATCTTTCTTGGCAGCTTGGAGTAGGTCTCCTAGTGCAAAGGAAACCAAAGTCAGTGGGGTGGGAGTAGCTCAGTGGTAGAGCACATGCTTAGCATGGATGAGGTCCTGGGTTTGATCCCGGTCCCTCCATTAAAAAAAGAAAGAAAAAGGGAGGGAAGGAGGGAGGAAGGAAGGAAACCAAAGTCTCATCTCTTCCTTGAACCAGATTCCGAACCAGGGTTCCATTTCCTAACTTCTCTCTTCCATGCCATCTTGTCCAAAAGTACATAATTCATTTCAGTTTTTCTAAAGGTATATTATTGCCACTGGGCAGGGACGTTGTTCTCAAGCACATCCTGCAGTAACCTAAGGGAGATATAATGTTTGTCCCTGTGTCCCCTCCCCCAGGGGGTCCTTTTGATGGGGATGGGATGGCGCACAGACATCAACATTTTTTCAAAGCGTCCTAGGGGGTCCTAATGCCTGGCCAAGGCTGAGAACTACTAAAATATGTGGGAACAAAGTGAATTGGTTGCGGAGAATTTTGAAGGAGTAGTAAGGGCAACCTGTAGTCTTTACTAAAATAAACATGAAGCTAGATGTTCATCTTCTTGGTTCTGGTCTTCTTGTCAGTCCCACAGCCTGGTCTGGGGCTGGATGTTACCCCAGACCCAGCCTCTCATTCAACAGGGATGGGGTTAAATGCAGGGGACACGTGCCTGGTGGTCAGTGCCGCCCAGTATAGCTGTGCCCTGCTTCTTTCCTGCCTTCACGGCTTCCTGGTTGTGAAACGCAGGTGTTTCCTCTGGCCTTTGAGCTGAGGACCGGGTTCCGATCTCTGGCCCAAAGACACCCACCCCCCTACCCCACACCCCCTCCTCGCTCCAGGCATTCTTGGTCACTCCCCTGCCTTTCCTGGAGGTAGCTCTTTCCTTTTTTATTGAAGTATAGTCAGTTGCAGTGGGTCAATTTCTGGTGTACAGCATCATGTTTCAGCTATACATGTACATACATGTATTCCTTTTCATATTCTTTTTCATGATCGGTTACGACAAGATATTGAATAGAGTTCCCTGTGCTGTACAGTATAAACTTGTTTATCTATTTTATATATAGTAGCTAGTACCTGCAAATCTCGAACTCCCAATTTATTCCTTCCCATCCTCCTCCCACCCCCCAACCCCAGTAACCAGAAGTTTGTTTTCTATGTCTGTGAGTCTGTTTCTATTTTTTAAATAAGTTCATTTGTGTCTTTTTTTTTTAAGATTTGATATGTAAGTGATATGATACGGTATTTTTCTTTCTCTTTCTGGCTTATTTCTAAGTGTATATTTAAACAAGGGCCAGCTTATGGCCTCGGTGAGGAGTACCATGGTTTAAGTTGGAGACAGAGAATTGGTTTTTATTGGCACGTCGGTTTTTAACAAGGAAATTTGTGCAGCATCCAGTGTAATGGAAGGTTACAACCGATAAATGATGGATCATGCTACACACATCGGGAAATATGAAAGAGGGCAGGCTCCCTTTGGAGAAAGGAGTCAATATTCATAGAACTTAGAAGCCACGCTTACTCACCGGGAGTGCATGCTACAGCTTTACAAGTCCTCGTTGAGAGACAGCACATCATACAATGCTTCGGGCCAGAAGGACTTTGGACATTATGTGGACCTCATTTTGCAGCTGGAAAAAATAGAGGACAAGCAAGGTTAACCATCACAGAGCTTTAGCCATGAAAACAGAATCAAAACAGAGTTACTGACGTGCAGTCTGTTCGGATTGAATTAACTAGGGCATTGACCTCACTGAGTTCAGGGGTAAGAACAAAAGGAATCATCACCTATGTTTCTCTCTGGACTTAAACCCCTCTGTCTGCAGATGGAGAGGCAGACCAGGGCTGCACTGGCCCCCACTCTGGTCTGCTGGCTGTGCTCAGCGCTCACAAAAGAAGACTTACAGGGGCTACTTCGAGCTTTCCAGCCTCTTCTGGAAAGAAAGCAAGACTGAGGCTGGGACCCTCTTAAGTATAATAAACAGGTGTTGATGGAACAGCTGATCAGTTCTGAGTGATTCCTTAGGTCAGATTTTGCCCAAAGGAGGAGGCCTTAAAGAGGAGGAAGAGGGAAAGGAGAAGAAACAGCAGAGTCAAGAAGAAGAAAGAGAACGGAGGTGAGTTTTTAAAATGTCTACATTTTACTACAGCTGGCTTCTTAAGTGGGCTTTGCTTCCCTTTGGCACTTCCCCGGTGGCCTCCAGTCCACACTCCTTCCTAGTAAAGGCGGGGTTCCCACATGAGAAGGACAAAGAAAGCATTTGGCATCTAGAAATTACTCTGAGTGTTTAGCGGAAGAAGAGGAATTTCTGGTCAAGCATGAAATTTAGTGTTACTTTTGCTGTGTGGGGAGCGGCCCTCCCAAACTGGCTGAATAAAAAGTGTAATCAGAATGCCCAGCAACAAAAGACTCATATCTTACTGGTTTTTTAAAAAATAGTATTTCCTAGTTAGACTCCAAAGAAGTAACATATGTCACCAAAGAGATGACAGTTAATGGTCAGATTGAAATAACTCCTAGGGGGGAGGGTGTAGCTCAGTGGTAGAGTGCTTGCTTAGTATGCATGAGGTCCTGGGTTCCATCCCCAGTCCCTCCATTACAAATGAAGAAATAAAGAAATAAACAAACCTAATTATCTCCTGGCCAAAAGAAAAAAAGACAGAGAAAGAGAAAGAATTTCTAGACTTCTGAGTGTACTCTAAATAAAAACTTCACCACAAATCTGTGCAGATCGACATTGCAAAGCACTTTTAAGCTGTTACTTCATTCAGTCCTCACGGCATGTTTGGTGAGATTGGCCTCTGGATCTTAATTGGCAAATGGGGACACTTGGGTTCAGGGCAATTCCATGGTTCACCTGGTTTAGTAGCTTGGGTGGTCGTGGGACCAAGGGCTGGGACTTGGGTCTTCCTGCACCCCATCCAAAGCCCCTTTCCCTACACCCTCGTGCCTCTGGTACCCTGTCCTTTCCCCTGCATGGATAGGACAGCTGAAATTTTGCATCCCCAGAGCCTAGCCCAGTGTGTGTGCTATCTCGCAGACACTTCATACATATTTGCTGAATTGCTGAATGAATCTAAATTTGAGCTTGCCTAGAGAGAACTCGTGTCTCCCTTAATAGCTGGGGAAGCTTACTTTGGAAATTGAAGTTAAAGCTTCGGAGCCTAAGCACTTACGAATATATTTTTGAGGGATTACCTTAACCCCAGGAATGGCTCATGTAACGTGCATGTCCTGACTTGAGAGGCTATTCTGTGCGAAAGGAGAGGCTAATCTCATGAGAGTTGTGCTAGCATCCTGCCACGGAATCACACGCCTTATTTTTATTTTCCTTTGACATTTTATTCTTTCGTGAATTATTACTCATTACGTGCCATGGATGTAAATCTTTTACCCCTACGACGTACGTGACACACCTGTGCGTAACTATCGTTTTGAAATACGTAGCATTTCTAGAACTCTGACCCGGAACGATGATTATTTACATGATCGGTCTTGCAATTTTCATAATGTACCATCTTTGAATTATTATTCAACAGTTTCATTGCTCTTGGCTCGCCAACTAGATTATAAATTCCTTCAGATTGATTTGTGCATTTAACGTATTTTATAGCCCCCTCGTGCCTAATGAAGGGCCAGCTCACAAAGATGGTTTCTTGAGTGCACAAATCAAGCAAAGATGGAGATTCCCTTGATGGAGGTCTTATTGGGGCTTGAAAATGCTCATGCAAGAATTTTTTTTTTCAGATATCACCTCAATCCATCCTAATATTGTAGTTGGAATGAAATTCTGCTTTATTAAACGCCTCATTATATCTCCTAAGAGTTATATATCTTTATAGGGAAACTTTCTGTTGGGAGGGCAAAAAATATGGACAGAAATGAGGGAGTCACTTCTAGGATAGTTGCGTTAAGAGAAGAAGCCGCATGTTCCCCGCCTCCCACTTCCGTCTCGCCCTGATTTTCCCTGTCTTCCTGTGCAGATAACATGCTGACACCTACACGTGTGAGTTTCCACTGCTAAAGTGAATGATTTGCTGGTTGGTCAAACACTTAGTAAACGCCTGTTATTGGTGAGCAGTGGGGCCCTGAGAAGAAACTGTCCCTGAGGGCAGTGAGCAAATATCTAAAAGGGGAAGATGTCGTGAGGAAAAACAATAATCACTTTAATAAAGGGGTAGAAAGTTTAAATATGGCAAAGGCCACAGAGACAAAGCTGTACGTGGTCAGGAGAAGATAGATGACATCAACCTCGAAGGACGCCGATGGTTATCATTGAGTTTATCTCACATTCCACTCCTTCCGACAGCTTATCAGGAAGGGGACAGTGGAAACTCGTGGGGCAGTCACAGAGGCAGCTGGGGTTGAACACAGAGGATTTTAAGGCTCTAGGATTTTCGGAACATCTTACTTAGAAATGTTTAGTCTTCTGGTCTGACCTCTTCAGCTTGTATCAGTAATCTCCTGCTGCATAACAAACACCCCAAACTAGCAACTTTACACAATAACCTTTAATACATCTCATGGGTCTGTGGGTCGACAGGAGGGTTTTTCTGCTGATCTTGCCTGGCTTGCTCCTGCAGATCAGCTGGAATGCTGGGCCTCTGCCTGTGTGTGGCCTTTCACTCTCAAGGGGTCCAGACCGATCTCTCCACAGGCAAAAGCAGCAGCATCCCAAGGGGACCCATCCCACTGTGTTGCAGCACCTGCACTGGTGTCCTGTGGGCTGAGCAAACTGCAAGGCCAAGTCCAGAGTCAATACAGGAGTGGCTGCACTGTGAATGGATTCTGGGAGGTGTGACTCACTGGGACCATTTGTGTGACAGTGAAGCACACAGTTCGGTGCACAACTCAACAGACTATGAACAGGACACCCAGGGAAGCCCAGGGTTGTATAGAACTTGATTCCCCTGTGTCCTGCAGTGGCCTATATCTGCAGATGTCTGATGTGGAGTGCCTGGACTGCTCAGATTAGGATAAACCACTGTGGTGACACTTCCTATCAGGACCTTTTCTTTCTTCCTGTTTTTCTTCCTTCTTTCCTCCCTCCCTCCCCTTCAGGATGGGCAATGACTAGCTTGCTGACTTAAGGAGCATTAAAGGCTAGCATTCAGATCCCAGTCTAATGATCTTTGCATAAACAGCATCTGTCCCTCTCCAGCCTCTGTGGCTATGTTGTCTGGTTTCATTTACTTTAAACTAACACTTGAGGACGTCTTGTCAAACATTTTATGTGCCTTTCTTTCAGTGTTTGTTATTAATTTATTTGATAGTTACTTTTCAGTGCTACGAATGACCTCTTATTGCAACACAATTTCTCATTAATTTCATTTTTTACTGTGTTCAACACGAACTGGTAGCGACAATACAGAGGAATGACCCAAGCCTGATCCTGCAGTCCTGAACCTTACACGCCCCAGACTATGTTTCCTCCTGTTTATCATTGACTTCTGTTTACCTTGTTTTAGCTGGTATTCTGACCGTGAGATGACGGTCTGATGTGTGATAACTTGGCTTGTTTTTCAGAACAGCGGTGCTATTCCACATCAAACAAACCTCAGCTGGTAACTCTAAGTGAATTCAAAGTACATTTTTTTCTAGACTTCATTTTCATTAAACCTGAGGGTTTAATTTAACAAACAGTAGAGTGCCAGCTAGGAACTGGATTTTTCGTGCTTTTCTCTGCACTGCCTTTTCTCTGAGTCAGAACCTCCCCCCACCTGCCATGTGACAGCCGTCACGCGGGGAAGTCAGGCATCTCTGGAAGCCACACTGATGCTCCCGGCTTGAGAGAGATCTGTGAGGTGCTGTCACCCTCGGGTTGTCCTGACTTTCCTCATCGTCCCCATTTTTATCACGATTCACATGGTCCTCCTCACTTGTCATCAAGGAGCACATTTTTGTTCCGGCACAAGGACGTTTGACGGGGATGGAGAGAGAAGAGGCGGTAGCACAGAAAATGATGTCAACCTCTTTCTTTTGGCTCAATTTCTGGTTGTAGGAAGGAAAGGTTAGACAGGTCCATCCTCTTCCCCTTCTGGTCAGGCTGCCTTTGGAAAATTTCACTAGATTTTGAGCGCCGCATTTTAATATGATAACCATCACCACCAAGTGTTGTTTTTTCCAGAGAAGAATGAATAAGTTAAGGGAAGAATAGTTAAAGGAATTGGGGGTGATTATCCTGAACCAAACAAGGCTTGGGGGTATGTGGGAACATCCTCAAACATCTGAAGGAGTCTCATGTCCTTAGGGCTGTCTTGGACAAAATTAGGACTTTTGACGTTTGAGATCAGCTACTATTCACCAGACACCTCATCTCTTCTTCCGGTAATCCTCAGTTACCAAAGGACAGCTGGGAACTTACCACCACCTCGGCCCTGTCCTGGCCCGCTTTCTTATTTGTTGCTACACTGGGTTTCATAAACGTAAGTTCTGGCAGTGTCTTCTTCCCAGATATGTTCCCCACCACTGCTGTTTCTGGTTGACTATGTTTCTTGGATTAAAGCTCATTCCATGGTGTCAGACCATTACATCCAGCTACCCCATTTCATCCCTTTCACGAGTGTCACCTGCTCAGCTCCCAAGCATGGCCCCTCATTCACAGACTTTGAAGCCTGACACAAAGCCTTGCTCTCCACTCCCAATCCTGCCAGAGGCCTAGAAAATTCCACCATCAACAGATACCATCCATCCCACAGCTCACACCTTCCTGGGTCCTTCAGCTCCAAAGACACCGTCTACCCCTTTGGATCTGTCCACAGCCTGGATCTTCTCGACCTCTCACATCTAACATTTGAACCCTGCAAGTTCTGGCCACAACCTCATATTCTCCCGGGTTTCTCACAAACCCACTCATACTATATTGTTCTTTTAACTCAAAAGAACTTTTATTCCCTTGATTCCTTCCATCTTACTGGCTTACCAGCCATTACCTGCCCTTTCCTACCTCTGTCCCCAGAATAGTCCTCCTTTGTCGGTTTCTTGCCACCACTTTCAATTGCCTTCCTCCCACCCTGTTCAGCCGGAGAAAGCCAGCCGCACAGTCATGAAGATAAGAGCTCCTAAGAGTCACGGCTGCAACTTCAGCCAGACCCTCTGGCGCCCCCTCGATTCTTCTTCCACTCTTGGGTCAGTTTCTTCTCCCCATGTTCCCGTCAACTACTCTAAGCCACTGTCACACTCTTCAAGCTCCCATAGCTCCCATCTCTCATTTTCAGCCGATGATCTTGCCTCCTCTCTTGAGAAAATGGATGCTCTTAGACACAGTGGCTGCATAAGTCAGGGTTCTTTGTTACAGACAATGGAATCCAATCCACCGGTTGAATGCTATGTTTGTTAAAAATTGTATTACGGTTCAGAGAATCTCTGGAAGGACCTGAGAGCCACTTGGGAGGCATTCGGCCCCCACCAGGCCATGAAAGCTGTTGTAGTAAACACTACTGTCGGAATCCAAACCTCAGCTTGCACCAGGAAGTCAGAAGTTCTGTTCCTGTCGTGTTTGAAGAGATCAACACTTTCCCACCTCACTTGCCAAAACATGGAGTCTGCGTGTACCCACCTCCTTACATTGCTGTCTTCCAAGTCAGCGTCTTGCGCAGAAGCATCTGACTGGTGGGAGCTAGATCACATGCTTGTAAACTTAGCGACAACGGATGCCAGGAGAATGAGTTCTGGTTTCTACCTCATGGAATCAGGATTCGTAATACAGGAAATTCTCCGAATATAGAAGGAGTGATCCAAGACTCTTGGAAGCTACAAACATGATAAGTAGCCTCTATTTTTACTTCTCATTCCTCTACCTAAAAATTTATCTACCTCCAGACCCATTCATGTCTTCCTTCTGATCACAATGCATCTACTTTTGAAGGTCACACTCTTTATTTCTACATCTAACTCACTCCTTTCTGTTTCTTCCATACCCTCTCCTTTCTCTATTCTGAAACTTCCTCTATTTTGACAGTTATCTTCAGTCAGTGAATATATTCAAGAGCCTTCCATCCCCAAATCCCTCTGTAGACTCCCTCCATTTGCTCCCCTCTGCTTCTCAGCCTGACTTGTTGAAATAATAAATCAATCATATCCATTTCTTCATCAACGATTCCCCTCGACCTCTTGCTATCAGGCTGTGGCCCAATCCTCATTGCTCCCAACCCTGTCTTGCAATGAAACTGTTCTTATTATAGCAAACAAATGCCCCACCAGATTGTCAGATCCAATAACTCACAATGCTGAATTGTTGATTTTAACCCTGGAGATGCCTCCTCCTTCTTGAAACTTCTAGCTCCTTTAGCATCTGTGAATGCCCACTCTCCTGGTCTTCCTTACCTTTCTAGTCAGTCCTTCTCATCTTCTTCATGGGCTGTTCATCTTCCGCTTTCCATTTAAATGTTGGGATTCCTAAGCCCATGACTCCTCTGATTCCTGCACCTCTGGTGGACTCTGATGGGGCGGTTCCATCTACTTGCATTTTTTTGAACCCACGTGTATGTGAACGTCTCCTAAATCTGTATGGCTACTCCACACCTGTTTCCTGAAATTTAAATTTGGATATAAAATGACTTATGGCCATGCCACCTGAACCTCACACCTGAATGTCAGCTCTCATAGCACAAACAGGATTAATATTCCTCCTTTATTCTCATCTTTGTCACTTGATTCTATCAACCAGTCCCTCAAGTTTTTCTTGCCATTTCTCTTTTCTTCACTATACCCCATCCCATGTTAATTCTAACATGGCCGTGCCAATTCCAATGCTTGAATATTTCTCAAATTTATCACAGCCTTTCTAGTTTTGCTGTCATTGGTCCAGGGTTCATCGCCTCTTTCTGAATTTCTAACTGGTCCTCCTTCTTCCCATCTCCTTGTCCCCAACCAAATCATTCTCTACATAACCAAAGAAAAAAAGATATATTGGTAGAATGGCCATCATTAAAAGTTCACAAATGATAAATGCTGGAGAGGGTTTGGAGAAAAGGGAACCCTCCTACACTGTTGGTGGGAATGTAATTTGGTGCAGCCGTTATGAAAAACAGTATGGAGATTCCTCAAAAGACTACAAGTAAACTTAACTTATGATACAGAAATCCCACTCCTGGGCATATATCCAGAGGGAACTTTAATTTGAAATGATACATGCACCCCAATGTTCATAGCAGCACTATATACAATGGCCAAGACATGGAAACAACCTAAATATCTATCGAGAGATGACTGGATAAAGAAGTTGTGGTATACCTATACAATGGAATACTACTCAGCCATAAAAAATAATAAAATAATGCCATTTGCAGCAACATGGATGGGTCTGGAGATCATCATTCTAAATGAAGGAAGCCAGAAAGAGAAAGAAAGATACCATATGATACCACTTATATGTGGAATCTGAAAAAAAAGACACAAATGAACTTATTTACAAAACAGAAAGCAAAGAAAACAAACTTTTGGTTACTGGGGAGAGGACAGGAAGTGGGTGGGAAGGTGTAAATTGGAAGTTCAAGATTTGCAGATACTAACTACTATATATAAAACAGATAAACAACAAGATTCTTCTCTATGGCACAAGGAAATCTATTCAATATCTTGTAGTAACCTCTAATGAAAAAGAATATGTGTATGTATATGCATGACTGGGACATTACGCTGTACACCAGAAATTGACATATTATAACTGACTACACTTTAATTTAAAAAAAAAGATGTATTTAACCAATTGCGTTAACCCATCTGAAAGCCCATCACTAAGAGGGTGGACCCAAAGCTCCCCGACCCCGGGCGACTTCCTGCCTCTCCAGCTTCCTCCCTTACACTGTGCGCCTCACACTTCAGGCTTCAACAGCATCAATAACTCATCTAGCTTCTTGCACTTCCATGCTATCGTTGGCTTCTCCGTCTTCAGACATGTCATCCCCTTTGCCTGGAATGCTCTTCCCTTCCTCCTCTCTATCCTGCCACCCTCTCTACCCTCCCCCAAACCACTGTCTAAGTCCTCCTCATCCTTTCATACTCGGCTGAAGCATCAGCTCTTCCACAAAGCCTTTCGGACCTCTTTTCTCCTCCACCAAAGAGCTAGGTGCCTCTTTGAGTGTTTACATAATGCCTGCTGTGTACTCCTCAAGGCACTTACTGAATATTTTATTTTATTTTTTGTGAGTGGGGTAATTAAGGTTATTTATTTACTTGTTTAAATGGAGGGACTGGGGATTGAATCCAGGACCTCATGCACACTAAGCATGTGCTCTACCACTTGAGCTATACCTACCCCCAATTAAAAATTTTTTTTCACTCAATATTTTAGACCATCAAGTTATAATAGGTCTGGGGGGAAGGTATAGCTCAGTGGTAGAGCACATGCCTAGCATGCACGAGGTCCTGCATTCAAGCCTCAGGTCGTCCATTAAAAATAAATAAATAAACCTAATTATCTACCTGCCTCAAAAAAAGTTCCAATAGGTCTTTTCCCCCCACAAGACTGTAAGTTTCTGAAGGGAAAAATGGGTTTTGTTTCTTTGTTGTGATCTCAGAACCTGGTAAAGTTCCTGGCAGCTAGAGGATGCTTCATTAATGCCTGAGAAACAAATGAACTTCATTAGATCACCTGCACAAGGACTGGAATCAGGTTTTGGTGACAAGATGCTAACCCTCTTACTGTCCCCTGTCACCACCCTGATGGCATATGAAAAAGGGTCTACCGTCCAACAGTGTATGGTTAAGACCTACGAAGCTACCTAAACACATTTCTAAAAGTACTTTAGTATCAGAAACGTGGCAGAATAAGGATAACCCTTTGTCTGAAATTAAGAAGCAACTCGAACCCTGACTGTGGGCTCAGTGGACAATCAGATCATGTCCAGGGCTGGATGGCAAAATCCGAAGGAAGACTATGCCAAGTGAAAGTCAAATATCTGATGTGTTGCAACCTCTGGGCTGAAATCAGAGTGGTGAGAGTTTCAAAGATCACTTGTTAAACATTACAGCTTGTACATATTACAGTATAATGGTGATGACCCAAATGTGTTACAGTGTTACTCGTAATGTAAAGGTTTTCAGGCACATTGAATTGTACACGTACAATTGGCTCTCACTGAGGTCGCTGGAAAGGGTGGGTGGATTACTGTAAACTACGGGCTGGGTAGCTCATAATTAACTGACCATTCTCAATAAGAGTTGAGGCCATTAGCCCCATGATTGCACGATCCTTTGGTTCTCAGCCTGTGGAATGACATACACTCTGGTTCTGACTGTTTTGTTAAACTCTTGGCACCCTCAATGGAACTGCTGACATTCCGTCCCTGGGGACATACCAGCTCTTGGCCAGAGGCCACCAACCCCACCCTCCTGCACTGCACCACACAGTAGGCACCACTGGGTGGGCTGCCATTCCCCCACACTCAGTGTGGCTGTGTTCTTTGGCAGGGAACTAACTTCATTAGAGGACAAAAGAAACTTTCTGGAGCTCCACTTTTGGATGTAGTTAGGCATTAACTAAAACACCTATGCTTCTGGGAATGAGTCCCTACACGCCGAATGCTATTCTCTTGTAGAAACAGCCCATGACTGCCAGAGAGATGACAGTCTGGGGTAGGATGAAGACCAGCTGAAGAGTGGAAAGAGGAGTGGGATGGCGTGGAGGCTCATTGTGTCTCTAACAGAGCAAACAGGGGGACACGGCTCAGCCCCACCTCCCTCCAGCCCGTTTCATCACCTTCATAATGGAAGGTTTATAAGGAAAGAGTCAACAGCCCAGAATTCTCCAGTTCCATGAAACTTGAATAGACGTCTCAGTAGCCTGAGAATCTGAGTTAAATGTAATTAAGGGAGGATGCAATGAATTTTCAATTTCCAACAAATATTCTATACATATTTATAAGAAAGAATAGGTGGGGAAGACTTTGAAGATGCCAACAATCTAATTTTGCTAGCCCATGCCAGGATTTATCCAATTGTCAATCTGTCTCTTTCTTTTCATAAATCAGTTGCCCAGTGGTTTGAAGTTCTAGTGTGGAAGATTCAAGACTAGAAATTCTGGTTGTTTCAGTAGGATTACAGCTGTGTTCCTATAACCACTTCTTATTTTTTTCACTCTTAAAGATCAACCTGAAATCCAAGGCAGGCCAATTATATTTAGCATTTTATATGTCAAATAATCACGTATCAATGATGTCAGCTTGCCGGAGCCTCAGAACAAGGGTCTGGGAGGATCTAAATGTCCCTCTTGTGTTTCTCATGGTGATGAACATGGATGACTTTCAGCTACTCTGCCGTCTGCCAAGGTCAAGTGATGTCAGATCCAGGACCCACTGCGCAAAGGTGATTAGCCGGAGGATGGTGACGTGGGAGGCTTTGGAGACTAGATCCCTTGATGGGTTTCAAGACTTGGACAGCCTTCCTAAATCCATTGTATGTTCCCAGTCTGTCCCCTAGCACTTCCAGAGGGAGTGGTACAAATGCACGGGCACCTGTGTGGAGCTGAGCTATTTGAATTATTCTCTTACAGGTTTCCGGGATCTGATCCAGCAGCCAAAAAATATGTGCCCTGTGCTAGTATGTTGTAGGCACAGTGCTAGGTGGGGGGATGTGTAGACAAGCAAGAAGGCATGGCTCCTACCCTCAGGTTTTCAGCGCAGTGGGGAAGCATAGCGTTCTCCAGATTGATGTGGTGAAGTTTCCAGGTCAATTTCTACCAGGCTCCTAGACCAGGATTATTTAGGCAAAAAAAAAAAAAAACCTCACTCAAACTTTAAATTTCCCAATCACCCCCTATTCTCCTAAAAGGCCCACTGGCTGCAGAAATGTCACAGGCTCGATTTCGGTGCTTGAAGCACTGAGGAGGGAGTATCTTCCCTCATCTTGCTCAGGCTCCGAAGCCCCTTCCTCTCTCTCTGCCTAGCTTTATTTCTGGCCTCTGTCTAAAGATACTTTGAGCTGGAAAACATTGACTAGATGACTTCGGTCTATCACCTCCACCCCGGAGGTCACCCACCTTGAGGGTCATGTGATTCTAGATCACAAGGCACGGGTAGACAACAGAAGGGAAGTGCCCGTGCGGACAGAGTGATGTGTGACGTGGACAACTGGATGTGATCCTGAGGGAAAGGGTCCGAGACCACTGCCCCACATGCATTGGCGTAGTCTTTTTAAGAAGTAATTCAAATAGCCTTCAGTGGAACGCTAGCTTACATCGATTGAGTGTTTACTGTGTTGCAGGCACCATATCTCACAGTAAACCTCTTGTTATCTCTGAAAGGGAGCAAGGCCCTGTGGGCTCCCCCAGCCTCTGCCTCTTGTTTATAGAGAAGCTGAAGCCTCCCAGGCCTCCCTGAGTCACAGAAGAGCCGCTGATTAAGACACGCCTGCGGGCCCTGGGGGATGGTGATGACTCTGACCATCTATCTCAACCATTAACTGAGATTACTCCCTCATTTCCTTTTAAAACTTTTATGGCCGAACAGAATCTTTGGAGATGGTTTTTTTGTGTGTGTGTGCGCGGGATGCTGGGTCCATCAGATTGCAGGCATTCTGATTAAAAGCAAGTTTCCTTTTTTGTGCCCGAGGCTGTTGTCCCCAGGATCCTGCCCCTGCCCCTCCCTCAAATAGAAACCAATTACCCTTATCTAAGTCTCAGGAGGCAGCTGCAGAGAAGGAACAAGAACTGGCTAGAACCAACAGAGCCCAAGATGGTGGAGGGTCTGACCTCCAGCGGACCTTGAGCCTCATCACATGCTCACTGTAGTGTATTAGCATGCTCAGTGACAGGCCCACCCACCCCCTGGCAGTTGACGGTTGCCATAAAAACAACCGGAAATCCCATCCAAGGACTGAAAAACTCAAACAAGGACTGATTGGCTCCATCGCACCTGGAAGGAGGAAATGATGACAGAAAACTCATAAAAGTCCATGTGGCCCAACCCGGGCCAGAGCTGCTCCTACGGCCTGTCTTGGCTGACAGCTCCCCGTTCAAGCACTTGCCTTCTGTTTATCCGTCTGAACAATGAATTGGCTGTTCACTTTGTCCCTCTGCCTCTGCTGAGTGAATTCTTTCCCAGCTGGGGGCAAGGATCCACACTTAGGTGGGCTCCCTCACTGAGGGGTCCCTCCATCCGCCAACGTCTCCGTGTTACAGATGAGGAAACTGACACAGAGCACTTACTTGCCCAAGATTATACAGCTGAAGAGAGGCAGAGCTAAGAAACCCGTTCAGGCCACTGGACTCCTAAGCTGGTGTCCTGAACCATCACAGGTTCTGCCATCCTGGAGTGACAATAGATCGGGAGCCTCCTTTGTCACATTCCACATTCCTCTAGAATCTGTGTCCACTGCGTTGCAATCTGAAGTATGTCTGGCAGCCCTGGGAACCGATTGATTTGGGGGTGCTGGCCTCCCCTGCCACCAGGCAGCAAGCGTGACCCTGAGTCAGTCACAGTGTCACGTCTGGCTGGAGCTGGCCCCTTCCGGCCAGTGTGCCTGGCCGCCAGGGAAGCTGTCTAACTGGCTTTTCAACTGACATCACACAGGGAAATCATTTTCCAAGGCGTGGTTATGAAACACGGCTTGAAAATGATTCTTCTTTGATTTAAATACTTACTGACATAATTAATGAAGCATGCTGTGTTTTTAGAGGTCATTGCATAATGTCTTGCCTTCATAAAGTGTGCTTCAAAATCTGGATGGTGGAGTATTCAATCAGTGTCGTGCTTTTGAAAGGGAATCCATTCTCAGAAAATCATAAGCAGATTTATGAAAAACTTCTTGCTTCTTGACCTCTGTGGGATATAAATCTGTCTTAGGTTGTTATTTGATTGTTTTTTATGCGTAAATCTTGTCTCTACATCTTGATTTCAAACTCTTTAAGACATCAAGACAGCTGGGGACACAGCAAGTGCAGTACCTAGTAAATATTGTTGCAAGACTGAATAGAAAATGCGCAGGAACTAACTTATCATCAAATTCTAAAAAAATCAAGCCTTGAGTGACAAAGCTTCAGAATTAATTTTGAAAACAATATTCTCCTTCACTCCCCAAGGAACCACAAGTCTCCTTTGCTATTTCTGTTGTGAAGCTGAAATTGATTGGCCCGTCTTTGTGAATATAATGGAGTAGTTATTGTAAAAAGGGATTTAAAAAAAATCAAAGAACAATGTGAGTTTCTGAAAGATATTAAATATGATGAACCAATGTACTAGCTTCCTCACAGAAGAATTTAAATAAGTAAAATAGTCAGAGTTTATACTTTAATCTATTTGATTATTTTTACTAAGGGGGAAGTTTCATTCTCTCCCTTGCTGCACCCCCAGCCCCCAACCTTGGCAGAGTTGGGAGCTTTGAGGGTGGATTTGAAAGGAGGGCTCTGTAAACACAGTCTGGTCCCCCGTCCACAGGTCCCACAAAGAAGCAAAGCTGCAAATAAAATTGAAAGCTGTGAGCTGGGGGCATCAGCTCTTCTCTATTGTTATTTTCTGTTGTTAGAAAATAACCAGAATTTGGGTTTTCATTCTCTGGGCTGGCAAACCTCATGCAGGCCATAATGCCATTTGTAGCAACATGGATGGGCCTGGAGATGGTCATTCTAAGTGAAGTAAGCCAGAAGGAGAAAGAAAAATGCCATATGATATCACTCATATGTGGACTCTAAAGAAGAAAAGAAAAAAGAAGACACTAATGAACTCATCTACAAAACAGAAACAGACTCACAGACGTAGTAAATAATCTAATGATTACTGGGGAAAGGTGGTGGGAAGGGATAAATTTGGGAGTTTGAGATTTGCCAAGGTTAACCACTATATATAAAAATAGATTAAAAAATCAAACTTCTTCTGTATAGCACAGGGAACTATATTTAATATCTTTTAATAATGTTTAATGCAAAAGAATATGAAAACAAATATATGTATACGTATGCATGACTGGGACATTGTGCTGTACACTAGAAATTTACACATTGTAACTGACTCTACTTCAATTAAAAAAACGAAAATTAAAAAAAGTTAATATTAAACAAAAATCACACAGATTATTGATAGAGTCTTGTTCTTTTTTTTCAATTTTTCTTTTTTTGCTGAAATATAGTCAGTTTACAGTGTTGTGTCAATTTCTGGTGTACAGCATAATAGTTCAGTCACACGTACACACACATAGATTTGCTTTCATAGTCTTTTTCATGATAGATGACCACAGAGATTGAATAGCGTTCCCTGTGCTGTGCAGGAGAAACTTGTGAGTCTTGTTCCTAAATGGTGCTTTTTGTGTTACCGGAGCTCAGTTTGGAAGTAGTGAACCCATGCCCTTGAAGGTGACGGATGACCAGTGACGGGTGGCTGTGGGAGGAGCAAGGGAAAAACCTTAAAGACAACTTGTGTTTTATAAGACGCACCCCCTGCGCTGGCCAGGTAGCCGGGGAGAGGAGGGAGATGGCATTTCACAGACGCTAGCTCTAGCTGGCTGGTGCAAAAGTGAGAACATACTGGAAAGATGCTGGGGTGTGTAGAACCCACAGAATGCCCCAGAAACAACAGGGGCCAGCGAGCTGCAGGATGCTAGGCAGCTGGCTCTGTGGATTTTCTCTCTGGAACATTCCTGTACACAGGAGTCAACAGCAAGACCCTCTTCCCAAGCGCCTCTCCCCCCAAATCTGAGTCTCTCAACTGGAAAATTGCAATTTCTGGGAGAGACATCTGATGAGGCCAGGTTGGGTCAGCTGTCCCCACCTGGAGGAGTCACCCGCGGCAGGGAGACAGAACCCCAGGGCACAGACAGGGCTGGCGGGTCCCACCCTGTGTCCTGGGAGGGAATGGAGGTGGAGGGGGGCGATTTCTAGAGAAAGACAAATAGAGGAGAGCTGGGTGGCCACACTGATGTCTTTCAATTCCACCTAAAGTTGTCTGTAACTGACAAAGCATGGATCCAAACGAAGTTTGATTCAGACCCAGAACGATGATGTCGCACCTGGGTGCCTTGCCCCGCCTTTCCTGTACACTCTTGCCTGCCCAGCGCCCCCTCCCAGGGCTCCCTTAGTCCTCTGCTGGCTCTCCCCGCCCTGTCAGATGGCATCGTCATCACAGAGCATGGACTGGACTCTGAAGCGTGCTTCCTGCAGGCGGCGGGCTCCCGGGAGGGAGACCAGCCCGGCCTACACGTGCTCAGTGCCTCCCCCCAGGAGAAGTCTCTTCTCCTCCTGGAACTCACTCCCGACTGTATTATTATTTATTTGCTGGATTCTTCCCCATTGGGACAAAGGGGAATTTTGTTGCACTTCCCTAAAACAAACAGGGCAGAGACGGGGACCCCCAGAAACAGTTCCTGTGCCGCAGTGTTACACATCCCCTGCCTGCAGGAAGTCCAGGGCGCCCCGCTTTGATGCTGTCACCGCTACACTGCAGCTGGCTTGGCCACCTGGTCTGACCGCTTGCATGATGTTATTGCTATGGTGAGGTTTCCACCAAAAACTTGCAAATCAGGAAAACAGCTACCATAAGCGATGAGACACAGAGAGTCTGATGCCCAGTGGTTGCTGGCTGACTCATGCAGAGAGCTCATGTGGTCTTCAGTTTGTTCCAAAAAACCCCACCTCAGTGAAATCCCCAACCCTCTGCCATAGGAACTCCTGGAAAAGGTAGCACAGCTTTTCATTTTGACAGCAGAGTGAAGTGAGCTTCGCTTATCTGCGTAGCAATAAAAATGCAGGCCACATCCTTCAGGGGTAATATCTCAGTTCATCATTCAAACAATAAAAAAAAAAAACAGAGTAACTTTAGTGTCTGTTTAAGCTTTCAGGTAATCTTTGACCAGGACCGATGCCACATTCAGCAGCCTAACAACGGAGGCTGGACGTGCCAGCGAGGCCCGGACTGATGGGCTCCCAGCCGGTGGGGCAGGGACAGAGCTCAGCCCTGACTCACCCGCACTCGTATGTCAGTGTCTTTTTCAAAGAAATGACGGCTTGAGTGCTGTGCTGAAGACTTGTTCGAAATTTCTCTGATAAATCAAAGTGAACAAGACGTGTCTGCACTTGAATCAAAATGGGGTCTCCCAGTACCCCAGATAGAAAGTAGAGCTATGAAGCCAAACCAAAACTCGGTTTCTTTTACAGTGATGCTCCGATGTCTGGTGGGCTCCGTGGTCCCCAGGTTCCCTGTCTTCCCAGGGTGTCTGTTTATGTGGGTGTCTCTCCCAGCCCTACGGGCTGCTGTCCCTTCTCTTCTCATGTCCTTACCCTCCTTCATCGAAGAGGACTCTCATCTTCATTGTTCATTTCTTGATTTACCCTCATAGGGGTAAACCTGCCCCATTTCTCTGACCGGATAGCTAAGGATTTACCACCCAAACCCCCACCAGAATGCCTCTGATCATGCTGGACATACGGTAAATTCTTGTTTTTTTAATGTAGATGTTTTATGTATGTAGATAATCACCTTGGTCCAGTAGGAATTTAAGATGGCTTATAGAAATACACATAGTTCAGTGGGGTATTTCTGATCAGGGCATTGCAGTTAGAGACTGGAAACATTGATCTTAATCTCATTCGTGATTCTTTTTTGGGTCTCTCCCGCACAGTGTCTTCTCGGGACACAGCAAACCTCAGAGCCCATGAGACAGGTCTCCTCGTGAGCACTGATCTCCCCGGAATGCACCCTTGGTGGGGAAACGGCACCGCCCCCTGACTTGACTTAAGCAGAGTGGGTGTGCAGCCCGGCCTGCTCTCTGCAGTGGCCACCTGGAGATAAACTGTCTGCTATCATGTAATCGGTTTGGTTTCCAAGACATTCCAAAAACATTTTTGTTTTTGTTTTTTTCTTTTTGGGCACTGTGTCTGCAATTAACCAAAGAACCCAGCAAGTGAACTGCGAGGTCTGGCAGGTCAAAACTTCCTGCCTTTCCTTTTGATGCGGTTCCTTGAATCACAACGGACAAAGTGCACTTTGCCAACTCAACTTTGCCCTGATTTTACTTTCTTTTATTATAGCAGGAAAAGTGTAGCACATTTACTAAGGAGAAAGTCACCTACTAATCTAACTTATAAAGTGTAATTTTTTTAAACATTGACCTGAAAGATTCTTACAATAGAGCTTCATATTGTGCTTTGTTCCTTGGTTTTATTGCCTGTGCGGTACTTTTATTTTCTGCATAATATTCTTTCTATGATGTATCATAATCATTCTCCATTAGTTAGCATTTAAATTGCTTCCAATTTTTCATCATTATAAGTCCTGTGATGAGTAACTATGAGCATATTGGTTTTTCTTATAGTTTGAATCATTTCCTTCAGCTAGATGCTCAGAGGTAAGATTATGGGCCAAAGAGCTTTAATATTTTTATGATTCTTCACAGATATTGCCAACTAACTTTCAAAGGATTGTACAGCATTAACAAAGCGACCATTGACATTGGAGGTAGTGGGCGTCAAAGCTCTCTACCAGCGCTGCAATTGTATTAAATCTGTAAATTAACTACGGGAGAAAAAATGCCTTACTAAATTCAGTCTTGCAATTAAGAAGCTGTACTTGTTATTGCGCAGTTTTTATTTTGATATATATGTATGCCTAAGTGGTCTAGATGTACCTACATACAGCATGGCATCGGGGGAGTCTGTTACTCTGCTTTGGAGCAGGACGGACCCCAGCCCCGCCCCCCAAGAGTGTCCCCTACAAGTCTCCCCACCTGAGACCCTGACTGGGCGCTGATTCCAGGGATCCCGGCCGCTCAGACCGAGGGGCACATGTGCAGTTCCCTCCCCGTGCCTCCCACCCTCTGGAACCTAGTACCTCCAGGCGCCACCCCAGCCCAGCAGGTGACACCCTGGAAGTAGGTGCAGAGTAGGGAGGTCGTACGGGTCAGAGCCCTCATGACCCTGTGCCAGGAGGGCACACAGGGCCTCTGCAGGATGCAGGTCCCTCAGATAACTCTCACCAAGGGATCACCTGGGATGGCAAGGCTAAGGAGTTGCCGTGAGATCTGGCATCTTTGTAACCAGCAACCCTATTTTGCAGCGTGGGGGACCCCAGCATTGCTGAGAGTCCCCAGAAGCCCCACCGGTGGCCCGGCCTATCCCTGTAAGTCTTGAATCTGGAGACCGAGACCTCGGATGCTGAGTCACAGACGCCGCACCTGCGCAGTTCGCTTCCTGCGCACCTGCCCTCAGGCATCCTGGACCCGTAGGTCTGTGTGGACAGGGGCCACTCCCGCTGAGCGGGCTGTCTTCCTGGTGCCAGGGTCCCAGCACTTAACTCCTGGTGCGCAGCATGGAAAGGTCCTCTGGGAATGCGGGCCATTCTCGGGGTCCTCCTCCCCGGGATCTCACGCGCTGACTCTGCAGTCTTGGTGTCAGCGCGCGGCTCCCTGACGTTGTGAGATGTGCATTCGGGTAAACCGGCATCTCTGCTCCGTTCTGAGCAGGCTGGACCTTGGCAGCATGAAGTGTGCCCCAAAAGCCTCCCCGCCTGCCGCCTGGTCTGTCCCTGCACACCCCAGACTACGGCAGCTCCCAGGGAGACTGTGCGCTGAGTTCACCACACATGCCGGTAGGGGTCGCTGTGGGGCACCCGCCCTGGGGCTTGTTTGATAGGCCTGCAATCTCCCACTTGGACTTATGTATAATCAGATGTTCATAAAGGGGTCCCTTGGGCCAAGCACCCTTCCTGCCCCCTTGTCTTCGGCGTGTTCCCAGACTATCCTCCAGTCTTCTGCCCCAGCACACCCTCCACGCCTCCTCTGCACACCCCCCAACAGAGTGTCATCACACTTCACAAAGGCAAATATTAAACCTCAGTAACCCGGGGCAGAGACGGCGGTCACAGCCACCTGGAGAGAGATGGTGAGTAGATGAGAAAAGTGAGTCCGAGAGACCTAAAGTGACTTGACTCAGGTTAGTCTATGGCAAACCCAGCACTAGAACCAAGGGGCCCAGGGAGAAAGGGCTTGAGATGAAAGGTCCAAAGATGGACTAGGTCCCTAGCCCTGACTTGTAGGCTGTGCGTGGCTCAGGGTAAGTCAGTCACATAGACGTGCTGATGTCCATAACTGTTCTAACTACCTCTGCCGATCCAAAGGGCTGCCGCAAAGACCAAATTAAATAACGGATGTCAGAGAGGGCTCTAGAAACCGGAAAGCTTCCTACCAATGTAAGACTTTTAACAAGCCTGGTCAGTGGCGTGCCGAGGTCAGCCTCGAATACGAACATTAAGAAGGTTGCATTATCTGTAGAAAATTTTAAAACAATGATAAAATCGACTAAAAGTCAGATTGCTTTTTGTTATCACTGTGTTGGGCAATTCTAAATAATGTCAGTGACAAAATACTCTTTCCTGAAAAATTCTTTAGTAGTTTTGAATTCCAAATAATTTTTATGGTTACTATTGAATTTCTTTAAATAAACAATTTTTGGGGGGGGAGGAGGCAATTAGGCTTATTCGAGTAATTGTTTATTTTTTTAAGTGGAGGTACTGGGAATTGAATCCAGGACCTCGTGCATGCTAAACACATGCTCTACCACTGAGCCATACCCTCTTCTCCATGAATTTTAATAATATATATGAAACCCATTTTTATTTCTTTAATAAACTTTGTATTCTGCATGAAAGTTTATCAGAGATCTCCCAGTTAGAACTGACAGATGGATTAAATAAAAATACAGGGAACCACTTAAATTTTAATTTCAAATAACAATGATTAATTTTTCAGTATAACTATGTCTCATACGAAAACAAATTTACTGTTTACCTGAAGTTCAAATTTAACCAGGCATCCTTCATTTTGTCTGGCGACCCTGCCAGTTGTGTGTGAGGATGTAGCTACATGCTTTCATTCGGAGAATCAGTTCATGATGGTTTAGAATGATTTGAACTTATCAGGGTATAGTTTGTGTCTCCAATGCTGGTAGCTTTACACATACTTTAAACAGTAGGTTTTAAATAACAATAGCACAGGAAAACGATATAGTTAAAGAAACAGACTGTGAATCCTTCAGTTCTGTCATACTACATGGCCCCTTGGACTTTTTATACCTTCAAAAAAAAATTAAGAGTAAAACAGAATGTGAACTGCAAAGTATCATATTTTTTGTTTGCTAAGTGCAAATGTTAGTTCACGTGGCACAGAAGATCTTTTACTAAACGTTATGGGTTGAATTGTGTTGTGGTTCTCCCCAAAGGTACACTGATACACTAGTACTTTAGAACGTGAGTTTATTTGGAAATAATGTTGTTGCAGATGTAATTTGTTAAGATGAGGTCATACTGGAGCAGGGGTGGGACCTCCCTCCAGTATGCCAGGGGTCCTTGTAAGAAGAGGAGAGACACAGGGAGGGGAGAGCCCCGGGACAATGCAGGCAGCAGGAGGGCTGGGGGATGTGCTCCCCCTGCAGGTCTCCCAGGGAACACAGCCCTGCCCACACCTTGACTTTGGACTTCCAGCCTCCAGAACTACATACACTTTTACTGTTTGAATCCTCCAGTTTCTGGTACTTCATTATGGAGACCCTAGGAAGCTAGGACACTGAATCTGAAAGACAAAATTCTTTAAAGTTAAAATTTCCTGCTCTTCAAAAATCATTATTTTTCCTTATTTGTTGTTATGAAACTTCACTGTTATCATGTATTACAGGTTCATTCCCTTTAAAAATCCATGACTATAATTAGTATGAATCCACTGGGTTTTTTTTTCCTTTTTGATACTCTACTATTTATTTCACTTTTAGTTTATTTAAAATAAACTTTTTTACTGGCATAAATACACATAGAGTTTAATAAGAGACAATTTTCACTGTCTCTTTCTTTTCTGGCTCTTACACTGATTTATTTCATATCATAATTATTACTAAATATAATTTTGCCACATAGAAGAGGGTTGTTAAAAGCGATCCCTTGCAAGGTGTGGAGTGTGTAGCTCAGTGGTAGAGTGTGTGCTTAGCATGCACGAGGTCTTGGGTTCAATCCCCAGTACCTCTATTAAAACAAATAATTAAATGAATAAACCCAATTATCCCCCCAAATAAAACAAAAATAATAGAAACATTTAAAAAATGGTCCCCCCCCCCCCCGGAGCGCTAGGTAAGCCACGTACACATCTGCACCCTGTTCCACCATCTGTTAATTGTGGGACTCTGTCAAGTTTCTTAATCTCCTTGGAGCACAGTTTTGTTTTTTTGTTTTTTTTTAATGTATAAAACGAAGCTACTTATACCCACCTCCGATGTGGTTAGAATTAGCTGAGATAATGCACTAAATTCACGTGGCATAAGATAAGAATGCAAATAATGTTGACTCCTCTGGCTGCTACTGTTTTAATAGCTGCAGGTGTGATGCGTCCCAGAGGAGTGTGTTCTGGAGGACCATGTCCTCGGGGTGCGTTAGGAGTCTCTGGGGACCGAATTTTAGGCATGACGGAAATTTTCCGTGAGCGGGAGAGCCTTCCCAGAGGGCATGTTTGAATTCCAGCCCCCTTTCAGCCACCCCTGGCTGTAAGGGTGGGAGCGTGTGCACAATTTCAGCCCCCAAATATCCAGACCATCCAAGAGACATATCAGAGTTGGAGGAGCACGAAAAAGTGAGGACAGGGTTGGGGAGGAGGGTCATTATCTCAGCCTGAAGAGGGCGCTCTCGGATCGCACCATTCTCCTCTTCGCGGTTCACACAGGGCATTCTCATTAGATGAGGGAGGAGGCTTTGAGCAGCGGAAATGTTTCTACCCTCAAGATCATTATGCCTGGGAGTGCTCTGAGCTTGGAGAAGCCACTGGGAGGACAACATAAGCAGCACGAAGCCAGAGTAATACTAATAGCAGCATATTATGATTATGAAGATGACAGTGAAAATGCTAGCGTGTATTTAGCTTGTACTACATGCCAGGCACTGTGTTGTATTAAAAAGACATCACCTAACTTAATCCTGCCGACAGCCTGTG
Organism: Vicugna pacos; assembly: GCF_048564905.1. Lineage (NCBI taxonomy): Eukaryota > Metazoa > Chordata > Mammalia > Artiodactyla > Camelidae > Vicugna > Vicugna pacos. The sequence continues at coordinate 2,338,500 of NC_133012.1, read as the reverse complement.
AAATCAATATTCCCACTTCACAGGTGAGCCCCAGAGCCCCAGAGGGGTAAGTGATCTGCTCAGGGTCCCGGGGGTGTTCAGTGGCTGGACCAGGGCCACCTGGAGTCACTACTCTGTGAGGCCAGATGGTGAGGAAGCTTCAGAGCTGCCCGCTGCCTGGCTCTCTGCTTGCCCTTGTGCCTTGGACCAGAGAATCCATCTCACAGATATACAGAGCATCTACCACGCCCCACACATCGTGTGAAGTGCCTGAAAGGACAGCAAGGGTGCAGGGGTCAGTGCTGACTCCTGAGGTCCCATCCTATATCCTTGTCCCGGGCCCTTCAAACCTTTTCCTTTTTGAACCTCAGTCTTTCCTTCCAGCATCTCAGCCCCTGGGCCAGGAAGCCCATGTGGGTACCCCTATAACCGAGTCCAAAACTTGTTCTGCTCGCCGCACTACAGGTCGATAAGTCAGGAGACGAGGTGTTAGGGCAAGGAATAATGACTTCATTTGGAAAGCCAGCAGACTGAGAAAATGGGGGACTAACATCCTGTAGAACCATCTTTCCCCAAGTCAGAATCCAGGCTCCTTTTATACTAAAAAGGGGAGGGGGCGTGGCTGGTTGTTGCAAACTTCTTGGTGTCGGAGTTCTTTGTTCTTCAGCTGTCCGGGTAGGTCAGGTCATGTGCTCCTGCAAACCTCCAACAAGACAAATGCTATTTTCTATTTGCAACTTTTTATCTTTATATGCTGGGAAAGTGTTACACCCTTAAAGGTCAGAGCCTTGAGAATGGGCTCTCCTGTATATTTCAGGCTCCAGGCGACATTCTTGTACAAAAGGTGCAGAATGAGCATGACTGAGCCCAGGAAACAGAGCACAGGGTTAAAGTCAAAGGAACAGACCTAATGTGGAGTCAGATTTGTTCTTTCCTGTAACAGCCTGTGTGTGCCTGGGTACCCTCCTGCCGGGCCTCTCTCTGGGAGCAGCTCCCAGTGCAGGTGGCACTCCGGCCTGACTAGGTCCCCTGAGCCCAGCGTGTCTTTGGCCCTCTTTTGCTTCCTTAGCCACTTTGCACAGCAGATCAGGAGAAGAGCCCTCCGCGACCTCCTGCATTAACCCCACATGTTCAGGACCATCGCCTCGCCCCTTCCACGAGTGGCACCAGGCTACGCGTACTGCATGCTCTCCCTCTGATCTGTCCCACTTGTTAGGAAGAACTCATGAGGCAGGCACTGCCTAGTCCCTTTTTACATACATGGAATCACCGTGTTCAGAAAAATGAACAATTTTTGCCTGAGTCGCCCAGCCGATTAGTGGCGGAGCTGGGATTTGAACCAGGTCTCCTGACGTCAAAGCTCTGTCCTTTCCATTACTTCACACTGACATTTAGAACCATGTGGGCTGAGAGGGGCAGAGAAAGAAAAGGAGGCTGAGCTGAATTCAATCTTTAAAGTTATTTTTCAGCGGTCTTCCCTGGCCTTTCCTTCCAAAGCTGGGCTTGTCCACCAGCAGCAGGACACATCCTGAGTTGCTGTGATACCACAGGACCTGCGGAAGGTTCCAGATCCTCCACCACTCCCCCCAGCCCATGGAGTGGAGCGGCGTAAGAGATGGGGGAAGCCAGAGACAACAGGGATTCACAGAATCTCAGTCTCTGTGGAAACTTGAAATAACCATTTCAGGACCTTAGATTTTCCTAATGTGCATTTGAGAGACAAGAGCCTTTGTTCTGAAACATTCTAACATTTTCCCTCCCCAGCCCGCTCTCTTCTCAGTGGCATTCTCAGCCTCGTCTTCAGCAGTACTTCTGTGATTGCTGTTGCACTTAGGCGATCTATGCAACTGAAAAGGATGAACAGAACGCGTGACGGCGCGGGATGAGGAAATCCACACGGGGTCCTCCCATCCTGCGCTGAGACCTGGAGGCGGCGGGAAATGCACGGCTGTTCCAGCAGGCGGCGCTATAGGCTTCCAGAGGCTCGGGAGCCGCGGGCGCCAGGACCAGGTGCGCGTCTTAGCACCGGAAAGAGCTCTCGCGTTCTGGGTTTGTGCCAGGACAGAGTCGCGTGCCCTGGATTTCATCCTGGAATCCAGCAGAGACAAGGGTCAGTGCAGGCCACGAGGGACACGGGACTTCCCAGGGACTGCGGTCCTGAGGAGAGAGGGTGAGTCCCCAGAAGGTGGCCGAGGGTGATCCCGGGAGGCGCCGAAAACCCTGGCTTCAGAGATGCTTTGTTACCAGGAACTGCACTGACTGAAAGGGGGAAACAAACGTGCCAAGAAACCAAACTGCTTCGGTGCAAATGGAGCCTGTGGTGATGCAGCCGGTGGTTCCCAGTCAGCGGTTCTCTTCAGAATCACCCCGAGAGCAAAATGCGCATCCCTTCATCCCACCCCACAGCGCGCTGCGTGGGTACCGCCCGGAGGGCTGCGCGTCCGCGTGAAGCTCGCAGGTGATGCCAGCCTTGCGCCCAGCGCCTCGACAGCGCTGCCCAGGCCTTTGCGTTACTCCCGGGCCTCGTTGGTGTGATGCAGGGGGAGTACGGGTCACATCCTGCGAGCGCTCACTTTTCCGAATCAGTTTCCCCATCTGTACCAAGGACCGAGTGCAGAGATGGTCTAGTTCCTCAGACCCAGGGTCCTGACTTGAGCTGTGATGAGAGGCTAGAGATCTCGGAGCTCATCCCCCTTGGGAAAAAAAAAACAAAACAAACAAACAAACAAAAACTCCGGGACGGTGCGTGGGCACCACTGTTGAGAAGCGTGCCGTCCTCAGTGACCCATTAGGACACAGCGACGGCAGCAGGATGAGCGTGGTCCTCTCCCCGGGGCGGGTAAGTATCAGCACAATGAGCCTCTTTCATTTCATAGTCTAAGAAGTAGCAAATGAGCCTCAAAGCAGTGCTCATTCAGGTCACTAATTACTCAATGATTTGGGACTCAGAGACTCCTCCAAGGAATCATTAAAACTGTTCACAGCAGGAGGAAAGGGGTAGATGGACATTAATGACTCTGAGACCAGAAGAACGTCGTCCTGAGAAGACGTGAGCCGGAGCCCGAGCCCGGGGACAGGCAGCCCCGCGGGCACCTCCGCTGACAGCCCCACCCCAGCGCGTGTTCCCGCCTTCCTTCCGCCCAACCACGGACACTTCCCTCCACACCCCTCATGGCCGAGTCAAAAGTGAGCTCTGGTGGGACCTTCCACCTCCCCGCAATCCCCCACCCCACCTCCCTCCAGCATCTTCGTCCACCCCTCCTGGCGTTTTGTGTCATAAACACATCTCTCCCACGGGCTTGGAACCCTCCCCCACCCCAGCCCTGACTTATTCAAAGTAGAATGAATGAATGAATGAATGATGCAAGATGAACATTTCAGTGGATTTTCCTTACCTGCAGGGACTAGGCTGGTCACTTACGGGGTATATCTGAATGAAAGAGGACCCACCTCCCGGTAGCCCGCATACCCAGCCAAGCAGGTATTTAATTTTACCATTAATTGTATTTCTTTGCGTTAGACATTGCCCGTGCGGGAGGGCCTCTTTGAAACCATAAACATCCCAGGAAGGACGGACCACTCTCTTGGAATAAGTGTGATTATCAACTCTCAGACAGGAGGAAGGGTTCAGGATGGCAGGTTAAATCATGCCTGGGAGCCAGGATTCATGAAAAAACTACAGAAACCAAAAAAAAAAAAAAAAAAAAAAAAAAAAGACAGAGTGAATAGGCAATCAGAGAAAATGTAAACTTATTAATGCTGTATCTTAGTGTCTCCTCAGCTCCTTTGTTTTCTGAAGGAGGAAACCGCATCTACAGAAGATAATGGTTTTGCTCAAAGTCACACAGGTGACCCTGAACTCATCTCCACCCACGGGCTCATTGAATCCACAACCATATAGGGAGCAGTTTCCTCTGGGGGGAAGAAAACCCTAAAAATCGGCAGTGCAAATCCTTCACACTGGGCTGGTGAGAAGGAAACCACACTGAAGTGTGTAGGGAAAACTGAGACGGAATCTCGCCATGAATCCCAGCCCCAGCACGACGCCCGGTGAGAGGGAAACCACACTGAAGTGTGTAGGGAAAACTGAGACGGAATCTCGCCATGAATCCCAGTCCCAGCACGACGCCCCACAGCTGGGCCAGAGCTCAACACTAGAAGCTTCTCCCTGAAGAGGGAAGGGTTGCTACCCTACGTTGGGCACCCCAGCCTTGGAGACTGGCACCTGAGAGAGGAGCCCCCAGAACAACTGGCTTGGAAGCCCCACAGGGGGGCTTCAAAGACCCACGGGGCTGTGGTGAACTGAGGAAAGGCCACTGAAGGGCTCACACACAGACTCACACACCCCGGGGCCCAGGACAGAAGCAGCCCTTTGCAAAGCGCCAGGACTTTATGTGAGCGAGGCCCATGTCCTGAGACTGAAGCGTTGGTCTGAGGGGCGGGGGCCTGCAGGGACGCGCTCCAGGGCAGAGGCTGGCGGGCGCCATCTTCCTGCTCTGCCTCTGCCTTGCTGAGGCCCGCTGGTGCCATCTCCCCCCCCCCTTTTTCCTTTATATTTCCCCTTTTCCTTTTTTTCTCTACTTTTTCTTTGTCTCTTTTTCTTTTCCTTTTTGTTTTTTCTCTTCCATCACTGGGTTCCCCCAGGGCACCAGTGTCTTCCAGAAGGGAGCTTCTGCACACACCTGTGCCCTGGGCTTATGGCTACCACCAGTGGACACCCCTTGGTCACCAAGCGTTCCTGGGTCCCCTGGGACTGTAACGATTGGAGAAACAGTTCTCGGGAGACTAGCACCCCCAGGACACTGCACAGATAGAAGACTGACAATCTCCCCCCCAGACATTCTCAGAAAGAGGCCTATATGCTTATCTGGGAGACTGGCCTAAGGGACAGGCTTCTGGTTGGGCGCAGTTACCAGTATCCTATGAGGATGCTGTCAGACAAGGGGGGCCTTCGGACATGGTCTTTGCGTTCTCTCTCTGCCTCACTCCAGTTCACCAGTATCTCCAAAAGGGAGCGTAGACCCTGGTCTGGGGCCTTGATTTTTGCAGCTGCTGGCTCTGGTGACTTGTGCTTGCAAGTCCCACAGGACTGCAAGCTCAGAGAAAGGTTTCTTAAACAGCCCCGACCCCCAGGGCATAGAAAGGGGCAGCAGACTCAGTCTTTCTGTGCAGATCCACACAGCTGCAGCCTGAGGGTCCGGCTTAATTAGACACACTGCTAAGGGCCTCTCCTGAGACCTCAGGGGGCGGCACTGTCTTTGCCGTGTGTCCCGGCCGCGCTCCAGAGTGTGCGGTGCCCACATCTCTTAGAAGGAAGCTCTGTCCCTCTAGTCTTTGCCTGTGCCCTGTGTTTGCAGTTTCTGCCTAAGGAATACCTCTTCTTGTCTGACTCTGGTGCTCGGTGGGGGGGGGGGGGGGGGCTTGTGTTCCTGCGTCCCATGGGAATGTGACAATTGGAGAGACAGTACTTGGCCGGCTGCCGTCCTCAGGGCACTGCACAGAGGGCTGAAACCCACCCCCAGCCTCTCTGTGGAAGAGGCCTACCTGCTAGTCCTGGGTCTTCAGCCACAGGGGGCAGGCTTCAGGTTTACATACGTCTGGAGGACACAGAGATGGTCTCAGGGGACGTGGGTCGGGGATGCCAACTTTGCACTGTCCCTCTGCCTCACTACAGCTCACCAGTATCTCCCAGAGAGGAGCCTGTAAACCCACCTGGAATCCCGATTCCTGTGACTGCTGCCCAGGGGACACCTCAAGATCACCCAGCTCTGGGGCCACCAGGGCGCGTGCTTGCGGTCCCGCAGGACTGCGTGTGTCTGCAGTTCCTAGAGCTGCTGTCCTAAGGGGGGCTGGCAGTCAGCCTGCGTCTAGGCGCTGAGTCCTCCACTTTGGGGAGGGATGTCAGCGTCGTGGTGGAGTGAGGTGCTGTCTCTGTTTCTCCCCTTCAAACTACAATCAGTAAAGCTTCCACAATCCAACTACACACCAGGATGCCGGAGGATTCCACACATCCGTGCATCTGAAGGTGGGGGGATTGGAACATAAAGGGGAGGTGGAAGGAGGGGAACAGTGGAGGCAGTGTCTGTGGCACCATCCCTCCAGCCCTGGGGGCACCCAAGACCCTGGCTCCTGCCCCTCCACTTGGAGCACCAGCACCCAGGAGCCCAACTCTCAAATACGACCAGAGGCAGCGCAGATAAGAGAAACCGACAGCTTGTGCCACAGCGCCACCTACTGGAGAACAGAAGAAAGGCCTCTAGTTTCTAACCTGTCTTACCATCAGACTCTAGGAAAAAACAAAAGCTTTAGTTTAAGAAGACAAGGTGTTTGCAACTTCAAGTGCATCCGCAGAGGAACAACTCCTCAACCACTGTGAAGAACCACAGTAATACGATATCACAAAAGGAAATTGGCAACTTTCCAGAAACTAAATTTAAAGTTACGGAATATTGCAACGTACCTGATAAGAGAATTCAAAATAGCTGCCATAAAGAAACTCAGCCATGATGCTGTGCACCAGAACCTGACACAGCACTGCAAACTGACTGTACCTTAATAAAAAAGAGTATAATTTTTTTTAAAAGAAACTCAACCAGCTACAAGGAAACTCGGAAAGGCAGTTCAATGTGCTAGAGAATAGAAGGAAAACTTTACCAAAGAGATTGAAACTCTAAAAAAGAACCAGGCAGAAAACCTGAAGCTGATGAACACCTTAGAAAACACTGGAAATAAAGCAGACCATATGGAAGAGAGAATTCACCAGCTGGAAGACAGAAGACTAGAAATAATACAGGTGGAAGAGGAGAGAGAATTGAGATCTAAAAAATATTGGGAAATTCTATGACAGCTATCCCACATTTAGGAAGTGCAACATTTTAATAATGGGTATTCCAGAGGGGACAAGAGCGAGAAGGGTGCAGAGAGTTTACATAAAGAAATTACAGCTGAGAACGTCCCTAACATAGGGAAGGAACTAGATACAGAAGCCCATAAAGCAAGAGAATAATTATCTCAGTGCAAAGAGACCTGTTCCAAGATACATTAGATTAATCAGCATTATGTTAAAGCTGTCAAAAGTCAATGATGAAGAATTTTAAAGGCAGCCAGGAAAAAAGGATGGTAACTTACAAAGGGACCCCCATTAACCTATTAGCAGATTGCTCAGCAGAAATCCTATAGGCCAGGAGGGAGTGGAATGAAATCCACAAAATACTGAAAGATAAAAACTGCCAGCCCAGAATACTCTATCCAGCAAAGTTAGCCTTCAGATATGAAGGGCAAATAAAGACTTTGCCAGACCAACAAAAGCTGAGGGAGGTCATCAAGACTACACACAAGAGATGTTAAAGGAAGCTCTTCTACCAGAAGAAAATGACCAAAAGGCACAAACCTTTGAGCAAGATATAAATAGAACCAGGAAATTGCAACTTTATATTGGAATAGGCTTTGAAACACTTTGTTACAGCATAAAGGTTAAGGGGGAAAAAAGCAGAAAAAATAACTATGGCTACTTCAATTCTGTAACAAACTCACAGCATAAAAGGCAATCATTTCAGACTACAAAACACAAAAGGGGAAGAGGAAAAGGATGGAACCCACGTAGGCAAATGAAGATAAGATGCTGTCAGCAGAAAAAGGACTGTTTTATCTATGAGATGTTTTATACAAACCTCATGTCAACCACAAAACATAAATCTACAGCCAAGACACAAAACATACAAAGGAGGAAACTGAGAAAAATACTAGAGAAAATCACTAAACTCAAATGGCAGATGGAAACACAAGAAAAAGAAATAATGGAAGATGTGGGGGTAGCTCAGTGGTAGAGTGCATGCTTAGCGTGCACAAGGTCCTGGGTTCAATCCCCAGGACCTCCATTAAGAATAAATCAATAAATAAACCTAATCATCCTCCCCACCCAAAAGTTTAAAAATTAAATTAAATTGAAAAAAAAGAGAAACAATGGAGACATAGAGCAACCAAAAAACAAAAGGTTACATGGAAGTACTACGCCCTCATTCAGTAATCACTGTGAATGTAAATGAATTGAGTTCACCAATCAAAAGACAGAGCCCTGGCCTGGATTGGAAAATAAGACCCCTCTCTGTGCTGCCTTCAGGAGACTCATCTCAGCTCTAAAGACAAACACATGCTCAAAGTGAAAGGATGGAAGATGGTAGTCCAAGCCAGGGGCGGCCAAACTAAAGTGGACAAAATAGACTTCAAGCTGAAGACCATAACGAGACAAAGATGGGCATTATGCAATAAGAAAGAGGATTCACCAAGAAAAGAGGCCAGTTATCAATATGTCCGCACCTCATATAGAAGCACCAAAATACATACAGCAAAGTCTAACAGAACTTAAAGGAGAAATAGACAGCAGTACAGTAATGGTCGGGGTAGTCAAAGGTCCTCTACTTTTTTTCTTTTGAGACAGATGAAAAGGGAAATCCAATGTATAGCAGTAAATGCGATAAATGCCTACCTTAGGAGACAAAGCTCTCAGGCAACTGAACTTTACACCGCAAGAAGCTAGAAAAAGAAAACCAGACGAAGCTCAAAGATCTGCGGTGATGTCCCCTCTTTCGCTTCCGTTACAGTCACTTGTGTCCTCTCTCCTTCCCTTAGTTAGCCCGGGTAGCGGCTTAGCAATCTTACTGATCTTTTCAAAGAATCAACTTTTGATTTTGTTACTTCTCTCTATTGATTTCCTGTCTTCAGTTTCATTTATTTCTGCTCTAATTCTTACGATTTTTTCCCCTTACTTACTTTGAACATAGTTTGTTATTCTATTTCTAGTTTTCTTTTTTTGTTTGTTTTTTGATTTGGTTTGGGGGGGAGGTAATTGTGTTTAGTTATTTATTTTTAGAGGTGGAACTGGGGATTGAACCTGGGACTTCATGCAGGCTAAGCATGTGCTCTACCCCTTAGCTATACCCTCCCCTCTCTATTTCTAGTTTTCTACAGTGAAAGCTTAGATTATTTTATTTTATTTTGTTTTATTTTATTTTATTTATATAGTTGATTTCCAGTGTTGTGTTAATTTCTGGTATACAGCATATTAATTCAGTTATATATATATTCATATTCTTTATTATAGGTTATTGCAAAATATTGAATATAGTTCCCTATGCTATACACGTCCTTGTTGTTTATCTCTTTTATATATAGTAGCTGGTGTCAGCAAATCCTGAACTCCTAATTTATCCCTCCTTCTGCCTTTCCCCCTGGTAACCATAAGTTTATTTTCTGTGTCTGCGAGTCTATTTCTGTTTTGTAAATAAGTTCATTTTTATCTTTTTTTTTTAGATTCCATATATAAGTAGTATCATATGATATTTGTCTTTCTCTGACTTACTTCACTCAGTATGAGATTCTCTTGGTCCATCCATCTTGCTGCAAATGACATTGTTTCATCCTTTTTTATGGTTGAGTAATATTCTATTGTGTATCTATATCACAACTTCTTTATCCAATACATGATTGATTTTAGCTCTTTCTTCTTTTCTAATATATGCATTAAATCCTATAAATATTCCTCTCAAACACTGCTTTTGCTTCATCCCCTACATTTTGATCAGTTACATTTTCATTTTTATTATTTCAAGATATTTTAAAATTTCTCTTACAAGTTCTTTTTTGACCCATGTGATATTTAGAAGTGTGTTGTTTAATCTACAAGTATTTGGGGATTTTCTGGCCATCTTTTTGGTATGGATTTCTGGTTTAGTCCCATCGCTCATCTAAGAGCATATACTGTATGATTTCTGTTCTTGTAAATGTGCGTGTGTGTGTTTTATGCCTGCCTAAAATGCTCCATTGTATTTAGAAGAAAACCCATCTTATTTTCTGCCTTTATATTTGCTTCTGCTTTCTGTCTGAGAAAGCATTCATACGACAGCCTCCTGAATGTCCGTGACATGTAGCCGCTGTTCTTGTTTCCTTCCATCATAGTTATCAGCATTCATATGAAATTACTTATTTATTTCCATCTTTACTGGTTGACTTCCTACCCACTCCTGATACCCACCGCCTGGAACGTAAAATCCTGGAGAATAGGAGTTCTGTCCTGCTCTCTGCTCTCAACAAAGGCGTGTTCACCCACTGACTTCCCCACCACCCCTCCTCCTCACGCACACAGACAAGAGAAATCACACCGCAGTGTACATCATGCTATTTCTCCTCTTTCAATGTCTTTATCCTGCTTCGTAGCCTAGAAAAACTCTCATTTTTCTGGACTTGACTCAAAATCTTGACACCAGAAGGATCTGAATTTAGACAACGGTATCTTTAATGGAATCATCTTTGCTGAGTTGTATCTATGCAATGTCCCTGGCTTTTATCAATGAATTGAATAAGAGGGTTGCCACGTAAAACCTTCTATTGTGTTTGTTAATGGAGACTTTAGGGGACATTCTTCTACTATTGTTCTCAGTGACACTCGTAAAACTCTGGCTGGAAAATTTTATAGTTCTAAGAAAGGCTTGTTTTCCCCTGTTAAACTGGTTTGCTTTTTCCTTTTTGATTATAAACATTATGCAAGTGGCCATGACTCTTTTCTCTTTCACTACCAGAGAGCTCACAGCAAAGTCAGATGCTAAAATGCGGTGTAACTAAACTGTTCTTTGAGAACTGAATTGATTTTTCCTCTGGTTTTGAATTCTTATGAAATTTGCATTTTCCCTGGTCCTGGTCCCTGATTTTTATTTTGCCCTTGCTTTAATGTAAACATTTTTTGCTGCAAGCTTTCCAGAAGGAGGTGGGGTAGACATAAAGAATAGGGTGATACTAAACAGCATAGCATGGGAAACTGTCAACGGAAATAAAATGTACAAGCTAAAAGTTTTATTTGGCAGACGTTTCTGAGGACTTAAGCCCGGGATGACAGCCTCTCAGATTGCTCTTAGGGAATGCTCCAAAGTGGCAAGGTAGAAGCTAGGATGTATGAGTTTGTGCATCAAAGACCAGACAGTCGGAACATCAAAAGATCACTGTTAATTAAAGAAAACCAGATAGCTCAAGTTAAGGAGTTTAGTACTTTTCTATGTATGGGAAGGTGCAAAGCTCTGGGCTCATTGACATCATTCCTTTGATGTGCGCCTAGCTGTCTAGGGCCAGTATCCTGTTCTTTCACATCCTGAGTCCCCTCAGGGGGCACGGTGGTGGGGTGGCAGCAGAGGCCGGGCTGCCTGCTTGTCTGCATCCTGAGTTCCCTCCGCTCACTGTTGGGGGGATGGCAGTAGCAGCTGATGATTTGATGGTCTCAATATCCTGTGTTTACTGATTTGGCTGGCAATAATTTTCGCTCACAGAACTATCTCCAATAACTTGTAATAACCTATAATGAAAGAGAATATATATATATAGCTGACTCACTATGCTTTATACCAGAAACTAACACAGCGTTGTAAATCAACTACACTTCAATTAAAAAAAAAAAAAGAATAGGGTGATACTGTCTCAGGGATGCTGTTTGCACGTCTCCAAGCTGAATGACTCCATCTGTCCTGTACGCTCCCCTAACACTTTGTTTGCACCCCCACTGAACTCTCTTCACATTATCATGTATTGCACTTAAGGGAGTGCTTGAGTTTCAATTACTAGGTCCATTAAACTGTGTGATCTTAGAAAGCCGCCTCCCTGCAGTTTAGCTATCCAGTGAGGGTACTGATGCTACCTACCTGGCAGGTTTGTTGTGAGGATTTAAAGGGATGGATGTGAAGTGCTTAGAATGGTGCCTGGACTCTGTGAAGTGCTCAGTAAGGTTAGCGATTATTATTCCTGCTCATATGTTATAGTCACTCATGTGCGACTCCCCTGATGTGCCCTGAGCTCCTTCAAGGCAGAGACCTTGTCTTATTTATTCCTAGAGCACAGGACAGTGCCTGGGGTCAACTGGGTGCTCAATAAATAGTTACGGAAGTGATTTAGATTGAAATCAGACTCTGCTTCGGGATTATAGAGCATTAGGAGGTGAATTCAGAGAGGCATTATGTGGATGGATTTTGAAAGGCGTTAAAAATCAAGTCACATCTACATTTCACGTTACAGGATTATATATGGGCTGGGACGTGCTCACCAGGCAAAATGAGCCATATCCTTCTTCGTCCAAGGTCCCACGAGCAACCCTTGGTGTTTCTGGGGTTCACTGTTCCCCTGTGCTCTTGGCAAGGCCTTGACTCTCCTGAACTACAAGTGATGCAAATTCTGTTGCCGGTGGCAGCACCAGAGCTGCCCCTGGGAATCGGAGGGCCGGAGTCGGGCGCCAGGAAGAGTTCACAGGGACGTGAGCAAAGCCACGTGAACGAGCCCCTCCATCGAGAGGACTGTAAGCTTGTGAAATAAGTCAGAATTAAGTCATTCTCCTAGGAGAGCAGAAGGACAGGAGGAAAGGTTAAAGTAAGCATCACACAGCGCCAGAAGAGGGTGGAGGGAAGAGACGGTCCCGCCCGCTCTGTGCCCAAGAGGTGCATGAGTGTTGTTGTGGAAAGACTGGCCCCCATCCCTGACGAGCCGAGTCACTCAGAGACAAGGCCTTGGTGCTTGGAAGAAAAGAGGCAGCTTTGTTGCTTGGCCGGGCAACAGGGACTCACAGCAGGCCAGTGCCTTCAGAACTGTGAACTCGACTTAGGGTTGGGGCTTGGTGATTGTATAGTGAACAAGGGTGTAAAAGGGGATATTAATTAACAAAGGTCTCTGGTAAAGCTTCCTCCGAAATCTTGGCGTGTCCGTCCAGTGGCATAGGGCTGGCCGGCGGTCTGGAGGGTTATCAGCCCATGATCCTCTCTATCAAATCCAACTCATCAGGCGCCAGGAAGAACTTCGGAGGGTCTGGTCATTCTCCTGAGATTATCGTCCTGTGACTCCCTTCCTGGGGGAATGAGTCAAAATCCAAATAGGACTGTAAATTTCAATCACCGGAGTAAGGCAGAGCAACAGGGAAACCAGGGGCTCTAACTCTGACATCGGGCCTGGGCTGGGAGCTGGTCCGGTCAGTCAGATTTGCCGACCACCACAAGTATATGGCCAAGAATGAGCCTGAGCATGGCCATGTTATTATTTCTCCTTCAATGCGAGCTGAGGCCTTCTTTTAGCATCGTGGAGACCCATCTGCCTCAGAACGAGTGCCTCTGAGTGATGGCCAGGCCTCGAGGGATTTGGTCCTTGCCCTGGGTGAGGACAAGGGGTGGGCAGATGAACCAAAGGGTGATGGACCCTCAGGCTAAGGTCGCCGCTCTGGAGGGCTGTTGATGGAGAGGAATTCTCCCCTGCGATGGTCTAGGCCAGACTGTTTGCAGGCAGAAGTGAAGAACTGAGTCAGAGTAAGAATGAGAAGGCCGAGACGGGCGCCTTCTCCCCGACCTTGCATCGGTTCTCAGGTGATCAGGTGGCCAGAGGGCTTGAGCCACCGCGTCCCCTACGCGTCCCCCCGCGGGCCTCCGCCGCCCGCACCTCTTCGCTCCCTGGCCAGCCCGGCTCCCCACCGGTCTGGTGTGCTTGCTGCTGGGATTGTGGGTGGGAGTTCCATATTCATATACCGTCTGGCCAGGATCGAACCTGCTAAACAGTGAGCTAGCATCGCATTTTCCTAAGAGAAAAAGCTTCAAGCGGTCGGCTTGTGCCCCAGGCTCTGTCTATGGGGCTCTGTAGTGCAGAAAACGGTTGTACAATCTGATTCTAAATTGTGAAACCAGCACCCCCTCCCCGCTGTAGTTCTGTTGTGCGGACAACCAGAGTCTTCAGAAACCAACTGTATGTTGTCTGCATGGTCGGCATATTCTCACAAATAGCATCTGAAAACCACACACAAGGCTCCACGCTATACAAGTAGACGAGGTAGCGCGTGGTGGACCCTCTCTGGCCACCAGTTTGGTATTAATCAGTTTCTGCATTCACAACGACTCCCGATTTCATTTTGCTATGATCTGCTTCTGTGCCTGAATTTTCACCACTGTGTAGGGAGATGTCCAATGCGTTGCTGCCCAGAGCTCCACAGTATCTTTCAAAACCTGCTAGCAGTGAAGAATGAGGCTTTGCCCCCATCTTTCCTCGCTCCCTGGGTCTAGTTAGCACCAACTGAATGGTCAGGTGGTGATTCATTGGATGCTGCATAGTTTGTTCTGTCCGCTGTGACTTCCTGTTAAGATGCTGGTTGTGCTATTTTTAAAGAAACCTTACACAGCCTAGGTTTTATTTTGGGCTGCACGTACTAACATACAAAGAGGATCTGTGAGTGAGTTAGCCCTGTAAGCTATTCTCTTTCAGTAAGATTTTGTGGGCCCTCCCTCGGTGCCAGGCAGGGGCTCAGCTTCCAGAAGCTTCCATCTACTCCAGGGAGACACGTGTAAGAAAGTGTGGTGATTGCAATGAAGTCCAATCGATGTTCAAGACATGGCGGGATGCAAAGGAGAGCTGGAAACTTCTAGAGAGCAGAGGAATGAGGATGTCCTCCCAGCAGAGGCCCTGGAAGGGAATTGAGAAAAAATTTCAGCTGGTGGACGACATGACAAAGATGTCACACTTGGTGACAGTGTGTAGGGGGTAGAGCTTGAAAGTAGGAAAATTCACTGAGTTATTTAAGGGGCAGTTGCAGTGACTTAAACAAGAGATGATACGGATCTAACTGAAGACAGAAAGAGCGGATACAAAGATTGGGAGTTTTTACAACAGGACGGGATGGACAGTGGGAGGTGAGGAAGAGCTGAGAGAAGGTTTCTGTCTGGGACACTTGGTTAATGCTGTTGTCATTAAAAAGACAGGACACAAAGGAGCAGCAGGTGTATCCAGCGAGGGCTGTGGAGACAGGAGCTCCCTGTCAGACCTGTTGAAATTCAAGTAGAAATTCAAGCTTGTTGTTGGAGAAAGACGTCTGGGCTGCAAATATAGATATGAACTATATCTAACAGCTTGGAAGTGTAACTCTATTAAAAACAAATAAAAGGGGAGGAGGGTATAACTCAAGTGGTAGAGGGCATGCTTAGCATGCATGAGGTTCTGGGTTCAATCCCCAGTACCTCCTCTAAAAATAAATAAAATGAATAAACCTAATCACCTCCCCCTACCAAAAAACAAAAACAAAAACAAAAAACCAAAAACAAAAACCCAGGTTGTGTTTTCTGTTTATGGTTCTTGACAAATGGCTGACTAGTGCTCCAAAAGTATATAGTGTTTATTTTAAAACACAGTTTTCAGGTAAAATGTGAGTGGATTTGGATCAGGGCTTTTTTCTTTAATGGTGTCAACTTTCCTGCCGGGGGTTTGGCATACCAGGAAGGAAAGAGGTCAGTACAGACTGAACACAATCCACAGAGTAAACTTCAGGGTGTTAACAATGACATTACAAGTGTTACTTGCCTTTTCGGGATTAGGGATTTATAAAACACCCTGATGAACTGTGGGAAACTGTATTTTGCCTTTAATCTTGGAAGCCGTAGAATGAGGGTTCTTTCCAACAGTGCTACACTAGTTCCTGGGAAGTTAGTAAAAATGTGTCCTTTAACATACAAAGTCGAATTTCCAAGAATACCTTTTTGTACAATTGTCCTTTGTACCCAGGAAGCCAGCCTAACCCTAACCTTAACTCCATCCTAAAACTGTTGCCTTAACCCTAGCTCTAGCCCCAACCCTCAACCTGAAAGTCACACGAATCTAGCATCCACACACCTAAAACCGACATCTCCTCTGAACCTTAACTCTGACACTAACCACAGCCCAATCGTAACCTGAACTCTAAACCTAAATGAAGCACTAACCCTCGCTCTAGCCTAAACCCCATTTGTTGTCACTAATCCTAACCTGAACCCTAGAACGGGCTTTTTTAGGGGTAGATCTATTTAGATCTCTAGAAACTAGGTAATCAAAATTGAGAAATGAATTTCAGATTACATGAGTCATTTACAAACAGATCAGCAGACCATCATTCACAGCATTTCGTGATGAGGTAGCCTGACCTTTCTGCTAAAGACACCCAAGGTCTCGGGAGTGTCCCTGGATGTCTACAGGACATCCTTGCTTCTCTCCTCCAATTTCAGTAAGTACCTAATGAGGTTGCTGTGAAAACGCAGTGAATGTCTCTGAAAGACACAAGGTCCAAATTGAGACTGCGTTTTCCCCGGCTCACAGAAGTATATGCTAAGCTCCACCCCGGACTTCTAGGATTCCCCCAAGTGTAAGGCATTCCGACTCCAGAAAACCTGCAGAAGGCTGGGATTGTCCCTTTCTATCTAAATCCCAGACCTTAGCAGCCAGAACTCATGTGGGTCAGAGCAGCAGTCATCAAGACAAAGGGCAGTGTTGGGCTCTGGAAGTTACGGACGTGATGTAAGGTGAGGTGAGAAAAAATGATTACCGTACATGAACAATGAGAGAGTCTGCTGGGACAGTCGGTTCGTAGTTTGGTGCTACATCACGTGGTGCAGACCTGGGTAAGAACTGATTGAAAGTGTGGATGGTCTTGGTTCTCATTTGTATAGCGCGTACCGCTTACCAAACCTTCGTAACACACACTCAGTCCCTCCTAGGGCCCTGGGAGGTTGACAGAGAGCAGGTGTTGGTGTGATCATTCACACTTGCATACGCAGAGTGACTCAGGAAAGTTCATTATGTTCCGCCCAGACCCCCCAGCAAAAGCAGCAGAGCCGAGATGGGAACTCAGGTCGGCCACCTTCAAACCTGGTTGGAAACTCACTCTGTTATATGCAGGAAATGAGACTTGAGCTTGGCCTTAGGGGACTGAGTGAAATTTGCAGAGTAGAGGAGAAACTCGAGAGTCTTCTGGTTGGGGTGGAGGAAAAGGAAGAGGCGGGAAGCCGGCAATGGGAGAGTGAGCAGACGGGGGTGGGGGACGAGGTTAAGAGCAGGTGGGAAAATGGGGCTTTGACAGCCAGACAGGGGTTCTGTGTCCTGTGGGGTTTCACTGAGAAGTCAGGGAAGCCTTGCCTTGGAGAGTGGCTCAGTGGCAGCTCCAGAAATTGATGCATTGCAAACTGACTATACTGCAGTTAAAAAAAAAAAACAACAACTCGGGGGTGGAGGGTATAGCTTAGTGGTAGAGCACATGCTTGGCATGTACGAGGTCCTGGGTTCAATCCCCAGTGCCTCCGATTAGGGAGAAAAAAATCTAATAAAATAAATCCTCCAACATAAGAAAAAAGTGAAAATAAATAAATGAAAATTTACACACACACACACACACACACACACACACACACACACAAAAGGAGCTCTGGCTGATGGTGGTGTGAGGGGAGGGGTTAGGACGAGAGGGTCCCAGAGGCAGGAAGGCCATCCAGGTGGCTTTGGGGTGTGGGGACAAGGAAAGGCCTGGAATGGAGTGGTAAGAGTCAAGATAAAATGAAAATAAATGCATTTAAAAAAAAAAAGGCAATTCAAAGGGAGACTTTGGCCCGCGCAGCCAGAGACTGGCTCGTGGGGTCATCTAAGTGCGAGCTCAGCTGGAGTGGGAAGCAGTCCTCCGCCCCCCTCCTCTCCTGATGGTGACTGTCAGAACCAGCAGAGGGTTCGCAGATGCTGGAGAAAGACCAGGCTTCCTGGTGACTGAAAGGGCGGGGCCGAGTAACGCGGGCAGCCTCATCTCCAGGTCGGAGGAAAGGGAGGTCCCCCAGGAAACCTGCCGGGGAGGCCAGAAGTAAAGCCAGAACCTTAGGACTTGCCGCGGGAGCTTCTTGGAAGAATTTTTGTTTGTGTTTTTTAAATTTTATTTAGTTTTTATATTTTAAACACTTTTTATTGAGTTACAATCATTTTACAATGTTGTGTCATATTCCAGTGTAGAGCACAATTTTTACATGAACATATATATATATGTAGAATAGAGAAACAAGATTATACTGTGTAGCACGAGGAAACATATACAAGATCTACGGTAGCTCACAGAGAAAAAAATTCTTGGAAGAGTTTTGAAACAGGCAGCTAGCATCCGTCTGTTTTGCCTCCCGTTTTCTCTGCTTGGCGCTGCGCCGGCTGTTGAAGTCACCGCTAGTCCTCGGCCCTCCTGGACGGCCGGTGACCGGGCGGGGAGGAGCCAGCCCGGGGAGATGCTGCGGGGGCGGGGGCGGGGGCGGGCCGGCGAGGGACCCGCTGCGCAGAGCGCGGAGGTCAGGGCGCTGCCGTCTGGCGCGCGGCGGGCGGCCGCAGGCGCGCTGCGCGGGCCGTGGAGGCGCGGTTTAAGTTCTGCCTGACAAAGCGCAGCCCAGTGAGCATCCGGGAATGCCGAAGAGGAAAAACACACTTCCTCTGGTTTCCGGCTGGTGGCGGCGGACCGGCCCTCCGCTGGCCCTGGGTGGGGCCGACGGGGCGAAGTCGGCTGGGACCTGCCGGCCGCCGCCCTCCCCCGGGGCCCGCAGCCAGCACCCCCCCCCCGCCACGGCCCCCTTCCCGGGCCGCACCCTGCCGTGACCGTGACCTCAGCGCCTCCTGCCCCCCCCCCCCCCCCGCCCACCACCACCACCACCAGGCCGCAGACGGGGTGGGGCGGGGCGGAGGTCAGCGCTCTCTGGCCCGGCAGGCCGGGCGCTCTCCTGCAGGGGGCGATGGAAGCTGGTGCATCTGGGCAGGCAAAACAAGGCGGGGCATTTAGCCCGCCCAGCTCTGCCTTCGGCATCCTTCTCAGGTGAAGGGGACCACATCCTGCGGACGGACAGCATCTCTCTGCAGGCATCGGAACGCAGTGTTGATGACTCTCTTGCACGTCGTCTCGGGGGAGGATGTTATGGCTGGCAATCAAATCCGATTATGAGGAGGCCCAGATTGAAGTTGCTTGAGTCTGTAGAATATTTTTTTAACATCCTCACTGAGATATAATTTGCATACCATCAAGTTTTCTTGCTTCAAGCGCACCATTAAGTAATTATTAGGAAAATAAGAGTCATATGACCATCACCACAGTTTAGTTTGAGAACGTGGCCATCACCCCCAAAAGAAACCTCCCGCCCGTTTTCAGTGGCTCCCCACACTCACCCCAGCCCTGGGAGATCATTAATTTCTATCTCTACAAATTTGCCTATTCTAGGCATTTCGTATGGGAATCGAATGGCGTCACAACACGTGGTCTTTTGTGGCTGGTTAACTTCGCCTAATGTTTTAAGATTTCATCCCTGACGTTGCACCTATCAGCTGTCCTTTTTGTCACCATACTGAGATAGGTGTATTTTTGCTTCTCCATTGACATTTGGATTATTCCTGCTTTTTGCTGGGAATCAGAGCATCCAAGATGAAGAAGACACAGCTTATGCTCTGGCAGGCTGGGGAAGGGACTTCTCCGGGCCGGGGGCACGCCCTGGAGTATTTGGTGCTGTTCTGTGGGATGGAGCCTGGGAACGTGGAAGTAGGAACAGCTGGACTGCAGAATAGGTAGTGGATGCTTGGGGAGAAGAGGAGGAGGTGATCGGCAGGCGTCTGGGTCACGTGGGGTCCATGGGACTGAGAGGGACTGTGTGGCTCTGGGCGATAGCCACATCTCTTCTTGTCGCCTGGTTTTCTTCTCTAGCGAGAAAGAGCTGACACGCAGGTGTCTGGAGTGGAGTATTCATCCCTTTCCTCCCTGCAGGTGCCCACGTGTACACCCCAGGGGGGATGGGGGTTAGAGTTACTATGGTTACAACATTCTGTTCCTTTGGAGTGTTGGTGCTGTGTGGGGTGGTGGAGGCGATTTGGGTCAGTGTTGATTGAGCGTTTTGGAGTGGCGTAAGGTGTGGGACTCCCACGGGGGGATTCGGCTTCTCCCCCAGAAGGCGGGCCAGTGTGGGGAAGCAGG
Source organism: Vicugna pacos (assembly GCF_048564905.1). NCBI lineage: Eukaryota > Metazoa > Chordata > Mammalia > Artiodactyla > Camelidae > Vicugna > Vicugna pacos. Next base: position 2,318,747 of record NC_133012.1, on the reverse strand, counting down.
GAGGTGCACAGTCCTTCCCTCCCGGGTGGAGAACCTTTTCTCCTCTAGAATCTGCATCGGGCTGGCCCTGAGCTGGCTGACCATGCTGCCCCTGGGAACCGTGCTTACAGAGCCCCATTGGCCTCCACTGAAATGTCCAGACCCTGCTCTGCTGGGATCTTGGGCCCCAGAGCTTGTAAGGACCTGAGGATGCTCCCCATGGGAGCCAGATGCCCACAGCCCTGGGCTGGCTGCGAGCAAGCTGAAGTGTGAGACAAGCTGGGGCAGCTTGTCTGTAGGTCTGATTCTGGGCAGCCCTACGCCTGGGTCTCTTTCCCAGCACATCCCGAGGTCTGCACTGTACCGTGTTCTAGTGCCACTCGTGACGAGGCAGTTTGTCATGTGCGGTGCCATGAAGCGTGAGTGTGAACCAGAGGATGCAGGGCACCTGCTCTGAGCAAAGGTGCAGGGAGGGGCTGCAGGTGGACAAGGAGGAAGAAGGAGGGAGCTGGGGGTGCAGGCAGGCGAGCAGCTGTGGTAAGGGTTCTGGACGGTTCTTTGAAAAGAGGAGGGGTTCTGGACATGAGCGTAGGGGGCTGAATAGTGGTTTTCTAGAAAGAGGAGTGTCCCGCCCCTCCCACATATCACCAAGGTCTCTCGGATATTTATTCATCCAATATATTACAATCTTACCGTCTTCATGATTTTTGGTAAGTGGATTTTCCCAAATTTAAGAAGTGGGAGCTCATTTAAATTGGCTCCTGAGTCAATCTGCTATAAATATATATTCTTTAATAAAAGCATTCAGTCTCTTTGCAATTCTAATTAAAATGTATAGTCCAAGAGCAATTAAAGGACTGTTTCTTAAAATTCTTTTTCTTAAAGCAGAAAAAAGCAAGGCTAATGTAGTATTAATGGTTAGATAGTTTAAATGTATTGGCCCATGCGGAATAGGAGATATTAACTGTTGTAAAAGCCTTTTTTAAAAAAAGAATCAGTCTTCTTATAATTTTCTTCACAGTTAAAATACCCTAATTTTTATATTTTAACAAAGGAGGTGTAAGATACAGCAAATACAGATGAGTTGAGGTGATGTTTTTAGCCCTGAAACCTTATCGATGAATTTATCATCAGTGTTCATTTCTGTGGCATCCAGTTATCTATCCAGTAATTGTACTGACTTAGCAGAGACTGTATGCTGAGTGTATTACAGCTTTAGATTGTGAAATTGTGCAGTTTAGGTAACCATCAAATCCTTTGATTTTTGAACAGCAGATTTCCAGTATTAGAATCACGTAGAATCGATATACTAGATGTTAAAGATTATGCAATAAAGGAACTTGACAAAAAGAAAGTGGCTCCTGTGTCAACTGAACAAAAAAAGTGGGGGCGCACACTCTAAAAGTGAACTGGAACGAGTGCATTTCGCAAGGGTCCTGTTGATCATCACAGAGAGAAATTTCTTTCAATAGCGCCACCATCGCGGTGGGAGCACATCCTGTGTGTGCAGGTGCAGGACCGGTTCTGAGACAGAAAAACATCCAGCGGCTCAGAGGGTGATGTGAAAAGTCGTGCTGGTCCCACAATTTGGGAGCTATTTTATGAGTGTTGTAGGTTAAAGACAGATAAATGAATAGGTCAGTGTCATTAGTTTAAAAAAAAAAAAAAGACTGAGCATGAGAGATGGAGAAAGTGGAAAAAAAATCGAAGAATTCCAAATTTCAAATAACCAGTTATGTGGCCTCAGGCAGGTGATGGAATCTCTCTGGGTCCCTCCTCGGATGGGAATGTGACGGCAGCCTCACCTCACAGGGACTGAAACTTGTGTGTCCACAGAAGGATCAGTAAAGAGAGGTAGTTTTTAAATGTCTGGAAAGATATTCTCAACAGCATTATTTAAAATAATGAAATATTGGTAATAACATATAGTTGAAAAGAATCTGAAAAGAAAAAATACGTATGTATGTAGTGTATAACTGAATCACTCTGCTGTACACCTGAAACTAACTTTTGTTTTTTATTGACGTACAGTCAATGACAATGTATCAATTTCTGGTGTACAGCACAATGTCCCACTAACATTGTAAATCAATACACTTCAATTAAAAAATTTTTTTAATGAAAAATTGGGAAATGTCTAAGTGTTCTACCATGTGGGAAGCAGTTAGTAAATTATGAATACTGTGTAGAAGGTCAAAGAGAGGGCCTCAGGGTCTACTGGGAGTTGACTTTTCCGCCATCTTGGTGCTAATTGCTGTGTCATTCCTTGAATGGCTGCGTCCTGCCCCGGTCCTTCCTGTCTCATCTCTACCATATCACAGGTGGGGACACCAGGGTCTGCCTGGTAGAGGTTCAGAGTTCTCTCAATACGAAGGTCCCCCAGCAGCAGTAAATACCAAATTATGCAAAGGGCCAGGAGTGGCCTCTCTGTCTGGCTTTCTTTAGGATCAGCTTCTTGCTAGGCTTTGGGTAAGACCCACATGTGCTCATTTCTTTGGCTGTGCTCACATTCATAAAAATGGTGTAAAAGAAAAATAAATGAACATAGCAAAGATTGGAAACATCTGAGTTTTTCGCTACCTCTCGCCAGGCCCCAGCATTTGTGATTCTTGCTTATATTTTATGTGGCAAGTGGGCACAACTGCTCCACGTATAGATGGAAAATTTTTCCACAGTGTAAGATATTTTTCAACATGACTTCTTATCAAAGGGAACACTGTAAGATTTTGGCTTGTAGTATCACCTTAGAGGATGCTGGAACTTGAAGAAAACAGAAATTCACACATCAATACTAATCGTTTAAAAGTTAAACCTCATGAGAATCTGTTCGTATCTTAAAACTGTCCAGGAGGAGGAAGGTAACCTCTGGGAAGGAAGGACAGTGCATAACGACAGAGGGAACTTTCTGATCTTATTTACAAAAATGAAAGAATTAGGTCTGAGATGGGTTTTCAATTGTAGCCCTCTCTCGACCCACGTTTTCACTTAAATGACTGTCAAAACAAAGTACCAGTCACCACGCCGTGTATAATCAGTGTGACATCTGGGACTCCATGAGAGGCCACTGTTTCTCTAACTTTAGCTAACCAGTGCACTTCCTGGAGCGGCTCCAGATGAACTGGCAGAGCCAAAGGGTCCGATTACCCTCTGGCTCTTTCTAGAATCCCCCTCCCGTTCTCTGTTGGAGGGCAGAAGTGCCCCTGGCTGCTCTTAGATCATCCCAGCACTGAAGAAACGTACTCTGCGGACAAAACTATACAAGCAGAGAGCGAGCGGGGTTTCTCCATCTAAGTGGAGAAACTGCTAAATCATTTTGCAATCAGTGATTCCAAATTTGCCTGATCCCTGTACGTTGTACACCTTTTCCTTGACAAGTAAACCAAGATTGTGTGGTTTTCGTCCTGGCCTGCAGTGGTGGAAGAGAACGAGGAAGGATTTCACTGCAATCAACAGTCCCGCACACTGCACAGCCGGGTGGCTGAACCACTTTATGTTTTAAGTGTCAGAACAACGAGGGGCCTCTCCAAGGACCTGGCCAGATGCCAGCCTGGTAAGTGCCTGCTTCGGATTGAAACTTCCGTGGGAAGCAAAACACTAGCAGGAATATATTGTAGCAGGAAATGTTTGGGTCCTTAAAATGTTGTGTAATTTCTGTAATCCTGACTGTGTAAAAATAAGAATTTTCACATGGTGGGAGATGTGATTTGGGGGGTTTTGCTGGATTGTTTTGGTGTATGTTTTCCTCCAGAGGAAGAAAAGTCAGAAAAATATTCGTGGTTTTACCATCTCAGTCTAGCCTAGCACAAAATCAAATTGCCAGAGGCTTGGTGTTTGAGGATCTAGGCAGGTTGATGACCTTGCGTTATGCTTTTCCTTCAGTATATTCTGAAGTAATGACTAGTTGGATATGTAGAATTCTCACAAATGTTTGCTGAGGGAAGATTTTATTTATTGGGAAACTCAGGTCTATTCTGATTTAATGAGCTCTAGTTCCACTTTTTTAAAAAGTTGCCATTTGACCTTTATTTAATAAAGATTATTTAATATAAAATAATATAAGATATAAATAAAGCTTATTTATTATATAAATTATATATATTATATATAAGTATTTAATGTTACATTTATTATATTAAATATTTATATATTATATTGTTTATATAAATAATCTTTATATTTTTATTATTTTATTTTAATTTTTAAAATTATTATATTTTTATTATTAAAGAAGATAAAGATTATTTAGTAATCTTTAGCGTTAGAGACAAAACCATAACCAAAGCAGCTGATGACAAATATATTATGAAGAAAACTTGTAAACAGTAAAAATACTAGAATAAGATTTCATGTATTTCCAAAGAAAAGCTGAAGATGTAAACTTCTAAAAAAACCCCAAAACATAGGTAGGAAAGATAACTTTTTTACTTTCTGCTTATCCATAAAAATTGTCTCCGTTTTGTGTAGTCAGACCCAGTAAGATGGCCTTTGTATGGTCGTTGCCCTCATCAGGCTACTGGGGAAATACCTGAATGTGAGATCACCGCAGTTTATTAAATGTCAAAGAGGAACTTCTTAAGCCGACGTATCAGATAACGGATTGCCATGCACAGCGGTGGCTAATTACAGGAAATGTCAGTGCTCCCTTTAAAGACAGCTGATGACAACACAAAATGCATAGTTTCTAAATAATTAGAAAAAAAAGATTAGAAAGCATGTCACTCGTATTGTGTGTTCCTAAGAGTAAACATTATAATGAGTCACTAATAATGATTAAATACCATTGTGTTAGAAACAGGGAATGCAGAGCACGTTTCAGCCGAATTCCATCATGTCAAGCAGTTACCCGGACAGGACCAAGCGCAGCAGTGAGATCGCAAGGACAAGCGCTGGGGGAGGGGAGGACTGTCTGGGGAGCCCATGAGGCACTTTTGTCCCAGGAGATGGGATTCTTACCCTCCCCTCCCCCCGCCCCCATCTCTGTCCTGGGAATTTCTTGTCCCTGAAATGAGGGCAGATGGAGCCTTTGAAAAGGAGGAAAAGGGATTCCCAGGAAGGGATCCCGGCCAAGTTAGAGAAGCCCTACGAGGATCTGTGGAATTCTCCGAGGTCCAGCCTTGAGCGAGCCTAGGAAGGCCTATGGCCTCCCCTGCAACTTCCCGCAGAACCGCTGTTGGCACCCGTAGCTTGTTCAAGGGAAAGGGCGCGCATGCGTGCAGCGGAGATGTGCGCTGCCTCTGACGCTGGGCTTCTACTGCCCCAGCCCTGCACTGGGTATCTCAGGATGTTCGTGCAAAGAGTGGGCCCAGCTCCACACCGCCCTGCTCGTGCTTTGTGTGCGGTGTCTGCGTAGGAGAGAATTGAAAATGTCTCCCATCCCTTGTCAACAAGCGCGGGACATCCGGGGAACGCTGCCACTGGGTTAGTGTCACCCAAGCAGCGATGGAGAGGGTCCTCACCGTGAAAGAAACCGAGGCTTACTGGGGTGGCTCTGACTTCCATCCAGGAGGGGCGAGATGGAGACCCCCGTGAGCATTAAGATCCCAGGAAGGATGAATCGTGCCAGGATCTAGGGACCAAGGCAGGGAGAGAAGTCGCGAGCTAGAAGCAAAGTTGGGGACGAGCTAAGAGCAAACGGGGTTGGTGTAAAGGAGGGAATCAAGCCGATGACTCTGAATCGGTCCTGCGCAGAGTGTGCGCCCATGTGCTTGGTGATGGGGTGGCCATGGTGTCCTCAGTGCGCCGCCGCAGATTGGGCAAAATCTTATCGGATGGACTCAAAATTACCTTAGGAAATCTTCTATTCTATCGCACTTATTTCAGTCCCATGGAAAGCGAAGCCCAGAGATGAAGCCAAGATTTCATAACGAATCATGGCAGAGCAGGACTGGAACCTGTCTCCTCCTGGCCCCTCGAGTGGTCAACTTTGCCTTCAGGCTGTCAGGCCTCATGTCACTGCTTCTTCTTCCTTGTTTATGGCTGTCGCCACAGGGAGCCCCACCCCTGGGGGCCCAGTTCTCTCCCTGCAGTTCTGCACAACCTCTCTCCCATTTTCTCACTCCCTCCCAGTTCCGGGAACCCTTCATGGCACCCTCTGGAACGTGCCAAGCCAATCATCAGCTGATTAATTTCTCTTTTCTTCTCTAGCTTTGCTTTCCCCATTATTGCATCCACACCCTTTTCCTTCGTCCTTCTTTCTCCCCGCTTTGTATCCCATGCCATCAGACTAGCCACCTGCTCCCTCTCATTGTCAAAGTCCTCAGCTTGGATCCAGTGCGCTGTAAGGTCTGAAACTTCAGATGCTGCCTTGACATCTTTGAGCCTCACAGGGCCCAAAGGCCTAACGGTGAGTCCCCTGCTCTGACCAGATATGCCTCCCACCCCGTGGGAGAGGCTTCCTGGCCACTGGTCCCCTATCAGTTCGATCAGCTGCACTCCACATGGTCTTCAACCTAACAAGTTCGCTTCCCTACAGAATTATTCAAACAAGCCAACCAGCTCCTCCCGTAGGGATTGGGGGCACCACACCCCCTCGTGACTGCAGAGCCTGTCTCCCCATGGCTTCTGCATCTCACTCTATTCTTGAGCAGCCCAGTGTGACCCTGCATGATGTGCGGTGCCTTCCTCCCCCGGATGTGAGTGACCGTGACTGATAAACTACTTCCCATCTCATCTGTCCAGTGCTGAGTGTCTTGTGTGCGACCATCCCATCGGACTTAAGGCAGAGACCCAACCCTCACCAGTGAGTGAGTAAAAGGGCTCAGAACAGTCAGGTCCCCTCATTTCTGGATTGTTTTAGCTCCTGCATCTTTAGCATTCTTTTCAACACTGTTCTCATATGGATTCTTGTTGATTGCACCATCCACATCTGTGATCCTTGTACACGGAAGCGCTTGTGGTCCAGCTCCAAGCTGACGCAGGTGGGTGCGCTCTGAGTGTGTGGTTCCCGCGGCTGAGTCCTTTTCTGGGGGACGAGGGCACTTCCATGCATTAAAAAAAATTTTTTTTAAACAACTGCTTATCAGTTGCTGAATTTTATGTTTCAGAATTTTGTGGGTTTTTTTAATTCAGATTTTTTTTGAGGGGGGAGGTAATTTGGTTTATTTATCATTATTATTTTTTAGTGAAGGTACTGGGGATTGATCCCAGGACCTTGTGCATGCTAAGAACACCCTCTACCACTGGGCTATACCCTACTCTATGCGTTTTTAAAGAATTCCCTCTGGGTACTTCCGACTGAATTCTGATGAAGAGGAACTTGACTTGCTTGGATGGTCATTTTCAACCTGGTCTAACTGCTGGCCCCTTGGTGAAGGTTTTCCTCCAGTTTTGTTCTGTGGAGGTGTAGTCGGCTGGCCCCTGGTTTCTAGAAAGATACACCCCCTTTTGTCAGTGACCATTAAATATGATGAAATGTTCTGAGACTCCAAAAGCTTTCAGAAGAAAGCCACATTAACCATCTACATTAATCGAACACTACTTTTTTTGAAAAACTGACTTACAGCAGCAGTGACACCTATGACCTCAGTAATTTAGTGCCACTACTATGCTCAGAGATAAATCTTTTCTGTATCAAAAGTACATAACCCAACATTTTTATTGCTGCTTATAACTTCGGTCAAGGTAAGAGCTGGTGCTATGTTTAAATATAATAGAATAAAAACACTGGAAATTTTATGCTTAAGAGGGATATTATTTTGATTCACAGAATAATTTCTATCCACTGACTTCTTTAGCATATCCATTCAGGGCAAGGCTTATAACTGATGAAGTTCTGAGAACTGTAGTTGCAATTTTATTCTTAGAGTATGTTTGTTTTTGTGATATTTTTCTTCTTATCAGATACCCTAATTTGTACTGGCTAGATTTTTTTTAAAAAACATAGCTTAATTTTATGGGAACAATCAAAATCTCATATCGATTAAATAAATGTTGGCTAGAAAATTCAGGCAGTATATCTTGTTGTAAATCAGAGTGTAAGGCAGGTCAATAACTTTAAATTACAGATGATGTGCATTAAATTAATCAACATCTCTTGTATTTCAGAATGAATTTCTAAAACTTGAGCTGGTTTTCAGCCACCATTCCTGAGGGCTTTTTTTTTTTTTTTAGGTTTAAATTCAGTAGGGAATTAGGGAGCAAGGATCAAAATCTGTTGCAGTTATCCAGTACTGCATAACAAAGAACCCCAAAACTTAGTATCTCAAAACGAGGACTCTTGTTTAGTATTTCTCACGGACTTTGTAGATCAGGAGTTTGGCGTGGCTCCGTTGAGTCGCTCTGGGTGACAGTGTCTGGTGTGTTGCGTCTGCTGGTGGCAGGAGTGGGATCAGAGTGTGCGGAGCATCTGAGGACTGGCCGGGCACCTCCCTCTTCACGTGGTTGCTGCTCACGACCAGTTTGTGCTTCCTGGTGGCACGGCAGCCTCAGACTTCTCACACGGTGGCTCAGGGCTCCGAAAGCTAGTGTCCCCAGAGAGAGAAACCGACAAGAGGAAACTGTGTTGCCCACAGTGACCTTGCCTCAGACCGTCTGTAGCTTCTGCCATATTTTGTTCATTGAGACTGTCATTAAATCCTACCCAAGTTTCAAGGTGGGGACATAGACTCCATCTCTTGATGGGAGAGTTGAAAAGTTCTGTGGGGGTCAAGACTCTTGTTGTGGCCATTGTTGGAAAATGAAACACATCACAGCTTGTGCTCTGGCTACAGCCATCCACATTCCTTCCAGATGCAAAATGCATTCAGCGCCTCTTGGAAGACCCCAGAATCTCATGCATGAAGGCACCAAGCTCAGGTTCAGGATCAAGTTGTTTAAATCAGCTGTAGGTGCAGCTGAGGCTTCTCAAGTGCATTTCTTCACATACAGCTTCTTGTATGATGTTCTACTCAGTCTAAAATCTTGCAAACTGGGGAGAATGTATCTGCCCTCTGCATGTGCAGCCTGCAATAGTGGGACCACAGAGGGTAACCACCATAGGTGCTCCCATTCAAAGGGGGAAAATGGGAAGCACACAGCAATTCTAAAGAGCAGCTGCCAGGTTCTTAGTAGGGGCTCAGGTCCACGACTCTTGGAATGGTTCCCTCCAGCTTGTGACTCTGTCCTGCAGGCTCTTAATTCCTCCCTGTGGGTAAAATGTAGCCTTTGTTTGCAGCTGAGTGATTTTCCCATCCTGTTTCTTGTCTGTAGAAGTTTGTGGGTCCAAAGTTCTCTTTATTTTTTGACATTTTTATCCTTTTCTATCCCAGTTGATGTTATTTCCACTAATGCAATTCTCCTGAAAGCTTTGTGGTTTTCCTATAAATCATACCATGAGTCTTCTCAGCAGGAAAATGGGAAAATATTTAAACAGAAAATTTCACAAAAATACAAATGGTCTTTAAACATATGAAAAAAGGTAACTTTTTCTCAAAGTAAGAGAGATGCAAATTATAGTTCACTAAGCCAGCAAGAGGGGGTCTCTGCGTTGCTAGTAATTTTTCTGCTTCTTCATTGATGTGTGGATTATGTGGCTGTGTTCAATTTGTGAAAATTCACTACCTCTGCACTTGTAACAGGTCTCCCTTCTGTATGTACATTATATGTAAATAAGTTAACAAGCAACCTGCCCTGAGATACGACATCTCCCTAATCAGAGAGGCAGACCTCCGGAGGTGAGACAGTATATCCTGCAGAGAAGGCAGTGGGGAAATGGGTGTGCTTACCCAGTGCTGGTGGATCTGCCAACTGCCAGCACCCATGGAGGGCGTTTCACACTACCTAGCACAATCATGGAGACAATCATCCTTTGATTCAGCAGCCCCCTCTCCCAAAATTGTTGGTCTGTTTTTGTTTTTGTGGCAGGAAAGTAATTTAGGTTTATTTATTTATTTATTTTTGGAGGAGGGACTGGGGGTTGGACCCAGGACAGCACATGGCTACTTATTGCTGCATTATTTGAAATAGCAAGAGACTGGAAAAACCCCAAATGTCTGTCAGTAGGAGTTGGTGGCTGTTGTTTTCGCAGAAGGGCCACTCTGCCGTGGTAAAAGGAATGAGCATGATCTGTACACCTACACTGGATTGAGCTCTTCAGGTAGTATTCAAAAACCTGATCTATGGAACAATTTTTTTTTTTAAAAAAAGGGACCAAATGAAACAATATATGAATTTACCCACAATTTTAAAAGGAGACAAATGAAAAATAAACAAAACTAATAATAATGTTTACCTTTGGGGAAGGAGGGGTTGGGATGGAGGGGACCAAGATGACTCTTGGGTTATAATCTTTTACTTCAGAAATGTGAGAACGTTCTACACAATTTTAAAAAAATTAAAAATCATCTTTAAAACCGAATGCAAAAGGAAGGAAATGTACCTAGTAACTGTCTATCAAGTTCATGAAGTTTAGACTGAGGGTGAGTCCAGTGGCCATAAAATGTGTCATCCTAATGGGGACCATTTTGAGCGTGAAAGGGGGTGGTGTGAGTAATTATTCCCAGACAACAGGTATAAACTGTGACCTGGGTCAGCCGGGACCCGTGCCTACCCCAGGTGGGCTGTTATTAAGGAATGACTCTCAGTTCTGTTAGAGGCAGAGGCAGTAATATCACTTATAGATGCGTATTGAAGAACGTACAGGTGACATGACCTAATGCATGCAATTTGCCTGCAAACGTCACTTCTCGAAGTGTGCGTGCATCAGAATCACCTGCAGAACACAGTGAAACGGAGAGTACCGACCCTGACTCCAGAGATTCTGATCCAGTGGGTCTGGGGTGGAACTGAGAACTTACCTTTCCGCAAGGTATCTGACGACGCTGGCTTTGCTGGGCTTTAGACCCCACTTTGAGAAGCAATAGTTTAGAACATTTCACTTCAGTTGTAGTGTATGTGTGGTGCATGTGTCCCCACTTAAAACTATGTACACACACACACACATCAGTTCATCCTCTCTGTCCCTGTGAGTGTGTGTGTGTGTGTGTTAGTGGGGGATGGCTGCAGTGAGATTGGCAATATGCTGATCTTTGCTGGAGTTGGGTGATGAGTCCACGCAGTTATTTTACTATTCTCTCCACCTTTGTGTATGCCTGAGAATTTCCTTAATAATAAGCTTATATATTTTTTTCAATACAGGAGGTTAAGGTCCAACTCAAACAGAACCTCCTGTATTGCCTTGATTCCCTTAACTGGATCACAATGATTTTTCATTATTTTTATGGGAATCATATTTGTACTTCTGCCATCAAGCCAATAAAAATGAAATGCATAACATTCACCCTAAATGCTACTGTCTGTGATCCATGTTTTATGATTTTACGTACGATTGTGACCCAGTGCTATGAAAAACCTCCAGAACTGATTAAAGAATGCATTTAAAAATAGATATAGAAAATTGTCTTATTTTCCTTTAACACAGAAGGAACTCTTTTCATCATTCTCCTGAGTCACTTTGCCTCTGTGATAACTTTCCTAAAGTGTTCTCTTCCCTCTTCTGTTCCTGGACCTCTTCTTTCCCCCTTTTTTTCCTTCTCTTTTCTTCACCTTCTTCTGTCTCCTTTGTCCTTTCCTCATCCTCTCTGCCTTTCTAAATACATTTTAGATTACTTTTGTTTTTAAGTAAAGTTCTGCATCATTTGGTCTTATTTTGCAAAGTGATTAAGTTATTTTATACATTTCTCTCAAAAACTGAATTGCTTTGGATTTATGTGAGACCTTTAGTTGGTTTCTTTCTAAACCCCTGAGTATAGTCAGACCTTCAGAGGAAAAAGATCCCGCCACTGAGGTGAGAGATCACATCACAGGGCTTCTGTGAGTGGATTGATTTCTTCCCAGATGTGCTTCAGAGAGCCTGTGGGTTGACTGAAACATGTACTTTTGCACTAGACCCTCTAATGCCCACTCATGACAGGTTTCACTGCCCACTGCCCACATTCTGAAGACGGTGGAATCTAGCCCAGTAAGGGAAAATGCTGCAATATTTTATACTTTCTACAAACCTTTATATTTTGTAGCAGTTACAAAAGAACAGCCTGTGATCACACAGTTTTACTGGTGCCATACTTGAGGCGAGCTCATGAGTAACATGACCTCACCGTGTTCTGTTGGATGACATGTCACTGGAAGCTGATAATTCAGGCTGAGAGATCTGTTTAGGGAATGGCAGCAAACGTAAAGCCCCTTTATAGCTCACAGCCTATGTCAGCCTTGCAGTCTGTTCTATTCCACCTACACTTGTCCAAAATTTTAACAAGAAATGTTTGGTTAGCCATAATCCTGCTCACCTTTAAACAAGGAGTTTATTATCTTTAAAAATCTACCTTTGACCAGAAATAAACTCACAGACATAGAAAACAAATTATGGTTACCAAAGGGGAAGGGGTGAGAGGAGGGGTAAATTAGGAGTTTGGGATTAACATAGACACACCACTGTCTATAAAAGAGATAAACAACAAGGACCTACTGTAGAGCACAGGGAACTTTATTCAATGTCTTGTAATAACCTATAATGGAAAAGCATCTGAAGAAAATATATGCACATATATGAATATGTATAACGGAATCAACTTGCTGCAGACCTGAAACTAACACAACATTGTAAATCAACTACACTCCAATAAAAAAGAAAGAAAGAAAAGAAATTTTTAAAAATTGGCTTTGAGATGACTTCTCTGAAAAAGGAAAAATACTCAGATTTCTTAGGCAGAAAATACAGGCCAACTATTAGAACAGAAGATTGCTATTTTCTGAATCACTCTTGAAATGTGATCATGGCAGCTACATTTTTATAACATGTGCTCACTTGTAGGCACTTTCCTAAGTGTTCTACCTGACACGTAATTAATTTACATTAATCACATATTTTTCACAACCATCTTATGAGGCAGGGACTTTAACGATTGGAGATAATAATAAAGTCACCTCAATAAATAAATTAATTTAGAGAGAAATAAATTTGCCTAAATACACACATATGTAAAATAGTTATATTCGACCAACCAGATGGTGGGGAAATAATGGAAGGTATTACAAAATGATTTAGATTATTTTTTCTGAACGGATCTTTAAAAAAAAAAGCTACTGGATGGCTTGGCTAAAAACACTTTTTGGATGTGATTTGATTTTAAAGTGTTCATAAAAAAAAGATTTGACCCATTTGAGAAGTCTCTTAATCATTTCATGATGTATGGAAGTCAAATCATGCTGCACATCTTGAATGTATATGGCATGCCAATTACATCTCAATAAAACTCCAAAAGTTAAAAAGAAGTCTCTTAGGAATAAAAATCTTAATGGTAAGCAAAGAAATTATTTGATGCAACATACAATTTGAAAATAAAGAATGAAGATATTCAAAGGAAGTTCATAACTTAATTGATGGGGCCACTCTTTTATGATAGAAGAAAAAGAAGACAAAGGAAAATATAGTGTCTGCCATGGGGTGCTTTTCTTTTTCTTTTTTTTTAATCTGCTAGCCATGAAGAAGAGAACACACAGGAAGAAAAATAACTTTCTCCTAGAAAAGAAGATTCAGGGAATTTAAATTTCTGGAATAATGAAGAGATGGATACAGATAAAATCCTAGTAATTAGAATAAGGAAGTAACAAAAGGCCTGAGAGTTAAAGCAATAAGCTTTGTTGTCAAGTGAGATTGTTCTGCATTTAAAAAATATATCTGTCTTAGGTGCTTTCTGGTTTTATGAAAAGGCTCAGTGAGTCTTTTAAAGTTAGAAATGTTAGACTTGAATTCCAGTTCATTTAGCACCAAAATCTCCCTGGCTGTTTGTGTATCTTTCAGTCTTGTTTTGTATCAGCTTATGCTGGTTTTGCATGAGTTAGTAAATATTTTTCCTCTCTTATTATATTTTTGGGAAAGAATAATTGGCTGAGTTGTGACTAAGTGTATTACTTCTTGGCTGGAAAGCATACACAGCTTACCTGGGTACCCAAACTTCAAAGCATCACCCTTTGCCTGGTGGCAGCTTCTCTTTTGGAAACATAAAAATCAGTGTTCTAGGCTGGGATCTGTACACTCAGCCTTTCTGTGATAGGGCACATTTTAGGCTTAATGTTTTATGAAGGGCTGTCGCACGTGTTGCACCAGGGTCTATTCGGTGAGCTGAATATTTTCCCATTTGGCCTCGTTTTCCTCTTGCCCTGGCAGAATGCAGAAATCAGGGCCTGAAAGGGGATGGAAATGCAACACTCCATTTCCCCCTTTTGAACCAAGCACGCAGGCCAGGGAACCCTGAGGTGAGGCTGTGACAAGTTTCCTCAGCAGTTCTTGCTGAAATGGTCCGAGAATGAAAGGAACAGCCATTTTGCCCAGAAGACGCTCCTCTGTTCCTGTGAGAGCAGTGGAGACCACCATGGCCCATGTGTAGACCTGAGGCTGCCATCAGCTGGGGTTTCTCATTGGAAAAAGTGGTGCCTACGAATGTCACTCTGTTCCTGCCTGAGCATCACTTTTCTCCTCATTTTAAGGGTACATTTTACCAAAAAACATGGTGATTGGAGGAAGAAACTTTAAATAAATACAAGGGTTTATTTTTCCTTTTCTTTTCTAAGTTTTGGTCCCTAAGGTTTCCACAGCATCCCTCAAGCTCCCTGAGTAAACACAGCTCTTCCTGTTCCTGCCGCCGTGAGTCACACCTGCTCTCAGCAGAGAGCCTGGCGCCCTCGGTTACTCAGAAGAGAAGCTCTGGGGTGGCTTCATGCCTCAATTTTTCCTGGTCCACTTCCATACCCATCTTATTTGCCCTCCTATCTTAGAGGAAAAGAAGTCCTTCATTTCTCTCCAAAGTCAAGTTTTCTTTGCTAAAGATCTTTCTTTTTTCCCACCTTCTCTGGGGATTTCTTTCATCAGTTTCCTATCTATTCCTCTCTTCTGTTTATTCCTCCCTTCCTGCCTATAAATGTGTACACACGTTATCCTCAAACAAACCCTCCTCTAAGGTCACACTCTCCATCCATCCTTGCCTTGATTTCACAGCCAAACCTCCTTGCCAGGGTTTTCTACAGTCACTGCTGTCTCTCCCCTCCTGTGCTTCTCGATCCCTGAAAACCTGGTCTCCATCCTCACCACTCAATTGAAATTGTCATAGCAAAGGTCACCTGAGATCTCAAATCCCATGTTCTCCTGAGTGGCTGGACTACTGTACCTTTTGACAGCAATCCCCCTTCCCAGAACCTTCTCCCTGGGGTTTGCGAAGCAGCTCCCTACCCCTTCCCTCTCCAGTCCCAACCTCAAGTGTCACCATGGTTCTTTCCTGCGGTTGCTGTTCACCGGGGCTGGGGAGTTGAGCTTGGTCACGGCTCCTATCACGTTCTGTCTAGTGACACTCAGGCTTGCATCATCCTTCGATTTCCACTTTCCCTTCTTCCTGAGGATATTACAGAAATCAGAATGCTTCAGAATATCTGACGCAAATCCAGAAGTCTCCATTTTTGTGTCAACTCTTGCCTTGCTCTGGGGAAGGAAGTTCCTTTGGTGACAAAGACCTTGGTCACCCTCTGTTGTGTATTGGCTGTTGACATGAGTCAGAACAAAGAGGGCTTTATGAGGACACGTCAAAACTCAGAGCGGCTCCTGCTCCTGGCCCTTTAGGTTTCTTGAAAGGCACACGTGCCCCACATTGGGCTGCATGGTTCCCGGGACTCAGGGAGCCCCAGCTCCTAGCACTCCTATCTTGGTGGAGAGTCACTGCAGGAAATGCCTTTGAGGCATAAGCACCGCATCTCTTATCTAGGAAACGGTGGTCCTTACCATGAGGCACACAACACCTGCCCACTGTGGTGTTGAGAACTGTCCAGGGAGCCACCCAATGGAGCTTTTGTGGGCTCGGGGGTATGCCCACGGAGGCACCTCCAAAGTCAGACGATTCCTTTATGCTGCGGATTTCGGGTGGAGGCTGTAGTTACTCACTTCCGGTTCAGCAAAGCGTTCCTTCCTCTCCCACTTTTTTCCTTTCTGCCTTTCCTTCCTTCGGGCTTATGGACAATTTTACTGGAAACCATGAATAACCCCTAAAAATTACACTTTCATCTTTCTCCTGAAGAACAGGAGATGTCAGACATCTGACACCTGGACACAGATGTCAGAAGTTGTACAAATACTGAACTAAAAGGGGAAAGCGTATCGAAAAGCAGCAAAGAAGCCTGAAATAAGATGTGAGTTTTGTGTCCACCTCCTGGGAGAGAAGGGAAGCAGAGAAACCCTCAGGGAGGTGCTGGGGTCCCCAGTCCTTCTGCCTCCCTGGTATCGTAGTCTCAGGAACCATGACACCTGGCTGCCCAGGAAGGTGGCAGGGATTTCCAGAGTC
This sequence comes from Vicugna pacos, assembly GCF_048564905.1. Taxonomy (NCBI): domain Eukaryota; kingdom Metazoa; phylum Chordata; class Mammalia; order Artiodactyla; family Camelidae; genus Vicugna; species Vicugna pacos. The sequence continues at coordinate 2,302,470 of NC_133012.1, read as the reverse complement.
TCAGAACTCACTTAATGTCACACTAATCACATGTCTTAGTAATGTCTATCCAGCACTTGTTAAAACCCCAATGTACTGGAGTTTTTTCTCTAGAATAATACCGTTTATTTATTTTTTTTTTGAAGTCTAGTCAGCTTACAATGTTGTGTCAATTTCTGGTGTACAGAATCATGCTTCAGTCATACATGTACGTACATATATTCATTTTCATATTCTTCTTCATTAGAGGTTACTACGAGATATTGAATATAGTTCCCTATGCTATACAGTAGAAACTTGTTATCTATTTTATATATAGTAGTTAATATCTGCAAATCTCAAACTCTCAGTTTATCCCTTCCCACGCCCTTTCCCCTGGTAACCATAAGTTTGTTTTCTATGTCTGCACATCTATTCCTGTTTTGTAAATAAGTTCATTTGTCTTTTTTTTTTTTTAGATTCCACATATAAGTGCTATCATATGGTATATTTATACAATGGAATACTACTCAGCCATAAAAAAGAATAAAATAATGCCATTTGCAGCAACATGGTTGGACCTGGAGATTGTCATTCTAAGTGAAATAAGCCAGAAAAAGAAAGAAAAATATCAATATACTCTTTTTTGGAGGAATTAAAGATACTGATTTTTATCAGGCTTCAGCAATCCTTTGGTTTTCTTGTTTTAGACTTAAGTTTTAGAGGAATGTGAACACTTGATAATTTTCCAAGGAGCACTCATCCACAGTCACACTGTGAGGTTGTAAACGTTTATAAGAAGACTCCTCCTTTTCTTTACCTTATTTTCTACTTTTGTGTGTTCTAGGTGGTTTCACGGGTTTACCCTGGAATAAAATGCAGCTTTCATTTAAAACAGAAGTAACCTAGGCGAAGGGGCCAATCATGCTAGGATGCTGTACATTATTGGTTTTTTCCCCTTCAGTCTCCCAAACTTTCCCATTCATTTTTTTTTAATTGACGTATAGTCAGTTTACAATATCTTGTCAATTTCTGGTGAATAGCATAATGTTTCAGTCCTACACATACATACATATATTCCTTTTCGTATTCTTTTTCATTATAGTTACTACAAGGTATTGAATGTAGTTCTCTGTGCTGCATGATAAGATCTTGTTGTTTGTTTTATATATAGTAGTGTGTATCTGCATTCTAAGTGAAGGAAGCCAGAAAGAGAAAGAAAAGTGCCATCCATTTATATCCAGACAAAAGGGAAGGTTTGCTCCTCTGTGTTTTGAGTTTTGCTTCACATTTCTTTCTCGAGTCAGAGCACTTGCCTCACAAGTTACTGTGTGGGCCAGATTGCCCAGGACAATGAAGTGCCCTCCGGCATCTGAAACTGCAGACCATCCATCCTTTAGAATAATCTGTAATGTCGGCCACTCAGCTGCAAAGGTTTTATTCGGGATCTAATTTCTCTGCAGAAGCTGAAGGGCAAAGGGTAGGAAATCTATTGTTTCAGAATTCCATTTTCCGTGGGGTGAGTCCAGGATTTCTGTGTTAGATATGTGTAGACACAGCAAGTCCAAAATTCTCTCTCTTGCTGAATAGCAGTTGTGTGAACAGACCCCAAAATGTGCAATTCAGTGGTTTTCTTTCGCTTGACTTACAATGATGTCACTGTAATCAGTAATAAATAATGACAAGGTTTTACTCAAACCTTGCCTTGTGTCAGGATCACCTGGAGGGCTTGTTTGTGCAGATGGAAGCCCACCTCCAGGATTTCTGAGTCAGGGGTTCTGGGGATGCCCGAAAATTTACATTCCTAACTTGCTCCCGGGTGGTTCTGCTCGTTCGGAGATGGCACTTTGAGAACCGCTGCTTGAATTACCCTGTTACAGCATGATGATTATACACAGGCATTGAAATCTGTTTCTGTGCAAGGAAACTAGAAGATTAACATGGAAATTTAAATTTTTGAAGAAGAACACGTATTGAGTAAAGTTATATTTTTAAAAAATCCACTGTCTCCTCTGACCTCAAAAGTGTTAACACGATCCATACAAAACACCTGAGACAGAGGAGCCAAATCATCTATTTTTCAGTGGTTTGCTGCAATGGGAAATGACAAAGAGAAGTGGTACAAGAGCACCCCAGAAGATGCTTTTCTTGGTTTGAGCTTACTTTTAAAAAGTGTCCGTCAACAGATGACTCGATAAAGAAGTTGTGAAATATTTATACAATGGAACTCAGTCATTGGAAAAAAAGAATAAAATAATGCCATTTGCAGCAACATGGATGGACCCAGAGAGTGTCATTCTAAGTGAAGTGAACCAGAAAGAGAAGGAAAAATATCATATGATATCATTCATATGTGGAATCTAAAAAGAGAAAAAAAAGAGGACAGTAATGAACTCATCTACAAAACAGAAACAGACTTGCAGACATAGTAAACAATCTTATGGTTACCAGGGGGAAAGGAGGTGGGAAGGGATAATTTGAAAGTTCAAGATTTTCAAATATTAACCAGTGTATATAAAACAGATAAAAAAAATCAGATTTCTTCTGTATAGCACAGAGAAGTATATTCAATACCTTGTAATAACGTTTAATGAAAAAAATGTGGCAGTGAATAAATGGATACATATGCATGACTGGGACATGAGGCTGTACACCAGAAACTGGCACATTGTAACTGACTGTCAGCCGAGGGGGGTGAAGTGGGATTCGAGGAGGTGAGCAGCCCAACTGGAAAAATGCACGAGGAGCTGTCATACCGCAAAACAGACGGCACCACGACCTGACATGGAGAGAAACAGCCTTTATTCTACTGCCACAAGGTGGTGTGTGTTTGCTGCGTGGGCGGCGGCGGTTTCAGCAGCGGCGGCGGCGCTCAGCAGCTTCGTCTAGTTTAGCAAGATAGCGCCCCCGCGCGGTGCACTTGTCCTGCTTTTATCTATTTTCAGCCTGCACATGCGCAGAGTTGATTTCTTTGTTCATGAGGCTTACAGACCACCACTAGCGCATGCGTACTTCTACTTTCTACAGTCTAAAACTTATATAACTGGCGCATGCGTACAATCATCATTTACTTAATATTACAAACATATTGTTGTGACCTTGGCCTTGGGCCCCACCACCTTACTCATTCAAGGGCATCAACACTGACTATACTTCAGTTTTTAAAAATTGGGCACTCACGGCTTTTGAAGCACCCTTAGAGCACTCATCTTCAATTTGAGTAACCTCCACACAGAGTTTCAATGTTTTAAGAGCCCAAGTGTCAAAGAAGGTGAGAGGCTGAGGAGTGGTCCAAGTCCAGCTCAGATGCTACCAGGGCAACGATGCCCATAACTGAGCCCTGGGGGCTGCGGGTGCCCCACCGCAGGCAGGAGGACCGGGGCCCAGTACGTGGGGATGGCGCCCTGAGGGGGCACTACATCTGCAAAGGCTGATGGCCGATGCAGCACAATGGAGTTGGTCTGAGTATTAAACACACAGCAGCAGAGTGCCTGCATATTTTTATTTCTAAACATCTGGTGACTGTTCTCCCATGATAATAGATAAAACATGTTGCCGCATCTTTAGTGGGCATGCAATTACTGATTACTGTCCTATTCTAGTTTAAAGAGAAGAAAAGAAACTAAAAGATGCTGAGTGTATTTTTATAATTGTTATCAACCCAATGGTTTATTTAGTATATATTATAACAAAATATCTTGAGCTTGGCAAAAGGATAAATTCTTTTTCTTTACAAGCTCCTGAGGCAACAGTTTTACAGTTGTTTAAAACTAATGTCCTTTGAGGACCCAAATTTGTAGCAAATTCCATGGCCATTTTAAAGTTGAGCTGCTAAGTAAGTAACTGGGCATTCTTGATACTTGAATATGGAGCATGGGCACAGGGAAAGGAAGTAACATGGCCCTTTATAAGCACTGTATTGTAAGTGGAAAATGCAATGTCTTAAATAAAACTGTATTTAAGATTGGCACTGTAAAACCATGTCCTTTGAGAATGCTGAGACTAAAGACTAGTAAGCAAATCAAGTTGAAAACAGAAATAACACGGGTTTGATCTATTACGGAGCTACTAATGAATAGCTAACAGCCACTAGACTCATATTTGGGGGCTCGAGGTTAAAAAAGTCAAAGCAGGAAATTCTCTTTCTTTCTTAAGCATTCATATTTGGAACCACATAAACATCCCATGACAGACACCACTCATCTCCACACAATTTACTACCTTATTTGAACTTGACAGCACGCTCCAACAGGGACTTTGAAGGAGTGATTGCTCAGGAAGGAGACCATGAAGTTCTAGCCTGTTCTGACAGTGATGCTGAGCAAACCCAGAGCAGAGGACGGTCTCTCCCGAGATGGGTTTGATGGTCACTCTGAAAAAAGGAAGAGTAGAAAAGTCTACTGTTTTCCCTCTCGGCTTTATGCTAGAAAGAGACCACGGGGCAGGCTGGTGATGAGGGACAGGGAGGGGACTGAGGAAAGCTTCACCCTCCAAAACATTTACATTTGTTTTTATTTATGGGAGATGCAGATTATGACACTGAGAACTACCAAGGATGCAAAAGAGAGACAGGTTTTATACACTCGTTTTTGGAGAATGCTCCAAACACAGGAGCTCTGCCTGGTCTCAGCAAGGAAAGCAGCAGATGTAGAGTCTAGAGGGAGGCAAAGGAGGCTCTCACCATGAGAGCACACTTTCGGGGGATGCCACAAATCTTAGTGATCAAGATAGTAACATCATCGAGGTTTTGGCAGCTCAAGCTTGGTGCCCGAGGCAAATGCCTCAGTCTCCTCACCTTCATCCCAGTGATGGGATGTCCCAATTCTCTAAATGAATTGGACTTACCTGCCGTGAGGAGGGTAATAGAGAACAGACTTCTCAGGACAGGGACCAGGGAGGCTGTCCTAGTCAGTGTTTAATTTGTAAAAATGGGGATATCTGAGATAAATGTCAAGTATAAATGAGTCAACAGGATGTTTAAAAATGGAACGCAGAAATCTCATACTTGCAAAAGTACAGTTAGAAAATTTAATCTTCACTTAATACATGTAGTGGGTTGAATGGTGACCCCTACCTCCTGCAAGAAAAAAAAAAGAAAGAAAGAAAAAAGATCTGTCCGAGTCCTGATCCTTGGGACCTGTGAATGTGACCTTCATAAAGTCTTTGCAGCTGTAATTAAGTTTAGGGTTTCGAGATGAAGAAGTCATCCTCCCTTATCCTGGTGGGACCTAAATCCAATGACAGGTGTCCTTATAAGGGTGAGCCTGTGGGACCTGGAGGGGGCAAAGGATGGCTTCTCCCCAGGGCTTCAGGAGGGTGCACACCAGCACACCCTGATTTCGGACTTCTAGCCTCCAGAACTGTGAACAAACTGTGCTGTGTTAAGCCCCCACGTTTCTTATACTTTGTTACAGGAAACGAATGCAGCGTGGTGATGAACTGACAGAGCACAGATACGGAGATTAGCAAGGTGCTACTTGAGGGATATTGTCATCTATATATGGAGCGCCTTGAAGGTCAGACTGCGGGTGGGTCTTAAGTAGGGTGACCATATAATTTATGGACCAAATCAGAACACTTTTGAGAAAGAAGGAGGCAGTACCAGGGATTACACTGGACAACAGGCACAAATCCTGGACCCACTGCCCTGGGTGATGAGTGGCTTAAGCTATTCGTTTTCAGCAAATTAGAGGTCGCTGGTGAGTTTGTGGTCAGCCACAATCTCAGTTTATCAACTATAGATGTTCACAGAGGTTGGGTGTGTGATGCAAAGACTTTAGGGCATTTTTGTTAAATAGTGAATTAGAGAAATGCCAACCGGGTGGCCTTTGAATCAAGTATTTCATGTTGCAAAAATCGCCAAGTGGACATATTTATAAAAGCAGAGGAAAATCTGACTGCTGGGGAAAAGAGCTTTTGGAAACCAGAGGACCCGCAGTGCCTGTCTGGAACCTTGGCGGGCACTGCGGGTGGTTCCTGGACCCACTCCTCTGTTTCTTCAGAGGTGGAGAAACTGAGACATTCGTGCCTGTTTGTCATTAGCAGCAGTGTTTGCCATTTTATCTAAGTCTCCTGGTATTTTCGTTATTCAGTTGTCTGTGGAGCTTCAGCATTTGGGCAAGAAAAGTAGAACAAAAGTTGTATTTTTCTGATAATAAGACCAGATCCTTGCAGGAATCCATTTAGCAGGGAGGAATTACAGCTTTACACTCCTACAACCCTGTATATTTTAGCTAGAGAAATTTTAAATAGAACAATGAGTTTTAGGTTTTGGTTGAGAAATTCAAGTTCTCTGTGAGAACACTTTAAACTGTGATAATATGTTTGGTATTTCTCTGGTTTCAACTGTGATCAATATGCTGTAGCAATGCTAAAAAATATTTTCCACAGTTTCCATAACAATGAGGACTAGCTAAGGTTCAGCAGTTCAGTCAAACATGTTGATTACGTATCCATGAGTCATGTGCTGGGCACCCTGCTCTGATCAGGGGAGGCACCGATGTGGACACGTTCTCCATCTGCCCTGCCCTCACGGCTCTGCACCCTGGGAGGCTGACCCCATCCCTCACCAACGGGCTTCTTGGCCTTCTGGCTTCTGGTTGGGATCGGCTCCCTTCAGTACTGTGCTCAGGATTCCAGCAGTGGTCAAGTCTGGGGATGGTAAATAGATGGGCGGCGGAAGGGATGGGAGGATCCTTTCCTTTTCTATGTGATTTCTTTCCTTTTCCTAAATCCTGCTCCCATCTTTGTAATTAGTCCCTTTGTTAAACTTACTCTCAATTATCAATTTGAGGGGCCGGGGCCCTAATAGATGAAGACACAGACTCCTATCAGGGAACTCATTCCAGAGAGACAGAGCTGGAATGGCTGACTGTAACATGCAGTGAGATCTTTCAGTAAAGGCTGTGGGAAGAGACGGGGGAGCGTCGATGGGAGACGCCGCGTCTTCCCCAGGAGAGTTGGCGCAGCCTTCACCCCAGAGACGGCGTTTGGGCTGCTGGGGGTTCCGAGGTGGCGGGATTCCCCTGCATCTTTATGGGCCTCAAAATCTCAGAGATCTCAGGTTATTTGGGTGAAGCTGATGGCAGAGGCCAGGAAGAAAGAAGAAAACTCCTCGGGACCCCATCGGGCTGGGATTTCCACCATCAACATTTGAGGATAACGTGAGCAAAGAACAAGTCAGCAAGCTGTGTGAGTCCTGAGGTTGTCACTAGATGCCTGGACGGGTGGAAGCGAGATTCCTCACCTCTCTCGGTCTCCACTGCCCTGTCCACCTAAAGGAGAGGCTCATTCCTGCTCCTCCCCTGGTGGGATTGCTGTGAGGCTCAGAAGGAAAGGGTGCTTGTAGACACACTGTGACTAAAGCACACCCCCCTGCCCCCCGGTGGGGCACGTTGGGTTAGGCAGAGATGGAGTTGATACTCACTGATGTTGATAATGATTGAAGCTATTTATAACAATCACGGAATTGTTATGAGGATCACGTGAGATGATATTTACAAAGAACTCAGCAGGGCACCTGCCCGAAGTAAGCGCTGTGTACCTACATGTAAAGTTAAATATGCCATTTACGCCTTAGACTCTTTTATCTCTGAATTCTGGGATATTTCCTCCGGAAATATCTGAGCTTTCTTCTCTTTAATTGTATCTGATTTGTTATTTAACCCATATTTTGAGTTTTTACCATCAACAGCTATAGATTTCCTTTTTAGTTCTATTTAGATTCTCTGGTCTTTAGCATCCTGATCTTTCATATGGTTTCTATCCCCTCTTTTCAACTTCTTAATTATTTAAACATAGTTATTGTACAGTCTCTTGCTAGTATTTCAGTTTGGTGGGGACCGCACACGTTCCTTCTGGTGATTCATTTTCTTCCGTGGTTTGTAACTTTGCACGGCGAGCTCAGCGTCAGCTGAAGCTGTTTCTGCAGGTGTCCCACGAGCCCCAGTAGGGAAATGTCCCTACAGACTTGTTTTGCATTTTCTTTGGCCAAGTGTTCCATGGGTTTCACTGGTCTGGAAACTATTTTTATGTGAATTTTGCAGTTTACGTCCTCAAATTAGGACTCTATACTTGCAAGTACCTCAGGATGGGGGATTTCATTTCTCACTGGAGAATTTTTTGTTTCTTTGGCTTGATTTTTATTTTAAAATCAGAGCCTTTTCAAGAAACAAGCTAATAGTAGAGTTTTTCTAGAACATCTTTCCAGGGACTTAACTGTATAAGGCATTTCCCGGTTTCAGCTCCCTGCTCTGCAGAGCCTCAGACCACATCACAAGGCTTTAAAACCCTCACTCTTTTGGACCTATATTCGGGTTGATGTCTCCTGGGCCACCAGAGGCAGCGTGTAACCCTATCACCCTGTCTGAGACCTTCCTGCTGTTGCTGATAATTGAAGAAAGTCCATCTGTTCTTTCGATACTGGCTACGTGCTTATAATTTTTGTGATATTATATATTTGTAGAAGGAGTGGAGTCTGTTTTAGTTCAGATGAGCATGTTGCTGGAATCAGAACTCTGCCACTTAACATAGATATAGATACACAGATACACGGATGTGGGTATAGATACATAGAGAGACACACGGAGCTCTTCCTGAAGAATATGCAAACTTCACTCTATAAACAACAGCCAAGACGGGGACACAGCCTACATGCCCATTGACAGAGGACTGGATGCAGAAGTAGTGGTACATTTATACAATGAAATACTACTCAGGGATTTAAAAAAAAAGAATGAAATAATGCCATTTGCAGCAACATGGATGGACCTGGAGATCATCATTCTAAGTGAAGTAAGCCAGAAAGAGAAAGTAATGGTATGGTAATATGATATCACTCATATGTGGAATCTAAAAAAAGAAAAGATAGGACACTAATGAACTCATCTACAAAACAGAAACAGACTTGCCAACATAGTAAACAATCTTATGGTTACCGGGGGCAAGGGGGTGGGAAGGGATAAATGTGGGAGTTTGAGATTTATCTATACAAATAGATAAAAAACAAATTTCTTCTGTATAACACAGGGAACTCTATTCAATATCTTATAATAACCGTTAATGGAAAAGAATATGAAAATAAATACACGTATACATATGCGTGACTGGGACATGACGCTGTACACCAGAAATTGACATACTGTAACTGACTATACTTCAATTAAAAAAAAAAAAGGATACGCAAACCATCCTTTTCTCCTGGGTCTCCAGCTTGGTGACCGACCCTGCAGATCCTGGGGCTTCTCAGCCTCTGTGATCACGTGATCCTCATATATAACACCTCTTTGTACATATGTTACACCCTGCCCCACACACACTTGGTTCTGTTTACCAGGAAGACTGAGCACCCTCATACATCCTCTGATCTCCTGCTGGTACTTTCGACTGACCACATCCAGCCAGCGGGGGACCTGGGTAATGTCACCTGCCTCCCGGGCCTCCCTGCAACAGAAACAGCTCGACTGTGTTCCAGAACTCAAGGTGGTGGCACCCACAACATGGGTTCCTGGTCTCTTTGTTCCCTTTAGGGGAGGAGCAGGGAGTCTCAGCCCAGAACCCTGGTACAGGATGTCTGGTCTGCCTGGGTGTGTTGGCTTCTGACCACTAGCTGCGGTCTAAGAGCTTGGCAAATGGCAGACAACTGTCACAGGCTTGTCCTGAGCCAAAGCAGACATTACTCATGGATCATGGTATTGTTTTCCTAAAACCTTCTCAACTTAGAGCTCCAAGCAAATAAATTGGAGTTGGCTGGCTAGATGAAACTTATTTGTCATCCCTGCCCTCATTTTTTTCTTCCCAACTTGACCTTCTTCATTGAAGGGCATCAAATTCATTGGCTTGCGTGGAAAATTCAGCTATTGTATGAGATGACTGCATTTTAACTGGGGCTCTAAGTAATTAAACTCCTTAAGCAACAGTCTCTGTATTTAAGTATTATATTAATGAAGAAATTTGTTCTCATAATTTAGCACTGGATAAACAAAGATGCAGTTCCCACAGAATCACGGCTTTCGGAGAAGAAGAAAAGTAAACGTGCATCTGGGCATCCCTTTTGTCCCCTGAAGAGACACAGTGCAATTACTCATAACTTACTCAGCGATAATATGGTCTTTTTTTCCAGTTGTGAGTAATGGCGTTACTTGCCTCTCCTTTGGGAGATTTCCATAACCTAATGGAGTTTCACAACAGTTGGCCCTAATTATCTTTTACTTAGTTTAATTCATTTGATTTAATTTAGATTGCTCTGCACCAAGCTAAGTTACTCATCCCTTTCCTTGTAAGTAGACCCAGCAATTACTGGAAAGCAGCCATCGCATCCCCCTCCCCAATGTCACAACCAGGTTAAAAATTCTTTGGGGGTTTGCATGACGTCATCTGCTCTGATCTTTGTTGCTCTTCCCAGAATCACTTCCAACTTATCTACATTAGGATAAATCACATTATCTACTTGGGAACTTTTTTCCCCTCTCATTGTCAACATGCGAATTTTGTGTAGGTTCTTTGAATGCTGCCTGATAAAACTTACGTTTCACTTTCCATATTCTTCACTTATTGATAGTTTCTTTCATAACTCAGAGCAAGGACCGAAGAAGTCCAGAGGCAGGGAGCTCTGGGCACCAGAACAGGCCAGGAGGAAATGCTTGCATGAAGATGCAGCAGACCCCTAGGGGGACACTGAGAGGGCTTAGGGGCTGGACGACAGGGCTTCTCCATCTTCATTAACGCTCCTGCGCAAAAGGGAGACAAAAGGTGTGCACATCTGGGTGAAGAGCACAGTGTGGGCTGCCCTGACACGTGGGATGCCCTGAAACAGCAGAGAATTGGGGCATCTGAGCCACATCCTGGAACCCGGCTCAGGGTTGGACTCAGAGTAGGGGCAGATTCACTGATTATGTGTCAGGGAACGTCACTGTGTGGGCCTCTTCCGAGACCCTGCGAGGAGCCCTGGCCATATGCTCGTGCGGTCAGATGTTCTTGTAAAACATGCCCCCAAAGGCATGAAAGAGGGATTTTGAGCGCAGTTGGTCCAGCCCGCTGTCTCGATCCCCTCCTGCTGTGCCTCTGTCCTTTCTCTTGTGTCTGGCGCGTGAAGTTTCAAAGCTCCTTCTAAGGGGAGGTTGAATTGGGGATGCAGATAGCTGGGTGAATGGTGTATTTTTATGAGGCTCGCTGTAGTGTTTGGCAGGATTAAGTGACTGGAGCTGTCCTGTGTGGGGGTCCCCTGCCCCTGCGCCGACTTACCAGTTGTGATGTGCTGGTTCAGGCCAGAGGTCAGGTTGTGGTAAGAGCGTGTCCTGCGACACCCTCACTGGTACAGCCAGACAGTGATAGAGAAACTAGGATTTAAAGACGTGGGGACAGAAACTGGTCTGTGGAAAATTCCCCTAATCATCAGATGTGTAAGATGGCAGATGGAGGGTTTCCTTTTCAATAACACTCAGTTCTCTGCTGTTTCAATGACACCTGGTCAGAAGGCTCTTCTCTTAGGAAGAGACATAAAAATCCAGGGGATGAAATAATAGCATCCCTGTACAGTATTTTTCTCTGTTGGTGGAAACCAGTGGGATGAATTGATCAGATTTCTTGTGCGTGAGGAGACAAGCCCGCACACGGGGGAATGTCTGTGTGTGGAGTCACGTGATCACGCATCCTCCATGCCAAACCGCATCTGCAAGTATCTTCGTATGTCTTCTCCTGACAAATTCTAGTGGTTCCAGAGGAAACGAGGCACCAAATAGTCATGGACACAAGTGGCCCAGTGACGAAACTCCTGAACTCAACCATCGAAAAGCCAATATATATAACGGAAGAGTGATTTGATTAAACAGCAACACAGTTCAGTACAAAAAAGCAGCTTCATAACCATTTAAAATTGCCTTTGAATTGCTCTGGTGTATGCCTTGATTTCAGATTAATTTGGTATTTTTTTTCAGACTTACTGTTCATACTAAAATTCAAGTACAATAAGAAAGAAATAGCCCAGTGGAAACACACATTGTAGGAAGTTTTAAATGTCAAAACCACTCCTACATAGCAAATAGAAACTTAAAAAAGCCAAAACTCTGATGGTTAAAACTCTTGAAGATAAGGGCAAGATGAGGTAATAAAGGTAAGAACATACAGATAATGAAAACGTCAGAAAGAGTTTAAAAGATAATGAAGGTCAAGGACACTCTTAAATGGGGAAGAAAAAAAAAAGCAGGGGGATTAAAATAAGAAGGAAATAAAACAGTTTGTACCAACACTAACTAGAGGCCAACAGCTGCTTCACTGGGATGAATTCCTCCGCTCTGATAAATGTGATCTCAGCTTGTTACAATGAACCATAATTTTATTTGACACCATTTAATGAAAATATAGTTGTTTTTCTTTTTTTCCCCCAAATTCTCATCCCCAAGAATTTTTTTACAGAAAATCAACAGTGTGCACACGCACACACACACAGATGTTTTGAAAATAGATATTCTGGAAAAAATTGTTAAGTGATCAAAGCTGTTATGAGACTGGCTGGCTTATTCTAAGACTGCACATATCATATAGAACTAGACAGATTCTATAAAGCACTATAAGGCTATGTTTACTTGGATCACGAATCAACCAAGTGAAAATGTATTATGTCCCAAAGGACAAAGAAATACAGGATTATCTTGATTGCTTAAAAGAGTTATGTTTATGATTTTTAAACGAAATTTTGTCTCTCTGATGTTGCAACGGAAACTGACTTTCCTCAAATAATGGGACCTCCTTGGGGATGGTTGAGCTAATCACTGAAGTCAGTTCGTTTTTGCATGAGCAATCGGCAACTTTAAAAAGTGACTTGCTTATCCAAAGTAGTTTACATCATATTCCTAAAAATAACTGCAAATGTACATAAAAGAGTTAGTTGAATAAATAAATCAGAAAACAGATACAGCTCCATTATTGTAAATTCTCCATCTTAGATGACAGATGCTTTAAGCAGTTGGTGACCCCTTTGTGTGATTTGTACCTTTTTTGCCAATTGAAAACCATTTATCTGTGATTTTATTCAATATAGTAAGAGAAACGATCAGTCATACGACAACTCATAGAATACAAAGTCTGCATGGATTGTTTCAAAATATTAATGATTATGTAGCACGTGACGTACACAGTTCATTCCCTGATCTCTTCAGAGAAAAAGCTGCCCCAACAGTAGGAAGCTCTTGATGACTGCAATATTTCACAGTTAATATGTATGCTTTCCAGATTTGTCTGGCACAGGGCTAGCCCCTGGGAATATAGTGTGAGCCATAGTAAAATTGTCTACTGTCATATTAAAACAAAATAAAAAGTAAGTTGAAATTTTTTCATGATACATTTTGTTTAACCCTATGGATCTTAACATGTAATCAATAAAAACATATTTGAACATTTTAAATTCTTTTTTTTTTTGGTACCAAGTCTTTGAAATTTGGGGTGTATTTGACTTGATAGCACATTCAGTTCTGATCAGCCCCTTTTCCCTTTGCATGGAAGATCTTTTTCTATCCCCTCACTTTTAGTCTCTGTGTGTCTTTAGATCCGAGCTCTGTAGTGGAGTGTAGCTTTGGTGTGTCCATGGGAGGAGGTGCGCTCAGGGTCTCCCTATGCCACCATTCTAGGCCCCTCCTTGAGGACTTATCTTAAAGTGCTTCACATAATACTCTTCTTGAGAAACATCAGTTTTGCACACCCATGACTGGGGAGGGTAGACTGACAGATACCATAGACGTTACTCCTAAACCACCCCCGTGACCACAACTGTAGATTCTATAAAGAAAGCAGACACATGGCTATAAACACCATCGTGCTAGAAAAGAATACAACATAACACCACCTTTAAGAACCTAACCATCTCATTGGCCAAGTGGACATGCACATAAGTCGCGTGATAGGAAACTTTCTGAAGGAGAGAACTTACCAAGCACTGTGGCAACTTGGAAGAGGGAGCTGGCAGTGTTTTGCGGAGTTGGGTTCAACATCAGAGATGTATTTGAGTTGGGTCTTGTAGGATATGTAACAATGTGCTAAGTGGAGAGATGGAGTGCCAGCTAAGCAAAGAATCCAGCAGGAACAAAGGCCTGAGAGCATTTGAAGGGCTGGGATATTTGGGATATGGAAACTTGGGGAATGACCTAGGAGTCTGTGTGGCTGCAATTTAGGTTATAGGTCAAGGAAGATTAGTCCACAAGGATAAATTGGGTCAGACAGTCTGGTGGGGTAAAGCATTTGGATCTCCTCATTTAGGTAATGGCTAGCCCCTGATAAGTTTTAAACCAGGGAATATATGATCAAATCCTTATTTTAAGGATACAAAAAGATCAGAGAATAGTGCCAACCTAGAGAGCCTCTGTGATTGCATTAGTCAGAACATGCTAGATTGTGCTGCTATAATAAACAAACCCCAAACTTCAAAGGCTTAAAAAAAAGTTTATTTCTCTCTCCCACACATCTCACATGAGTCAACAAGGATTTTGCAACACATAATCCCTCAATACTCCGTCTTGTAGCTGCCCTGTGGATGGGACACAAGGCCTTCTCGTCCACAAGGAGAGAGGAAGTTAGTTACACAGCCCTGCCCAAGTGCAGAAGAGCTGGGACTGATGATGAGCAGACAGAGGGCTGGGTGAGCCCTAGCTGCCTCTGCCACACCAGGACAGAAAGGACTTTAAAACGACCCAGAGGGGGCACCACAGGAGGCACTGGAGGGCGGCAGTGGGGCTGGGGTAGTGCCTGGAACTTGTGGGGCTCAACCAGGGCCAGCTAGCCTTGGAGGAGTCGGTCCACATGCTTCTTCTGTGCATCCACCCCTGCTCACAAGTGGGGGTGTCTGCTAACCTCTACGAAGATTGTTGTGGACCATCAAGAAGCGAGCTGGTCAAGATTCTCAGTCTAGTGGGGACAAGGAGCACACGGTGTGCGGAAATCCAGGGCCAGCGTGTGGATCCACTGCACCGTCTCCCATGTCAGCTCTCTGTCCCACCTGCGAGGGAAAGTGAACCAGGCCACCTCTGGATGAGAGAGAAGAAAGAGGGGACAGGAGAGAAGAAAGAACAAAATACTTCTGCTGGGGGAACGGAACATGTTGATAGTGGTTGTTTGGAGATCGCGAGATTGTGGATTAACTTTTCTCTCTCTGTTACCGCCTTCTTTTCCTATATTTTCACATTTTAAAACTAAGCATTGGGCGGGCAGCTACAGCTCAGTGGTAGCACGCATGCTTGGCCTGCATGAGGTCCTGGGTTGATCCCCAGTCCCTCCATTAAAAAGTAAACATTATTATCAGTTTTCATCATTTAAAGGCAACTTTATCCATTTAAAGCACAATAAATTTTACTGTTGATTCTGACAATGGCTTCTGAGATGAACACTCTTGGAGTTTTGATTTGACTATTTACACTATGCAAGTGAAGATCAGAAAAATTTAGCAAAGAATTCTCTCAGCTTCTCTGGGGGTCGAGTAGTAGATTTCTTCACGGATCTGAGGACAGTTTGGACCACTGCCTTCAGGGAGGGTCTCCGGGGAGAGAGGTGGAGCTTGGCCTCGGCCAGGGGGTTTGCAGGCCCCATCACTGACCTGACGACAAGGCTGAACCTTCAGCAACAGAACCAGGCTCTGCTCTCCCACGTGTGCACTTCAGGGCTGGGTCAACATCTGTGCCCTCTGTTGTCTGGAGAAGCTTCTCTTGCCTCCGCCCAGGACTGAATAATGAAAACAGTTATTTTTGCTTGTTAAGAGCATTCTATCAAAATGAACACTTTAAAAAAATAACCCCTTTGTAAGACCAAGTGGATGTTAATTATGTCATAATTAGCACTGTGACAGGCGTTGGCAGCGTGGGGGCGATGTTAATTCTAACAGACCTAAGGATGAACACCGAAAGGATGAGCAGTTTGGGGCTTGTAACTCAATGAACGCAATTTTCCCCTGCGTGAGTCAAGCCAGGATGGTAACTTGCAGTTGGGCCCCTTGAACATTCTTTCCCTCTGCATCACTGGAGAGGTTGCGCAGGCGCTCCGAGCTTCCAGCTGTTTCTAATCAAATTAAATGAAAAGTTGCAAAGCTGCCCTGAATAAACCCACACCATCTCCAGACAGGTCTTGCTTCAAGCAACCCTGGGGGAATGGAATCTTATCACCTGTTAACAGCACATTTATTTCATTCCTGACACAGTGGAAAATGTACTAATTAGGAGCTATTAGCCAAGAAGATCTGCTCTCTTCGTTGTCCGGCCCCCTGTCCTTTGTAGGTTCCACTAGAGGGACCGTGTGCCACGTCCTTTGAAACGGGCCAATCAAATATGATAATTAAGGCCTCAGAAGGAGGGAAGGGTGTAGGTCAGTGGTGGAGTGCATGCCTAGCATGCACAAGGTCCTTGGTTCAAGCCCTAGTCCATCCATTAAATAAGTAGGTGAATAAACCTAGTTACCTCCCAAAATTAATTTTAAAAAATTAATTTAAAAATAAATGATTAAAAAAAAATTTTTAAAGGCCTCTGAAGGCTCCTGCCAGAACCAAGAGGTAGTGGAACCACAGTTAGGTAACATGTTCCCCAAAGAAAACCACACAGCAGCCTCACTTTTGACAATAGATGTAAACATCTCAAATAAAATACCAGCAAAACATATTCTATAATATCATAAAGAATAAAATGATAATGTTCTGTATGAGTTGGTACAGTGTAAGTGTAATCGGCAAGAACACAGGAGACTGGTGTCTGATTCTGGCTCCCACTTACTGGATACCCCTGCATAAACGACTTCACCTCCCTAAACGTCAGTTTTCCTATCTGCATAATGGGAGCTTCCTTCTCTCATTGGGTTGCTGAGCCCCTGGCTCATAATAAGTGAGGAAACAGAAGGAAGGGAAATTCTCACAGCCAGTGATGGGCAGAACCAGGATTCAGCCTTACCTTCACTGGACTCAGAATCTGGGCTCTTATGTGCTAACCTATAATGGAGCCAGGAAGCAGATATTAAAAAGATTGCTTTTCTGAACTAGGGTAGGAAAGAGATTTTTAGTAATAGAAACAAATGAAGCAAACTTTAAGAGAAATATGTATCAACTTAACCACATGAATTTTTGAACTTTTTAAAGAAAACGTACCTTCTAAAAATTTGAGGTTAATTACAAACTGAGCAAAACATTCACAACATAGATCAATTAATAATATAAAATATCATTCATATATATATACATAAAATAAAGTTTCTATTCTCTAGCACAGGGAACTATATCAATATCTTGTAATAATCTTTAATGAAAAAATATGAAAATGAAAGTATGTATGTATATGTATAACTGCCTTCATGCTGTGCACCAGAAATGGACACATTGTTTTTTTTAACATTTTTTATTAAGTTATAATCATTTTACAATGTTGTGTCAAATTCCAGCGTAGAGCACAATTTTTCAGTTATACATGAACATAAATATATTGATTGTCACATTTTTTTCTCTGTGAGCTACCATATGATCTTGTACATATTTCCCTGTGCTATACAGTATAATCTTGTTTATCTAGTCTGCATTTTGAAATCCCAGTCTGTCCCTTCCCCCCACCTTGGCAACCACAAGTTTGTATTCTATGTCTATGAGTCTGTTTCTGTTTTGTTTATTGATTTATTTTTTTAGATTCCACATATGAGCGATCTCATATGGTATTTTTCTTTCCCTTTCTGGCTTACTTTACTTGGAATGGCTATACTTCAATAAAAAAAAAAGAATGGGATTGACATAATCAGAATATCTCTGATCATTCTTTTCTTTTGCAGCTTTATCAAGGTATATTAACCAATAAAATTATAGTGTATTTAAAGTGTAAAAAAAAGAATATTATAAAGTCAAGTGTTGGGGACAGGGTATAGCTCAAGTGATAGAGCACGTGCTTAGCAGGCACGAGGTCCTGGGTTCAATCCCTAGTCCCTCCATTGAAAAATCAAATAAATAAATAAACCTAATTACCTACCCCCTACAAAGAAATAAAGGTCAAGTGTTTAAAAAGATGAATATTTAATTAAAAAAGACAAAATACATACACAGCAAATTCACAAAATAAGCAATACAAATGGGCAATAAACGTGTAGGATAATATTCTAAGACAGATAGTCTCTAGGTTGAGAGAATGTCCAAGTTCCGAGAGCCCTTCTCTGGCCCGCATTTCTCCCCGGGGTCCCAGCTTGTGCTGAGCGGCGCCTCCCGCCGGACTCGGTAGACCCCAGGCATTCCCAGACTTAACCTCCCCATGTGGACTGTTTGGGGGTCACTGTGCTGAGGCTTGAATCTGAATCAGAGTCGTGTGAGGCCGATGATCAGAGTGGTTCAGCCAGTGAGGGGGCCACGCTGCTGCACGCTCCTTGTTAAGACATTCTCATAAAGCAACAAAAGCTAGGTTTTATGCAGAAAGATCCAGAAGAAAGACAATTTCAGGGTGGTGAAAGTTAAGTCAAAGTGTGAAGGTCTCAGGGAGTTTTGTTCTTGGTCACAAGGAAAAACATCTTGGGTATCAAACACCACTGGGCAGCAGCTTTAATAATAACCGCACACACAGAATATTCTAGAAGGCTTCTGGACTTATCCCTTTGACATGTTGAGGAGTCTGGGGCATTGCCCTTCCCGAATGCAGGTTCCTCTGCGATTCAGTCACCAGCCTGGCTTCCCCTGTCCAGTACAAGGCCACGCCCCCCAGCACCTGCTCTGTGGAGGGGTGGGGGTGGGGTCACGCCATCTCCGCGGGCCTGTCACACTCTGGCTCCGCACAGCACAACGTGGAGGTTACCAGCATGGACGTGTGAGCCAGACCTGGGCTCAGTCCCAGCCTGCCACTTCTCAGCTGTGCGGTCTCGACCCAGTTACTTAACCTCTGTGGCTCAGTTTCCTCACCTACAAAGTGCAGGTACAAACAGCACTGGCTCGTAGGAATGTCGTGAGCCTTAAACGAGTTACTGGATGTGCAGCGCTTGGACAGTGTCTGTTGGTCATTGTCCTACAGAACTTCCCACACTCCACTGTCGTCGCCTGTTTACATGCAGTGCAGGGTTCAAAACGAAACAAACAAACAAACAAAAGAACCAAAAGAACACACACACAAAAAGGACTACCATACCTCAGCTGGGCAGACAGAGTGTAGTTTCTTTAATTTGTTTACAGATTTTTTTCTGGACTTTCTCATGAGCTGACAACTGCTCCCTGTACAGCCCTTTCTCTCTGGATATCTCTAATAACCCGAGAGACTGGATAAAGCAACTAAGTTTACTCTAGCTTTGCAAACTGAGTTTGAGCCAATAATTTAAAGACTCATTGCTAACGCTGTTTTGGGGATAATTTATTTAAAAAAAAAAGTATCCCTTCCAGTTTTATTTAGGTGTAATTGACATATAGCACTGTATACTTTTTAGACGGGTGGGTAATAAGGTTTTATTTTTTGATGGAGGGACTGGGGATTGAACCCAGGAACTTGTGCGTGCTAGGCATTCACTCTACCACTGAGCTGTACCCTCCCCCAAGGTTGATTTCTTAAACTCTAATAGAGCTCCCACTGAACTCACTGCTTCTCAGCTCAGGAACACCTGGTGCCTCTTCCTCCGACTTCACCCCACCAGCTGTGGGTTCCTCCACGTCTATGTTCCGTCTTGCATCCTGTCCCCCGTTCCAGGCAGTCTACCCCCAGCTCTCCTGCTGTTAGCTGGCCCTCCTCTAACCATCCCCACTATAGGAGAAAGTGGGAGCTTAGCAGCCTAAAGCAGACCCTTTCTCTGCCTGAACATACGCTCTGCCCGTTGATTTATGCTGGGACACCCAGGCACCCTGCCCCGCTGCCCCGATGCATATTTCCAAGTTCTATCAAACATACAGCTGCCTCTGTTGGCCGTGTTACCCCCACTACCCTTGGGAGAAGAAAGAGGGCTTTCCTGGCTTCTCCCTGATTGGCTGTCTCCCCGTCTTGACTGGGACTCTGGTCTGGCCAATAGTGCCCTCCTTTCAAGCTTAGCTCATAATTGAAAATCCTACTTTGAATGTCAGAGTCTAAATGCTAATGTTTTCTTTTCCCTTTGATATTCATGCTGCAGCAATTTAAATCCCCTCAAGGCAGATGAAGAAAAAAATTTAAATACAGTAAAATGCACCCCCACCCCCACTCCATACACAATCCAAACATCAGCCTCGGGGTTTGAGTTTGAGTTTGTCTCCAAATTCACCCTTGAGCTCCCTTCTTTAGGCTGGGCTCTGTCTAGATCGGGAATCCTGGCCAATTACCTCCTGACTTTAGACAGGTTGCCCAGCCTGTGTCTGATTTTGCATCTGTGAGAAAATTACCTTGTGGGGTTATTTTGAGGGTTAATTGACTTTACACATGGGAAGTTTTCAGAACGGCGTCTGCCGCGTAATAAGTGCTTGAAAAAATGAGAAACATCATTATTATTGGCTCAGCACATCTTCAAAGTAGTTGGATGTTAGTTGAAAGCTCACACAAGGAGGCAGTAATGACGCTGCAGGTTCTGAGTATCAGCCGAGAAACAAGTGTTTAATTGCATCGTTACCTTAAAAATTGGCTGTTTATAAAGGCTGGGCAATACTGGGTATCTCTTGTAATTGTATGTCCAATCCTTACTCGTGGGGATGCTAAGATTAGCCTTTCTTTCACCTAATGCCACTCATTTAAGATCCTTAACAGTTGTCACCAGAGTTAAGAGACAGTGAAGATGCAATAATAATAGCGGAGGCGGGGAGGGTCTAGCTCAGTGGTAGAGTGCTTACTTAGCATGTATGAGGTCCTGGTTCAATCCCCAGTACCTCCAATAAAAATAATAATAATTTTTTAAAAAGCAGAGGGAGGTGGAAAGGACATGGCCATAAGACATCCACTCGCAGCCGTGGTTCCCAGGAGCTGAGGGACCCTGGGTGAGGCCCATCACCCTTCTAGCCCTCTCCTTGTTACTGCATGAGATGTCTCGGTTCCTTCCAGCAAATGATGATTGCCTTACTTCTCTGAACATAGAGCACGTAGCATTATGAATTAGGTTTGCAATGCTGGATTTGCTTACAGAGCCCTTCAGTTTGGGTCAGGATTCCATCAAAGTTCTCTTGCAAATGTTGACCTGAAACAAACCGACTGCCAGAAACGTCTCCAGTGAAGATCAGCGGAGAATTGCAATCCGGGCCTCCAACCATCGCAAGCCACGTGCAAGTCCCCGTGCGGCCAGGGAGGGACACTACTTTTATAGAGGGGAAAAGGAAGTCGGGAGGGCTTAGCGACAAAGAGCCATGGCTTCTCAATGGCTGAGGCCTTGCCAGGAAGGAAGTAAGGTCCTTCCTGTCAGGCTCTGCTGTCGCCAAGGGCGTGAGAGCTCTCCCAGCGGTGTCCCAACTCTCTTTAATTGAGGTTTCTGTTTCATGAGTTATTACACTTAGTAAGGCATTGGAGTAGCACCCACCAGAAACCCTTGGATTACAGGAGCCCTGCTTTAAGTTGGCCTCTTGCCCAAGGGATCTAGTTACATATCCTTTGGACCCCTTATCACAAATTACTTTATTGACTTAATGACATTGATGAACTTGAATGCAAATTATTGACGAATGAAGCAACAGCAACAATGTAAGCACTCTTCGAAAAAGAGCTTCCCCAAATAATTTTAAACCTTAAATTCATTGCTGTTACTCATCCTACCCAAACATATATATGACCAAGTTTGACCAAGATGCTTCTGGTCAAGTTTTCTTGAAAATATTTAAGGTAGCCTGGGTTTTAATGCTACAAGGATCTTGGCATAATTGTTTGACTATCATTTTAAAATATTATATAACTATAAATGCTGATGGCTGATCTTTGATATTATATACATAAGAATTTGTTTATCTTTGATTTGCATGCTCTTTTTGAATAAACCTAAGAAAAATTTACTTTGGAGAAAAGTTAAAGAAAATTGTTCCAAATCAATTATCTTAACCTGTTAATTAACATATATATATGTTATCTAATGATTATTCATTTGTTTATTTAACTGTCTGCCATTTAAAAGTATACTAACAAAATATTTAAATACCCCATAACAACACAGACTTGGGTTAAATAAATCACCAAGATGAGAAGAAACATAATGATAAATCAACTACGCTAATGAGAAGGATATTAGCATTTATGAACTATTTTCAACTTACTTTTTGGAATTACTAGTTCTTCATTCAGGCTAGATAATTAATCATTTTCCATTGCTTATTTCCAGTTCTCCAAATCCATTCCTTCCTTCTAATTTTCTATTTAATTTAATTTTTATATCATATTCTGCTGCTAAATAAGTACCTATCCACATTTAGACTTCAAACGCCATTAAATATCTTTCCTGGGACCTTTTAAAATCATCTTATTTTTCTTCCTGGTTCCCCCTTTCTTCTCTGCAATCTGTGACACTCCCTCCCTGTCATACTTTTTACAGGATTACACTGACAGCGATTATTTCTGAGTTAATATTTAGCGGAATTGAAAATAAACTACCACTACTGTGATGTGCCCCAAACTCAGCTCTACCTTTGAATCTGCCAATAACTGCATGGGGTTAAAAGAATTAGGCAATGGCTTGTGCTGAGCAGTCTCTCCCGGAACATGACTCGTTCTCTTCCTGATGGAAAATGACGTGAACTTTCTTTCCTTGCGGGATAATACTGCTCCCTACTAAGGGACCTACAATTACTTGCAATCAACAAGGCGGAGTTAAGTGATGCAGAGGAAAGTCTGTGCTGGATGCCGTGGTTCCTCCAGCAGTAACACCCTCTTTTGGGTGTGTACGAAGATAAACGCTGAATCCACCTGTAGGAAGATGAATAAAATTAGCTCCAATGGACTTTGATCAAAACATGTTATTTGGAGAAAAATATTTGTATTTCTAAAGGATTCAGTTGTCAAGCTATGGGTCTAAAAGTTTCATGAAAAAAAAAAGTGAAATCAAAGAGTGTGATGAGATCATTTACAGGCCCACTCATTTTAAGGATGAAAAAATGAGGTCCAGAAACAAGATGGGACTTGCCTAAAGCTTTGCAGGAATTCCTGGGAGAGCCGGGGGTAAAGCCAGGGCCGCCCCAAGGCTCCCACTGGGGCTGCTGGAGATGCCACGTTCAGTCTCCTAAAACCCACTGCTGCAAAAGACTGTACTGAGACATGCTGGAGACGGAAAGAAATCGTGGGACGTAATTTCCTATTATTTTGATTTCATAAAAATGTACTTAAGTAGAAGTTAAAATTCAGACTGTCAAAAATGTCTATAATTTCACCATAGTTTTGAGTCATTCAGGGTGTTTGTGGTCTGTTTTAGTACACGGTAGTAAAGAGGCATTCAGATTTTCTTTATTAAAGAGGTCTTTTTGAAAGAAAGTGGAGTTTGCGGGTAGAGATATTTTAATAGACATTTGGGCGGAAATTCCACGTTTCCAAAGTATTCCTTCCATATAGAAATAAGCGAGTGTGTTGGTTTTTCTTTGGGGGTTGATGTTTCTTCTTGGCTCTTGCTAATAGCATAATATACAGAAAACTCACAGGACTTTATTTTAGCAAATGGAATAAAATGAAAGAGTTATCTAAATGAGTAAGACAGCTGGGCAAGAACCCAAGCCCCTGGCTAGCTGAGATTAGGGCCTCGTTTGGAAAAGCCGCTCCCTTCCTGGGTACAGTGCATGACTTTCAAGGGCACAGCCTTAAATGCACAGAAACCAAACAGTTTAGTTCCCTATAACTAAAACGAAAGTCAACCTTAAGCCTTCATTCTTCCTGAACCTAGAAAATCTAGTCAGTTTCAACTGAAACTCTCACCTCAGGGCTTCTCCAGTCATTTTATGATTTTTCTGTCCTTTTCCTCCTGCTCTGAAGGATGTCAGTCCCAGAGGCTTGCCTTCATCATAGACAGGGTCGGGGTAGCTTATGAAGAAAGCTTGGGAACTCTGGCTCTTTTCCGTCTACAGTGGCGGCCAGTGAGGAGTAAATTCTATACACCGTTGGGTTTTCGTCTCCTAAAACAGCTGCTTGTGGAAACATCACCTCTTCCCAGAAGCTCTGTGATTCCTCTGAGTCAGAAATAATCCCTCTCTGCTCTAAACCTCTTACTACACTTTATCGTTCTTCACTCACCACGTTTTGGTGTTTTTTTTATTTGTGTCTTTTTTCTATCTCACAGAATGTAAGATAGGAAAGGTGCCTGAGAACAGAAGAGATTGTCTTGTTCATTAAAGCATAGCCCCAGAATCTAATGTGTGGCAGTGCTCCAAGTATGTCTACAGAGTGAATAAGATAATAATTGTATCAGTCAGCTTTCACTATGATAATGCTGTGTAAAAAAAACCCAGCAACTTACAATGCTTAGTTCTCCCTTGGAGTCATGGACAATTGGATAGCTGTGCTCCAGGCTGCATTGGCTTCAGTTCTGCTTCACGTGCCCCACTGGAGACTCAGCCTGAAGAAGACACTCCATCTGGAATGCTCACCTCCCACAGTGGTACTTATCAGAGGGTTGGTGGGAAATCTCAACGCTTCTGCAAGCATCCACTTGGGATGAGTGGGAACTGCTTCCCTAGATCAATCCGTCAAAGTGAGCCACCCAGCCAGACTTAATCTCCTTGGGAAATATGCTTCTCCTGATATCAGGGAGGGGTGATGTTGGACAGGTGCAGAGGCGAGAGGGAATGTCCACTGAAAGATAATATGATCCACCACAAAGACATGAGGAATAAAGAATGGAAGTAGAAGAGCCACGGGGGTGATTCATGCTGCAGCAAAAGTACAACCGAGCTAAGCAAGCCCTGAAAAGGCTTCTTTCATATTAAGTTGCCATCCTTGTAAATTTTCTGGTCGGGGAGTTGTCATACGCACAGCTCTAGCCTGCATGGAAAATAGACACTGAAGAAGTAACAGGCAGATCTGCTGTAGAATAGCATGCAGGCTTCCCCAGGAGACTAAGGACGAGGAGGTCCTTCCCATCTCAGGGCCAGGTGGGGAGAGGGCAGTGGAAGGGGCAATCTCAATGGAGTGAAGTCCACTGAAAGTTTTCTAGCATCTTTATTGAGATACAATCCATGTATGATAAAATTCACCCATTCCAAGTGTACAGTTCAACTCAATGACTTTAATATATTGAAAGAATTGGGCAACCATCATCACAATCTAAATTTAGAACACTTTTGTCACCTCAAAGATAGACCCCAGACTCGTCAGTAGTCATTTCCTATTAACTGTCCCCTGGCCCTAGGCAGCCACCAAATCTGCTTTCTGTCTCATTAGATTTACCCATTCCAGACAGTTCATAGAAATAAAATTGTATCATATGTTGTCTTTTGTGACTACCTCCCTTTTCAAGGCTCACAAGTGCTGCAGCCTGTAGCGATACTTCCTTTTTTATGGCTGAGTAATATTCCACTGTGTGGCTAGACCACATGAATTTGATCTATTCATTAGTGGATGGACATTTAGGTTGTTTTCACTTTGAGGCAATTATGAACATTGTGTAGAGGTGTTTGTGTGGACACACACTTTCATTTCTCTCTCTCTTTTTTAATTATGTAATTTAACCCCCAATTTTTTTAAACTGTAGTACCATCAGTTACAATGTGACAATTTCTGGTGTACAGCACAATGTCCTAGTCATGCAAATACATACAGATATTCCTTCTCATATATTCCTCTGGATTATATACCCAGGAGTGGGATTTCTGGGTCTATGGTAGCTCCATGTTTAACCTTTTGAAAAACTGAAAATGGTTTCCAGCTGCGCCATTTTCCGTTTTCATCAGCAATGTATAGGGTTCCCAGGTGGGGGGGCGGGGCAGGGTATAGCTCAGTGGTAAGAGTGCCTGCTTAGCATGCATGAGGCCCTGGGTTCAATCCCCAGTACCCCCATGAAACAAGCAAACCCAATTATCTCCCCCAGCAAAAAATAAATACATAAAAAAATTTTTAAAGCCATGTATAGAGTTCCCAATTTTTCCACATCCTCATTAACACTTGTAATTATCTGTTCCTCAGTCTAGCATCTTAATGACTGTGATGTTCATTTCCTTAATGGCTAATGATGTTGAGCATCCTTTCGTGTGCTTATTGGCCATTTGTATATCTTCTTTGGAGAAATATCTATTCAAAGGCTGCTCATTTTTAATTAGGTTACTTGTTGCTTTATTAGTGAGTTCAGAGAGTTCTTTATGAATTCTGAATACCAGTCCCTCATCAGATAAGCGATTTGCACACACCTTCTCCCATTCTGTGGGTTGTTTATTCATCTTCTTGGTGGTTTCACAGAATGAAGTCCTTTTGCTCTTATTCTTAAGCTGCTTTTATGCCAATGCCTTTGCACTTCCTTAACCGGACTCTGAGGTCACCAGAGCCTTTCAGGTTAAAGTGGAAGCATCGCTGACTCTCAGTCACATCAACATGAGAATGTGTTTTCTGTTGTGTTAAGAAGTGACTTAACTCTTCCCATTTGGTCCCTGGTGGTCTCACTGGGACAGCACAGTGCACGCTGTGTTGACTTTAAATCAAGCGTGTCCTTTGGAGTGGTTCCGAGGTACCCAAGAAATCTTCCTCATTTCCCATAAATGTTCCACGACCTTACCTGGTTGGTCTCAGTCCTTCTGGTCTCAAACCTACAGATATGAAAGGACCTAAATGAAAAATGTTAAATCCATAAATCTCCAGGCACGCGTGTGCCTGAAAGCTCCTGAGAGCCCTTTGTTTCTGACGTGCAAGGGGGCTTTGGTGCTGAAAGCCTGCTTTTAGTGTCAAGCGGGCGTTCAATTAGCAAACTGTAAGCCTGCCTGGAGCTATCACAGGTCAGGTGTTCCTCCATCCTCTGAGTAGCTGGGAGGGGCTGGGGGTCCGCTGTGGGGCTCTCGGAGCTCTGTGGACTGGTTCATGGCTGTTAGTTTCACCACTCTTGCTTCCCAATTTTCTTTTTTAATACTTAGGAATTTATGTAAAAATGTGAAGTTATATGTGAGTAGCCAGAGTCTGTGGATGATGGCAATACTTATTGTCTTAGGTGGGGTTGCCCAGAACACGCCCTGAGACCGAGTCTGCACCTGGGTCCAAATATTCCGGGGGAACAAATTCCAGAAAGTGGCCCAAAGCAAAACTTGAATTTGCCGTGTGCCGGCAACTAGTTACATAGCACTTACATTGCATTGGGCATTACAAGTCATCTAGAGATGATTTAAAGTATACAGGAGGGTGCTTGTAGGTTATATGCAAATACCACACCATTTTATATAGAGGATTTGAGCATCCTTGGATTTTGGTACCCATGGGGGTCCTGGACCCAATCCCCCTCAGACTCTAGGATGACTGTATTGAGATTTAACCATGTTGATACATGTAACTATTCATTTTAACTACTTTTCAATATTCTCTTCCATGAACATACCATATTTACATATGTATTCTTCTATAGTTGGACATTTAGGTTGTTTCCAATTTTCACTTTTAAGGGCGATGCTGTAGTGAAATTCTGTGCATGTCTCTTGGGGCACATGTGACCGAACTTGTGGGTATATATTTAGAAATGGACTTGTTGGCTTTTAGCATATGTGCATTGGGGCCAGGACCACGTGAGGCAAGTGGGGCACCCAGAGGGCAGGCTTTTGGGAGCCCCTCTCTGAGGAGCCAAAGGCACTGAGACACCCCCATGTCTGCTCTGGGTGCCTGGCTTCATTCACCTGCTGGACTCCAAGAGCAAACATTGTCAACTTTCATCCATATCGCCGATGTTCCCTTGTGTGTTTCAATTACGTTCTTATCGGCAGGATATGAGAATTCAATTATGTCATATTCCTGTTAAATTTGACGTCAGACTTTAAATTTCTGTTAGTTTTCTGGATGTGATCCAGTTTGTTAGTTTAACTTACATTTCACTTATTACTTGTAAATCTGAGCACGTTATCTGGTCTATTAGCCGTTCAGAATCTCTCTTTTGTGAATTACCTTACATATTCTCTGCTCATTTTTCTACTGTATTTCTTATATATATATATTTTTGGTTAATAAGTGTTCCTACAGGTTGCAGATATTTTTTTCTCAGTCAGTGTTTTGTCTTTTATAGTGTCTTTTGTTATGTAAAATGTTTCCATTTTAATATACTCAAAATTATCTGTTGTTACCTTTGTTGTCTTTTTCCCTCTTCCTTAACCTGATGTCACAAAAGATATTTCCATAAATTGTGTTCTAAAGTTCAAAAGTTTTGCTTTGTACTTTTGTCTTTAATATATTTGAAATGTATTTTTTTGGTATAACATAAAGTTTACCAAACGAGTAATAATTGCCATAAAGATAATCAGCAAAAAAGTCTGAGGAGTATTCATAGCTTTTGACTCAGGAATTCATTATTAAAAATTAGCCCAAAGAAAGGAACAGAGATATACACAGAGATTTACCAGCGGCTGATCACACCCTTGCTTATCATATGGAAGAACTGCAGACAATTTAGATATTTAATAATGGGAGAACGAGTGAGATAACTTTGACTACAGTCATATAATGCTACGTATCTATAAAAAATGACATATTTGAAGCAAATTTTATGACATGAAAACAAGTCAATGATAAAGTCAAGTGAAAAAGGCTGATTAGAGCAGTGTATTTAGTTTAATATTATTTTAGATAAAATATAAATAGAGCCAAAATAATCTGAAAAGTTACTGATTGAACTATTATGGTCATTATTTCCGGGTCATGAAATTATGGGTGGATGATTTTATTTTCTTCTCTACACATTTGTATTTTCTGCATTTAATACGTTTTACTTTTTAATATCAAAAATTGTAAGTTATTTTAAAATAATCATTCCAAGGAATGAGGTTAATGGAGTATTTATGTGTGAGTAAAGAGGAACATGTCATTTTGGTCACCTGGAACTACAGTCAGAGGGAGCAAAAGCCCAGAATCTTAAGGACACAACTGAAGTCAAACACCCTTGCCCACAGCACTCCCTCCTTCTGTGGCCACGCATCCTGATTTCAGGTTTAGAAAGTATAAT
This sequence comes from Vicugna pacos, assembly GCF_048564905.1. Taxonomy (NCBI): domain Eukaryota; kingdom Metazoa; phylum Chordata; class Mammalia; order Artiodactyla; family Camelidae; genus Vicugna; species Vicugna pacos. Next base: position 2,273,511 of record NC_133012.1, on the reverse strand, counting down.
GACCGTAACCCTAGGTCATGGATGCACAGGCTGCTCAAACCACAGGGAGTCTCAAGCCCTACTGTAAACTCTCTGCACCAGATTTATTTTCACACCAGTGGGAATCAAAATTGTGGGTCAATAACTGGAATTTCAAAAAGATACATGCACCCCAGTGTTCACAGCAGCACTATTTACAACAGCCAAGACATGGAAGCAACCTAAATGTCCATCAACAGATGACTGGATAAAGAAGTTGTGGTATATTTATACAATAGAATACTACTCAGCCATAAAAAAGAAGAAACTAATGTCATTTGCAGCAACATGGATGGACCTGGAGAATGTCATTCTAAGCGAAGTCAGCAAAAAAGAGACAGAAAAATACCACATGATATCACTCATATGTGGAATCTGAAAAAAAAAAAAAGAGGGCAGTAATGAACTCGGAACTCAGAAACAGACTTGCAGACATAGTAAACAATTTTATGGTCACCGGGTGGAAGAGGGTAGGAAGAGATAAACTTGGGAGTTTGAGATTTTCGAAGGTTAACCACTATATACAAAACTATATTAAATAAAGCCAAATTTCTTCTTTATAGCACAGGGTACTATATTCAATATCTTGTAATAACCTTTAATGAACAAGAATATGAAAACAAATATATGTATACATATGCAGGACTGGGACATTGTGCTGTACACCAGAAATTGACACATTGTAACTGACTATACTTCAATTAAAAAATTTAAGTTCACAATACAGCATGTTAATTAGAGGCACAAGATTGAACAGCAGATCTCTTGCACTTATTCATCTTGCAAAACTGGAATTTTATACCCTGTTACCAGGGGCTGAAAGGGGGGCTGAAATAATGATTTCAATGGCCAAAATGACTTGTTCTAAACACTAAAAAGAAAAACAAATGTATCCTACAGATAATTAGCATGAAGTCTATAGATGGGCAATTTTATGTATATATACACATGTATACCTATATTTACAGATAAATACATATACATATTGACACATGTATATCTGTATATACAGATAAATATGTATGCATGTTGTAAGTACTTAATGCTAATGCATCTGTATATATAGGTATATATGTGCAAACATACACGAAGTTGTTCACTGCAGTGTTCTTTTTTGCCACAGTGAATGTCCAACAATGAATACTCAACAGTAAGGTATTTTAAATTAGACTATGGCCTATCTGTGCAGTGAGATGTTATGGACGTGTTAACAAGAAAAAACTCCTATGTATAATAGCACATATGCTGTTATTACATACTATCCTTTTTTTGCAGAGGGGGGAGGTAATTAGGTTTATTTATTTATTTTTAGAGGAGGGACTGGGAATTGAACCCAGAACCTTGTGCATGCTAAGCATGCGCTCTACAGCTTGAGCTATGCCCTCCCCCTCATACTATCATTTTTTAAACGTGCTTAAGATATGGTAAGTGAAAGACAACTATGTGACCAAAAAAAAAGACAGTAGGGGCCCATTTATGTTTTTTAAAAAGGGTTAGACATAAATATAAATATATATTAAGGCTTAGACAGTCTTTGAAAAATGAAGAAAATAGCTATTAACTGGGTGAGGCTCTGGGGAGGGACTGGCGGGCTGGTGGAGGTGGTGAGGCATGAGGGAGAACTTGTTTGTTAAAATGAGTTTTTTTTCCTCACTATTTCTTTTAAAATATGCCAGATGTTAAAGAAAGACACAATAAAGGCAAATATTCAGAAGCCAAATTATCATTACTGATTCACTGGCTGCTGAAAAGTTACTTTAAAAATGGTTCCAAGTTTCCATAAATGAGGATCCAAGTGCCCCCAAAGCAATTTCATTGTTAATTTTTTATATGGCCGTGTCTTTAGCACCATTTTCAAGGAATTGGGGCATTCTCTTTCCAGATATTTCCTTTCTCAATAATTCAGTCATCGATCTACTAAGAAAAGGAAGCTATTAGAGACTCAGCACCAGATATTACTCATGCTCGGTAACTTGCATGCCCAAGGGAATAGGGAAAAAGCGCATCAACAAAAATAGAATTTCATTCATTTTGATTAAAGCAACGTGCGCCAAAAAGCTCTTTTGTGGGAGAGGAAAAATAGCATCGTCTATAAGAAATCTAACAACTGAACATAGGCGATTATGGCCCCAGTAGCCTTCAATTATTTGATCGGCTTTTCTTGATTATGTATTTTGTATCAAGTGTTGTGTTGAGGATGAGTGGCAGGACAGGATGGTGGAAGGAAAAGAAGAGTTAAAACAATGATTTCAACAATGCAGAGTGATCAGAGGCAAGGTGAGGCCAAAAGGAAAGTGTACATTTAAGCAAGTGTGAAACATGTAGAAACATGAAAGCATGAGGTATGGCGGGAAAGGCGGGAGCACCACTGTCCCCTGGTGTAGAGGGGGCCCACACAGGGCTGCTTCTTCGACATGCCCACCTGACATCCCATAAGCATCTCAAACCTAATATGCTCTAAAGCGAGCTCCTTACTTGCCGCCATTGGCTCTTCCCATGGTCTTCCTCTTAGTAGTCATGGCAACTGCATCTTTTCCTTGCTCAAGCCAGATGCCCAGGAGTCTCTACCTTCTGTCCAAAGTGTCAGCAGGTCCTTTTGGCTCTACTGAAAGGATCCAGAACCTGAGATTGTCTTACCAGCTCTGTTGCTTCCACCCTGATCCAAACTACCATTACCTCTCACAGGGCTGCCCCACTTCAATCTATTCTCAGCAGAGTGGACAGAATGATTGGTTTATACTGTAGCACAGATCATGTAATTCTCCAGCTCAGGGCCCTCCCCTACCAGCGACCCCTATTTCACTCTGAGTAAAAGCTGAAGTCCTCACTGTGGTTGACCAAGGTCCTGAATAGTCCGATGTTCTCAGCACCTGCTCCCCTCCATCCCATTTACCTCCCTCTAGCCCCCTGCTGCCCATTCTTCTTCAATGATGGGAGTCCACCTCACCCCTCAACCTCCCCCAGGCACACTTGCTCCAGCCCTGGAGTTTTTATTCTATGATCCTTCTTGGTATGTCCTAATCCCCCTACATAGAATTGTGATCTCTCTTCTGTGTGAGGATAGTGACTATCCTCTTAGTTTTTATTTTTTTCTTCTATCATATAGAACTCTCAAGCACATTCTATATTCTACCTACTTAGTTTATCATCTGTCACCTACAACCTATCCCCAGAGTATAAGCTCCAGAAAGGGAGAGACTTTTGTCTGTTTTGTTCACTGCTGCGTCCTTAGAACCTTGATAGCCCTCAGACTATCATAGGTGTTCAATAAAAATGTGTGAAATTCATGAATAAATGAGTAGAGTCAGAATGGGGTATGAAATGATCAAAACTGAGGTTGAAGGCCTAAATGTCCATCAACAGATGACTGGGTAAAGAACTTGTGGCATATTTATACAATGGAATACTACTCTGCCATAAAAAGGATAAAATAATACCATTTGCAACAACATGGATGGACCTGGAGATTGTCATTCTAAGTGAAGTATACCAGAAAGAGAAAGAAAAATACCATATATCACTCATATGCAGAATCTAAAAAAAAAAGAAAAAGAAAAAGAAAAGGAAAAAGCAGACCCTAATGAACTCATCTACAAAACAGAAACAGACTCACAGTCATAGTAAACAATCTTATAGTTTACCAGGGTTAAGTGAATGGGAAAGGATAAATTTGGGAGTTTGAGATTTGCAAAGGTTAACCACCATATATAAAAATAGATTAAAAAAACAGATTTCTTCTGTATAGCACAGGAAACTCTATTCAATATCCTGTAATAACCTTTAATGCAAAATAATGTGAAAATGAATATATGTATACATATGCATGACTGGGACATGATGCTGTACACCAGAAATTGACACATTGTAACCAACTATACTTCAATTTAAAAAAAAAATTGAGGTTGAAGGGATACACAAGGTGCCATGGTAAGAACCTTGAATCTCAAGAGACAATAGAAAACCACAGGAACAAAAGAGACAGACAGTTATACAGTTTATTTGTATAGATGTGTAAATATATATATAACATAAAGAATGCAGTGGGGGTGGGAGAAAGCATGTCTGGTATTTTCACCTCAAGAGTCTCTGCCATGAGCAGTTTCGCTGCACAGCAGATTGGCCATAGGATAATTTTGCTTTAAAAGATAAAACAACTGGTTGAAAGTTTGGTTTCAATGCCATAAAAGATAATATAAAAGAGGCGGCTGTAATTCACAACAGCCTTCCAGAGCACTGGTGATCGAGTCTTTGAGTCTTTGGCTGATTTAGACACAACAGCTGGTTCTCTAGTGCAGCCTTTATCAGATTTGTTACACAGTGTTAGGAGTTGGAGGCAAAAGAAGAATCCAGCCCCTTCCATTCCCATCCTGGTAAAAGAAATGGTTACATGAGAGTAAGTTTCTTGAAAATGGTGACTTTTTTTTTTTTTTTGCTATTTGATAGTGGGGAGCATGATGGAGGTACAATCTTGAAATTTGGCACAGAGTCTGGCTTAGATGATTCGGTGAAATATAAGGACTGGGCATGTGCTGGAACTTGCCAGGGTCGTCCAGATACATTCTACTCGTTACATCCGTAACTCATATTGATGAGAACTAGGAACATCCTCATCTGCTCGTTTCACTTCCAGGGAAACCTGAAGAGACTCACAGGAGATATTTTTATATTGTAAAGAACTCACTGACACTAGATCCTGAATCCTTAATGATCAGCTTTGAGAGAGGAAGTGTCATCGATTTCTGTAAGATATAAGTCAAGACAACTATAACCCTGAATCTACACATTTTAAATGTATTCAAATATTTTTTGTATTTTCATTTTTTACAATACAATCTTTAAAACTTTTCGTTAGTGATTTTTCAAGTTTCATGACGTCCTTTCTATCTTTTTCATTATGTCCTTTTAATCTCATACAGCAAAGTTGTCTTAGGGCCAATTAGTTGTTCACTGGAACTGCCTGCAGCAAGTAGTCTTACCAGGAAAATACCTGGAATTGGGAGAAAGGCAGGGAAAATGAAAGTTTAAAATTATTCCAATGACATTTGACAGTGAGGATGGAAAACATGACAGATTCCAGAGACATTTCAGAATAGAATTCGTAAAACGTAGTAGCTAAATTAATGTGGAAAGGGAGGCAGAAGGAGGACCCAAAGGTACCTCTGAGTGTCTAGCCTGGGTGTTGGGGAGTGTGTTTAAATGCCATTGAGTAAAGGTAGAAGGAGTGACCTGCAAGCCAATTAGGACACGCAGACTGGCTGGCTTCTGGACTTTATAATCGATCACACACTCTGCATCAATTTTCACATCCTGCACGACTGACTTTCTACAGCAGATGGTGGGCATACAGCTATGGTCTGTCCTTCCCGTCCTTAAATTCGTATTCCTGAAAAATGAGCTGGAATCTAAGGCTGGAAATGTGGGGAGGTTAAAAGTAAGCAATTCATACTTAAATTGGAGACATTTGAAACTTACTAAATAATATTACAAAATGTTATGATACAGCGCTTCAAGGTCACAGAGGCATTCAATGATTATAAAAGCAATTCAGTAGAGGAGGAGCAATAAGACAAGGGGATGCTGACCTAACATATGGGTCACACTATTCAGGCTGGATTTGTTTTACTTTTTATTTTTATTTTTTATTTTTAATATACTGGGTTTTTTTAACTGAAGTATAGTCAGTTGCAATGTGTCAATTTCTGGTAGATCTCATTTCCCAGTTGTACATATATATACATATACATGTTTTCATATTCTTTGTTCTTTAAAGGTTGTTACAAAATACTGAATACAGTCCCCTGTGCTACACAGAAGAAATCTGGTTTTTTAAAATCTGTTTTTATATATAGTGGTTAACATTCGCAGATCTCAAACTCAAACAAACCTAAAGATTTGGATTTGTTTTATAAAGACATGTGCTTTGAATACAGATAGACTCGTTTGCATACTCGACGTGCAAACATTTCTTAGCTTTTGCAAAGAAACACACTTCCTCTCTTTTTGCCCGAGACTTGTGACCCTCTCAGGTTATCTTTCGTTTTCTAACTTTTGATAAAGACATGAATCTAAAAAGTACTTCACTTTCTCTTCACTCTATTACAAGAAAAATTTCCCACTGTAATAAAAACAAGAGTCCGGCCAGTGATGAGCAAGGCTGTCACCTGTTCTCCGTGGCAAGTGGGCTGTCCTGATGCCCCTGCTCCTGGGAACGTCGGTCCAGGGCTGCCAAGAAGAGACAGGAATCCAGGTTTCACATGAGATCTCCTTTTCACAGAGGTTAACAAGCCGATGAAATGTGTGGAACACTGTGTGTATTTACAGAAACTAGACATGTCTGCCGGCTTGCTTTCGAACCGTGCTTTAGAGTTTACAAAACTCCTCCAGGTACATCCTCTTGCTTGACCTCACAACAACCTGGTGAGACAGGAATGCTAACCCTTTCCTTTCCTGATAGAGCACGGCTTCCCCCGAGTACTAAAGCCATCCTTTTCACGGCTCAGCCTCCCCGTGCAAACCTCCTGCTCTTTCTTCTGCTCCATTTTGTTGTTTTCAATGTACAAAAAGCTTGAGACCAACTTTCGATTTCTGGTTACCTTCCTTTTCTTCCCTAGTTCTATAAATTATTTGAGGCCAAGATCAGTATACAAAAATAAATTGCGTATGCATCATTTCACTGAACTCACATTACAGATTATGAGAAAAAGACGGAGGAATCCTGAAAAATGCAGCAAAGGTTACTAGTCTTCAAAATCTTAGATAACTTGGTGAGTCAAGGCCTGGCTGCTCCCGCCCTTGGCCCCCGGTAGGTAAGTTAAGTCTAACCGTAGGTGAGCGATGTGTATGTTTGTCTCTTCCTTTAAGGTGTAGAGATAAAGCTCAAAAATAAAGTACATAATCAAATACTCACAGCCTGACAGAGAAGACTTATTGCATCGCATTTAAGACTTAATAAATCCTTTCTTCATGTATAATTGCATTCAATCGTATCAATCCTATCTGAAGGTCTTGCCATCCACTGGGATGAGCTGAGGAAGCGAAGGCTCGGGGACATGGAATTGCTGACTTCATCCTGTTTATGAGCAGAGACCAGGAGACTTAGCATCCAGGATCAGATTTTCAAACAAACTCTGCCACTCAATAGCTGTGACCTAGGCAAGACATTTTTCTCTGGGAATTAGTCCCCTTTTTCATTAAATAATAGATTTTAACTATATTATCTCTAAGCTCCTCCAAGCTCTGACACTCCAGGGTTCAATGACCAGTCCCCGGGCCTCTGATTCCTAGTCCACCCATCTCTCCATCACCCCATTCTGCCTTCCTCGCTCCAGCCTGATGGCTCTTACTCAACTGACAGAGCTGTGATGTCTTTCTCGGACATCACAAACTTGGACACAGAGGGATTGCCCTGAAACACGAGTAGCAGCAGGGTCTGAACAGGCAGAGAAGGGCTTTTCCAGTGGTCACCAGAGACCAGATGAGATATAGGTAAATCCAGGAGAATAAGGCGGCAACTTAAAGCACTGGGTTAACAATGATAAAGCACTGAAAGCCAAGGATCCAAGGAGCGGCTGGCCAGTGGTCTAGAGAGAAGCGGGTTGTGCTAAAGGAAGGAGGCAGCCGTGGGTCCGGAGTCAAGAAAGAGAAGTGGCCAGATGGACGCCAGGTGGGGAGCTGACCTGCGGTGCTGGCAGGTAGGTGGCCAGGGGGAGCTGGATGATGGATGAGAACAAGAATGGCTTCCTCTCTGGTCTTTGGAATTATTTTTGACTTTCTAGAGTGTAGGGTACAAACTAAAGTGATCACGGCCAACTTGGGAGGAGAATTATGGGTGAAAAGGAGCAGACGTGCTAAGATGGTAGGATTTCTCTTGGCACACACCACCACACACAGCCTTTGTGCAGGGGAGAGGGCTCAGGGTGATGCTTCCTAGCCTGAGCGAAAACTGGTGAGAGTCTTTGGCACACTGAGGACTAGTGAGATGAGCCCGCCTGCCTCTTCAGTAGGGTCAGTCTTCCATTAAAGCCGATGTCACCTACAGCAAATGAGTGTGGAGAAAGGAATTGAGAATTCTCCTCTTTGGGTGGATAAAGAAAGAGTCACAGACATGATTATGAAAGTTATGTATTTAAGAAGCCTGCTTCCCTGGGGACAGGGGATAAAATCCCACACCTCTTGGGCCCTCTAGGGTTGCTGGGTTGCCCTACCCAGACCTCCATCACCACCACCACCTCTGCCCACTCACTTTTTTGGGGAAAAGAGCTCATCTTCCTGTTTCTGAAACTGTTAGCAGCTGGGAGTTCTCAGCCGGCTCCCTTGCCAGATTGCCGGCCACTGAAGGGAACAGCCTTGTCCAAGATCACGCTTTCCGTGCGGGTCAGCCCGTGTCCAGCCAGCCCATCACTGATTGCTGTGAAAGTATAAAGGTCCGGCCCTCTTGCTCCAGTTGGCTCCAGAGCCCGCCAGGGGGCTGTCAAACTGGCAGTGACCGCATGGCCCTCCAGGGTCTCCCTCTGTCTGGTCCTGCTGCCCAGCGTGATTCTGAGAGTAATCCCAGCAAGTGAATCGCCATCTAAGGGTTGGCTTCCAGGGTAGCCAGCCTGCAGCGGACACTCCGATGTGTGAAAAACAAATAGTTAAAACAATGAGGATGCTTGGTCTGGGATTTATCAAATAAGAAACTGATAAAAACCAAAAATAATACTAATAATAACCATTTTAAATGAGACTTTACGACATGTCAAATTTGGTCTGTTATCCCATAAAATCCTCACGACAATGCTATTAAATAGATATCAGTAGACCCATTTTACAGATGAGAAAACTGAAGTCGAAAGAGGTCGAAATAATATTCCCAAGGTCACAAAATTAAGAAGATCTGGAATTAGAACTCAGATCTGTCTGATTACAAAGCCCACACACCACCTCTACTCTAGTGTCCATATTGGAAGCACTTTCCCCAACAGATGGACTTGTGAATCCAATTACTATGCAGTGATCACCTCAACACTCCAAGAATTGTATTGCAGGGGGAAAGACAGCACACATAGGAGGGGAAGGCATGGAGGCCATGTTTCCTATGCTTCTCTTCTAATTGAAATCAAAGATAGACAGATTTCATCAAGTACGTTCTCATAAGGAAGAAACAGACCCACAGACAGAAAACAAACTTACGGTTACTGGTGAGGGGAAAGGGGATGAGAAGAGGTAAACTGGGAGTTCGAGATTTGCAGATACTAACTACTATATATAAAATAGATAAACAACAAGGTCCTCCTGTAGAGCCCAGGGAATTCTATTCAATATCTTGTATTAACTGATAATGAAAAAAAATATAAAAACGAATATATGTGTGTATATGTTGGATTGAAACATGATGCTGTACACCAGAAACTGACACAACATTGCAAACTAACTATAGTACAATTTAAAAATTAAATAAGTAAACAATACCAGGCCCTAAAAACCAAAAGGATCTCATAAGGACTCTAACTAAAATATGTTATTTGTTAGTAATTGTTGAATTGTACCCCCCCCCCACAAAAGTTATGCTGAAGTTCTAAGCCCCAGTGTGTGACCTTACTGGAAATAGGGTCACTGAAGATGCAATTAGTTAAGATGAGGTCACAGTGGGGTGGAGCAGGCCCTTAGTCCAATATGGTTGGTGTCCTCAGAAGAAGATGATGTTAAGACACAGAGAGAGAACGATGTGATGACAGAGGCAGAGATGGAGAGACGCAGCCAAGCCAAGGACACCGAGGGTCCACAGCCACCATCAAGAGCTAGGAAGAAGCAAAGAAGGGTTCTCCCCAGAGCCTCAGAACAAAAAGGATTGCTGAGTGCCTGTTAAAAGGTATGGAGGCTCTTTTTGGAGTGTAAAAATGTCTGGAATTACATAGTGGTGAATAGCTGCACAACATTGTGGACACACTAAAAAACACTGTATATGCTAAAAACCACTTTAAAATGATGACTTTTACATTATATGAATTATATCCCAAATAAACATTGTGGGGGGAAAATTGTCCTCCAGAAGTTATTATTTGGAGCTTTGGAGACAACTTGAGACAACTTTGTGACCCAGGAAATAAACATAAAGATGAAGGTGACTGTCTTATAGATTTCTGCTGAGAAGTTTGTGGAGAATTCTTGCTGCCAGTCAAACTAGCCCTTCTTTGAATTCATCTCCGAAAGAAGAACACAAAGGCATGAGAATGGAGTTTAAAGGCAAAAGACAAATTTGAAAATATGACAGAAACACATCTGATGGTGTGAGATGGTGCAATGAGCTGGTGCTCTTTTCCCTGAAGCCATGCCCGGACCTACAGCTGAAGTAAGAACCGTGAGACCAGAGAAGCAGAGCCAGACTCGGGCTCCAGGTGGGAGCTCTGGGCGGAAAAGGAGACAAACCTTTGTAAGATGCAGGGACTTTCAGAAATGTAATACAAGGGAAGGTCTCAACATCCTGGGTAAGGATCAGCGGCTATAAGTGGGACAGCGTGCAAGCATCGACTTCCTGGGATTGCAGAGGGGACCAATCAGTAGGTAACGTCATCTGGGCTTTCAAGGAATGACTAAGACGACCCCATGCAGGCAGGAGGGAGGAGAAGGTCCCAAATAGGCTGGCGTGTAAGAATTCTGCAAGGTGCACGGAGTTTGAAAGGTACATCCTGTCTCGTGTGTTTCACTGGCTGATGATACCAGAATTCAGAGTTTATACTAGAGCAATGATTCTCAAGAGCAAACAAGTAGTAACTTGACAGATATCTGACTACAACCACTGCATATTGTAAACTATATATAGAGTTACATATTTGACTCAATCCTAGGAAGAGATAAACGGAAATATTTCTTTTTTTTTTCTTCTTAAGAAAAGTACACATCTTTTTGATTAGTTTTCTCATGTTCTGTCATCATGCAAAATGAAATTTAGGTCCAAAGGCAGTAAACAGTGACAAATATGCAACTTCCATCTGGAGTGTTATATGAATAGTCACTGAGGAAACGTTTCCAAGAAAGAAGCCATAAATGCTTGCACCAAAGTCGGATACTTAAAAGTGTTGTTAAAGAAAACAGTGTAGGATATTTTTTAAAACTCCCTGGTTAAGAAAAATTTGATTTAATTATATTTGAGTTGCCAATGCCTACTCAAATCCTTAAAAATCACAAAAATGAATTAAAACCATAATTCTTAATAGGAGATTTTGAGAACAATCAAGCTCTCTCAGTAGATTGGAATTGTTACTTGGTTTCACAAAATAATGTATAATCTTAACAAAAGTACAACATGTCACATATTATCTCTTGTAAGTCGTGGGATGTTTTTATCTCTCTGCAGTTATACTAAAAAGAGCTTCTGTATCTTTTCTCTATTGTAGTAAGTTTAGAGAAGGTAAATTTAATTACTATAATTTCACGTAGGCTTGGAAGCAAAGACTGGACCACATCATAGAGGAACATGCATAGCACCACAGGGTGTCAGAAACTTCTCTGGCAACTATTAAACCACCCACTAAGTTCTCTTTGAGTTGGGGCAGGATTGTGTAAATGAGGAACTAAAGCACAGAAGGGACAAGTAACTTGGGGGTAAGTGTCTCAGTCAGGAGAAACTCAGGTAGGTGGAAAGCTCTGGTTCTTCCCTGCCTTTTGAGCTGTGGTACCCACGGGTAGGCTCACACTCCTGTCTCTGAAATTCATGGGGCCAGATTTGTTTCAAAATTGGGTTTGGGGCTTCATGAAATATACTGCACGTGACGTGCCCCACCGCCCCCGGAGGCTGGGGCAGCAGATCACAAGCAAACACATCCACACGTCTGCAGTCTAATGTGATCGCATTACACTAACTGGGATGAAGAGACACTGCAGACAGCCTCAAGTCAGTTCAGGTCAGGTTTTGCTTTCAAATGAATTCTGAAAATCTTTTGGTTTTCAGAGATTTTTTTGGAATTGTGGATAAAAGATTGTGAACCTGAAATTAAATTTGAGACTGTGCCCTCTTCTTCTGCATGGAGGGAAATGCAATATATTAATATTCATAAAAATGACCTATGTTAAAGGAAATCCTATTTTGTTCTATGTTTAAATTATATGTAATTTGTCTTATGTTGTACCAAGACAGCTAAAATCTAAACTCATTTATTCTGCTCAAATAGCAACTCTCAGTGAGACTTTCCCTGATCACTTAAAGTAGAAAGTGATAATCTTCCAGCCCTTGGCAATCTCAGTCTTCCTTAGTTATAAATTTGTACATAGAAATTCCTTATTGTGAACATATACATTATAAAATTATATACAAATTCCCTATTATGTGCGTGTGCTGTCTCTCTCCATCCTTAATAAGCTCCACACAGGCAAGACTGTTTTCTGTTTTGTTCACACGTCACCAGTCCCTAAGGACAATGTTTGGATCTTAGTAAATTCTCAATAAATACTTATTAATTGAACAAATGAATGATTGCTTATATATATTCATTTATTCATGCTGAAACAACACACAGAGCCATTATTTACGTACATAGACTGTGGAGCAAAATATACTTGGGTTAGGGTTACAATTGCCACCTTACTATTTGTGAAATATACAAGTAATAAGAAATAAATTGACCTTGTAAGGTCATTTGATGTTCCGTGAAACACACAGATCCTTGTTAGTTACACTCCCAAGAGAAGGATTTTTTATCAGCTGGAGCTGGTGCAGCATGAGTACTCACATAATTATCTTATCTTGGGGAATCTTTCACTCTGTTGCTCACTTTTACCTAAATTAAGTGCATCATTTGTCTAAACAGCCCAAGTTCTGCTTGATTAAAAAACATCTTCGTTTCCTAGTGAATGTAAAAGGATGAGGGTCCCTGTCTGTTTCCCTTCTATCTGCTGCCTTCCTCTCCCCACTGAACCCTCTGTCCCCAGTCCAAGTTAAATGGGATTAAAATATGAGCAAATTCTGAAAACCTTCATTTGAGATGCTGAGATAACTAGCACTTTATTCACAAACGTAACAGAGGTGTCAGTGTGCAGTAAGATCATCTTTTTGGCTATGAATCAGTTTTAAAGTTGGAACTAGCAGAGCCATCAGCTTAGGAGCGGAAAATGCCACTTTCTTGGTCTTCAGACATTCTCAATGAAGGAAAGTAATGAAGGAAACATAATGTGAGCTACGCTTGCCGTTAAAGTGTTCTAGTAGCTGCATTTTAAAACGTAAAAAGAACACCAGAAATTGACACAACATTGTAAACTGACTATGCTCCAATAAAAAAAGAAAAAAATTACGTGAACCATCAACAACAACAACATTTTTAAATAAAAAAATGAAAAGAAGCAAGTGAATTTTAATAATGGATTTTATTTAAGCTCATGTGTCCAAAACATTAACTGAGATGTAATAGATACAAAAATTATTAATGAAATATTTTACATTCTTTTTTTCACACCAAGTCTTTGAAATCTTGTGTATGTTTTTTACTTAAAGAGCATCTTGGTTTGTACCAGCCACGTTTCAAGTGCTCAACAGCCACACGTGACCCATGGCTGGGACGACGCGGGGAATGTGAAAGTTTAGAAAGCAGATCCGGCACTCAAGCCCCCAGCAATCTGTGATCCTTCTGGGAGAAGAATGTCCCTTTCTTTGACTTTCTTTTCACATTGATTCTATTATGTGTTTTAAACAAAAATAAAGACCTTCATCTAGTGAAAATAATTTCTTGTACTTCTGGCAAACTAACAAAATACACAGGACTCAGGCTAAGAAGCGTATGTCATTCCTTGGTTAAGCGGAGGTCACAGTTTGAATCCAAAATTGGAGGAAACAGTGGAAAGGTTTTGCCCATTGATCTTTTCACAAAGGAATTTGCAGACCCAGGTATTTCTGCTGACTTTCACCCTGACCTCTTGTTGGTAGCACCATAAACCGCTCAGAGGAAAGCAAACGCGAGCACGGTAAATAAGCAATGGTTCAAAAGTAAAATTCGAGTGTGTTTAAGCAGCCAGGCTTCTTCCCCTCTGGAGCCAGAGGATTTGGATTTTACCGTCTTGCTTTACAGTAACCAGCTGCATTTAGATTTTCACAACTACAAAATGAGAATCATATCTAGTATTTGTTATAGGCATTGTTCCCAGCACATTACGTGTACTGATTTGTTTAATCCCCACAATTGTGTAAGGAAGACACTGTATTTTATTCCCACTTGAAAGATGAAGAAACTGAGACCAAAAAGGTAAAGCAACTTCTGCAAGATCACACAGCTAAGGAGAAATGAGTTAGAGTTCAAACTCAAGTTATTAATTACTATTCGCTAACCAACTAGATTTATGAGGTGAAAATAAGTTGAAACCTCATTATCTTAGTTAGAAATCAGAGTATAAATGCAATACATTAATATTCATAAATAACTTTATTGGTGAAAATGACCTTTGTTAAAGGAAATCCTATTTTGTTCTATGTTTAAATTATATGTAATTTGTCTCATGTTGTACCAAGACAGCTAAAATTTAAACTCATTCATTCAGTTTTTTTCTGCTCAAATAGCAACTCTCAGTGAGACTTTCCCTGATCCCTTAAAGTGAAATAGTAATAAACTTCCAGCCCTTGTCAATCTCTGTCTTCCTTAATTATAAATTTATACATAGAAATTCCTTATTATAAATATATACATTATAAAATTAGATATAAATTCCTTATTATGTGTGTGTGCTGTCTCTTTCCATCTTTAATAACTTAAGCTCCACATAGGCAAGACTTTTTTCTGTTTTGTTTACTGCTATATCACCAGTCCCTAAGGACAATGTTTGGATATTAGTGAATTCTCAGTAAATATTTATTAATTGAACAAACGAATGATTGTTTATGTCTTCATCCATTTATGCTGAAACGACACACATGGCCATTATTTATGTACATAGACTGTGGAGCAAAATATACTTGGGTTAGGGTTACAGCTGCCATTTATTATTTTGTGAAATAAACAAATAATGATAAATATGTTGACCTCGTAAGGTTACCAGGAAGATTAAATAGGATGCCACTTTCTAAGAGTAACATGGAGGCTGACACAGTGAATGTTGTAGTGTTGTTATTTTTATAACACTTTTATTACTTATCCATTCCTTAAGTAAATCCAGTGCCAAACACCACGCTGAGGGCTGACGGAGTTTGCGCTGAACAGGACATCTCTTTTCAGATGGAGGGGAGCTTTCACTCCACTGCTGGACTCTTTAGGACGCCACATCCCCATAGGCTCCAGGCCCGCACCCAACCCCCAACCCCAGAATGGGCAGAAAAGGGAGTCAGGAGCTGGGAGCAGTGAGCAAATGAGAAATGCAGGGTTTTCCTGAGCACGAAGGTCAAGAACTGTCCTGCAGTCAGGAAACCAAGCCTCAGGCCAGTGCCAGGGGTGAGGGAAGCCTGCATTCTGATATAAGCGGGGGGTCTTCAGAGGGGACTGAAATAAACAGTGCCAGTTGAGTAGTAAAAACAGGCCCAAATCCCCTCTGAAGAAATTGGCGTGATTTCCATGCACTCAAGCAAACATGAGTTCCAAAAGGTCACCAAATAAACAAGACATCATGTCACAGAAGAACGAGATAAACAGATTTAAACCCCAAAGGACTTCATATTTTTAAATTATCAGATAAACAATACAAAATTCTTGAACATGAAATATTTATAGAAATAAAGGATGGAATCATAAATTTGATCAAGAAACAAAATGCTGGGTAGATTTACAGAAGAACCTAATAGAACTTTTTTTTTATTTTTAGTTGATTTACAGTGTTGTGTTAGCTTCAAGTGTACAGCAAAGTGATTCAGCTTTTTATATATATGTATGTGTGTATATGTATATATTTCAGATTCTTTTCTACTATAGGTAATTTCAAGATATTGGATACAGTTGCTTGTACTATAGAGTAGGACTTTGTTGTTTATCTATTTTATATACAGTAGTTTGCATCTGCTAATCCCAAACTCCTAATTTATCCCTTGCCCCTTCTCCCCTCCTGGTAACCATAAGTTTGTTTTCTACGTCTGTGAGTCTGTTTCTGTTTTATAAGTAAGTTCATTTGTATCATATTTTAGATTCCACACATAAGTGATATCATATGGTATTTGCCTGTCTCTGTTTGACTCACTTCACTTAGTATGATAATCTCTATGTCCATCCATGTTGTGGCAAAATGGCATTAGTTTATTCTTTTTTATGTCTGAGTAGTATTCCATTGTGTATATATATCTTCTTTATCCAGTCATCTGTTGATGGACATTTAGGTTGCTTCCATGTATTGGCTATTGTAGTGTTGCTATGAACATTGGGGTGCTTGTATCTTTTTCACATTATAGTTTTCATAGTTTCTAAATTTATGCCCAAGAGTGGGATGGCTGAATCCTATGGTAGCTCTATTTTTAGTTTTTTAAGGAACATTCATACTGTTCTCTATAGTGGCTGCACCAATTTACATTCCCACCAGCAGTGTAGGAGTCCTCTCCAACACTTACTATTTGTAGACTTTTTGATGATAGCCATTCTGATCTCACTGTGGTTTTGATTTGTAATAGGACTTTTTAAAATGAAAAATATAATAGTTGAAGTTGAAATTCCCTGGATAGATTAAAGTATGTTAATAGCAGCTGAAGAGAGAATATATGATTCTAAACATATAAAATATTGGGAAAAAATAAAGGGATACAGAGGATACAAGGAGAAGCCCACCAGACATATAAGTGGGGTCCCAGAGGTTCAGAAAGAAAGAGGTGATAATAGAAGAGAAAAAGGGATTCCTGATGAAAGAAAACTTGCTAAATAAGATAAATAAAAATAAAAACCCTTGGATACACCATAAGGAACCACAAAATATCTAAGCAAAGAGACGATCTTGACAGTAGAGAAACTATTTTACAAATGAGAGTGAAATAACAACCTTTTGAGACAGAGGCTAAGAGTTCCCAGGAGCAAACTTTTGCAAAAACTTCTAAAGAATCTACTTCAACATCAAGGAAAGTGATTCCAGAAAGAAAAGCCTGAGATACTAGAGAGAATGGTTAAGAAAATAAATGAGAAAACATATAGTTTATAATAAAAACTGGTGTTTAATAACGGAATAAAACAGTCCAAGGTTCTTGTATTTTGGGGAAAAATTAAGATCTTGATTACAATTAAGCTGTTTGCTCATGAAAGATCATTGAAAAAAATAGTAATAGAACATTCAGCTTCCAAACCAGAAGAAGGGAAAAAGAGCATAATAAAAATAAATGAATAAAAGTTTTGTTCATTTTGTAAAAGGCATAGAAGGGGGAATAAAGAGGCATAGAAAAAGTAAGACAAACAGAAATAATAATGTGAGATGGTATAAACAAGTCTAACTATATTAAGAGTCACAATAAATATAAATGTTATCATCTTACAAGCTAAAAACAAAGTAAACCAAAGAGAGAGGGAGGGAAAAAATTCTAGCTATATATTATTTATGAGACATATTTAAAACATAAAAACACAAAAAAGTTGGAGTCAAAGAATAGAAAACAATAGATAAAAAAACAATATAACAGATAAATACTCATTTAATGCAATATTATATGAAATAACTTTGCAAATAAAGAAAACAAAAAACTGTCCAAAATCTTAACCACAATTATTTTCATTTTGATAAATCCCCTGAATCCTGTGTCCCCAGTTCCCATATTTTATGTGACTGTATTTGTGATAAGTATTTGATTTTAATTATGTTTTCTTTTGAAAATTATAATGTAATCATTCCCCAAGGTTTTAGGTAGTTTTTTTTTATACTTTTTTTTGTTGTTGAGTTATAGTCAGTTTACAAGGTTGTGTCAAATTCCAGTGTAGAGCACAATTTTTCAGTTATACATGAACATACATATATTCATTGTCGCATTCTTTTTTGCTGTGAGCTACCACGAGACCTTGTATATATTTCCCTGTGCTGTACAGTATAACCTGGTTCATCTATTCCACATATGCCTGTCAGTATCTACAAATTAGGTAGTTTGTATAATGCAGTTCCATAATAGCTATTTTGAGGGCAGTTGTTAACAAATACGTTTGACCTTTTTATTATTGAGTTATATTTCCTACATGACCTTTCTAGTAGTGAATTTTATAAGTTTCTTACCAACTGTGTGAAGTAAAAATTCATACCCTTTGTTGCTTAATCATTAAAGTTCAGCGTCCACGTATCCTCTGACTCCTTCTAGATCTGGGAACACCCACATTCATCTTGTGCATGCCCCTCAGATGCTGCGGACTTAGAAGATGGTGTTACTCAGTCTCCCTTCGGGGCTGAAGCGTTGCCCTCTTCTGCACATCCACCTGTCTTGCTGATCGTTTTATCTGCCTCTTCCTGTTCCTTTTGAACAGGGTGAAAGGCTGCTTAGTTGGTTGGGAGTTAGAGTGGGGATACAGCACTTTGGGACAAAGTGTCAAGACGGAGTGCAAGTCTGAAGTCGACGCATTCAAATACAGACAAGAGACAACAGTACCAACAGTGAGAGTTATCTGGGCAGGACTTCCTGTGCACCGTGCCCTGTTGAATCATCTTAGAGACACCAGCATTTAGTGTGAGTCCACAAAAGCCTCGAATACCTGCTCGAATCCTTTTTCTCCTCCTCCCTTCTTTGTTTTCAAAGAAATCAGAGCCAAGTGACTAAGCATTCAGACTCTTGCTTGTTTGCAGAAGCCATAAAATTGGCATCAATGGTTCCATTCATCGGCCTCGCTTCTGGGTCAAGAGGGCACAATGACAGTATGGATTGTGAAACAAAGGGGTGTTAACTTGGGGGCAGGAGGCCAAAAATGAAAAATCCAAATCAACAAACCAAAGAGGTCAATGCTAACGAGGAGAGAACTGGCTAGTAAGTAAGGCTCTCCCAGGCTTTGAGGAACTTAATAAAATTAGATTATGTTTCAATGAGTGGCATCACAGCAAAGCTAAATAATAATAATAACACCGCCAGTGCAGCCCATACAAATTACTTGCGCACATAATTACAGATTCACACAAACTAATGGACCAATTGAACTCCTCCCTTGTCTGGCTGCGAACCTTTGTTTTCCTCCTGGGCGTTGGAAAAAAAGTCAATGTGTCAGCAATTCATCTATTTCTGCTGTTGGTTCATCATGCTGAAGTCAAATGAGGTGCATAATGTGAACTTAGATGTCAACATTCTGTTGAATTCTAGAAAGATGCATTAAAGTGTTTAGTTTGCATTACATTTCAGCATATTTGTGTCATTCTGAGCTTGTTAATTTTGGATAATGGGAAAACCAAAGATTTGCATAAATCTAAATTCTGCTAAGGACCCTGTGCTAATACCTTCTTCGTATTATGTTTCCAAAGAACAGGCTTGATCTGTCCAGCTCAATCTGTAAAGTCATCAGTATATCTTTTGGAAAGCAGTGTTCTCTTCAATCTCCAGTATTTCACCATGAAATTAATCTTTTGAATGGGTCTTAGTAGTTTTATCCATTAGGCTAATCACTTGATACCAACATTATCATGATGTATTAAAAACCAAACCAAATCCAAGCGAAACTGAAAAACAAGCTTCATGCTGCCATCGTTGGGTTGGTCTCTGCTGGACTCACTTGGAGGCCCTCATTCGGGGCCTCTGGACAAAGGTCACGTGTCTGGGAGTTAGAGGCTGGCCAGGCCCGGAGCTCTGCAGCCCAGCCATGGCGTGAGCCCGTCTGAGCAGGGTCCTGGGCCCTGCTCAGCTGGTAACGGCAAGCATTATGATTTTTACTCAAAGAAAGCAGGTTTTAATATTATGCAACACAGTAAGAAATACTAGCTAAAGAAAGCAGCCAACAGCATGTCCTTCTTGTTGGTTCCTGAATGTAGATCTTACCTTGAAACTGACCCTGCTACCCTCTTAAACATCACCACCATCAGTACCAATCTAACCTAAGTCTCATCACTCAGACGGAGCCATTGTAACCCTTCCTCTGTTTTCTTGCTTCAATCTCATATCATTTAGACTGCTCTCCACCATCAGATTAGTCCTCCTATAATAACGCTATTGTCCTGTCCCATCCCAACTGGACGACTGGCGTTCACATGAATGCTTGTTTAATCAGGTTCAGGCACCACCCTCTGGCTTTACATCACTCTTTCCTGTCTCCCTTCCTTCTCTCCCTCTTTTCTTTCCTCCCTTCCTCTCTTCTTTTCTTCTTCCTCTTTGACTTTTCATCGAATTGTAATATACACCCAGAAAAGTGCACACGTCCTAAGTGTTCCATAGCTCAGGGGATTCTCACAAGCCGGACACACGCTGGTAACACCCACATCAGGAAGGAGAGTCTGACTGCTACCCCAGAAATTCCTTGTTGCACCCTTCCCGACACTACCCACCCAATCTAAAGGTGACCACTGTTCCACCTTCTAAGAGCAGAAATTAACTTGGCCAGACTTAACTTTTACTAAACTTTTCCTACACACAGGATGTGGGGGGCGCTCTGACTTGGGGGACTTGAGGATGACTTGGCACCCCCGGGACTTGCAGTCTGTGCAGCGAGTCTAATTTGAGTCCCTCCTCTGATGGATCTGGATGCCCTGAGACATCTGCTTTCATCAGAATTCACTCAGGAACTGCCAGCTGGAGGTGTCAGGGTGACAGCTGATGAGAGTTGGCCAAGGAGAGACTGGCAATGGGTAGGATTTGATGAGATGGATGTGAAGCTAATATCATATGCATGTGGCCCTCCACTCCCTAGCCCTGCTCCCCAGACATCTCTCTGCCTCCCACGCAATTGCATGTTGATGAATGAAGTCACAGAGGCACCTACCACAAAGGTGTTCAACCCACAGAGTCCCCAGCTAACACCCAGGACTTGTGCCCTCCAAGTGGAATGCCTCCAATGTGGGGGGAGCCTCTGATGATGCTCTGACCTCAAGAACTGTCTTCCAGGAACAGAGACAAAAAGATATTGTTTATCTGTGATTCCTTTTAACATCAATTCAACATATGCTCTTAGTTGTTACCTAATTGTAAAGTTGAGGTTTTCTTCGGAATCTAGTGAAAAATGTAACATAAAAACAATACATTAAATATGGAAGAAAAGTCAGGGGACGGTTACTCATAATCTCAGCCTAAACTTCTGCAGCTCCTTTAGTTTGCATGTCACCTCCTGGTCCTGTCCACGTGCACTGCAAGTTTTACACTGTGGTTACTGTAGCGTTCATATGAGGAAATTGTCTTTAAGTGGCCTTTAGTTTATGGTGACAGAAGGGATGCTTGACAGAAAATTATCTCTTTGCAAAGGGATGCTTTTAATATAGAATCATAAGATTCTGCCCTTCTTTTCTGGCATAGCCTAGATCTCTTCGTTCTGGGGAGCTGTAGCTGAGCGAAAACAAATGGCAGTGTCACCAGTGACCGTGGAGCCTGGATTTTGCTCCTCTCTTCCAGTTACTGTTTCAATAAATGGATAGATGTCATCTCAACCTTCTTAGGCCTCAGTATCTCCAGGGGTAAAGCGCGGAAGATGAGACCTATCCCACCCACCTCACAGGATGTTTTATTATCTCAGGAAACCTTCACAGAGCCCCCATCACACACGCCCCGGGCCCCTCGCTCAGCACCACGGACAGCGGCAGGGTCTGCAGGCACGTGGGCAGCGGACAGCCGGGACGGTGCCCCCTTCAGGAGGGGCCCAGTCAGTCCCTGTCCACCCTCATCCTTGGGCTGTCTGAGAGTGGTCCCTGGCCCCAAGATGGACAAAGGAGGGATCTGAACTCTCTGAGTGGGACCCACCTGTTCCTTTCCCCAGGATCCCAGCCCTGCCCCAGCTTCCCCCGCACCCTCCTTAGCTCTCCTTCACCAAAGCCTCAGGTGGGAGCCCCATGCATCACCTCTGAAAACTTGGATGCAAGCTTCCAGCTCCAAGACCATCCATGTCCATCCATGGGAGCCCCCATTCCGGGCAACAAAACACGTTTCCCTTCCCAGAAGGGAAATGTGGGGACCTTAGAAACACACGGACCTTCCTTTAAGATGTGTCACCCTCCCTCTGGATTTATCTCACTGACATAAATCCAGAAGCAGGAGTGGTTGTTGATGATTGGAAGCGTCTTGCAGGATTTTGCAGAAAGTGTGGCTTTTGTGTCATTGAGGACAGAGGGGACTAAAATGGGGCATCTCACGGGGAGCAGAGAGCAGAGGTGGGGGAATCCAGAGTGTGTTTGGGGAATGTGAGGACCCAGATGGACACAGACCGAGCACACTGGATGGGGGCATCTGAGTAAGGGTAGGTTCCCTGGATGGCAGGTTGGGACTGTGGCCCCAGATGTCCTCCAAGAGGCCAGCATGCTTTTCCATTGTGCGGTCATCTGGAGACCCATTGCCCCCATCCTCCCTCATCCAAGCTATCATGCACACCTATCCACACAGGCCCTGATTGACTGAGTCTGCCTTCTATCCCCTCCTGAAACCTTTCCATGTTACAGCCTCTGCTCTGAAATGTAGACCTTCCCTGAGACGCTTCCTCCCACGTCCTCTGTAATGGCGTCCAGGGAAAGCTGGGTGTCCTCCTAGCTCACCTCTCCCAGCTCCAGTTGTGCTGTTTCCTACCAGACTTTGGCCTCTGATGTTCATGAGATTTGGACACGCCGTCTCCTGGTTTCTCCCCCGTTTCCAACACCTCTTAGTCACCCTCCTCACTCACTGCTTCCCAGTCTTTCTTCTACTCCAAATTCCCCCATCTTTATGGCTTTGACATTTCCAGAGAGGCCATCTCAGTTCCCTGGCATCTCAGTTTCTCCACGTCCTTGTCCCAAAAGCTCTTGTCTAGTAGAAAGTGTCTTCTGTATAGCACAGGGAATTCTATTCAATATCTTGTAGTAATCTATAATGAAAAGTAATATGAAAACAAACATATATATGTATATGTATGACTGAACTATTATGCTGTACACCTGAAATTGACACAACATTGTAAACTGACTATACTTTGATTAAAAAAAAAAAAGCTCTTTTCTTCCCTCTGCCTTCAGCTGCCACTCCGACAGCTGCACACAGGACCACTGCACCACCTCTGAAAGCTGGATGCCAGCCTCCAGCTCCCAGACCATCCATATCTTTCTAGTTCCTTCTAGTTCAATTATTCAAGAATCTCTCCTAGAGGCCTTTCAGTCTCAGCCTGAGTCACACCTCACTGACCCTCCCACTTCCTCATTGTCCATCAGTGTTCTCATAAATGCCTCCTTTCTTACTTAGATTCAATCCCACGCTCCACCATTCCAATCATTGCTCACAGATGCCACAAATTCCTTCATCTGTCACAGCTCCGCGCAGGTGTTATGGGCAAACATCCCTAGCAGCAGCATGAGGGGTTGGATTAAGTCAGAAAGAAACTGGAGACCAAGCTGCTGGGAGAAAAAATGATTCTGCAGATATATACATACATGTATATGTATATAGTACATACACATACAAATATACATGTATCTGATACGTATATATACAGACATACATATATCTGCTGAATCACTTATATATATACATAGATTCTTTGGAAAGGTAAATGGGCTATGTAAATGTATGGTTGAACTAAGTTACCCACAGTAATTATATTCTTCATTAAGAACTCACAGTATTTGACTTGATCAAATAGTTCAGCCTTGGATGCATCATGTTCAAATGATCAGTTTATGAATGACTGTCATAGATTCTCTCTTAATATATTTGTGCCCACAAACTGTAAAACACTTATACTTTGTGGTTGGGGGGCTAATCGGGCCTGAAAGTATCTTTTCAGTCATCGGAAAAAGCCTCCCGTCTTCAGCGGTTACTTTTAAACACAAGCAACCTCTCACTCCTTCCAAATCAGATTGCTTTCAGCTTGGGAACAAGGGCTCTTATTCAGGATATGTGGGTCCCAGCTCTAAGGTCCAGTTCCTTCAAAGTATCTGGATTGAAATCGTGCCTGGAAAAAAGTGATTAAAGTAGCTATGAGTTTTGAAAACTTCAAAAACAGTCACATAGATTTTAAAGATGTATTTAAAGACAGACAGAAAGTAGTTCTTCCCAAAGTAGTTGGAAAAAAGAAAGAAGCCAGGAACAGCTTTACTCTAAATACCAAGAGAAATGAGCAGTGGAGAAAGAAAGGTGTTGAACTGGATCTAAACCAAGAGGCTGCCTCCAGCAAAGGGCTTTAAATGGCTGTTTTATTCATGTGTTGTCTCTAAATCCAACAATGTTAAGTGAGGCCAGCACCCAGGATGCAGGGGCGCTGAGGGCAAGATGCTGAGAGCAGCGCTTGCTCCCGGACCACCTCCTGGGCGCCGGAGGCCTGGGTCCTCTCTGTTCTCACCTCCTGGGCATCCTCAGCATGGTGGGTACCAGAGCAAGTGCTGGAGAAACAACAAAAATGAGGAAGCGCCTGTGAAAGGCAGTTGAAAAAATTAGTTTGTATTTTAATTGTTAGGGTGGAAAGTACATTAATCCCTGGGAGTTCTAGGACGAGAGTGGGTTACTTGAAGGAACAGTGCAGTGAATAGGAAGTGAACAAAATAGTTCTGGTAAAAGCCATGACAGATTTCTACCAACAGGTATTTCTGATACGACTAGGGAATGTTGTGCTGGTATAAACAATGTTTTGATGACGTCCATCTGCCATATACTTGGCCCAGGACTACTTCCCCGGGGGCATTTGGATGGTGGCGGGGCCTCCAGAAAGGCCCTCACAGGCAGCAGGAGACTAGGGTTCCAGCCAGACCTCTGCCTCTTACTAACTCCGCCACCTGGAACAGGTGGTCTCCCTTCCGTGACTGTTCTCCCCTCTTTTTGACTGACATGTCAGCATCTGCCTTAGGAAGGAGGAATGTCATCTCTGGAACTAATTGGGACAGGCTGCAGATGGAGATGTGTTAGAATGTTGCCGAGAGCTGGCTCCCAGTTTGGACCGCATCCTTTCTGTACACTAGAGAGTGAGCTCACCCACTAGGGAAGAAACAGGGCCTATGTGAAGGGGTTCAGAGGGATCTTGGTGAGCGGACAGAGGACCAGGAAAAGATGGCGAAGCATAGTAACGTTTGCAAGCACAGACATGCAATGTCCCTTATGACAGCTCCCAAAGTGTGGAGCTAGAGACTGGAAACCCCAGAGCAGTGGGTGTTGGAGAGACAGCAGGGTCAGAGAAAGGTTCTGCTGTCAAATATGACGAAATGTTACCCCAAAAGGAGAAGGGAAAAGACCTCATTTCTTGTTATAACCAAAAGATAAGAATTCAGACGGGAGATGGAGTGTTGTGTAGCGAAAGATTTTAAAGGTTTTATGAGCAAAGGGAAAGTGCACCTCCAAAAGCAGGAGGCGGGCTGATCCAAGGGTGGAAAAGCAGCGGTCTTTGTCTCCCCACCTCCTATATGCTCGCTTAGAGATGGTCTCTTGATTGATGGGCGTCTCTTGCCCCTGGAGTGCTTAGTCATGTTTGGCCCCTTTGCGCATGTCCTTACCCATGATGCACACAGAAAAACCCGTGGGAGGGCCTGAACCGCGATGCTAATTATAATACAGTGAGCATTGGGTCATGTCTGGTTAGGTCCTTGTTGCTACCATGCAGTTGCGGCTATCGGATTCTCACCGGTTTCTTGGTGGCACTCATTTAGAGGAATTAAAGCCTCTTTATGCTGGAGGTGGGCATAATCCCATCTTCTGGACCCTCCTCCTCCTCCACCTATCTGCCTGGTGCTCCCACTTATCTAACTACCTAACAGAAATACTGCAGAGTGTCTGCCCTTATTGGAGATTCATGATGCATGTTACCATATTAAAGGCTCTGAGAAGTCTTGCAGCAAAGTAACAGAATGATTTAACCTTGAACTTGCTTGACTGGAGAAGTTTTAAAAATATGTTTGTTAAAATTTCACTGAACACAATAGCTAAAACATCATTCTAGGGAATAAAATCCAAGCTCCCTAACGTGCATATAAGGCTCTACAGGACCCAGCTCCTGCCTTTGCCAGTCTGAAACCTGACGTGTGATACCACAGAGCCCCACCACCTGCGGCTCTTCCCTACCCTGCACCCTCTGCAGCCCCCACACCCACGCCTGCCCCGCACACTGCAGGCCTCACGGTTTCCTTGTGTAGGTTTTGCACATTAGAAACACAAATGATCTCCCTCTTCTTTCCCTGGCTAACTCTTATTCATCTTTAAGATTGGTGTCAGACAGCAGCACTATTTACAATAGCCAAGACACGGAAACAACCTAAATGTCCAGATGACTGAATAAAGAAGTTATGGTATGTGTATACAATGGAATACTACTCAGCCATAAAAAAGAATAAAATAATATCATTTGCAGCAACATGCATGGACCTGGAGATCGTCATTCTAAGTGGAGTAAGCCAGAAAGAGAAAGAAAAATACAATATGACATCATTTATATATGGAATCTAAAAAAGACAAATGAATGTTTTAACAAAGCAGAAACAGACTTACAGACATAGAGAACAAACTTATGGGTACCAAGAGGAAAAGGGGGTGGGAAGGGATAAATTGGGAGTTCAAAATTTGCAGATACTAAGTACTATATATAAATAAACAATGACCTACTGTGTATAGCACAGGGAACTAAATTTGACATCTTTTAGTAACCTCTAAAGAAAAAGAATATGAAAACAAATGTGTGTGTATTTGCATGACTGAAACATTATGCCCTACAATAGAAACTGACTTGTAAACTGACTATACTTCAATTAAAAAAACACAGAAAAAAACCCCAGAAAATACATATTTATAGTGTTTTTTAAATATTATTTAGCTATATATACATTTGCTATTCTATTGCTATTTTCTATTTTTCCATTATAGTTAAAAGTAATTATTTAAAAAATTGGCATCAGAATCACACCAGAGGACATGTTTGTGAGGGATGGTCTGTAACTTTGAGTGAAGCCACCATCCTTACACAGCAATATCCATCCCACAGATTGCTCTTTTTTCTTATCTAGTATCTCCTTTAGTCCTTGCTTCTGTTCTGCAAGGGAGGCATCGTTATCACAACATTTTACAGGTGAGGAAACAAGGATCCGAAAGCCCAAGACCACTGTCAGGGACCGGGGGCGGGGCCTTCTGGGCTCAGGGCGTGGCCTGCCCACAGTGGGCGTGGCTCCCCGGAACAGAAGGACTCCCTCTTCCAAACCAGCCCGTCTCAGGGCTCCTGCCTCCCGAGTCTTCTCTGACATCGCGGCCGCCAGCACCACATCTGCCACCGGTGCCGGGAGGACTGAGTCTCGGGTGGAGGAAAACTCATTTGTACCCAGTGCGCACGTCTCTTGACTCACAGCTGCTGCTGTTCCCAATTTTCTGCTTGGCTGGAGTTTTCAAAGAGTGTTAACTGGTTTTTTCCTATTGCTGAATGCAAAGCAAACAAAAAGCGCAGTCACGTGAGTGTACACAGGCGCGCTTGTTTCTTTCAGAAGCAAATATTTGGGATAACAAAGAGCCGGAAGGGATGAAACTTGTCTTTAATTTTTTTTTTAACCTCATTTACCCTATTTAAAAAATAACTAGAAAGTGATTAAAGGAAAAATCTCCG
Source organism: Vicugna pacos (assembly GCF_048564905.1). NCBI lineage: Eukaryota > Metazoa > Chordata > Mammalia > Artiodactyla > Camelidae > Vicugna > Vicugna pacos. The sequence goes on along the minus strand of NC_133012.1, from coordinate 2,245,951 downwards.
ACTACAGTTGTAAACACTGAGCCCAATAAACCATGCTCCTTGGCTCCTCGGTGCCCCAGGCTTTGCGGGGTATGCCGGGGTGATGAGCAAGGCTTTCCCCCGCCCCTCCCCCTGCTTGAACCCCACCCCTATCTCTGGGAGCCCTGAACCTGGAGCCTTTAAGATGTGCTGGGCTTGCTCCTTCTGGAGTTAGTGTTTTAAAGAAGAATTCATCCTCACCCCAAGTCAAGGATTAACCTGGGAAATGAATCCGAATGTGGGCCTTTCGGAGTCTCCACCTCTCTGATTAGCATCCCTTTAAGGCCACGTAGGCCTTCTTGGCATCTTTCAAGTTGCATCACCTGAGGGACCTTTTCCTCTCTCACTCCAAGGCCACCCTGACTACCAGGGGGAGTTAAGTGAGGCCAAGTTAAAAAAGAGGTCTTAATGCACATGTGCATTAAATGGAATAAATAGTCATTTCCCATTATTTAGACAGCTGAAGAGACCTAATGAAAAGCACTTTGTTTTCAAACAGTTGTACTTTTAAGTGTTGCTTTCTGCCCTCTACCCCTCACTCTTCCTCTGCTTGATGTGGCTTTTCTAGATTAATGAGGCCTCTTTTTCTGCTATTGCAAGACTTCCTTCTGAAAGACAGAGAGCAAGGTTTGCCAAGCAAAGATGAATCAGACTGGGTGCCCTGGACATCTGCACCTGCCCACTGGCATGACTTAATGCCCACCACACCGTGGGGTTCCAGGCTGACTCGTCTATTTTATACACGGTGATTTGTGTCTCTTAATCCCTGACCCCCCTCGTGCCCCTCCCCCTTCCCTCTTCCCACTGACAACCACTAGTTTGTCCTCTGTATCTGTGAGTCTGATTCTGATTTGTTACATAATTTCATTTGTTTTATTTTTTAGATTCCACATATAAATAACAAAGTATTTGTCTTTCTCTGTCTGACTTATTTCACTAAGCATAACACCCTCTAGGTCCAAACACATTGCTGCAAATGACAGAATTTCATTCTTTCTCGTGGCTGAGTAGTATTCCAGTACACCACATCTTTATCCAGTCATCTGTTGGTGGACACTTAGGTTGCTTATGTTACCTGCAAAGGGGAAGGGAAAAGACCTCAGTTCTTGTCATACCCAAAAGATAAGAATTCAGATGGGAGATGGAGCATTGTGTAGCGAAAGATTTTAAAAAGGAAAGTGCACCTCCAAGAACGGGAGGCGGGCTGATCCAGGGGAGGAAAAAGCAGTGGTCTTTGTTAGCCCTCTTTCTCTTATACCCCTACTTAAAGGTGGTCTTTTGATTGATGGGCGTCTCTTACCCCTGGAGTGCTTAGTCATGTTTGGCCCCTTTGCACATGTCCTTACCCCTGATGCACACAGGAAAACCCATGGGAGGTCCTGAACCGTGATGCTAATTATATCACAATGAGTATTGGGTCATGGGTTAGGTCCTTCTCGCTACCTCGCGGTTGCAGCTGTTGGATTCTCACCGGTTTCTTGGTGGAACTCATTTAGAGGAATTAAAGTCCCTTTATGCTGGAGGTGGGCATAACACCATCTTCTGGACCATCCTCCCCGTCTCCTCCACCTGTCTGCCCAGTGCCCCCTCTTATCTAGCTGCCTAACACTTCCATGTCTTGGCTATTGTAAACAATGCTGCTATGAACACTGGGGTGCATGTATCTTTTCAAGTTCGTATTTTCATATTCTTTGGATATAAACCCCAGAGTGGAATTGCTGGATCATATGGTAGTTCTATTTTTAGTTTCTTGAGGAACCTCCATACTGTTTTCCATAGTGGTTGTACCAATTTACATTCCCCCCAGCAGTGCAGGAGGACTCCCTTTTCTCCACATCTGTGCCAGGATTTGCTGTTTGGGGTCTTTTTGATGATGGCCATTCTAAAAGGTGTGAGGTAATAACTCACTGTGGTTTTGATTTGCATTTCTCTGATGATTAGTGATATTGAGCAACTTTTCATGTGCCTGTTGGCCATCTGTATGTCCTCTTTGGAAAACTGTCTATTCAGGTCTCCCATGATGCTTCTTACACCCAGTTCACACTCATACTAATCTGCTTATCAAACAGTCGCCTGGCCACACCCTAAGTGTTTTCTTCCAAGCACACTTGCTCATTTTTTGTAATATAAGACTTTTTCAAATTTTTATGTTCTAGTGTCTTTTTGCTTAATAATTCCCTCTTCAAGGTATTTCTCTCCTCTCACGTTTTACTATAAGAAGTCAGAGGAGCCAAGTCATTCCTTCAACACTTCACTTGGAAATCTCCTCAGCTAAACGCCCTCTTTGATCACTCACACGTCCTACCTTCCACAAAACCCTAGACATGAACACAGTCCAGCCAAGTTCTTTGCTCCTTTAGAACAAGGATCACCTTTTCTCTGTTGTCCAATAACGCTTTCCTTGTTTCCATCCCAAACCTCATTGTAATGACCTTTATCATCCACATTTCTACCAACATTCTGTGCTCCCTAAGAAGGTGGAAGCTTTCTGTAAAGCTCTCCTTTCTTTCCTGAGCTTGTGCCAGAATTGCCTTTAAAAGTCCCTCTCTGATCATCTCAGCTTCTAGCATGCATTTAAAGCTCTTCCAGCCTCTACCTGTCACCCAGTTTAACAACTGCTTCCTTATTTTTAGGTATTTGTTCTAGGAGAACCCCATTTCTGTCTTAGCTGGGGCTGCTGTCACAAAATACCATAATATTGGCTTATCAACCTTGGAAATTTATTTCTCACAGCTCTGGAAGCTGGGAATGACTAGGTCAAGGTGCCAGCCAATTTGGGGTCTGGGGAGGGCCCTCTTCCTGATTGCACACTGCTGACTTCTCAGTGTGTCCTCGCATGGCAGAAAGAGCGTGAACTGCCCTATGACCTCTTCTTGTAAAGGCACTAATCCCGCCAAAGGGTCTCCACCCTCAGGACCTGATCACCTTCCAAAACCCGTACCTTCAAACACCATCCCCTGGGGACTAGGTTTCAATGTGAATCTTGGAGGGACACAAACATTCAACCTATAACATCATCTTCTATTGACTCTCCCCTCTCTGATATGACATCCCCTCTTCTGAGCCCTGTAGCACTTTGGCTTCATTGCCTCTAAGGACATTTCCTTGCTTGGTCTGGATCCAAGGTTTTCCCTGTAGTTCGCACCCCATTGGATCTAAGTGGCTTCTGGGCACTGACAGTGAAGACTTACCTCTGTAGTCACACAGGACTCACAGCGCCTGGCACTCAGGAGATACTTACAGCATTTGCTAAAATAGTGAACTTCAATCACTTGATGACAATGACATATGAACCATCAATGCTGGACACGGTTGTTTAATCAGTTTTTCTTGCCTTAAAAGAAAGCATCATTTCAAATTCTCCTCTATGGTCCTAATATGGTAACTATTCAGTAACACTCTAAAGTGAAATATATTCAGGAACGTTCTGAAGTTAAAATGTAAAAATATAAAATATTTTTTTAAATTTACGTTCCTAAGTTGAACTTTCACATCTGCGCTACCATATGGTGTGGGGGCTAGTCCTACAGTCTGGCCCAAGGCTCTTTCCTTTTAGTCGCTCTTCTCCAAACCAGAGCTGGGGTCTGCCTGCAGTGGGTGGGCTGCCTTCAGCCTGAAGCGCCTGTCAAGAAGTACAGCAGAAAGCCCAGAAGTCCTAAAACCTAAACCAGGAATCCATTTTGGACAAGGAAGGATCCCCACTATGAGCCAGTCATCTTAGACTCTAGAGTTCTCCCCTTCTGTTGCTTAAAGGATCGCATCGTGCCTTTCTGGTGACAGACATCCTGTTTTACACAGATCCAGGTCAGAGGTTCTTGACTCTGGATTATTCATCCCTTTTAAGAAAATTAAGGAGTAGAGTAGATCAAGCTCCCCGGGGGGGACTGAGGACCACTGTGTTTTCCCTTCAACGACCCCACGCAGGGCCATCCCCAGAGGACAGGGTGGCTGCTGGGTGAAAAGTGGGTTCTCAGCAGTGTGTCCCTGATAACTTCTTCGTGAGACCTGATAAAACCGCCTTCACTTCTATTTAAATGGCATCTCACTGGGCAAGTATATCAGACACATATGCTTTCCAAACTCACTGCTGAATCAGTCATATTTGGATAGTGGTTAAGTAAATTCTGTTGTCTGGTATATGGGGGGAAAAATTGCCAATCTGTAATTCTGATCTGAGTTTACAACTGAGCCTGGTGTTTTATTTATGGGAGAAGAGCTGCGACATTAAAACATTTCAACTGGCATTTGAGACTGTCAGGAGTTAGAAAAAGGACATTTTCTAAAGCCTTTTGAAAACTTCTTTCTTTCCTGTCTGTTTTCTTCCTTTCTTCCTTCCACCATTGGCATCAGAATAAATGTTATTGGCAGAAAGTGCTAGAAAGTGGAGGATTACTGATGGCCAGAGTGTCTGGCCAGGATGGCAGGGAGATGGAGGAATTCAGCCAGGACCCTGGGAGGTGGCGGGTTTGCACAGGTGGTGAAGACAGGAGGTGGAGGGCTCAGTGAGGGTCCAGGTGGAGGCTCTGCACAGTGAGCCTGGGGAGCTTGTTCTGTCTGAGGGGCCCCCACCTGGGAGCAGTAGGAGGAAAGTCTGGAAAAGCAGGGACGGTGTAGGCAAACCACTGGCTGTGGAGTCGATTTGATGGAGACACTGGTGACCCTAGATCCTTAGGGTGCAGACCTAAGGGCTTGGAAGATGGATGCAGACTGTTGGTAAAATGGGTTGATTGGGATGGGGTGGCTGGGAATGCAGATGGGATGGCCCTGGGAGGTACCTGATATCATCAGAGCCCTGTTTGCCGTTATGACAGAAAGGCTTGAGGACCGGCTTTGCTTCTGATCAGCGACCATGGGCAAGTTGACTCATCTCTCTGGGCCTCAGGCCTCATCCTGTGGCCTTCTGTGGACTAAACTGGAGAGAGATGGGAGGTGTGGGTCCACAGGGGGTCAAACTGTGCCGTGGCCGAGTCAATAGGAATGTATAAAATGTGCACCTGGCCATTATGGAAAAGAGTATGGAAATTCCTCAAAAAACTAAAAACAGACTTACCATATGATCCAGCAATCCCACTCCTGGGTATGTATCTTGAGGGAACTCTAATTCGAATAGATACCTGCACCTTAGTGTTCATGGCAGCACTATTTACAACAGCCAATACATGGAAATAGCCTAAATGTCCATCGACTGATGACTGGATAAAGAAGTTGTAGTATATTTATACAATGGAATACTACTCAGCCATAAAAAAGGATAAACTAATGCCATTTGCAGCAACATAGATGGATCTGGAGATCGTTATTCTAAGTGAAGTAGGTAAAACAGAGAAAGGCAAATACCATATGATATCACTTATATGTGGAATCTAAAATATGATGCAAATGAACTTATTTGCAAAACGGAAACAGACTCACAGACATAGAAAACAAACTTATGGTTACCAGAGGACAAGGGGACAGGAAGGGATAAATTGGGAGTTCAAGAACTGCAGATACTAACAACTATATATAGAATAGATAAACAGCAAGGTCCTACTGTACAACACAGGGAACTCTATTCAATATCTTGTAATAGCCTATAATGAAAAAGAATGTGAAAGAGAATATATGTAGGTATATGTATGAATGAAACTTTACACTGTACACCAGAAATTGACACAACATTGTAAACTGATTATCCTTCAATAAAAAATTAAAATAAATAAAACAAAATGTGTACCGAAGAAATTCGTATTCAGCGAATCAAGCTTTTTTGAAGGATGCTTCTAGTAAACTCATAGCACCATGAGTAAATCTTCCCTGAGGGACAGTCTGGAGCATCTAGTGGTGAAGAGGAGGAGGTACAGCCCCTGGCTCTGGCCTGGACCTCAGAGAACACAGAGTCCAAACCCACTCTTCATACCTCCCACCCCAACCCCTCAGTGAAATGGCACCTGCTACCAGCCTGGCCATGAAGACCCCACCTCTAACTGCCCTATGCCTTGTAGTGGAATAAAAAATGCAAACAGAGGATGGCCATCCAGGTCTGACACACAACAGAGCATTCAAGTTCCTCGTGCCAGGGATCTGATCTGTTCAAGAATTTTTCCCATTTACTTCAAAAGCAGCCAGCCCATGTGATCAGATGCCAGGGGAGACACCAAGCAACTTAAAACACAAAGCATCGCTCAAAACACCCGTGTGTGTACGGTGTTGAGATGGCCGGCAGTAAAGGAAGTAGAAACAGGGTGGAAACAGAAGGCTCTTTCTAATCTGAATCTTTCCCAAGCATTCCATCTGGTTCTTTCATAAAGAGTCATCACGAGGGGACGATTTGACACAGTGTCATCCCTTGAAGAAATGAGCTGGGCTTGCTTTTGGGGGAAAAGAAAAAATGGTCACAGGAGAGTGGGCTTAGAGAAAGTGAGGGGTGAGGAGTTGTGGGGACATGTGGCCTTGAAACTTGGACAGGATGTGAGAAAAGTTTTTCTTCCTTCCTTCCTTCCTTCCTTCCTTCCTTCCTTCCTTCCTTCCTTCCTTCCTTCCTTCTTTCTTTCTTTCTTTCTTTCTTTCTTTCTTTCTTTCTTTCTTTCTTTCTTTCTTTCTTTCTTTCTTTCTTCCTTCCTTCCTTCCTTCCTTCCTTCCTTCCTTCCTTTCTTCCTCCTTTCTTTCTTTCTTTCTTTCCTTTCTCTCTCTCTCTCTCTTCTTTCTCCCTCCCTCCCTTTCTTCATTTCTTTTTTCTTTTTTTTTTTTTGCCTCTCCAAATTGCAAGTCTTTGTCTGTGAAATGGAAGATAACATTGTCCTCTAAATATACCATCAGGAGGCAGTGGTACCACAGAACAAGCACAGATTCAGGGGACTGAAAGACCAGGACCTGCGTCCACCTCACTGCTCTGCTGCTGTGGGAAAGTGGTTTGACTTCTGCAGACTTTGTGTCCCTGTCTCTGAGACAGAGTCTAATGTCTGCCTTGTCCTGAGGATGAGAAGGCATATGTATAAAGTGCCTTTGGCCGAGTCAGGCATGTAGGAGATACTCAGTAAATAGTAGCTCTCAGGTTATCACCATCAAGCTCACGATTAGGCAGATCTCCTATGACAAGGGAAGGAAACCAAGCTACAGATGTGAAGGTGCTCTTCTAGCCAGTGGACAGAATATTCTGGAAAGTCCTGAAGCCTCATTTGTAAGGCATGAGCAGGAAGGCTCCATGCTGATTTGTGGCATTGCTTAGACTCTCTCTGCCACATCGGTTTTTTTTTTTAAATTGAAGTATAGTCAGTTACAATGTGTCAGTTTCTGGTGCACAGCATCATGTCCCAGTCATCCATATACATACCTATGTTCATCTTCATATTCTTTTTCATTAAAGGTTATGACAAGATATTGAATAGAGTTCCCTGTGCTAGGCAGAAGACACTTGTTTTTTAATTTATTTTTATATTCCAGACCACATCTTTAGTTCAAGCCCCACACCCATGCCAGCAACAAGCCCTTTGTCAGCCGCCCTAGCCATTCAGTTTCACTTCCACCAGGCTCTCTCCCAGTCCCACCCCCACCTCTGCCTTGTCCTCGTTCCTTCTTGAATCAAGAATGCATCTTCCCAACGCATCCTGTGGCAGGAGAGGGCTAGAGATACCACCTTCTTTCTTCCTCTCAGGCAGTGAACACGCGAGGTCACAACCAAATTAAGCACAGGGACTCCAGAAGGCTCCCAACATAATTGCCAAGGACTGACTGTGTGAGCGTCCCCTTCTGAGAGTATAAACGCTCCCTGAGAAGCAAGCCTAACTCCTCAGACTTAAAACTCTGAATGGAATATTTCTAGGAGAACTGGGGGTCCCTGGGACACCACTGGCCTTTGTCTAACACATTTTCTCTGGAATCACCACTGTTGGGAGAATTCACCTTTCTTCAACTCAGACAACGGATGTTGATCAGGTACCACCTTGGACAATTTTTTTTAATTGACATCTAGTCAGTTACAATGTGTCAATTTCTGATGTAAGCACAATGTCCCAGTCATGCATATACATGCATATATTTGTTTTCATATCTCTTCTTCTTTAAAGGTTATTACAAGATATTGAATATAGCTTCCTGTGCTATACAGAAGAAATTTGTTTTTTTATCTTTTTTATATATAGCATATATTTCATATATATATATATATACACACATATATACACATATATATGTAAATCTTAAACTCCCAAATTTATCCCTTCCCACCCCCTTTCCCTGGTAACCATAGATTGTTTACTATGTCTGTGAGTCTGTTTCTGTTTCATAGATGAGTTCATTAGTGCATTTTGGACAATCTTGAATCATTTACGTTCTTAATTAAGAACACTAGAGAAACAACTTCAGGGAGCATCTCTCTGGGCAGCCAAGGAAGCACAGGCGGGTGGGAACCCAGGTTTGGAGAGAGGAGCAGAAGGGCTGGACCAGTGGCCTGGAGAGGAGAGGACACAGCCAAACCCAAGGGAAGTCTCCGCTGCTGCTCCCGAACCACAGTGCTCTCAGCAAGTCACCTCCCCTCCCCGTCCTTCTGTCTTTCTGCGCCTCTGGAAGGCGGCTCAGCTGACGGCTCCACAAGGTTGGTGCAAGGTCAGAGTGAGAGAAGCCAGTGCCCTGACATCTCTCCCCAGTGCCCACTCCTCCCTCCACCCATGTTAAGGTTCTAGAATCTTCTTTTTCTCTGTCGAAGTGATAAGAAGAAATCATTAGCAGTTTAAACTATTGGTTGTTTGCATTCACACCTTATGAATCTTAAAGGTCGATGGTGGTGGAGAAATACGAAGTGAACTTAGAACTCCTTCAGACAAAGCAATCTCAAATCTTTTGAGAAATCAGAGATGATGGCTTAACTTAGAGTCATTATTCTTTTTTAAATTTTTTTGTGGGGTGTAATTAAGCTTGTCTACTTATTTATTTAAACGGAGGGACTGGGGATTGAATCCAGGACCCCGTGCATGCTAAACACATTCTCCACCACTGAGCTACATCCTTCCCTCTTGAAGTTATTATGTTATTATAACAACACCTATCCTGCCTTAAAGACTTTATATATATTAATCTGGTGTTTACTAAGTACTCCCACATAGATTACCCCTTCAAAACAATTCTCTAAAGCAGGAAGGGCAGAAATTTATTTTGCTCAGGGAAATCCACTGAGTTTCAGAAACTTGCTGGGAGTCACGGCTAATAAATGATCACACCAGGAGTCGATCACATGTCCCCAGACCCCAGATTCACTGTTGATTCTCCCACCATCCCAATTAAGTCCTCGGCATCCAGATGTTTACCCATTAGATAAGAAGTGTACAAACATGTGTATGACTGTCAGTGTGGGTTTAAAAAAAAAAAAAAGATCTATTTCATTCAAAAGCTCAAATTGCTCCATTGGGTCAATCAGGTTTTTTTTAGGCATCATCAGTGTGTGGTATAAACTCTGAGTTGCTAACATTTATTGAGAAACCATTATGGGCCTTATTTATGCTAAATAGAGCCTTGACACATACTTCCACTTAATCCTCTCAACAACACTTTGAAGTGGGTATTGTTAACTCATCTTAGAGAAGAGGAGACTGTTTATCAGAGAGGTTAAGTAACTTGCTCAGGGTCACACAGCCACACAATGGACTCAGAGAAGTGTCTGCCTGACACCAAAGCTCATGCTCTCAATCCCTGTGCTATTTACATCACAGTGGAAACCCAGGTTTCTCTGGTAAATGGCCCCCCTTCTCATCCAGAACCCCATCTCCCTAAAGGTCCCCCCAGTACTTAAGGGTATCTGACGGTGGTGTCTTACATGTCCTCCAGGTAAATCCCTTGGCCTTTTGTCAGCTGTCTGGTGGCATCACCATGTGTTTACTCTCCTCTTGGTCCAGCACGCACAACCTAGAAATGAAAAACTTAGCGGTAATCACCTCTATGGCAGGCTTACAAATAAAAAGTTAGAGGAGAGACATGTCCTGAACACACCACCACTACAGCATTTTTTGTACTTTGTTTTCTTTGGAGGTTGGAGTTGAAGTGAAACTTCTCATCTGAGAAGTTCTTTAAGCCCCCACCCGTCTGGAGAAGTTGTGGTGAAAAGGCAATTATTTCACTTCCCTGAGCTCCTCCTTCTCACCTGCGCAGTGAAGACACTGCCCCCAGCCTCACAGGACTGCGCTGTGCCTTAGAACAAGGCATGTGAATGACCCCTAGTGTGATGCTTGGGGGCCCCGGAAGCTGAGACAAGATGATGGTCCTTCTGTCCCAAATCCCTGTCCCATAGGAAGACACAGCTCCTCCCCTCATTATCAGGTAGTCAGTAAACAAGGTAGTAATTATTGAATGATTACAATATTCCAGCAAATTCTTTCATAGGAGAGTGGACAATTGCATAAAGAGGACTAGACATCACTCACACAGGATTTTTGTTGAAAAGAAATATACTCAGATCAACACACCATGTTTTGCAAAGGATGAGTCTCAGACTTGGACATCACATTGTTTTGCCGAATTTTGCTCTGTAACGGTGTTTGTTATAATGGGACCACGGTGACCAGATCCTGGCCCAGATAGCTCTGAACACACATAGACTGAGTCATTTGTCAGCTGTCTGGAAATGAGGAGAAACCTCTATAAACTTGGGTGGGAACGCTGTGTGAAGATGGTGAACAAGGAAAACAAACAGAGGGTCCCCACCACCATCCTGAGAGTTTCCAAGGAGCCTCCCTGGCCCTCAGTGGTCAGCCAGGGCCCTGGCCCTTGGCCACACCTGGGGCACTGTCCGTGTGAGGTCACAGCCAGGGGTCAGAAGTGGCAGCTCAGGCTTGGGGGCTGCCGCTCTCCAGGACACATGCCAGCTGGTCTCAGAGGACCATTTCCTGGTTCTCCCTCAGTGAAGCTCAAACTGACAATAAAAAAATAATAATTTTTTTTAAATGAAAAAAGACCTCTTGCTCTCCCCAGGAGCAAGGTCAGCAGGATTCCAAAGGCTCTTCTCTATCGTAGGAGACAATGAGCCTATCGAAACCCCCTAAGTGTGAATTACTCGATGGATTACTCGATGAATTTCCAGGTGATTTCCTGTTGTCCTCACAATTTAAGAAAACTAAAGTATTTTTAAAACAAACTACCCCCAAACCCTCCAGTCTGATTTGTCACCTGGATATGTTTTCTTATGTCATCTTCTTCTCTTCTTTTTTTTTTTTTTCCTTCTTATTTTCTTTTTCTCATCTTTATTTTTATGTATCTGTTCTTTGTGTGTGAGATGCCAAGTGCTTTGCAGTTGGTACTGGGAGATTGCCCCTGGGGAACTCCTGAGTCACTGCAGGATTTGAAGTGGAAATTCCTTAAAATGCTGTTGACAACTGTGTGTTACCGATGCAAGAAAGATAGAGGGAAAGCGCACTTTGAAGTGTCCTGCAGGTTCAACTCGACGTCACATTGTGCAGACAGCAAACAGCACGTGTCGCTAACATGGAGTTCAGGATAACATTGAAACTAACAACTGTTGTGTCTTCATTTCAAATATGGGGCAGGCGAGACATAAAAGAAGAATCCAGCAGACACAGCAGGGTAAGAAAGGCTGTCTGGACCTCCTCCGCCCAACCTGGCTCCACCAGCCTGTCTGCTTCTGTGATTCTGGGAAGTGAGTTCAGACCCCTGGCTCAGGTCACCTCGTCCCCATTTCTTGAAGACTGCGCCTGGGTTAAAGATGTGTCATTTGCTTCCTCAGGCCGTCGTGGATCCATGGAACCAGGTCACGTCTGCGCACGGCTGCCGGCGTTCGCATCCCCGGGCACTGAGGTCTGAAACTCGACCGGCGGGACCCGCCGAGCCCCTTGGAGGAAATGGCTGATGAGTCCGGGCAGCGGCAGATGAAAACTTCCTTCCTCTTCGTCCAGCTGCGGGCGCCCCCTGCGCGCGCCCTCCCCGCCCCGTCTCCAGCCCGGGCCGCAGCCGCAGGGGGCCTGGAGGAGGGACGCTTTGTCCCGAGTCCCGGGAAGGGCTTCTCGGCAGGCCAGGCTCCCGGGGTCCCGCGGGGTTCAGCTGCCCCTCCCCTGCAAAGGCAGGGCCGTGGGACAGAGGCACCAGCTGCTCGCAGTTGCTCTGCTCCCAAGAAGGGGGAGGAGGCAGTGGAGAGAACCCGGGACCTGGATGCAAGGAGGGGGCGCCCTTGCAGATCCCTCGGTCGCCGGCGTGCCCTGGCCCCGGCCTCCCGGAACCGTGGACGGCGGCGGCCCCTGCCATGCAGACCCCCTAGCCCGGCTCGCGGAATGGGCGATGGCGGCGGCAGCCCCTCCGCGGGCTGGAGGGCCCGGCCGGTCATCACTGCGCCCCGAGACTTGTGGGGCACGGGCCCGCAGTCTCGGGACGCCTGGGGGTGCTCCACTCCCCAGGCCCGGGCTGACGACGGGGGAGAGAACGCCGTGCCCAGGGGGGATGCGGGGGCGCGGGCCACCTGCCCGGTCCGCCCGCGCAGCGCTGAGGGCACCGGCACCCCCGCGCGGGCCAGGCGGGCCAGACTCTGCAGGTACTGCGCGCCCCTCCAGACCAGCTGGAGCGGCCCCGCCTGCTGCCCTGCCGCTCAAGGTAAGAACGTGCGTGCGGCCGAAATCCCAGAGCCCAGCAGTTTCCCTAGAAGAGAAACCGGAGAGGGGGGCAGGCGTGCCAAAGCCCCCCACGCCCACCCCGCGCCGCGCGGATCCTCACGCTGGGTCTCCCCTCCTCGGCGGGCCTCATCCTTCCTTTCTGTTCCGCCACCTTCCCTGCCCTTATGCTGGGTGGTTTCTTACATCCGACTTACCCTCACCACCCCCCTGGAAAATGAAGGCCCATAGGCCCAATTTCAGATGAGGAATCTGAAAGCGGAGAGGCAGAGCCTTCCGCAAAGAAAAGGGCAGAAGCAAAACTTGTCCTCCCAGAATGGACACGGAGGCCTCGGGAAGGCTTCAGTGAGTTTTGTGGAGGTTTCCAGAACCGAAGTGCACCCTTGGACCTCAGTGCCTTCTACACCCGCTGGACCACCTCCCATCCCCACCCCGCTCCCGACAGGGACAGGTGGATGTTCACTGGGGCATCGGCCTCCAGCCCCCACTTCCTGTCCCACCAGGGGGCGAGGGGTAACCCTGTGTGGACTCCCAGCTCCAGTCCTGGCCAAGCGTTCCCTTCTCTGCCTCTGCACTCAGCCTCCTCACCAGGCTGGTGCATGAGCCCAGCCTCCCCGTCTCCACCCAGTTTGGTTGTACTGATCCCAAAACGGGTGGACAAAATTAAACATTATGCTTTTATTTTCGCTTTCCCGACAGCATGGACATCTTTGCACACATATAGGTAATTTGCAGTTGAGGGTGAGGAAGAGTAGAGGAGGGGTTAGTAGGATGAGGGGGGTCCTATTGGCGTGTGTGGAAGGGCCACGTGGAGGGGACTGTCCAGGAAGTCACGGAAGAAGTGGATGAATTTCACAACATCCAGAGAAGGGCCTTCCAGAGGCTAGCAAATGACACTGCTTCGCCACAAGCCTGTGTCTTCCTTCTGCTCGCGTCTACACTGTCCCTCCTTCCCCTTAACAGGCACCCTGTACAGCCACAGTGGTGCATCAGGGAGAAAGGAGAAACTCAAGTGCCCTTCAAAGGGAAACTTAGAAGAGGAGAGATGCTAGCATGCTTCCTTAAGAAATAGTTTGCATTCCATCCTAGTCCTTGTGTCACGCATTTCCTGCTGGGATTTAGGAGGAGCAATCTACCCATGCGTGTGTCCGAGCCCAGGCTCTGAATGTGGGGTCACATGGGAGCTGTCTGTGTACTTCAGTGCTGCACTGAGGACTTCAAAACTCCACGTCTGCTCCTCTCTCCTCTGCCTTCTGGGTGTAAGAAAACCTCAGGGCTGTTGCCATTTCTCAAAGGAGAGATGCTGCGGAAGTTGGTTCAAGTGGGTAGATTTCTGCCTCGCCTGCCTCATTTCGCAACTTTGGTTAATGGGCTCCCAGACAGCTGCCCCATGTAAAGCAAGGGTACAAGATTCCTGGCTTAAAAACTTGGAAACCCCAGGGTCAAGTCATAACCTTGAGCAAACCACCAGCGCTCTCAGTTTTCCCATGAGGAAACCCTGAGGATGCCACCTGTCTGGCAGTTGCTGTGGAGCTTAGTGTCCTAAAGTATTGGGCCAGGGAGGGTCCCCCAGTAGCTCTGTCCTAGGGGAGAGAAGAGGAGACGCAAAGTCAGTGGGACACCAGGTAGGACCAGGAATCGTGGAGCTAGAGATTTCAGTCCCCGGGGGCACCAGGGTCAGGCGGGAAAGCAGAGCTGGTCGGATGCAGGGATGCTGTCTGCCATGGGGAAGCAGCGTCCCCGGACCTACAAATCCTTCAGATGTCTTGTGGCTCTTACTGGCCAGGTGAGCTCTGCCTGGTCTTGGGCACAGCGAAAGGAGAAAATCAGCAGAGAGGGTTTTCCATTCGCCCAGCCTGGAGCCCATGAAGGCGTCCTTTGGGTCGGATCGGTCAGTGCATGAGAACCACCCAGTCCTCTCCCGTGTTGGGATTCAGCAAAGTGGCAGCAGACTGGTTAAAAATGTTTTCTCGTGAGCTGCCAGTGCAGAGGCCTTTCACGCCATACACGCATAAAAATGCCATCAGTTACTGAAGTTATTAAAGTGAAATGTTGCTTATGTGGGAGCAACATCTATTCTGATGTGTGCATCGTAGGATGGAGGTCCTTCTATCAACTTCCCAAGCAGAAAAGTCTGGCTCCTAAACTTTCTTCTCCAAATGGCTAAATTTATTGTTGAAAGAAATGGGGTCCCAAGTGAACACTGCCAACTTACATCCTTCCAAGCGTCCCACGGAGCAAGTGCAGCAAATTGAATCACTTGGTTCTTCATTCAAACCATTAGTTTTAGTAGCAAAAACTACAGCTCTCTGCGCCCTGTAGAGGGTTTCCAATGCACGATTCTCTCTTATGAGAACCTCAGAACCTCTGTGAGGGTATCTATCATCACTGTCCCCACTTCATGGAGGAGGTGACTGATACTTGAGGATGGTCAGCAAATTGCTGGGACCCACGGCCAGGTCGCAGCAGCTGAGGACAGAGCTCTTGTCCACACGGAGCCTGGGGCTCCGCTCCCACTGCCTATGAGAGGGTGATGTTTCCTGGGAAGACAGCCCACTGTTCCCCGGGATGGTGGGTCATGGGAGAAGGACTCTCAGGAGCGTATGGTCTAGTGGCCCGCCTTGCGTGAAGGCACAGCTTTCTAGAAGCAGTAAGGACCTGGGGGACGTGGGGTTCCAGCTCCGGGGATGCCAACTGAAGTCTGCAAGGTTCCCAGGGTGAGTCCCTCAGGGTGAATCAGACATGGTCCCGGGTGTTCCCTGGACCCCTCATCCTGCTGCCTCTGCAGGAACGCAAGGAACTGACTTGAACTGGGGACTAAAGATGTGGAAAAGACGCAGAAAACAGACAACTCTAGGGGAAGGGAAAAAAGCTTTCTCTACAGTCATTTTGGGAGACTTCCAACTTTTTTTTAGTGTCTTCCTATCTTACATATTTTATGTTTTGAAATAACTAGGACTTCTGGTGTGTAAAGGACATTAGAAAACTAATAGTGATTATTATCAAAAATTTCCCCCCAAATGCCATTTCTACAAAGCTCACCTGTAGCTTCAACTGTCCCAGAAAGTTTGCCTTTCTATATTTCCCTCTTCTCAAAAACAGTCAGCTTTTTGAGTTTTCATCACCAGCTGTGAGGAGTGATCAGGATTTGGCAGGCAGGGTGAGATGAGCAGGAGGGACAGGCATCCATGGAGCTGGTGCGGGGGGTGCTGTGGAGGACAGTTATTCCCAGAGGTGCTGACTAGGAAAGCAGGGCACATCCATTTATACACGACCCCGCCGAGCAGACCAGAGAGAACAGTTTTAACTCTGTGTCTTGAATTGTTTTGCCTTAAAATGAAACCGGCGTCTGAAGTATGTCTGCAAAGGATATTAAATTTTTGATGGAGAGTTTTTAGAGAGAAGGTCAAATGGCACTGGGATTCAAGAGATGAAGTTCTGTCAGCCAATGAGCTAAGAGCCTGACGACTGAGCAAAGCGAGGTTTTTCCACCTCCATCTCCGGAGGTCTTTCCAGTTCTGATGGTCTAGGATAAGTATGAATCTTCAAATCCAAAAAGGAAATGAAACCATTTAATGAACGGTTTCAAATAATTTAATTTCATCGACCTCAACTTGTCTCTAAAGATGAGTTATTTTGTCAAGTGGCTGCACGGCCGGGCAGCTGCAGGCTGCGGGCTTGCCTCTCTCAGGAGACAGACGTGGGATTTTCGTGGGGAGCTGGGGTGGTTCCCACACGAGCAGCTCGGAGCCTGACCCACAGCAGGCACGGAACACTCAGCCGAATGAATGCACTTTGAAGGGCAGATTAACATCCAGTGACAGGAACCGGTCAGGGTCATCTTTGGGCAGTAACACAAATCCCCATTGCAAAACTGATGGCCAGAATTGGTAGCTGTCTGTTCCCTTGATATTTGATATTTCTTTCTCTGACCGGATTCTAGTTGAGTGATGTTCCCTTCTGAAGTTGAATACTCACCCCTGGGTCTTCCCAACTTCCAGGAAGAGGTCACTGATCTCATCTTAGTAAGGCTTAATTTCTCCAGCCTGTTTGACTTCTCTGGTGTGTCAAGTGTAGAAACTGTTCGGCTCATAAAGTGATAAAATTTGAAATAATTCTGTCTTTATAGTAATCGTTCTTAATGAGCAATTCGGAATTTTTAAAAGAAACTAGAACAAAGAGAGAGCTTGCTCAAATGCCTCATAGTAATCTGAATAGCAATATGGAACATGCAGTGGTGTCCCTTTTAAAAGGTTTTGGTATTTAGAAGACAGTATTGCTTAGATTCAAAAGGTTGTCTTTGGTCTAGTTTACACCGTGTTGGTTTTGGCAGAGATGTCTTGGTTTGTTACTTAAATAAATATAAATCCCGAGACAGCGGGATGGGTTTCAATTCTTTTTCATCATACGATTTGCCCCGGCGTTCCCATGACAACGTTCTCTCACTCTTTCTCTCCTTATCCCTTCCTTTGACTTGCACACGCAGCCGTCGTGTGGGTCACTGTGCAGGTGCCGCCCTCATGGGACCACATCACCCAGCATCTCGAAGGGAGAAGAGGGAGGAGAATGCCTGGACCACTTTACGTGGGTGTCCCTGTGACGTGTAGAAATGTGTGGGAGCTGGGACCCAGGGTCTGGCCCTCTCTTTGATTTAACTTAGCTAATTAAGGGCCACCTCTTCTGCTGGGGCTAATTTCCTTACCTGAAACCTGAAAAGATGGGACTGTGATTTCCTCTCCTCTTGCTCATGAGTCTGAATTCTGGCCCACCCATTTGCACCTGTTTTTTGTGAAAAGTTAACCAAAGCTATGGCTTTTGATGACAAATCTCTAAAAAGTCCATCATATTTAGAAGTCACTACTGTTGGGACACTCCGTTACTGGTAAAAATTAAATGCCTCTCCGGTATCCAGGGAATAAATAGAAACTCAAATATATTTTAAAACATTTTACATTCAATTTTCCCCTATCAAGTGTTAATTTTTTTAAACAAAATATTGGCAGTATTAGTCAAGTATTAGATTTGACCTGAGAGATTCGGAGAAAAGACTAAATTTTTTGTAACTGTACTAAAAGGAGTTGGGTTTTGTTATTGTCCCATATTAAAAGGAAATAGATTTGCTGAAAGGGATTTTTTCGTCCCATGATTCAATGACTCAGCAAAAGGAATATTAAAAGTCTCAGAAGTTGAGACCCAGAAAGAGGAAGAGACTCCTTATCAGCCAGTTTGAACCAGTGCCAACCAGTTCCGTCCATTGCCCGATTTCACTGTGAAGTTTTGTGCCCTTGAACAAACATGTTCTATCGTGTAGGTTGCATATGATCGAAGCCCTCAGGGCCACGTCACCCCGACAAGGGATTCATTAGAGGGAGAACATGTGTGTATAAGTGGCGGGTGTACAGATCCAGGGTTGAGGATGCACGGTGGCTCTGGAGCATCCGTGACTGACACCCTGGGAACAGGCTCCTTGGTCCAGCGTGGGCTGGGGGCTGGGCACCCACCCAATCTACTATGTCAAGGGCAAGAGTGGATATAGTTCACACAGGACTTTTAGGCTACTGAGAGCTCATAGATGATCACAAGCACATAAACCTGGGAGAAGGACAGTTCCTAGAAATTGATGAGACAGAGAAAGAAGGGGAGCAGGTATGGACAGCCAACCCAATAGAGAGCAAAAACACTTTCAGGGGGTTTCCTCTAAATTTTTTTTAAACTGAAGTATAGTCAGTTTACAATGTTGTGTCAATTTCTGGTGGACAGCATAATGTTTCAGTCATACATATACACACATAGATTCATTTTCATATTCTTTTTCACCATAAGTTACTACAAGATATTGAATATAGTTTCCTGTGCTCTACAGTAGAAACTTGTTGTTTATCTATTTTATATATAGTAGTTTGTGTCTGCGAATCTCAAACTCCCAATTTCCCCTAAAATTTATAAAGTGATTGCTTGGTATAAATGTGCTATCTGAGGCCTCTCAGATTTTAGGGAAGCCAGTTTTTATAGCCTTCAGGGAGATTTTTAAAAAAGCATCCCTGAACAAGCAACGTAGTAGCATCAAAAATTATTGTCTGATGTGGTTTATAAATAGATTTGCTGGTCATAATATGGTAAATTTCCTCTTTCAAAGAATTTTTTCCCTTGTAGATTTTTAGAGATTATCAGATGCTACAAGATTTATACATTATTATATATAAAATAGATAAACAACATGGACCTACTGGGTAACACAGGGAACTTTATTCAATATCTTATAATAACCTGTAATGGAAAAGAATCTGAAAAAGAATATATATATGTATATATAGAATATATATGTATGTGTGTAACAGAAACTATGTTGTGTTAGTTTCAGCTGTACACCTGAAACTAGCACAACATTGCAAATCAACTATATTCCAATTTTTAACAAATTAAAAAAAAGATTTACACAAATATAAACCCCTAGGTGAACATGGGGTTCTGTAGTCAGCCGATTACCACCTCAGATTCTGTGTGTGGTCTGATCAATGTCACAGCAACTCCCAGGGATGCTCACAGGGCCCGAGAATTCAGGACAGCAGCAGAGACAGCGAGGAGAAGCCACGTTCCTTGGACTGAACCATGGCAATGAGAGCAAGAGGTGGCAAAAGGAAGAGGGAGGGTTCCACGCAGTCACTGCTGCTGGCCACCATGGGCTTGCGCCGTGAGGGCACTCACTATCCTTCATTCCGGAGTGATCAGCAGCTGGGGCTCTCTACTGGCTGCTCTGTGGGGTGTGCAGATTTCCGATGATTACATTTAGTCAATTTTAACTTCTGAGAATTTAACTTTCAATTTTCAGGATGTGTGGTTTGGTGTTAACCTATCAATGACCACGTCCAACAGATGATGATCTAAAAAGGTCTCAGGGTGGTGAAGGTATAGCTGAGTGGTAGAGCGCATGCCTAGCATGCACAAGGTCCTGGGTTCAATCCCCAGGCCCTCCATCATTAATTAACTAATTAATTAACCTAATTACCCCCCTGCAGATAATGATAACAATGATAATAATAAACAAATAAAAAACTCCAGGGCACTATTCAAGCCCTGACAATGTTCTCTCATTTGAGAATTCCATTTTCTTTGCAAGGAGCCAGGTTACTAATCACCAAGTTCTTAGTCTGATTATAGGATGAAGTAACAATTAAAATGTCAGCCAGCTTGGAGGGGAAATAGCTCAGTGGTAGAGCACATGCTTAGCAAGCATGAGGTCCTGGGTTCAATCCTCAGCACCTCCACTAAAAAACTAATAAAATAAATAGACCTAGTTACCTCCCCTCCCAGAAAAAAACCTAAAAAAAATAAGAAAAAATCATCCGTCCATTCTATGTCATAAGCAGAGTGACCTCACTTAACCTTTTTTCCATGAGGGATTTAAAGTGCCCCACAATTATAACACAAATAATAAAAATAATGGTGAAGTTAAATAGTAGTAAAGAGTCAGTTCTAGGAAAACATAAATGTGTCAAAATGACAACATAACTTAATTTTCTTGGTAACTTAAGCAATCACTATAGTATTGCTGGCTGCCAACTTTTCTTGGTGTGTGTGAAACCAGATACACTTATTTTTTGTTACACAGTTTTTAAAGGTTACTTTCCACTTACAATTATTACAAACATTGCCTGTATTCCCTGTGTTGTACAATATATCCTTGCTCCATTCTTATACCCCATAGTTTGTCCCGCCCACTTCCCCACTCATATAAAGCCCCTGCTCCCCTTCTCACTGGGAACCACTGGTTTGTTCTCTGTATCTGTGAGTCTGCTTCTTTTTGTGTTATATTCATTAGTTTGTTGTATTTTTTAGATTCCACATATAAGTGATATTCTGTAGTATATGTCTTTGTCTGACTTATTTCCCTCAGCATCATGCCCTCCAAGTCCATCCATGTTGCTGCAAATGGCAAAATTCCATTCTTTTTTTATGGCTGAGTCATATTCCATCATATATATGATAGAATCTTCTCACATCTTCTTTATTCAATCATCTGTTGATGGACACTTAGGTTGCTTCCATATCTTGTCAATGGTAAATAATGCTGCTATGAATATTGGGGTGCATGTATCTTTGAATTAGTGTTTTTGGTTTTGGGAGGATATATACTGAGGAGTGGAATTGCTGGATCCTGTGGTAATTCTATTTTCAGTTTTTTGAGAAGCCTCCATACTGTTCTTTACAGTGGCTGCACCCATTTACATTCCAACCAACAGTGTACGAGGACTCCCTTTTCTCCACATCCTCACCCACATTTGCTATTTATGTTCTTTTTGATGATGGCCATTTTGATGGGGTGGGGTGGTATCTCTTTGTGGTTTTGATTTGCATTTCCCTGATGACCAGTGATGTTGAGCATCTTTTCACGTGCCTGTTGGCCATCTGAATTCCCTCTTTGGAAAAACGTCTTTTCAAGTTCTTCTGCTTGCCGACAACTTTAGATCTGTAACACTATTTGCCTCTGTGTTCAGTGCCCCAAACACTCTGTTCTCTGAGTTCTTTTTGCTTTTCAGTAACTTTTTAGCTTCCCCTACACCGGCCTGTTGCTTCCTGATGGTACTATTGTGTCTATTTCTAATGTACTTTTTTACTAATTTGAATCCACCATAGGCAAGGAAACTAGACAAGAAATTTGTTTAAATTAAAAAGCAAGTGTGCTAATTATGTAAAGTAAAAAGTAAAAAGGTCCTAGGTGAGGGGCAGAGTGGCTGACCCAGCAGAAAATCTCACAAAATTAATAAGGATTGTTTTCTTCTGATTTTATGTGTTCAGAGATGACGCTTTTTGCTTTCTATGACTATGGTCACACTATGGATGAGTAAAGTGGCTGAGCAAGTAAGTTCTGGATTCGTCCATCCAATAAGTATTTCTTGTTCTGGGCAAAAGTGAGCACAAGGGTCCTGTGTACCTGCACGGCCATTAGGGAGCATAAGTTCTTGGAAAAGTCAGAGCCCTAGGAGGGCCAGGTCACGCAGGGCCTCTTAGTTGCCAATAAGGAGTTCGAAATTGATTTTGAGTACAAGCAGGAGCTCCTGCAGAGTTCAAAGCAGTAGAGAAACTCAGAAATTAAGGGAAGGGAGGATACGTTATGAAATGACTTTCCTAAAGTTACTCTGCCGATTATAGGATTGAATATTCCTGCCTCCTACTTCCTAATCGTGTCATAGAAACCTGGAAGCACACAGCTTAACTCCCTCTGAGCCTTAATTTCTGCAAAGTCCTTTAGTTTGGAACTGTGGAGGTTTGATGGGTTAAGGAGGACTCAGACAAGCGAAGGGGAAAAGAACTCCAGTCACTCAAAAGATTTGCAGTTTTCCCCAAATGAAATTGGATTCTCATGATAGACAATAGAGCAGATTTTTTGAACATTCGTAATCTCGAAAAGTTAAATTTGTTGCAGTGTTTATTGTTTTATTTCCTTTCCTTTTCTTTTTTAATTGAAGTATAGTCAGTTACAAGGTGTCAATTTCTGGTGAACAGCATAATGTCCCAGTACAGTGTTTATGATTTAGGTAGAAAAGTTCCCCCCTCTCCTTTTTTTGTTTGAGCCTCACAGAATGCATTGCACATTATAGGTGCTCTGTCAACATTTCTTAACTTCTAGAGTATGGCCGAGCCACACTATGGGACCTTCTCTTTGATCAATTCTTCATTTCTTCCCATTGGTAAAAGGCAGTAAATTATAAAGTCGTCCATGCCGGCGACTTGGCAAGCAAGGGGTGGTTGGCACTACTGGAGTCAATCCAAAGTAGAATAAAATTTTGAACTATCTTTGGAGTCATAAACTTAGCATACTGCTGTTTTATGAAAATGTGTTTCTCCTGTGGCTCAGACTAATGTTTAAGGAGTTCCTGGGCGGGCCCGTAGCCAAGGAATTACCGTAATATTTCTCTCTGGCTGAGATTGGTGACCTACTTTTCAGGATCGACTTTGTGAATAATGTTTGTGAATAGTGACCCCAGATAGCGATAACTGTTCTCCTAAAGAACGGCTTTTACTCCCTGCTTTAAACAATCTATAAAATTTAAACAAAAATCTATAAAATAAAAATATTCACTTTTAAGAAATCATTCCACTTTTCCTGTCATTTTAGAAAGCCAATGGCAAAATTCTTTCCCTTCATCTTCAATCTGTTTTAGTAAAGTGAGCTTTTCCTTATACTTCTCTGTGGACTGCTCTCCCACCACCTTTATGCTGTTTTGTGAGCCACCGAGGACCTGCTACCTTTGTTTACTGTGTCTTGTTGTTGTTTACAGCCTCTGGAACTCTTTGAGAAAAAGGCGTGACATAAATCCAATTAGAAGTAACGTTGGCTACCTGTTACTTTATGCATTATTAAGAGAATTTATTAAATGCTTCTGTAGGTTTTTTATAAGTTACAAAACAGAGGCAGAAGGTTCTTTTCCTGCTTTCTATAAGCTTAACGTTTGAGGCAGTCAGACCTATATTCCAAAAGGCATTTTTAAACATATTTATACACAAGAAACATTAGCAGAATAAAGACAAAGGTTATTCAAAAGTATAAAAAATAAATTTAAAACAGTAAACTACATTTACTGAAATGAAGTAAATATCATGAGAGAACACATTCTAGCATTAAAAAGGATGCATCATCTAATGCAATATTGGAGAGTTTGAGACCAGGACCAGAAAATCTGGACAAGGACTTGCCACTTCTGTGCATAAGAGAGTGGTGGCACTGGACCTGGCCGGTTTCCTTTCCCAGGTGGCAGGCGTGATGGAGACTGAGTAGGGCCACTCTGGGAGGTGTTGCTAAGAGACGCAGAGATGCAGGAAAGTATCCTGCAGGCTGGACCAGTCAGTGCATCTGAAGCTATTTCTTGCAAGGATGGGGTGAGGGGAGGTGGACTGACTCCTGGATGATTCTGTGAATGAGCAAGCATGCAGGGACTGTATCTTGCCTTAGACACGGAGGGTCTTGCTGTTTAGACGGCCAGTCGAAGCAGGTGATCCAGGCAGGGAGCAAGCCCACTGTGACTCCTGAACAAAAATGGCATTTAGAAATTTATGATGCCTACAGTGTGTCTGTTCACAACAGCAAAGTATAGTTTGGTTTTGCTGCCTCTTTCCTTCCCAGGCAAAATCATTGTGATTAGTAAGACCTCTCAGGCCTCTTCATCATGAAGACCAGCCCAAGAATTCAGAGTGTTAATTTTCCTCCATAGCTAGGCTGCAGGTGAAACTGTTACTGAACTCAGGTCCAGCTGCTCGCTGCTCAAAAGCCGGTGCTCAAGAGGCCTGTGTTGGTAGAAAGGAGCTTGCTTTATTTCAGAGGTCAGCAACCAGGGGAGAGGGTGGGCTTGTGCCCACAGGCCAAGCCCCTCTCCCCCGCTGATCAGTGGGCAAGAGCTCTTAAAGGGGAGCTTCAGGGGTGTAAAGAGGGAGGGAGGGGACCACACGTAGCACAACGCAGTCAGCTCTGTCATCCTGAAATTAGTCATGCGGTGGTCTGATCAGTGTCATCGCAATTGTTTTAAGTAGTTAATCTTCAGTTCCAGGGTCAGTCTCTTCCAATTCTCACAACTGTGCAAGATGGAGTAACTTATGTCATGGCTACAGTTTGGTCATCATGTAGTGAAATTCTTCCACCTGGTAGGGGTTTCAGTCTCTGCAAAACAGCTCAAAGGATGTGGCTCAGAATGTAATCTAAGAGCCCTTGAGGGGGAATTAAAAGCCCTTGGCATTTCTTAATGACAAAACTATCCACCTGCCCAGAGAGAAAGCCACTTCATTCTTCTGTTAAAAATCATACTAAAAGCCACTCCAAACCCACCTCCTGCTGGGCCAGCAGGAAATTCAGTCACAGCAGTGCTCAGGGCTCCCTGTCTGCTAACGTTGGGCCAGAGATCCAGAAACGTCAAGCCAGGAGCGTGTTACTGAAGTCGTGTGCTCAGTCCTTCTGCAGGCGGTCAGCCCAGCCTTCCAGAGCTGACCCAGGAGCCAGACTCCACCTGCCCCTTCCTCCGCGGTGGCCTTGGTGGGTTTCTTAATCTTTCTGTACCTCAGTTTCCTCCACAGTGAAATCGAGGTTAAATGAGGACCTGCCTGACGAAAAACAAGGATTAAGCGTGTTCTAATGTTTTAAGTACTTGCGGGGGAGGGGGCGGGGTTCTTCCCTCTCCTCTGTTTGTCTGAATATCCTCCCTCATCTCCATAAATACAGACAAGGGTTATACTTTCTTTGTTTAATCGGAAGTTCTGTTATATGTACACCTAATATCTGAATGCCCTATGGATTCATCATCCGGTCTCCAGAACCGATGGGACCTTGAGAAAAAGAAAATGATTTAAGCTGAGAAATCTGAGAAGACAAAAGAGCTCTCTGTAGCTGAAGGAGTGAAGGCCTGTGCCTCTGGGTCCTAAAGACCCGAGGCTGGGAAGTGGGAGGCAGAACAGGAAAGCTGTGAGATCCTGGCTAACAGTTTCCTCGTGTCATTTCATAACCACCACCACCTGCCCTTAATTCCTCCCACTTTATCCCTGGCTTAAAATATCCCCCAGGAGGCAGCCCCTAGGAGTGACCAGGCTCTCTGTCTACTCCTCTCCAGGCTCAAGCACCCTCCTCTCCTCTCCCCACACACGTGTGGCAGCTCTGTAGTGCCAGCCTCACAGCAGGGAAATGTCCCGAGGGGACCTGTGCTCCCGGCACGCGAACCTCCCCAGTCACAGCAAAGGGGTGTGGCTGCAAAAGAGGGAAATAATCAGGAGAAGATTCACAAGTTGTGTTAATAAAGCATCCTTCCTCTCAGGAATGTTTTGAAGAGACTTTTAACTGTGAGGCCACATTCTGAAAACAGAACACTTAGGCTAGGCCTACCTATGTTCCGGGAAAATGGGGTGAGGGTTCCTGGCATGTGCCCCACCAAGTGAGGGTCCTTGGCTTTGTGCAGGAAAAAATCCCAGGGTGAGCCAGAGTAAAGTCAAGGTCGTTTATTCTGAGAGATGCACACCCCACAGACAGAGAGCGCGCCGTCTCACTCAGAGCGGGGAGTGGCCACGAGGTGTGAAGGGGGTTAGGTTTCATGGGCCGGGTAATTTCATGCTAATAGCCATGCTGAGGAAGGGACAGGGATTCCCAGGAACTGGGCCACCACCCACTTTTTGGCCTTTTACGGTCAGTTCGGAACTGTCATGGCACCTGTAGGTGTGCCGTGAGGCCCAAGGTCTACTGGAAGAATCTTCCGCCACCTTGGTTCTGACCAGCTGACTTTGTCCTCAACTGCTGTGTCATTCTTATAATGGTTGTGCCTTGCCCCCTTCTCTCCTGTCTCACTTAGAGTTTAAAAAAAAAAAGTTGAAGAAGATTTGGATTTTACAAAAATGTGTTGGATCAAACTCTGCTGGTTCTCTGGGTTCAGTGTCTTGGGTTTGAGTTCGCCTGGTTAGTTCCAGTGTCCCCTTTCTTGTTGGAGGGAATACCAACCTTTGTCTATACTTGGGTCCAAGTTTAGAGGCATCTTAGAATACATAGCAAAGCGGGAAGAAGCACAGATCCCGATCCCAAAGCACAGAGCCTGGGATCAAGGCTCAGATTCCAACAGAAGCATGTTAACCACATGACAGCAGGCAAATGTTATCCACACCCTCTTTGGTGAAGTGAGAAAAACATCACCCCAGCTTCCAGTGGTTGGAAGCTTCCAGCAGCTTCTGCCGCAGCCCCACCCCGCACTCTCCCTCACAGGCAAGGTCTGAGTGAGAAAAACTGCATGTGGGTGTTCAGTGCATCTCAGTTATTACAGGTCTTGCCCAGGCCAGGATGCGGCCACCGTGTCCACCAATGCCCAAAGTGGGTGTGCAGGACCAGCTGTTGGGTGTAGAAAGAAAATGTGGTCTTCTTTCTTATGTGTTTATAGCTCACCTTTAAAATTTTTATTTTGTGTCTTAAAATGTACAAGATATATTGATATGAGGGTATTAATATATCATTCAAAAATAAATACTTATATTTTGGGGACAGGTGTTCAAATGATTTTGCTGATGGAGTTAAGGGGAAAGATTTAAGTGCTGTGAGACTGACCACACTAAGAACTGTTAAAAAGCAAAATTCAACTGAGTACGTTTCAAAGATCAACAGAAAGGGTCTCCGAGCAGCTGCACAGAATGAAAGACTCTTAGAGGCAGAGGGAGTGGGAGCAAGGACGTTATACGGGCAAACAGTGGGTTGCGGGTGTCAAGATCAGTTTCCCTTGGGGGACGTCAGGGGGCCATCAGGCGGATCACTAACCAGTACGTGCTAACCAGGTGATTCCTGATTGACTGGGAGTCTCCAATGCTGGGAGAGGCTGAAACTGTAATACAGTTAAGTCCCGGTTGGGTGATGTGAGGTTTAACATAAGTGATTCCGTCTGGGCCCTGTCGCTTTGTTTTAAACGAACAGATATTAAAAACATATATCATCTACGTGACAGTTTTGTCTAAGTCCTATGCCTCTTGCAGCCACCACAATTCATCAACCTGTTCTATGACGGTCTACTTCTGCTCCAAATTCCACTGGGTGAACGTTGTCCTCACAGCACCAGGCAGTTCCTGGACACCAGCCGGGTGCCCTACAATCCAGTTCAATTCTGACACTACTTACAGGGAAATTGCGTCAGCTCCCACAGGTTCCCTCGGCTCTGCAAGGCTGCCAACCTCCCCTCCAGATGTCAATTGTGAGTCCAGACTGTCGCTGGTCCTTCTGACCAATGGGCACTGGAGGTTCCGGGGACCTCCTTTTTGGGTTCAGTTAATTTGTTGGAGCACCGCATAGAATTTAGAGAAACATTTATTTTTCTTTCTTATTTCTTTTTCTTTTTTAACTGAAGTATAATCAGTTTACAGTGTTGTGTCAGTTTCTGGTGTACAGCATAATAGTTCCATCATACATGTATATACATAGATTCGTTTTCATATTCTTTTTCACTAGAGGTTACTACAAGATATTGAATAGAGTTCCCTGTGCTATCCAGAAGAAACTTCTTGTTTATCTCTTTTATAAAGAGTAGTTAGTATCTGCAAATCTCTAACTCCCAGCTTATCCCTTCCCACCCCCATCCCCCTTGGTAACCATAAGTTTGTTTTCTACGTCCATGAGTCTGTTTCTGCTTTGTAAATAAGTTCATCTGTCATTTTTTTTTAGATTCCACATATAAGTGATATTATATGGTATATTTCTTTCTTTTTCTGGCTTACTTCACTTAGAATGACAGTCTCCAGGTCCATCCATGTTGCTGCAAATGGCATTATTTTATTCTTTTTTATGGTTGAGTAGTATTCCATTGTATAAATATACAACAACTTCTTTGTACAGTCATCTGTTGATGGACATTTGGGTTGCTTCTGTGTCTTGGCTGTTGTAAGTAGTGCTGCTATGAATGCTGGATTCATGTATCTTTTCAGATGAAAGTTCTCACTAGATCATTGGTTTATCATAAAAGTCCGTAACTCAGGAACACCCAGATGAAAGAGATGCACAGGCCGAGGTTTGCGGGAAAGTTGCGGGGCTTCTGCGCCCTCCCTGGGCATCACTTTCCCTAAACTCCACGTGTTCACCAACCCCGAAGCTCTCTGGACCCAGTCCTTCTGCGGTTTTATGGTGGCTTCATTACACAGACTTGACTGATTAACCCATTGGCCACTGGTGATTGAACTCAATCTCCAGCCCCTCTCCCTCCCTAGATGTGGGGGGTGGGGGGCGAGAGTCTGAAAGTTCCAGCTCTCTGATCAAGAGTTGGTTCCTCTGGCACCAGCCTCCTGCCTTAGGCGCTTCCCAAAAGTCGCCTCATTAACATAGCAGAAGACACCTCTCTGCATCTTATCACTTAAGAAATTCCAAGAGTTTTAGGCGCTCTGGGCCAGGAGTGAGACAAGACCAAATATATATTTCTTACTGTAAATCACAATATCACATAGAGGCAATAGGCTCTTTTACAAATTCCATCCTCCTTAAGAATAGCTTTAAACAATGAGATCTGGAGTAGGGTTGCCAAATTTAGCAAAGAAAAACAGCGATATTGGGGACCTATGGACACTTTTTAGTAGTGTTATTTGTTGTTTATCTGAAATTCAAATTTAAGTGGTGTCCTGCATTTTATCTAGGAACCCTTGTTTGGAGGTGGGTCTGGTGTGGAAGTCCAGCGAGCTGAGTGATCTTGGGCAAATGACATAGCTTTTCTGGTCCCCACTTTTTTTGTACACCCGCACCATTGTGAACATCCTTTTTTTAATAAAAGATGTCAGCACTTAACACAGTTCCTTAGCACATAGCAGCTAACGGTCTCTATAAACATTGCATAATGATAGATGACTGTGTTACATGCAACTCAGTTTCGAGCACTTATGTACAAACCTTACCTCCTTTACTCCACATCTGTGCAGACCAGCACTTAAGGTGTGCATAATTTGTTGAATTTCGCATAAGTAACAGCCCCTGAGCAAGCACTTTTGTGGAGTCTGGTTAACTGGCTACTTGGCTGATCGCTTCTTCCGGGTCTCCTGTCCCCTTTCCCTTCCCCTGTACGAAGAATGATGCTTTGTTCTTCAGTTATTTCAGGCAATCTAAGCCCTAGTGGAAACTGCTTGACTCAGTTTTTATAAGCCGGCAGGTCCCACAAGGTGTATAAGATTTGTCTATCATGTTAAATTGAAAAGCTCCCCCGTGTAGTTCTTTGAAACCACAGATGAAAATGAATGTCATTCACTAAAACCGTTGTAAAGATTTAAGGACATTTGCATTCAAGCTGCCAAAGTAAATAATTATGATGCCGGGTGGCTATTCCTTCAGACTGTTTAAAACAACTGGCCCGATGTTAACTTGACATTCACTCAGGGTGTGTGAACTGTCTCCGCCGTAACCGGGGGCTGGGTGTGAAGGAAGCATAGACGTTTCTACACAATTACAAAGCATCACAGGGACCTGGGGGAGGGGACTCCACGGACCCTGACTGGGCATGGTGGGAAAGACCTCCTGGACGGCTCACCTGTCCAGACCACCCCTGAGAGGAAGCTGGGGCTCCCAGAATAGAGCACCACCGTGGTCCCCCAGATGGTCCGTGGTCTGTGTGTCAGTCTCCTGAGGCACATCGTCCACCTCCCTCATTAGGTCTTTGTCCCGCCTCCACTTGCTCTCAAGAAGGAAGATTAAAGTGAGAATT
The DNA here is from genome assembly GCF_048564905.1 of Vicugna pacos. Taxonomy (NCBI): domain Eukaryota; kingdom Metazoa; phylum Chordata; class Mammalia; order Artiodactyla; family Camelidae; genus Vicugna; species Vicugna pacos. Next base: position 2,216,175 of record NC_133012.1, on the reverse strand, counting down.
AAAGACTCTGTGAGTCTGGCTTCATTTTTCGTTAGCCCCCTCATTTTAATTCTGCTATTCCTAAGCCCCCCCCCGGGGCACGCCCTCTGCTCTGCTAGGTAGGTATCCCCCGTACGCGGGCTGCAGAGTAGCCAAAGTCAGGGGACTGCATGGCCCGTCCTGTATTCCTAGCCCTTGGACCTGAGTCATGAACAGATGAACTTGGCTGAACTTTTGGGCACGTGGCAGATCATTCTCTCCCATATCTTATCAGAAAGCATTTCCCAGATGCTTCCTTCAGACCCTCAGGTGTTGAGGGAGGTGTTGGCAGAGGGCAGAAAAGACAGAGTGAAACGGGCAGCTGCCAGGGACACTGCGCCAAGCCAGCCAGAAGACGGCACAGTCGGCAGTGTTGGGTGAGCCCGGCAGTCACCCCGTTGGCTCAGACGGGAGATGAGTCAGCGGCTGCTGCTGTGGGTCTCTGGGAAGCAGCTCTTGCCTGTGTCGCCCCACGGACTTGGTCCATGTCAGCCTGAGACAACAGCTCCCATCCAGGACCTGAGCGTCACTCCTTGTCTGGAGCACCCAACTGTAGTTCCACCTTCTAGATCCATCTGCCCATTTTGGTTCCGTTTTTTATCCTCTCACAAGTTATCATTCAAATTTAGGGGACTCGTAGAATGCCCGGTCAGAGCCAAGGGCTTTCCTGGTGCCCTTTCTGCGGAGAGTGTCTTGGAGGATGCTGTGAATCTGGGTGGAATGACAACTATTTCCTTCTCTCTCACATGGAGCTTTGGATGAGATGGCTCTGGAGTGTCTTCTATTTTTTTTTTTTAAATTTGTGGGTTTTTTTGGTGGGGAGACGGGGAAGTCATTGGGTTTGTTTATTTATTTTTAGTGGAAGTACTGGGGATTGAACCCAGGACCTCGTGCATGCTAAGCACGCACTCCACCACCGAGCTATATCCTCCCTCTGGAGTGTCTAATAACTCTAGTGTTCTGTAAGCCTCGGAGATGGAGCAATGGGTATGAGCCCGCTACGAGGCACAAGAGGGTATGGAAAACTTAGGCACCACTACTGTCATCATTTTTCTCTTCTGAATTACATCCCATATTGACAGGTCGCCCAATATCAGTTTCTCTCCATTCATATTTCCTGCCAATTGGCCAGTTTTTACAACTGATCATTGAATGTCTGCTCAAAGACCTCGTCAATCTTACTGTTTCAGCAATTAACTTCCACTCATATAACAAATGTTCATTTCCAGGGTCTGTGTTAAATGCTAGGGATTAAAAGGGGAAAAAAGGCAGACCTGCTCTTTCGGTGTGTATAATCTAGCTGAGAAGACAGGTGTGGAAGAGAAGTTATTGAAAGTGTCATGAAAGTTACAAGAAGGTCATGATGCTGCAGGAATGTGTGGTGGGGCACCCAGCCTGGTTTGAGTGGGCAGAAAAGGCTTCCTGTCAAGAGGAACTCTCCAGGTTAATAGCTTATATTATATTATATTATATTATATTATATTATATTATATTATATTAAACAGCTATTGAGAATTTATCATGGGTCATCATGTCATGTGCATTATTTCATTCAGTCTTCACAAGAACCCCATCAAGTGGGACCTATTACTATTTCTACTTACAGATAAAAAGAAATCAGGGCATAAGAAGTGAAAAACATGCCCTTATATTTAGGTAAAGATAGCCCTCGATGTGGGTGCGGGGAGCTGTACCCCGGTCTCTCCAGGCAAGGGCTGGGGCGGGCCAGCGCCACCCAGGGGGCTACGCAAGACACGGCCAGGAAGCATCAATGGCTGCATTGTCCCTTTGTCCCTTAGAGAGTAACATGTTTATGCAAGAAAAGCAAGCAGCTTCCCAATTCAGGACCGAGGCGGATGCAGTGGTTAATGTACAGTCAGGAGTTATTAGGGCTTGTGAGAAATATAATCTCCCTAAAGCAAAATTTTCGCAGAGGTGAGATGGTTTGCATAATCCAATTTTCTAATGAGCCTGGAGTAATAAAATTCTATCATGATTTCGATGCAGTTCCACCTGGTATTAATCAGGTGGCAATAACACTGTATGTTCACTGTTTTCATAGTGGAATAACTCTAGGCAAAGTCACAAAGGCATTGATTCTAGCAGGTTCTTTTCTCAGTTCTTGGAATCACCTGTTTAGGGGAGACAGGAACAATGAGGAAGTGTAACGGTGGGAGGGAGGAATTTTAGTCCTGCCACGTTGAGCATAGTTCTACAAGGTCAACCTGAACATTTCCTGGCTCAGGACGACTTCACAACACTCAGGAAGAGGGTTTGCTGGGGGCGCATACATTCTTCCAGTTTTACTAAAACTCTCCCACCTTAACTTCAAAAGAAGCAATTTAAGTATGACCGTGTCCAATACTACTTTGTCGAGGTGCACACCAAATCATCTTTAATTATAAGGAATGACATGCTATTAAAGCTTAATTAACCAGAGTTCAGCTCCCTGGGGTTCTCAATGAACTTGAATTACTTTTTGTGTTGTATCTAAGGCTTAAGAGTAATTGCCAGATTTTAAAGTGTTAAAAAAAAGATAAAACCAACTCATACATTTTAAGAGTAAGGAATGTCATCCTCAGGCCAGGATTCTGAGCACACCGGTTCTGCTATACTTGGATTAAGAGCTTGAACTTGGAAATGGACACGACTGTGAGTCCCTATTATGCTCTGTCTCCGGGCGAGTTATTTCAATTCTCGATACTACAATTCATTCATCTGCACAGAAGGGGTAGTAATATCTGCCTTGCCGTAACGTGGGAAGGGTCGAATGGGATAACGTGCGTAAAACAGGGGGCTGGCTCAGGGCAGGCGCTCAGGAAACTCAAATCATTAATAATTTAGCCTGGGCCACCGCAATAACCCCAATCATCAAAGAAACGTGACATTACACTTGGCAGTCTGTACTAACTCGGACAGAAAATCATGCCTTCACACTTTTGAAACTTATCTTTAACAATGACCATTAAAATTAAAATATTTTCTGGTTAATCCTTGGTAAGCTATAATTAAAATCAGCTAACTAGGATGTCCAATTCAGACAATATCCAGATTAATAAGGACTTGGTTTTTCCTGTATTCGGAAGCTACAATGTTTTATTTTCCTATATTCAGAAGCTACAGTGTTTTAGCCACAGAGAAATAGGAATCCCCATCAGTCACTAGACTTGTCCACTCTGATTTTAACAAAGTTTAAATAAACTTCCAGCTAGGAATTGGTGCTGTTTTTCTTTGCCATTTAAAGCTAATTCTGAATCCTTTAAGTCTGTCTCACACATGCCTTCTAGTTTCTTTTTTAGTTTTGTTTTTTGCTGAATACCTATTGGCACCTCCACTTTTGCTAGGCTAATGGACTTTTTCCTTGACTAGTTTTGAAGGATTCTGGATTTTTTTTTTCTCTTGCATTTGGGGCAAAAAAAGATCAGATCAAATATATGTGACTTCTTCAATAAGATTGATTTTTCAAAAGTGGATCATAAGAAATGTGGATAGTAACATCTGTGTGAAATACATGCCAATCTATCTTATTCATCCGTATGGATTTTGATGTGATACAATATTTCCCAAACATGTGTTCCTTAGGTGGTAACACAATTTTATTATTTTTATTTTAAAAATTATGTATTTTGAAGAATGTTAGTATATACCTTCTACTCACAGAAAATGGTACTGGTCTGCCATTTATAATAATTCTAAAGATTCCTTTTGAATTATTTTAGTAAAAAACATTCGAGGGCCCCTCTGTGTCTACAGTAATTAGTGCTTTTATTTTTCTTTCTGTTGTCTCCTCAGAGGTACACTGCATAGCCACAAGCTTGAATATTTAACAATTGAGTAAACTCAATGTGTGCCCTGGACATGCGAGGAGCAGGAAAGAAACCAAAGACGTGTCAGAAGTGGTGACTGTCCCAGGAGTTTGCAGCCCCCTTGGGAAGGCACTTAGAGGGTGTGCTAGGATGTAGGTCAGCAAATACCAGTGGATCTTACCAGGATGAAGGCTGGAAGTGAGCAGGGATCAGCAAGCTTGGGAGGAGAGGAGATGTGACATTGAAGGAAGAGGGGTTTAAAATAAGGGGTAAAGAGAAGGAAAACATTCCAAGCTGGGTTAATGATGTGTGTAAAGTCTGCAGAGTGATGTTTTTGATGCATGTTTAACAAACTGACTGGCAAACAACCACAACAGTAATGCTTGTTTCCTGACTGAAGCCTGGTATTTGCAATCTAACATACTTGTTGGTTGAGTCATTCTGTTAATTTAGTCTTGTCAACAGTGACAAAATTATTAGCCATCTCCTCTTTTTTTCAATTGAAGTATAGTCAGTTACAATGTGTCAGTTTCTGGTATATAACGTAATGTCCCAGTCATGCATACATATATACATATATTCATTTTCATTAAAGGTTATTACAAGATATTGAATATAGTTCCCTGTGGTATACAGAAGAAATTTGTTTACCTATTTTTATATATAGTGATTGCCATTTGCAAATCTCAGACTCCAAGATTCATCCCTTCCCACCCCCTTTAGCCATATCCTTTTTTTATTTTTCCAAATATTCTCAAACCACAAGGATCTCGACCAACTAGATGACATCATCTCTTTTGCTTGTTTTGTGAGTGTTGGTGTGGTTGTCTGTGTTCATCTAGAGACTGCCAACTATGATCTCACTTATTTCTTTTTAGGAAGTGCTGTGCTGTGATAGGAAAAGGGGAGGTGTGAGGACACGTGGGGCCTGAGCAGATGCTGGTGGGGCTGGCACCTGGTGATGCCTGGGAAGCTGTAGAGGAAACCCAGGCTGGTGAATGAATGCGCTTCCTGTGCTTCATGGCTGATTGAAAGGGGCCCAAGAAGGGCCAGTCAGAGCGGCTAGAAGCCAGGAGCCTTCAGCTGTCACCTTGCCAAAGAGGAGTCTAGGCAAGCCGGGCAGGCACCTCTGAGCCCCTGGCCCTTTCTTGCCTCAGGCCTCGTGGTCCTGGTTGCTTCTGTGTGTCACCTGTCATGTCCTTCTTTCTGCCTTTACCCGATTTTATGGTCAAGGAAATCATAAAGCGGAATTCCACCCTATCAGGAAAAAATAGGTGTGAGAGGAGATGGTGAGTGTCCCTTCAACACGGACATGTATCTAACTTTGACAGGATCTGCTGATCATATTAAAAAGCTGGTGTTGGGCAACATATAGAGATCCCAGAATTCCAAGACTACAGACACAAAGAATCAGGAACCCTATACGTGAAGCTATGTATAGTTTCCCATATATTGATAAATAAAAGAGATGAATAGCAAAAACTCTATCCAGATATTCTGACAGCTTCTTGGAAACTCAAATTTTAAAGCGCTTTTTAAGAAATGTTCCCTGGTCGCCTGAAACCACCTAGCCCTTAAGTCCCCAAACTTCAACAAGAATGTGCTTCCCCCAGCGGCCAGTGTTCGCAGATACGGAGGAGAACAAACCCCATCTCCATAAGACCCACTGTCTCCGGGCGCCAGGGCCCTCCAGGCATCACACACCATGTAGAGGCTGCCGTCTGAAAGGTCGGTGGCATTCAGGGCTGCCTTCAATCAGAAGCACCAGTCTCAAGCGCAGGTTTGACAGCAGTGCGCGCAGACTGGCTCATCCGTGGGTTCTCAAGACAGGAGCTTGGGATGCAGAGCTGGGCACAGAGCAAGGCCAGACATTCCCATGGTTACAGGAGACAGGAGTTGGCTGGCAGGTACCCTGGACAGGAGGCTGATTACAGAGAGCTGAAGGGGACTCTCTGGAAAAGAAGAGAATCCAGGCAGTGGGGGTGGAGGGGGTATAGCTCAGGGTAGAGTGCATGCCTAGCATGCACGAGGTCCCGGGTTCAGTCCCTAGTCCCTCCACTTAAATAAACTAACTAACTAACTAACTAATTTAATTAGCTCCCAGCTTAAAAAAAAAAAGAGAGATCCATCACAAGAGTGACGGAAGGTCTCACCTCAGCCCCGCACACACACCGAACACTGTTAGTGTTCTTGGACACCTGATCATAAGCTTGCTCTCATAATCTCCCTAGGTGCTGGGCAGGCAGAGGAGGGGTCTGTTTGAATTCATCAAATCATACCCCAGTCCCATCTGATACTGGCTGAAATTCTAGGCTTTTCTAGAAGCATACATCTCTCACCCCCCTGCTCAGGCTGGTTTTCTGTTCGGGAGCAGCTGCTGCTCTGTGTTGGAAATAGACAGATGCCCTGCTTTCCTGGACCTGTCTCTTCTCTGAGCAGCACCCCCTGCAGAAGCAGCAAGAGAGCTGGTGGGCAGGGGGACCCTCTTCCTACGAGGGGGACGGCATTCTGCGAAAGCTAACAGCCTGGGGACGGCAGCTTCTGGGTTGGCTCCTGCTGTGGGACCATCCCCTGGTCTGGGTCCTGGGATGATGATCATGACAATGGAAGCCATCTGGGTGGAGGGAAGTGCCACCCTCATGATTTAGACCATGTTCATCCTGTTTTTCAAGGTCTCTGCTAAAATGATTTCAATGTAGGTGGCACACAGAATTTTCACGGTCAGCGCTCGGCTCCAATACAGCTAAACCAGCAGGCCATTGGAAGGTAGTCCGACTTTCCTGTGGTTCTCGCCAGCAGTACATGCTGTATCCTTTCAGGCTGGGCAGCCTGCTTTGCAGAGTGATCACCAGGGCAAGCGGTTGGCTCCCATCCCTCAATTAACCTCATGTGGGTCACAGAAACCAGCTGGGTTTTTGCCTCGATCCCCAAACCCATGGAGACCTGGGCTGGCCACGTCCTCACCTTCTCTTTCCTAAGTGTGCTCCACACTACGGTCCCCTCTGACCCTACTGGCCTGGGTACTGATCAACCACTTGCTGTCAGAAATATCTAGGTAAAGAGCCAGCACCGTTCCCTAACTTCCAGAAACAGCTCCAAACTTCAAAGGACTTTTTTTTTTAAACAATATTCTTATCACTTCAATCCAGGGAAAGGGAAGAGACACTGGCAGTATTTTAACTAGTTAGCTGGTGGAGGAGGCAACACTTAAAAAAAACCATTAACTAAAATTGGCACATGTGTGTGCACAATTCTACGAATTTTGACCCACACACATATGTACACATATAATATACGTACACACTCATAAATATGCACACACACCCAAAAAAGTCAAGCTGTCATTACACCATCCCCACCCCCTAATCCCTGGAAACCATTCATCTGTTCATTACATCATCATCAGACCATTCATTTTGCCCCTTCGAGAATGTCATAGAAATGGAATCATAAAGTACGTAACCTTTTGAGACTTGCTTCATTCACCCAACAAATCTCAGATTTTGAGATTCAGTGAGCATTCCACTGCTGCGATGTTCCAGTTTGTTTATCCGTTCACCCTCTGAAAGGCATCTGAGTTGTTCCCAAGATTTGGCGGTATGAATAGAGCTGCTGTTAACATTCATGTACAGGTTTTGTGTGAACGCATTCCATTTCTGATGGGAACTACTCAGAAGGGAGACTGCTGGGTCATATGGAAGGGGACGTTTAACTTTCTATAAAAAAATGCCCAGGTGGTTTTTCCAGAATGACTCTACCACTTCGTACTCCACCAGCAACGTATGAGAGATCTAGTTTCTCCTCAGCCTTGCCAGCATTTGGTTTTTTCACTGTTTTTTATTTTTCCCACTCATGATGGTATCCCATCATGGTTTAGTTTGCCCTTTCATAATGGCTATCCTTGTAACCTCTTTGGTGAAGTAATTGTTCAAGTTCTTTGCCCATTTTTTTTTTTCTTTGCCCATTGAGTTAGTTTTTTTTTTCTTTTTTGCTGAGTTTTGAGGGTGATTTATATATTCTGGATACAAGTCCTTTCTCTGATATGTGGCTTGTAAACATTTTATCAGACTCCAACCTGTCCTTTTCAGTTTCTTAACATTGTCTTTCAAGAACGGAAGTCTTTTATGTTTATGAACTACAATTTATCACTTTAAATTTTATAGATCGTGCTTATGAAGTCTCTTTTCTAAAAACTCTTTGCCTAATCCTCGGTCATGAGATTTTTCACTTGTTTTCTTCTAAAAGTTCTATAGTTGCAGGTTTTGCACTCATGTCCTTTTTTGGCTAATTTTTAAGCGTGAGATTTAATTTGAGGCATATTGTTTTTGGTATAAAGACGACCTGCTGTTCCGGCTCATTTATTGAAAGGGTTGTACTTTCTCCACCGAATTGCTTCTGCATTTGTGTCAAAACAAAACAGCTGTGTTTGTGTGGCTCTGTCCCTGGCTTCTGTTCTGTTCCCTTGATTTATGTGCATCTCTTCACCATCTCCACTCTGTTCATATCACTGTAACTTAAAGTTTTAAAATTGGATCCTGTGATTCCTCTTACTTTATTCCTCAAAAGTGTTTCAGCTATTCCAGTTCCATCCATATACATTTTCAAATCAGCTTGTCCATATCTTTAAAACACTCTGCTTGGATTTGGATTGGTATTACATTAAGTCTCTAGATCAATTTAGTGAGAATCGGCATTTTTGCTATGTTGACTCCTCTGATTAATGACCACAGTACGTCTCCATTTATGTTGCTCTTTGATTTCTTTCATGGACATTTTGTAGGTTTCAGCAAATAGCTTCTGACCTTTTTTTTTTTTTTTTAAGATTTATCCCTAAATACTGACATTTGGGGACCTATTTTTAATGCTGTATTTTTTGTTTTAGTGTTGATTCTTTTTTTTAAATTGTCATAAGATCACATGACATAAATTTTACCATTTCAACCATTTTAAAGCGTACAACTCAGTGGCCTCAAGTACATTCACAATGTTAGGCAAACATCAGCACTGTCTAGTTCCAGAATGTTTTTATGACCCCAAAAGTAAATGGCATTGTTTTTTACAGTTCAATTTCCAATTGTATGTTACTAGTATATAGAAATATGACTTTTGTCATACTTTGTATCTTGTGTCCTTCCTAAATTCACTTATTACCTCTAGGAATTTCATTGTAGATTTCTTGGGATTTGCTACATAGACACTCACGCAGTCTGTAAAGAGGGATGTTTCTATTGATTCCTTTCCACTCCATCGAGTTTTTAAATTTAGATTATCTTCTTTTTCATTTTTGAAATCCTCATTTGGTTCTTCTTTATATTTTCAGATATGTTCTATTTTAATATTTCTTTCAAGAATGTTTCCAATTAGTCATTTAGACACTTTTAGAATAGCTGCTTTCAAGACTTCTGTCACACGGTTCCAGGATCTATGTCATTTTATTGTTGTCTCTGCTGATTATGACTTGAGATTTTCTTGGTTCTTTGTAGGCCAAGAAATTTTGGATTATATCCTGGACATTTTGAATATTACTGTATAAGACTCAGATTTATTTAAATTGTATGAAGAACATTATTTTTGTTTAACAGATAACCAGCGGGGCTAAGATCAGGCTGCCAATTCCAACCCTCTTTTTGATGGTCTGTGGTTCACAGACCACAGTTCAGTTCAGTTTTCAGAGACTTTGCAGTAGCCCTGACTGGATGTGTCCCAGTCCTGCGCCACTCAGATCATGTGGGACCTGGGCAGAGTCTATGCTTTAGCTCAGTTCCCAAAGCCTTTGACATGCTGATTAGGACCAAATCCATGCACAGGCCTGCTGGGCTTGAGTTCAGAAACAACTTGATGGGGTCAGTTTCCCAAGATGCTGTCTCTTCACTCTTTCTGGTATTTTCCAGTTCCTTGGTCTCCTTTTGGGGACTCCTAGCCAGAAACTTCCCACTTTCACAACTGTACCATGTCTGGGGACAAGTGGCAGGAGATGAAGGGTGGGGTGTCACGGGAGCAATGGATTTGGTCCCACCTCTTAAAGCCACGACTCCGCTGAGCAGAGAGAAAAGCTGCCCTCCTGAGTCTTGGAGGTGCCTCCAGCAGGTGTCTATTGCCAGTCCGACCACTGCTGCCCTGGTGTCCCAGTATTACCTGGGGGCTGTGACCTGAGAGATTGAGAAAAATAGAAAGTGAAGGGATGAGCCCCCCACTGCTCTCTGAAACGTAGTGGTCCCTCCATTGCTTCTCAAGCCAGACCTGCTTCTCCTCATCTCTCCTTGTCTGCCCCACGGTGCTCACTTCCACAGTTTCCAGCTACGTCAAGTTCAGGTTGGCGAAGAGAAATGGTGAACTCACCACCAGTCCAGCACTAGTTTAAATTCTCACGTTCTTGCCCCACCTGCCTGCTAGGGTACACTTCCTTTGTAAGGTCTTCAAATATCTGAGCAGACACCCTCTCTAGGTTTTATGGTTTCATTCAGTGAGACAAAGTGTGACACGTACTTACTCCATCATGCCTGGAACCAGAACTTCTGGCAATTGTTTTTTGTCTGACAAAATTTTTTGTTTAATTCAACCAATTTTGTTTTGAAGAAGTATTGTCAATTAAGGCATCTTCATACAGAATCAAAATTTAAAATCACCAGATCCAACTGGAAGAAAAAAAGTGACTAGATCTCTCGTCCCTCCATGCCTCAGTTTTCTTCTGTTAAAAGGAGACAATAATAATTCTTCCTTTACAGAGTTGTTATGAGGTTTAGTTGAGGTCATATATGTGTAACGCAGAACTGTTCCTTAAACAGAGTGTCATATATCATGGTATCACCATCATGCAGCATTAATCAGAAAGATATTAATCATTTTTGTAAGATGAGATCTATTTTTGACATTTCAAATGTATATGCAATGAGAGGTAAAAAGACAAACAAATTTTAAGCAATTATGTGGATGGTAGGAAAAATGTAAAACAAACATATTATCGATTTCGTACTTTTGTGTGAAAATTAAGCCACTAAAACACCAGTGGAAATTTCGAGTTTTTCCTTTACTATAGATGCCTATTTATAAAAATAAGCCATGAATTTTCCTTGAAATTTACTGCAATGTGGCTTTTCCTATTAGATGAATATATAATTTCTTATTGTTTCTCTGAAGAGCAATTTAGCAAGAATCTAAGAGCTGAAACAATTAGGATTCTAATTGCTGAAAAGATTAGGCTTCCCTGAAACCGCTCCACCGACTTGGGAAAGCAGTAGCAGGCTTACTTCTGACACCTTCAACAGTTACATCTGTTTAATTGAGTTTCCCTGCAGGTGTCCCATCGGTCCATCGCACTGGTGTCACTCCCCTCCTCTGATGTCCCTTGGACCCACACGTGGCCGCCGTGACAGTTCTCTCCTCTGCCCCGCTGTCTGCTGCTCTGACACATTCCCAGGCATTGGTCTCTCAGGTCAGGGACAGGACACGGATTTGCAGGGTTTTGCTGGAGCACTGGCTGTAATTCTGGCTCGATCGACTGACATCGTGCTTTAATGAGCTCCGATCTCTAAAATGCTGACGTAGTCCGACTCTGCTTCTCCTTAGGAATCTTTTTTTTCAAATGTAAGGAAAATTAAGTCTCTAAATCATGCCTGCTTGAAATATACAAGTATTGTATGTGGAGTCTTGATGGAAGAAATGACCGATAACGGGAAAAAAATGCAAAGACACGACACGTGCTTCAGAGTCTGAATGGAAGGGTTGCTGTCTGTTGAAATCTGAAAACCTAGTAACTGCCTTGCGAACTTGGACTCCACGCGGCCACAGTTTGGTCTGCGCATGCATTCCTCTGGGTCTGGTAGATTGCATTTGTGGAATTTGTCCAGTCTTTCTATCAGGAGCCTTCTCTTCATCTTGTAATTGTACAGTGACTTACTTCTCTTCTACCGAGAGGAACAGTTCAGAGACAGATTTTAGACTTAATGCAAATACTCCAATTAATACAAATATGCAGATTCTGCCTGGTCTGATTAATTATGGTAGCGGAGGGTCAAGTTTCTTTCTTTATTTGCAAAGCTGCGACACAGCAAACTGCCCAGAGACAGCAACAGGTTTCCTTTGTGGCTTCTGAATTTTAGATTTGGCATTGAGATAATATCTTTCATCAGCCCATATTTGAAAAAGATGAAAGGGAAGGAAGTTATCCCATGAGAAAGTTGTGGTAAATGATCACATTTAAATGAGGCTAAAACACAAACAAAGAACAGCAACAAGAAGCCAGATATTTAACGTCAAGGAAAGAAAAAAAAAATCAGACCAAAGCACACAGATTTCCAAGATAACAGAATTATCTTTCATGGAGTGAATCTTGAATAAGGCATGTAGCAGCATTTTTAGTACAAGAGCGGATAATTTGGGGAAGCAGTGTGTTGTCTCGCTCTAGGCATCAGTGTGGGGACTGAAGTTGAATTGTATTGAATTCTGTATCCACCTTTGTTTGGTGGAATGGCTTTCCAGTCATGTTTAACGTAACCTGAACACAGGAAAAGGAACCACTGGGAAGATTAAATCTCTATGGCCACAGGTCACAGAATGGAGTGTGGATTCCACTGGGCCTAAAATTTCAACATGCTGGTCCTGATTGTGCAATGTTGCTTTGTCAACATCCTTTATCTCGAGTATCAACTTCACTTACCCTTTCTGAACCTTTCACCTTTGCTTGCTGTCTTGAAATTGAAATAGCTTTGTCCTTTCACCCCAGGACAGGGAGGTAGATCAGTGAAAAAGTCTACAAGTCACTTAGGAAGTACACGTGTCATGGGTTATATATGAACTATCTCTTCAGTAACTCTCTTTAGCTGTTGTACTAACCAGGCCAGGCTAAACGTGTCCTTGGCAACACAGCCACCCCTGAATCCCAGGGGATCAACACAACAAAGGTGTATTTCCTGCTCAGGCAAAATCAAATAGGTAAAGAGAAGAGAGATCAAGGAGGCTTTTCACTGTCACACGCCTGAAAGTGACATACATTTCTTCCATGCATATTAGCTCAGGCTAGTCACACAGTACTGCCTACCTGCCAAGGGGCTGAACGTGTTAAGTTCTGTGTGTGCAGGAAGGAGGAAGGAACAGGGTAGAGAAGTTTCCACGACAAATGTTCCTTCTGCTGACAAAGCGTATCATATCACATGCATCTACAGTGTCAATGTGGGTAATATTGACAATGTACAATGTGTGCGATATCACATGCATCTACAATGTATATAATATTTGTGCTTTCTAAATGACTTAGTTCTGCTGGCAGCATGTGTAATATCACATACATCTACAGTGTAAGGTGTGTGTGATATCACGTACACCTGCAATATACAATGTATCATATCACATGCATCTACAATGTATAAAGTGTAAGATGTTTTTGTTTTCTAAATGACTTAGTTCAAAAGTCCCTCAAGCCTAGAACTGCAGGTCGATCAGGATTAAAAATTGTTTGCATGATTAGATGTTATTAAAGGGAAATTTTATTATCATGATTCATGTTTGAGAATGGGCCTTTTGAAGATCCTATTTTTATACAAATAGTTTTAGATTCACTTAATTCACTCACAGGTGTTAATTTACCCTAAAAGTGAATTCCCCAGAAGACATTTGGCAAATTCTCAGGTGAAGGTTCCTTGCTGCCTTTTTTAGCGTATACAGAAATAGGGAGATGGGAGGGGAAAAGTGGAGACGCTAGGGCAGAGAGGTTGGCTCTATGCAAGGTGATTTCAGAGCTCTGGAAACATACTTTCCTTCCTCTTTTACTTTCTTCCTTCCCTGAACAACTATTATTCAGTTTCTGCCACATGCCATAAACTCTGCCAGGCACCTAGGAGATGATCATAAACAAGTGGTCATTGTCCCTACATGAGTTAGGGTATCACTGGGTGCTTAACAGATAAATCCCCAAACCCAGTGGCTAAACACAATAATTCATGTACAATCCGAAATGTGTGGGCAGGGCAGGGAGAGGCCTTTGTCGGCTGTGAGATTCACTCACGTGGCTTCAGGAATATTACACATAGTGCACAACTGCAGTGAGCCAGCAGGGAGGGAACTGTGTGGGTGATTCCAGGTGGGAGATGCCCGATGCCTGGTCTAGTGGGACTGTACCCCCCGCCGGTGTCCCAGCGCAGGGGAGACAGTCAGAGCAGAAAAGAAACAAGCCAAAAACAAAAATCAAAATTTGATTCATTTATTTCTTCAACAGATAATCACTAGTCCTCCTCCCCCCCCCCCTTTTTTTTTATTAGTGCCTTCTTTTCCAGGAGATGTTCTAGATATAAGGGCTACTACAGTGAACAAAACAGACAAAATTCTTCTAACGTTCCTGACCTCTGATTCTGCTTTTAGATCTACACCCTGAAGAAAATCTTGCACATGTACATGAGGAACCATGTACAAGATGTTTGTTACATTATTGTTTGTAAAAGCAAAAAATGGGATAGTGATAGGAAAAAATTTCCTCCATCAATAGAAAAAAATGGATAAATTATAATGTATTTATTCAATAGAATAATACAATAAAGAAGATAAACTTTAAAAACTTGAGCTACAACCATCAACATCTCAAAAACAATCACAAAAAACTTCAAAACAAAAATATGGTGTGAAAAAAGTTGTCGATGATTACTAATAGACCCAGGTCACGTTTGAATAAACTTTAAAGCCCTCAAAAACAGTACCGTGTACACTTTATGGATATGGATTTACATTACAGGTTAAAAACACGCATGGGCAGGACAGACACAGAATTCAGGACAGGCTGCTATTCGGAGGAAGCAAATAGGAAATGGATCAGGAAGGGTCACACAGGGGGCCTTAGGTGTATCTGTGAAGTATAATCTCCCTTAGAAAAATCTGAAGCAAACATGGCAAAAACATTTCAACTGGATAAAGCTGGACGTTAGTATATGAGTGTTCAACGCGTCATTGTATGGCTTGGTTATTGCATTGGAACTGTTTTGGGTACCCTCTTAACTAGACTCATTTCTTCCTACTCTCGTCCCATACCAAGGCGAGCATCCTTCATGTCCCCTGATTGGAGCCTCAACTACTGGTCCTGACCAGGGGAGCCGGTTTCCCTTCCGTGAAGCATCCGAGGCAGTGCAGACAGGTCGCTGATGGGGAGGAGCGGGGAGCAGGGCACCGAGGGCGTTAGGCTTCCAAGTAGGGAGGGAGTTGTAGGTGGGCACAGAGTCATGGTAGCTCACCTCACCTGTCTGGCCATAATAAGACTGCTACCAAGGTCTTTGATGCATTTGACATCCAGAATCCAGCGCCCTGGATTCTTCTATAATCCTTTAAAAAAATTTTTTTTGAGTGGAGGAGGTAATTAGGGTTTTTATTTATTTATTTTTTAATGGAGGTACTGGGGATTGAACCCAGGACCCCACGCTTACTAAGCACACACTCCACCACTGAGCTATACCCTCTCCCACTATGGCCCTTCTAATGGGAAGGAGCCCATTCATCTGATCGTTTTCAAAAAGATTTAACAAATTTGAACCTCTGTGACTTTAAGAGGAGTGGCGCACGTGTCAGGGTCCCGTCACCAGGCGTTCCCCTCGGGAGAGCTGTCTTTCCTCTGGGCGGTGCCAGAGCACAGGAGTCACCTTGACTCCACGCTAACTCTTGTATGGCGATCTTGTGACCGTGCTCACTGGAAAGCCATGTCCTCTTCGCACCTTGGACCACACAGGCACAAGCCAGGTGCCCCGAGGTAAACGTGTGGGCGGGACCAAGAGGATCTTTGGTCTCAGCGGCTTCGTAGTAGCGTGACCTCATCACGGGGTATGTTCTTTCTTGGTGTGCTTTGGGTGTTTTCCATCTCACTGAAAATCTCTTGATAACCTGACTTCACTTCCTAATCTTTAAGACACTTACCTTTCTCTGAATAACTCTGTCCCGGGATTCTCTCGCTCCAGGGCCTCAGGCTCCCTTCTCTCTGTCAGGAGGAGAGGAGTGTGTGTGTGTATGTGTGTGTGTGCACGTGTGCGTACGCGAGGGTGGACTCTCCTCACTTCGCAGGGGCGATCTCTCCCTTCCTGGAGTCCCTGGCCTCCTTCCCCAACCTGGACGCCTTGAGGAGCTATATTAACACCGAGCCTCCATCCCATTCCTCAAGCTCTGAGTTTAAATACTGAAGTACAGTTGAAGAAACCCCAAGAAATTGTACACATATTTAGAACAAACCCATTCTCAGCTCCTGACTCTTGTTTTTATAACTTTAGATTTTTTTGAATGAACTTTCTGGCTTTCTTATACAGTAGCTTTTCCAGGCCATCTCTGCTCTCTTCAAGCCTCTGTCTTTTTTGCCACCCACCCTCACTCTTACTTGAGGATCTCGCCAAGGAAAGGCTGGAGCAAGGCACTGCGGGCACTGGGCGCGAATGCCCCGCCCCCATCACCTTTATTTTTATTTCTACATTTGTTCTCTCTTCCTTTGTTGTAGGATCAAAGGAAGAAACTTTCCTGTTCCTCCCTGGAGTCAATCGAGCGACCTGTGCTCTAAATGTCTCTACATCTGAGCTGAGAGATATTATTCCCTTATTAGGCTGTTTTTTACTAGCATTTTAAGTTGCTGCCATTTTCCGTTAGCTCTTTGAGCTTTTTTCTCTTTGGACAAATGTGTAAGTGCCTGCGCTGTTAGGTATGCTGCATATAATAAAGAAGGAAAATTTGGCCCCTGCCCTCAGTCGAGTAGGGGAAGATGTTAACAGATTATTCACAGGACTGTAAGCCAGTGTGATGCAGTGACTAAAAGGTCTGCAGGCGTTTTTAGGAAGGAGCAATTATTTTGATGGGGGATTTGTTCTTCCTCAAGCCCTTCTACTGCGCCAATCTCCCTATTCCCGCAGCAAAATAAACAGAACAGGAGAAAATGCATGCAAATAAATTCATTAATCCATTCATCGATTCGGAAAATATTTATTAAATGCCCTGCTATGCTGTCAGACTTACCGGGGTGCTGGAGGCCCCCTAATGAGTGAAAACACACGAAGTCCCTGCACTCATGGAGTTTCTACATAATTAAAGAAGACAAGTCATTTTGGGGGTTTGGGGTTTTTTTTGTTTTTTTTTTTTTTTTTTGCTTTTGCTTTTCATTGAAGTAGTTGGTTTTCAATGTTAGTTCCCGGCGTACAACAAAGTGATTCAGTTACACATATACATACGTATTTTTTTCAGATTATTTTCTTTCATATGTTATTACAAGACATTGAATAGAGTTCTTTGTGCAGTACGTAGGTCCTTGTTGCCTATCTATTTTATATATAATAATGTGTATTTGTTAATCTCAAACATGTAACTTATCCCTCCCCTGCCCTTTCCCGTTTGGTAACCATAGTTTGTTTTCTATGTCCTTGAGTCTATTTTTGGTTTGTAATCAAGATTTGTATCATTTATTTAGACTCCACATATAACAGAGATCGCACGTTATTTGTCTTTCACTGTCTGACTCAGTTCACTTAATATGATTATACCCAGGGCCATGTAGCTGCAAATGGCATTATTCCATTCTTTTTAGAGAAGATGTGGTGCGTATACACAATGGAATATTACTCAGCCATATTACAGTGCAGTTTTTGACCCAAGGTCACAGACACAGCTCCACCCTTGGCCCTTAGGTTTTCTCTCCAGGAAAACAAGAAAATTGCAGAAACAACTCCAAGGAATGATGAAGCCTTCTTGAGCCTTGTAAACTTCTCTTATGGGCTTTATGGCTTGAAGCATTTCTTTTTTTTTTTTTTAATTGAAATATAGTCAGTTACAATGTGAAGAAAGAGCTTAGTCACACAAATAAGTATGAGCTGTCGAAAGTGCTTGAAAGGAGCAGGGCTGGGTCATAGAAGAGTGCATAATAGAGGGTGTGGTCTCGTCCCAGAAAACAGGGGAGTCTTCCCTGGACCTGGGACAATGGAACTAGGAACTGAGGGATGAGTGCTGGATATGCAGGCAAAGCTGGAGGCCAGAGGAGAGCGTGGTGCACTGAGCTGTCATGTGGGAGGAGGCCAGCGAGGCGGGGATGACATGGAACCCTGGGGTGTGGGCATGTGAGGCAGAGAGGTGCCAGTGGGGAGGGTCTCACAGATCAGGTTAAGAAGCTGTGTGTTTATTCTAAGAGTCGTGGAACTGCTGAAGGTCCTGACGCAAAACAGGAGATTTGATCACGTGTGGGAATAAGTGAGCACTCCAGTTGCAGGGCTGGGTAACAGTGTGGAAGGCTGGGGATCAACCCGGGTGAAGTTGGAGGAGACTTGGAGGTGGGACTCACAGGTTGCATCTAAGTCTCATGAACCAATGACCTTGGGCAAAATCCTTTCTTTTCCTGAGGCTTGGTTTCCTCCTCTGGACACAAGGACAGTTGAGTGGGAGTGGATGTGTGTGACTACATCCTAGCCCCCAGGAGATCTTCAGCCCATTTGTTTAATCCTGTATCTTTTTCATTTTTTCCAAGCCTCATTGGTGTGATTGGCTGACAGAGGGGAAGTGGGTGACGTGGAGCTCATGTATTCCTGTGACTAACTAGCTATTCAGAGGCATCTCACTGGCCGGGGGGTGGGGGTCACTTAAATTACAACACTTTCTTTTTTCTAATTTGCAAATGACAGATCTCAAAGACTAACTGAGCAGGGCTGATGTGGCCTCCTTGACCTGTATCCTGAGTAATGAGCTCTTCTTTTTTGTTTAGGAAATATAGAAAATAAAGGCTTATTTCCCCACTTTAAAAAGTTTTTTTTAATTTTATTTCATTTTATTTTTTATTGGAGTATAGTCAGTTATACTGTGTCAATTTCTGGTGTACAGCATCATGTCCCAGTCATACGTATAATATATACATATATTTGTTTTCACATTCTTTTCCATTAAAGGTTATTACAAGATATTGAATATAGTTCCTTGTGCTATCCAAAAGAAATTTGTTTTTTATCTATTTTTATGTATAATGGTTAACCTTTGCAAATCTCAAACTTCTAAATTTATCCCTTCCCACCCTCTTTCCCCTGGTAACCGTAAGATTGTTTACAATGTCAGTGAGTCTGTTTCTGTTTTATAGATGAGTTCATTAGTGTCCTGTTTTGTTTTTTTTTTAAGATTCCACATTTGAGTGATATTATATGGTATTTTTCTTTCTCTTTTTGGCTTACTTCACTAAGCACTGAGCTCTTGATCTCAGAATTATTGCAATCTCCATCACAAATTGGCTTGTCTGAACAAAGGACTTAGGTTTTCAAACCCCTGGCTTCTTCAAGAGTTTCAACTCTTTGCTAGGTATGGGCTGGAACTGAGGGTTTTCATTGTTCTGTTCCTTCTCTTGATTGCTTTTCCTCAACGGGTCAAGTCAAGTAGGAGGTTAAGCTAATGAGTGGCGGCGATGGGATGCAAATGCAGGGAGTCTGGCTTCAGACCTCGGGTTTTGCAGGACACCCTGCTGCCCCACTCTCGAATGCAGGCTCAAGAGCTGAGGAGAGAAAAGAGCCAGGTTTCCACCTTTTAATTAGACAAGAAAACAAAGCCATCTTTGTCATCATCCTTGCTCACAGATCTTAGAGGCCCAGGAAGCTCATGACATGGACAATTAGATTTAAGGGATTCCTGGTACAGTGAAGGGAGATGTGTCCTCCCTCATCCTTAGAGAATGTCCCCTCCTTTTAGGGACTGTTATGGGCCGAACTAGGTATCCCCACCCACCCACCCAAATTCATATGTTGAAGTCCTAACTCCCGGTGCCTGAGAACGTGACTATATTCGGAGACAGGGCCTTTAAAGAGGAGATTAAGGTAAAATGAGGTCAGGTGGGTGGGCCCTGATCCAACAGGACTGGTGTCCTTTCAAGAAGAGATTAGGACACAGACAACACAGACGAGGGGCGACCCTGAGAGGACATAGCAGGATGGTGACCTTCTACAAGCCAAGGACAGAGTCTTCAGGAGACACCAGCTCCGCCGACACCCTGACCTTGGGCTTCCAGCCCCCAGGACCGGGAGACAGTGTCGTGCTGTTATTTCAGCCACCTGGTCTGTGGGGTTTTGTTGTGGTAGCCCTAGCGAGCTGATCAGCCTAAGGCAGCTCTTCCAAGTCCGCGTAAAATGAGAAACCCTGATTGTTTCCTGGCTCCCCTGCTCATATAGACTAGGTCTGCCTCGAACACTGAGTTTCCTCTCTTTTGTGAACGAGGCTGCTTACTGATTCGCAAGCTTTCAACCCAGCCTCTCGCAGGTCTCCTGTTTACCGACCACGCTGACGTCCTCTTTTCTTTTTTTCAATTGAAGTACCATCGGTTTCAATCATCAGTGTCAATGTCTGGTGCACAGCGCAATGTCCCGGTCATGCATATACATACATATATCCGTCTTCATAGTCTTTTTCATTAAAGGTTATTACAAGATTTTGAGTATAGTTCCCTGTGCTATACAGAAGAAGTTTTTTTTTTAATCTATTTTTACATATAGTGGCTAACGTTTGCAAATCTCAAATTTCCAAATTTACCCTTTCCCACCCCTTTCCCCCTGGTAACCGTAAGATTGTTTACAATGTCTGCGAGTCTGTTTCTGTTTTGTAGCTGAATTCATTAGTGTCCTCTTTTTTCAGATTCCACATGTGACAGTGATCATATTTTCTTTCTCTTTCTGGCTTCCTTCACTTAGAATGATGATCTCCAGGTCCATCTATGTCGCTGCAAATGGTATTATTTTATTCCTTTTTATGGCAGAGTAGTAATCCATTGTATACACATACCGCAGCGTCTTTATGCAGTCATCTGTTGATGGACATTTAGGTTGCTTCCGTGTCTTGGCTGTTGTAAATAGAGCTGCTATGACCACATTAATAATGTAGAGTCTCCTCCTGTCTCTCTCCTCTCCTTTCTCTTACAAGGATGCATGAGGAGATGGAGCATTTTGGCAGTTTAATTGCATGGAGGACGTTGAGTATTAATTCCGCAGCTGAGCACCTTTCACTATTTCATCCATACATCTTTGTAAGCTAAATGGGTCTTACATGCTCAGGGCTATAAAACCATCTCTTCAGGAACCTGACTTTCAGAGGCGTGGGCTTTAGATGGGGAGAGATTGCACGCTGCCCCCATAAAAGATCCCATAAAAAAAAAGTCTCTAACTGCTTTTGCCGCCAAGATGAAAGGTCTGCTAGGACTTCGGCCTGGAGGGGAGGGTGGGGCCATTTTTCTTTGAAGAGCCAAAGAGGTTGGCCCCATCGTCACACCAGGCCCACTGGCATTTGGGTTAATTTCAGTCCCAAGGGGTGGCCGTCAAGCCTGGCCTCACCCCGGCCGCTGCTTTTCAAGAGGCTTCAGGAGAATGAATTAGGAGCTGTCTGCCCTGTTCTTTGAAGTCTCTGAACATGCACGTGCTGCTTGTCCCTAGGTTTGGGCAAGCCAAGGTTGCTGACAGGTCATTCAGTGCAGAGGCTGCTTCAGCAAGGATAAGAAGGTGAATCGGCATAAACCTTCATTAAAAAAAAAAACCAAAAACAAATCCAACCACAAGACACTCAACGGCCAAACTGGGCTGTGAGGAGGTGTCACCTGACAGCAGAAACCTCCTAGCAGGGGGCCCGCCTGGCCACAGCATCGGCCCGAGGCAGCTTCCGCCTGGAGCATGGGCACCTTGGGATCCTTGCTCCGATGGGCTCCCATTCTCAGGCAGGAGAGGGCTGGTTCTCTGCCTGTTAATTCCCATCATTCAGCACGTCCCTGCTGATCCCCGGCCTGGTGCCAGGTATTATGCAAAATGCAGGAGAAAAGCTGATTAGACAGACATGCTCCCTGCCCTTTGGGCTCAGCAGTGTGGTGGTACAGGACACAAAGGAAGTGCTTCCTTTCCCACCACATCCTGTGTCTCCCTCTTCTTTATCCTTCCTTCCAATCATCGGTTCCCTGCACACTCCAACTCCCAGAGGCTTGCATCCAAGGAAGAAGCCACAGGAAAAGTGATGCATGAATCCCTCATGGCAGGATTTTATCATGGCTTGGAGATATTTTATGAGATATGACCCTCTTGTGGCCTCTACAATTACAGGATCCTGAATTCCCTGGCTTGTGATGAAATCTGCACAATGCAAAATTACTACCGTAGCTGGGAGGCACACGGGGGCTGCCCCAGAGTGCCAAGAATTGCAGAGTTAAAAAAAAAAAAAAGAATTGCAGAGTTAGAGAGAGCCCTCCAGGCTTGTAAACCAGCAATGTGTTTTGTCATTAGCAAATAAGCAGCTGAGTGGCACTGCATTGTCTCTGCTGAGGCTCTTAAGTACTTTGTCTACGCAAGCACCTAGCTTCATTCTTGCTTCCTGCAAATAGATTTATGTCCCTACATCCACAGGAATAAGAGGCCTGCTGGCAGTGAGCCCCAGTGAGGTAGTGGGCTTTGCAGAGGAGATGCTGACAAATGTAATTGCTGGCAGCTGTTGGTCCCAAGGCTGCCAGCCTGAAGATTTAACCCCTCACTCTCCACATACCACGTGAGCTAAGGATGGGTAGACCCCACTATTGATCAAAAGCAGGTGCTTGCCTGAGGCCCACACCTGAGAACTTTGTCCCTGTTCCTGCTCAGTTTAATGCCTTTTTTCCTACTGCAGTACTAACCAACCATCTCACCTGCTAAGACTTGGATGATAGTAAGCTTCAGTTTTACTGTTCAGCAGCATCAACAGTATTTCTCTCGAACGTCTTTTGTCAGCTTTAACAAAATCTCATCAGATCCTACAGAAAGGATCAGCATCTGGCGTTTTACTTGGGTAGTCCAATATTGCATCAAACTTGGAAGGAAAAAAGAGGTTTAGCTGGCCTTGGATACACTTGGGAGTTTCAAGAGGCAGACGGAAATGATAGGGGTACAATACTAGGACTGAATGAGAAGTAGTCATGGCCCTTTGTTAAGTCTGACCTCAGCCAGATACATGGTGCCAGGAACTTAGCTCATATTTGTTGAATGAGTAAGTGATAGCCCAAGAAAGGAAACTGATCAATGCTAAAACCCTGCTCCCTGGCATGTTCAACAGTGTAAAATCTCGTCATTTCATCCCTGTTCCACACAGCACTCTCTTATCTCCTATTGGATAATTCCAGTAAAAGTTTGTACCCAAACTAAACTTGAAATTAATTTCAGCTGACCTTGGTAACCATCTATTAAGGACAGAACATTAGGGCTGGTGGTTCTGATCGAAAAGAAGATTTAAAGGAAAGTATCTGAGAACCTAGTAATTAGACTGATGCAAGCCCTGAATTCAACTGGGAATAAAAATGCCGACCTGGCAGGTTATTGTGAGGATTAAATGAAATCATGTGTATAAATGTCTGCCATAGTTCCTCCTCTCAACTCTCCCAACACGAGCTGATTTTTCGCTAAATGACATGGCTGGATTCTTCTTTCTTTCACTCCTAGGATTTCCTCCCCTTTTAATGGAGAAGTGTTACCAAGGTAAGGGATTATTAGCTTCCTCTTATTCTGTAAAGAGAGCTCCTCACCTTTGCAAGAGCAAAGAGTTTTCTAATAATTTGGGTGAACTTCTGTAGAATCAGTCCTAGAAAACAGCTCCTTGGAACGACTATTTTCAAGAGTTTTGTGCTGTTGCTTCAAAATGTTTATTACTTTTCCAGGAAAGATACTTGGCTGTGTTCAGTGGAGTCTGGCTACTGTCAGTCTCAACTCCTTTCACACTTCTGATATATTCAAAATAAAAGATATGCAAGAGGGATATGCAGGCCCTTTGGTGAACTTTTTTCCATGGAACTGTGAATCTCTTGGTTCGATATCATTCTCTCCTTAAAATGCGCTGCTGATGGCCGATAAGAAATCGAGTCCAACTCTTCACAATGGCATTCAAGGATTTTCACAATTTGTACCTTAACTTCTTCAAAAGTCCCATCTTCCTTTCCCTCTGGAATATACCCAAGCCTTCACATTTTCCTGTATACCCTTCCCCATCTCTCCACCAAACTCCTATTCACCCTTGGAAAATCTCTTCTATGAAGCTTTGTGATGCACCACAGAGCAAAGTTCTCCTAGAAACTTCATAATTCTTTTAATCTTACAGTACCTCTCATGTTTTACTACATTTCATGTTGATATAGTAGGCTTGTAGAGTATCTGGTATCTAGTTGACACTAACTCTGTTGAATAAATGTCATGAATTTGGTCTGAAAAAAAGTGGGCAGCACACACTCTTTACCGTGTGCCCCAGAGTGCCAACTCCTAGGGACAAAGACCTGGTCTTGGCGATTAGATGAAGGACTATGGAGTGAGTTGATAAAGCACAGTAAATACAATGAAGAAGAACAGATGATAATTTACATTAATTTACTATCTACTATAAACCGGGTACTAGATGCTTTCTAGGTTATAATAGATATAATCTTATTTAATCTATTCAATAACCATATGGGGATTGACCCATTTACAGATTAGTAAATGGGTTTAAGGATAGAATGACTTGGTTAGACTAATTAAGCATGGAACATAGACTTGAGTCCCATGCTCCAAAGCCTGGGCTCTTTGCAATACACCAGCCTGGCTCAGAAAAAGGAGATGCTGCAGTTGAAGCCATGGGCTGGCGTTAGTTAGCAGTATGGATTTGGGAGGGAGGAAAGGCAGCTAGGCGACTAGTGGAGTTATTATGTTATGAAGTAAGGAGGGCCTGGATAAGAGTAATAAATGGAAAGTAATCAATAAAAGTGGTAGACATTGAACAGAATTTGCCAAACACACAGCACAGTGTCCCAAATGTGGCTGGAGGGGACGTGGATGGACTGCAGTCTGGGCAGGGCACAGCCCTGAGCATGGATTCTCCCAGAAACTGTTGCTCCAGGCCCTGAGCTGGGAGACCGGCCAGCAGCACATGGAATAGGAAACAAAAGAGGCTGAGGTCCTGCAGAAAAATCATAATGGGATTAATGCCTAGGTGAGTATTTGAGACCCAACACATGATGTGGTCACAGTATTTCCCCCCAACTGTGAAGGTAAAGGTGGCACGCACAAGTCATAGCCAGGTTTCTCCCAGCTGGGATGTGTCAAGTCCACAGTGGATACGTGGCTGCACAGAAAGGGCAAAAAAAAAAAAATTACCAGATGTGATGGTTGTGTGTGAGCTCTGCCTGGTTGAATATCATAGTATATGGAAAGAGTTTTGACCCTAAACTACCACTGAAACTGTCTCCAAATCTTGTAAGATTCCACACATGTGAATTCTTACCACAATCATTTCAGCCAGCTATGCTGTCTGCCAGTCTATGGTATTTGACAAAATGTGTGGTCTGAGGCTGAACGTAGAATTGGCTTCCTGGTTAATACGCTTCAAGTCTTGGGTCTTTAGTCTTCTTCCCTACCACCCAGTTTTTACAGACTTCATGTTTCTGTAAGGTCAAAGGTGTTTACAGACACGCACCAGATCCCTGGGGAGAGGCGGTGGGATGAGCCAGGACCCTGTCTTCCAGCCAACTCGCGGGTAGAATACGCCTTGATCCACTTCGCCCAAGATGGAAGCTGTACTCAACTGGAGATGAGACATCATTCTTCTCTTAGAAAGTTGTGCTTTCTCTTTAGAAAGCACGATTTCTTCACAGGCATTTCATTCAATTAAAGAAGAGAGAGAGAAAAATTGAACTTTTGGCAGCAAACTCAAGCATTATTAATGAAATTAAAACACCCAAGCCTGTCCTCAAGCCTGTAGGTGGGTTTATGAAACTCCTTTGAGTTCTTCATAAATTCAGTTATTTTGAGTTTCAGTGACCCATGAAGAAAGCACTTATATGAGATGCTTTCGTTTATGTGCCAGATTTTTTTTTTAAATAAAACTGTAGAAATTCTGTTGGTGTCTAGACCTTGTCAACTTTATAAGACAAACTACTTTGCTGGAAAAGCATTGAAGGTTTTGATATTTCAACCACTGTTATATTCTGCGGTTACTTTTTTTTTTTTTTTTTTGCTTTATTTGGTATAGACCCAGATTTCTCATGCCTGGCATTTTGCTTTTAATTCTATGCCTGGGCTTGATTGGAGAACATGTTAGGGGCTTACAGTCATGTGGGAGCCTTACCCCACATTTCACTCAGCAAGTGGAAGGGAAATCATTTTGCAGAATGTAAACCTAGAAGGTGGGTCACCTGTGAAATCACTTTAGAATTTGATACCCTCTTAAAAAAAAAAAGTGGGGTGGGGGGTGGTTGCCATGGGGATGAAACACCATATGTTAGGTGCCATGTGGGAATGTGACATTTTTTCCTTCTCTTTTATTATGTAGCGGTTTGAAAACCACATGTTCATCCAGCTGTTCCTCATCAGTTTTGTTTTGTTCCCATATAAACACATGTACATAAAACAAAGCAATTTTCATGAAAAGAGAAATTCTCTTCTTCCACTTAAAGTTTCTTTGATGGTGAAATTCATGTAAAGCTGTGAATTATGAAAATGGACAAGTTAGGGAACTCAAAAGAGAATTTAAAACAAAATGCAGTTTTGATGGTCTCTTTTGTCTTGCCTCCCTTTTTTGAATATGTTTCTTCATTCTTTGAACTCTCTATAAAACCACATAGGAAAAGCACAATTTGGAAATCATATTAGCAATCCAGGTTGGGGAGCGGGGTGTGGCGGTTAGTGAGAAAAAAAATCTAATGGCAGAAAAATTGTGCTGACGAGATCAAAACAGAGAGGAATACAGGTTGTTCAGAGCATGTTGGGACAGGCTTACTCACTCTTACTCTTGTCTCATTATTGAAAAGTTGCCTGGGCATGCAGTCTGGTGTGTTAATCGGATACATATTGACTTTGCATACAAAGGTATGTAGCTGTCTTTGTGTGTGGCCCAAAAAGTTCAAGAGGTGTGGCATTTGCAGCAATTACAGCTTTGCAAAGTGACAGCACGTTATAAAACATTTTATGGTAACTTTGGCACTGAATTTAATTTAATTTAAGAATAGTAACAGATTTCTATAAAGCTTTATAGCTTTATGGTTTTCACATACATTCTCTCATGGAATCTTCACAAATGTATGCCCCCTTTACCATGCATTTAAGACTCCAGATGGACAACTGAAGTGGGTGCCATTCACTATGGGAAAGCACCTTACGACACTGGGGACACGGGAGCCACTGAGGTAGGATTAGCTAGGCCAGCTCCAGGTAGACAATGTCTGTGTCATTTGGCTTCTGACTTACAGGGTGCGGGGGGCCATATAAAGGGAGATAAGGCGAGTTCTACATAAAATGGAATCACGTGTCACAATGTGTAGAATGTTGGTGTTAACGAAACCTTACGTAACAGGCTGTCCAAATCTGACCTGTGGACAATATCCCTGCCCTCCCCCTTTTCCAGGATACTTCCAGTCACAAGGGACAAAGCCCCTCACAGGTAGCTCCCGCAGCAAGCCCATCGCCTGCACTGATGTTCTGGTCCGAGCCACCAGACTTTCTTACCCGGCCACCTGCTGTCACTCTTGTCCCGCCCCCAACTCCATGATCTATTCTCCACACAGCAGCAAGTGGTCTTTAAAAAATGTAATCAGGGCCAAGTTATTCTGAGGCTTAAAATCTCCTAAAGTATTCCCACCACACTTAAATTCCAAATTCAAACTCGTACCTGGCTTCCTGCCTTCATCCCGGGCGCCTGTCCTTCTTAGCGCTCTGCGTTAACCACGAGGGTCCTCTCACTGCTCCAGTGTCATGACCTTTGCCCTCTGCCCTCTCTGCCTGAGGCTGTCCCCTTGCATCTTCGTGTGACACATTCCCTCACTCAGGTCAGTGTTCAAACATCGTCTACTTCATCCACCCGAACTAGAACATGCTCCCCACTAAGCCACTCACAAACCCTTGATCTGCTCTATTTCTCTTCATGGCTCGTATTGCCCCTTTATATTATTTGCCATGTTTACTTGTGCAGATGTTACTGTCAGCCTTCCTCACTAGACTGTAAGCTCTGCTAGGCAGGGACTTTGTCCTGTTCATTCTCTACTGTGTTCCCCAGTGTTGTCATCTAGCAGGCATTCTTGAATTGAATTGAATTATTAGAAAAGTTCTTTTCCATTTCAAGACTGAATTTATGTGTGAAGGTAAGGATGACTTTAATATTCCATCCCTGGGCAACTGAAAGAGTGATGGAAGGGGACATGAGTTATAGGGATACAGAGTGGACACCATCTAATGCCACCCACCCCACCCCCTACTATGAGAGAGGGCTGAATGATGACCTCATGTTCATGCAGCCAGGATGTCAGGGACTGGAATCCACATCCTCTGATTTCCCTGCCTTGTGTTCTTTCCAGGATGTCACACCATCTCATCAGCAGGACGTGAGGCTGGGGTACAGATTCAATGGTCAAGGAAAGATGATGAGTTTAGCTTTGGACAGGCTGAGTTTGAGGTGTTACCAGGACATTCAGCTGTTAGATGAAAAAAACTGAAACTCGGAAATGAGCTCTAATACCCACACTGATTTTGTTATTGAAACTGTGGGAAAGGATGAGATAGCCAATGTAGATAAAGAGCAGAAAATAAGAAAAGAGAGAGGAAAGAGAGACAGAAAAAAGAAGCCAAAGGCCGGAATCTTTGCATATGGAAGACGTTTGCAGAGAAAAAAGATCTGTGTGGTCTCCTGTAGACAGACGGTCAATGAAGGGACGGTCAAGGGGGATAAGATGAAGCAGGAGAAGGGGCAGCTTCAGCAGTGTGGGATCAAAGGTCAGATTGCCAGGGAGTGAGGTCCTGAGGATGAGGGCTGAGTGGTTAAGAGCTCTGGAGTGAACCTGCCTGAATTTGGGCTTAGCCTTCAGCATCGACTGTATGCCCTCAGGCAGGATTTTTAATCTCTCTAAACCTATCCCCTCAAATCTCTCTAAGCCTTAAATAGGAATAAAATTATCTATCACTGACAAGTATTATGAGAAATAAATGAAATAATCCATTTAAATTATTTAGCCCAGTTCCTGATACACAGCAAATGCTCAATCAATTTAGACATGACTTCTTTCGGTATGAGTTTGGAATATAAAGGAAGGAGTAAGATGAGATATAAATTGGGGAGATTAACAGAGAGTCCGGGGAAGAACTCTAGAGGGAACAAAGCCCTGTAAAGAGTGGAAAAGGGATCATAAATTGAGGCACAGGGCTTAGTTTTATGGAAGAAAAGATAGATGTTTAGACAGGAGCACAAAACGGGTAACAGGGACATGGGTATTTTGATAAAGAGAGCGCATTCCTACGCTACCCTGTTCGATCAGTCCATGGCCCCAGCTGGTTGACAGCTTTTGAGTCCCTCTTCTCACGATGCCCCACGTTGGCTGATAATCCCAACATTCTGGGTTGATCCAGTTTGATAAGCACTGCCGATGGCCAAGGCTGGCTCTCTGGAGCATGCCGGAAGAAGGCCTCTGCAAGTGGTCATTGGTCAGTAGTGAATCCAGTTGCCACTCATTCAACACAATCTTTTTAGAATCTCAGGGCTGGAAGGCATCTGGAAGGCCGTCTGGCCCAAGGTCACCTGAATTCCCTCCACAGTATCTCTGGTAGGCAGTTACGTTTAAGCTGCATTTGAACAGCATCCCATTTGGTACCTAGCAAGCCAGACCTTTCTTCCTGAGCTTAGATCCTTAGCACAGGAAGTTCTCCCTCTGATCTGCCATAGACTTGAAATTGCCAATTTCAATCACTCCTTAGGCTTAAGGGACTGAAGGATTCCTTCTCTCTCCCTTTTTTTCTTCCTTCCTTCCTTCCTTCCTTCCTTCCTTTCTTTTATTTATATTTTATTTTTCTTAAATCAAGGTATAGTCAGTTATAATGTATCGATTTCTGGTGGACAGCATAATGTTTCCGTCATACATATACATACATACATTTGTTTTCATATTCTTTTCCATTAGAGGTTACTACAAGATATTGAATAGAGTTCCCTGCACTAGAAGAATTTTGTTTTTTGTCTGTTTTATATATAGTAGTTAATATTTGCAAATCTCAAACTTGAAAGATTCTTTTTTTTTTATTGAAGTACAGTCAGTAACAATGTGTAAATCTCTGGTATATAGCACAATATCCCAGTCATGCATATATATACATATATTTATTTTCATGTATTTTTCCATTAAAGGTTATTACAAGATATTGAACATAGTTCCTTATGCTATACAAAAGAAACTTTTTTTTAAAAATCTATTTTTATACATAGTGGCTAACATTTGTGAATCTCAAACTCCCAGATTTACCCCTCCTACCCCCTTTCCCCAGTAACCATAAGATTGTTTACTAAGTCTGGGAGTCTGTTTCTGTTTTGTAGATGAGTGCATTAGTGTCTTCTTCCTTCTCTTTTTGATTTCACACATAAGAGCTATCATATGGTATTTTTCTTTCTCTTTCTGGCTTCCTTCACTTAGAATGACGATCTCTAGGTCCATCCATGTTGCTGCAAATGGCATTATTTTATTCTGTTTTATGGCAGAGTAGTATTCCATTGTATACATATATCACAACTTCTTTATCCAGTCATCTGTCGATGGACATTTAGGTTGCTTCCAAGTCTTGGCTATTGTAAACAGTGCTGCTATGAACATTGGGGGTGCATGTATCTTTTCGACTTAGAATTCCCTCCAGATATATACCCAGAAGTTGAAGGATTCTTTTAAACCACAAACACATAACCTAGGCAAGGAGACCCTGGGGATGGTTCTCTGTAAGAGTGCTTTGTCAGTCACATAGGACGACCCAAGGGGAGGTTACTCTAATGTGCGGGGGGCGGGCTACAGCTCAGCCTCAGGTTAGAGAGTGTAGGACAACTGCTCAGAACGTCTGCCCTAGGGAGCTGCGCCATCAAGCACAGGGCATTTAGAAGAAGGGAAGTACTGAAGTCATGTTCATCTTTTGGTTCGTTCTGGCCCCAGGTGGGCAGTGAGGTCTGAGCCACCATCTAAAGAGGAGCCAGGGCCTGGGCCTTCGCTCACTGCCACCATGTAAAAGAAGACACTTTCAGATCCTGGCAATGAGGCGATCCATTTAATCCATTTCAATGGACCCAGCCAGAGGTTCTTGGATGTGGTCCAAGCTAGGGTAGCTGCAGGTATTAGACCGAGGGTAAGACTTCCAACCCAGGCACATAGCCTATCACAGTTCAGAGGGCATCCAGCGCAGCCCAGCCCAGCCCAGCCCAGACTCTCTGAGTTCATCCAGCTCTGAACTTTATGTTTCCTCATCTGTAAAATACCTTGCTTGGCAGAATGCAGGGGGCTGGATTAGAGGGCCTCTGGCAGGTCTTCCCGCTTCCAAATTCCATGATAGCAGCTCAGCTACAAGATCTCCCTGGAAACGTAGGAAGTCATGGCAGGAGGTGGGTAGGAAGGGACCAGTGGCGATTCCAGCATCTCAACCAGAGGTGGGGCCAATCTGTCTGGAGGTTTGCCAGTCTAGGGAGCGTGCCATGCATCTCCATCTGTATGGCACATGGCTGTTTTTACTTCGATTGCATAAACCTTGAAGGGGGTTAGGGGAGGTTGACAAGCTCCCCACGAACAACCCCTTGTGCAATTTTGGGAAGCAGTTTCTGGCAGATGATGGGGCGACTCCTCCAGCCCTCACCCCCAACAATCTCCATAGCCTGCATTCAGCATCAGGAAACTAAGAGTGGTATCTGATCACTGTAACTACCATCAGAAGATACTCCTTTTTCATTAGGAAACTTTGGTTTTCACGATATGCACTAGTATTCTCTTCTGCCTGGGAAGAGATTTGGCCAAGAGGAGCATAAAAGAGAGACTAGATAAGCCAGAAAGAGAAAGAAAACTACCATATGATCTCTCTCACATGTGGAATATAAAAAAAAAAAAGAAAAGAAGAAAGAGGACACAAATGAACTGATCAAAAAACAAAAACAGACTCGCAGACATAACAAACAACTGGGTGAAAGGGGGTGGGAAGGGATAAATTTGGGAGTCTGAGATTTGCAAAGGTTAACCACTACATATAAAAATAGATTAAAAACTCAAATTTCTTCTGTATAGCACAGGGAATTATATTCCATATCTTGTAATAACCTCTAATGAAAAAGAATATGAAAATGAATACATGTATGTATATATGCAAGACTGGGACATTGTGCTGTACACCAGAAATTGACACATTGTAGCTGACTATAATTTAAAAAAAAAGAAAGAAAGAAATTAAAAAAAAAGAAAGACTAGACAATTTGTTTTTAAAAAGCTGATAAAAATTTTTAAAAATTCCTTTTTTAATTCAATGGTGAAATTATGACTGTTAGTGGAAAATGAATCGGTCTGTTCCAGCCATAACACTTTACATTTATGACAATCACACTAGCATTAATACCAAACACTGTGCAGCTATTAACAGCAGTTTTCATCTTCATAGTGCTTTACCGAGAACTAATTAATTAAACAAACCTATTTTAGTTGGTTGCCATGGTAGTGAATAGAGATGCATGGAAATGGTTGCATCCATCAAATTCATTCTCAGCTCCTGAAATATAATTCAGTTTAGGCAACAAATTATTATGGAGCACTGTAATGTGTTTGAATGAGAATTACTGGAAAGATTTGCAAGTACACATAAATACACACAATAGCCAATACTTACAAAGATAATTTTTGTTTGTTACGTATAAAATGGTTTCCTGAATCTGACAGCCAAAAATGAACATTTCATCTGTAATTCTTACTCCTGTGCACCTTGTCTGTTACGGTTGTTCCTTGGTACCCAACCTGAAGAGAGGGTCATCGGGATCAAAGAGGCTTTCAAAGCTTTGCGGTGAATAAACAGAGAGGAGCGGGGCTGTGGGGGCAGGGAGAGGACAGCACCATCTTCAAGCGTCTGAGGGCTATTGGAGCGGAAGAGGAATGGGACTGCTGGCTTGTCCTCTGGGGTCCAGATCAGAGCGAACGGTCAAAGCTACAGGGAGGCAGGTGAGATCTGCGGCCTCATGGTACAGGGGTTACAGCGCATGCTCTGGAGTCAAACGGGCTGGACCTACATCGAGACCTAGTCCTTCCCGGGGTCGGGCCACCTGCTCCGAGCCACGGGCCTGCTGCACGGGGTCGTGTGCAAATTCCAAACTAATGCACGGAGGCTTCTGGCAGATCCGTAGTAAGTAGAGCATGTGTGTTAGCTCTTTATTAGCAGAGGATTTTTCTCTGAAAGGTTGTTAAAAATAGAATGGGCCGCTTTGGAAGGCGGTGACTCATTTCTGTGTCACCGGAAGTAATGAAGCAGAAACTGGATGGCCACCTTTTAAAATGTTGTACAAGGGCTTCCTGCCTTGAGGGTGAGGTTGGAATAGACAATTTCCAGGTCCCTGAGTCCATGAATTTGGGGAGGAGGGGAAGGAGGAAGGTTTTATTTTCATCCTTCAAACTTTGCTACACTGATGCTTGCTATAACATAAAGCTTGGGGGATCTGTGTCGGTGACACAGTATTATGAGTAAAATGGTATTATATGCAGCGAACTCCTCTCTTTCAGACTTTTGCCTTGAGCTAGTTTTAACTCAAGGAAAAGCATACACTACTTTTGATTATCCAGTCTCTGCCAGGTTTTTCTCTGAAACTCCTCGTGTCTTTTTCAAACGGAGTTTATTTTTTAATAATTACCTTTTCGAAGAGTTTTAAAATTTTTAATTTATTCTTTGGGGAAGAGAGGTTGGTAATTACGTTTTTATTTACTTATCTTTAATGGAGGTACCGGGGATTGAACTCAAGGCTTCATGTTTCCTAAGCATGCAGTCTGCCGCTGAGCCGTACCTTGCTTGCCTCAAATGAAGATTTTTTTCAAACAGTCTCCTTAAGTCTGTGGTTCACTATGTTCTGAAATTATGTGATTTCCCTTAATATCCAGAATGTTCTCTGTCTATAGTCACATTTCCCGAAATATTTATATCGATCTTTACTTTGTCCTTTACCCCTTCATCAGTGAGCAGGCCATGAACCAGTCTAGGTTTTAATTAAACACCATGGACATCTTTTTCATTTTTATTTCTTTCCCTCTAACAACATCGTATGGTGACAGCTCTGGCCCAGTCGCTAAACGTCTGCACACAAAGCTGCTGAATCCATTCAGTTACAGGCTTGTGTGTGGGATCTGGTGTCAGGTCCATCCCGGCCACTCGTGAGACTGCTCCCCCTGGGAGGGTGGCTGTCACTGTGATTACAGGCTGAAAGTACCAGGGGACAGACTACCAACCTCAGAGCGAGGCTGAGGGGGCCCAGGGAAAGGAAATCGAAAAAGAATCTCAGCGAGGTAACCAAGGTGAGGGTACAGGGCTGGTGTGAACAGTGCAGGGGGAGAAAGGGCACAGAGGGAAAGAGAGCAAAAAGGAATCCATCCTGAGGGGTGAGTATAGCTCAGTGGTGGAGCACGTGCCTCGCATGCCAAGGTCCTGGGTTCCATCCTCAGTACGTCCATCAAAAACAAAAATTAAGAAGTAAACAAACCTTCAGTCATACATGAACATGCATTTATTTGTTTCCATTATACTTCAATAAAAATATATAAAGAAAAATAAAATAAAATTTAATTACCTTCTAAAACCTAGCTGAAGAACTATAAAATCATAGCTTTTAAAACTTATGGTTTTATGTGATAAATGATTTTATAGTTCTTCAGTTCTGGAGAAAAATGTGTTTTGCTTCTCATTTCAAATAAATAAAATAAAAGTAAATGTTTAAAAAAATTAACAAAGCTAATTACCTCCCTCCCACACAAAAACATTCTCACCCTGAGTCCTGGGTTCAATCCCCAGTACCTTTATTTAAAAAAAAATTTTTTAAATTAACAGACCTAATTACCCACCCTACTCCCAAATAAGATACAATAAG
The DNA here is from genome assembly GCF_048564905.1 of Vicugna pacos. Taxonomy (NCBI): domain Eukaryota; kingdom Metazoa; phylum Chordata; class Mammalia; order Artiodactyla; family Camelidae; genus Vicugna; species Vicugna pacos. The sequence continues at coordinate 2,181,538 of NC_133012.1, read as the reverse complement.
ATCCATCCTGATTCTCACCTTCAAGCCTTACAGCCACATGGGGCTTCAAATATAATAGCAACACTATTCCTTAGAGGAAATAAAAATAAAAATTTGAAAAACAAAATATGCACTAGAAGAGAAAAATGTCCTTTTACTAACAGCCCTTCTAGAATCAATCATTTACCAGAAGCACCATAACAGCGTAGGCAGTATCAGCTATATGGCCAGTAGGGCCACTTTCCATAGACAACCACAAGTGAGGGGGAAATTAAAGGAGAAAGCAATCTCATGTCCAAAAGTATGATGATTGTCTATCTGTTAAGTAACCTAAAATAAATTATATAAAAAGCCTTTTTTCTTCCCCCCTGGACAAAATGGATTTGAAGAGAAGTCGTGGTGTTTGTGTGACATCTGTGTGGCACTCTTACCAAATGACAAATTGTAGAGCATTAAAGTAGCCCTCTTTCATCAGGTTAAAAGTTTCAGAAGTTTTTTTTTTTTTTTACTGAAGTGTAGTTGACTTATGATGTTAGTTTCAGGTGTGCAGCAAAGCAGAAGTTCTTTAACGATAATTTGTGCATCCTGCACTTACATTTACAACAAAACGAGAGGCAAGTTCTACAGTCTAACGTTAATGTTGAGAATCCATCAACTACAAATTATTAATACTTTCTTTGGAAATTTTTTTTTATCGGAAACAATCGGTAGCAGGTTAACATAGCTTAAATTACAAGAGATCGACTTGGCTTTCAATTTTACTTCTAAATATTATGTTTAACATATAAATATAAGGGATAGATTAGACCATGGCTCATTTGTGGTGTGTATGGGTGTGTGTTTGGGATACATGTGAGAGGAAGAAATGTTGATTTTTAAAAACTAAAAATTGCTTTACAAATCTTAAAAGGACTTTTGTGACTGGAGTGAAATGACCAGATAGGACCCACTGGCCCCAGGTTGGCCTCCTCCCTTGGTCCCCTCCCTCAGGTGTCCAGTGGACCAAACATCCCATCCCCAAGTCAGGCTGAGTGTCAGGAAGGGTCCCCCTCAAAGGTGATCATCACTCCAGAATAGAGCAGATCATGAGAGGTATCCCATTAGGACATTTTTAAAGTACAATATTATGACTGTACTCAAACAATTGTCTTGCCTCCTGTGCCAAGAGTCTATAAAGGGTTTTCTCATCTGTAAAGAGCTTGAGTCAGATAACCTCTAATATCCCTTTTAGTCCAATCTGTGGAGCTGAGGCTTTTGCTTTGCCCCTGGTTTTATTTTCCACCCCTAGTTAGTTAACATACAGAAACTCATCTATCATTGGAGTGTCACCCACGTTCCTCACAGGGAGCACCCAACTGTGCTACTGCAAGTCTCCTCTACTTGCTGTTAGTGAACTTCCACCCCAAATCTCCTCTTTGGAGAGCTTTTCAGTCCATTTGCCTGGGAGGAGGGAAATATCCTCACCCAGATGTCTTCAGTACTTTTTCAGATTGTTCTTAACTTCACTGCATCAAAAAACAAAGGTCATTCTGACTTTAAACTTTTCTATTGCTACTCTGTTCACCTCCATGTTGTTCTCCAGGAAGTGGCACTGCCAATGTGACTAAGCTGAGAGCTGTTTTCAGGAGATGTGGTTAATGGATCTTTGAACAACAGAATTCTCTTACAGATTTTAAAATAACATGCTTATTATCGGTACTGGATTGTGCATAGTTTGGGCTTGGTACTAGTCGATGTAAGTAATGTCCCTGCTCTAAGAGCAACCCCCATAAATTTCAGTAAACACGAGAGAAGTGTATTTCCTGCTTACTTCACAGAGTGTGTCTTGGTGAATGTTTTGGTTGCTCTGGACATTGGTAACTTTCCAGAAAACAGGGAAGAGCGTGATCTAAACTTGCTTGCAATCGACCTTATTTCCTTTGCCATTGGTTTAAGCGTAAGCTCTTTCTAAGCTGCAGTCTTAAGGAGCTAGAAGAAGAAAAGCAAAGTAAATCTAAAGTAAGCAGATGGATGGAAATAATATAAGAGCAGAAGTCAATAAAATAAGAACCAGAGAAACAATATAGACAATCAAAGAAGCAAAAAGTTGATACCTTGAGAAGATCAATGAAATTGACAAGCATCTAGCTCAACTGATGGGGAAAAGCTAGAGAGAAGACACAAATGACCAACTTCGAATGAAGGTGAGAACATCACTAGAGATCATACAGACATGGAAAGGTTGATAAAAATTATCCCAATAATTTTGACAATGTAGATGAAAAGAAAAGATTCTTCAGAAGTTCACTCAAGAAGAAATAGACAACCTGAATAATTACATATACGTATATATTTTGATATGTTACTATTACATATAGTGTATATGCATTTTTTAAGAAATCGAATTTGTAATTAAAAATCTTCTCACAAGAAAACTCCAAGTCCAAATGGCATCACAGATAAATTATACCAGTAAAGCAAGAAATATTACTGATTCTACATATACTCTTTTAGAAAGTAGGAGAGGAGAAGAAATTTCCCAGCTCAATTTATGAAGCCAGCATTACTTCAATACTCAAACCACAAAGATACATCACAAGGAGAGAAACCATAGACCAATATTCCTCATAAACATAGATGCAATAATAGGAAAAGTAATTAGCAAATTGAATCCAGCTACAGACAAAAGGAATGATTGTTATGAACTGAACTATGTCCCCCGCAAAATCATATGTTGGAGCCCTAACCCCCAAGGTGACTGTATTTGGAGATGGGAATTTTAAGGAGTAAGGTTAAATGAGGTCATAAGGGTGGGGCTTGAGTCCAGTGGGACTGGTGTCCTTATAAGAGAAGAAGAGATAGCAGGAATGGGCACAGGCAGAGGGAAGACCGTGTGAGGACAGAGCCAGCAGGTGACTGTCCGCAAGCCAGGAAGAGAGGTCTCATTAGAAACTAACACTGTGGGCACCTTGATCTTGGACTTCTAGCCCCCAGAACTGTGAGACAGTAACTTTCTGCTGTTTAAGCCACAAAATCTGCAGTATTCTGTAATGGCTGCTCTAGCAGACTAATATAATAATATATCATGATCCAGTGAGGTTTACCTAAGGAACGTAAAGTTGATTTAACATCTGAAAATCAATCAGTGTAATTCAGTTGGGAGGATATAGCTCAGTGGTAGAGTGCGTGTTTAGCATGCACTGGGTCCTGGGTTCAATTCCCAGTATCTACATTAATACACACACACACACATACACACACATATAACCTAATTCCCCCACCCCAAAAATATACCACTTTAAAAATCAATGTAATTCACCAAGATTACATCATAAGAAAATCATATAAATATCTCAGTAGATGCAGAAAAATCATTTGACAAAATTCAACACCCCTTCATGATAAAACAAAACAAAACAAACTAAACCTTTCAACAAATTAGGAATTGAAAGGAACTTTTCTCAGCCTGATAAAAGGCATCTATCAAAAACTCATCGCTAACATCATACCTAATAGGGAAAGACTGAATGCTTTCTCCCTAAGATCAGACACTCGGCAAGGATCTCTGTTCTTATCAGTTCTGTTCAATATTGTGCTAACATTCTTACCAGTGCAACAGCAAGAAGTAAAACTGTCTTTATTCACAAATGACATGATCAGCTGTGTAGAAAATCATGAGGAATTTCTTTTAAAAATAGTGGAAGAAGTGAGGTCACAATAAGTAGAATTGGCAAGGTCATAGGATTCAAGATCAATACACACACACACACAAAATTTATTGAAGTATAGTTGATTTACAATGCTGTGTCAATTTCTGGTGTACAGTGTAATGTTTCAGTCCTACCTATCCATACATATGTTCTTTTTCATATTCTTTTTCATTATAGGCCACTACAAGGTATTGAATATAGCTTTATATTGAAATTTTTGAAAGTATAATTAAGAAAATTACAACATTTACAATAGCATCAAAAAGCATGAAATACTTGGGTATAGAACTTACAGTGCAAGCACTGTACACTGAAAGTGACATAATTTTGCTGAAAGAAAGCAAAGGAGACTAAATAACTGGATATACATCACATGTGCATGTTTCAGAAGACCAAGTGTTGTTGAAATTGTCAGTTCTCTCCAAATTGATCTATAGATTCATGCAATCCCAATCGAAATCCTAGTAGGCATTTTAAAAGAAATTGACAAGTTGATTTTCAAATTTATATGGAAATACAAAGGACCCTGCCGAGGCAAAACAATTTTGAAAAGGAAGATCAAAGCTGATTACTCACACTGCCCCATTTCAAGATTAACTGTTAAGCTAGTAATCAAGACTGTGGATTAGTGTAAGGTTAGACACTAGATCAAGGAAATAGGAGAGAATTCTAAAATAGACACACACATATATACTCTATTGGCTTTCAACAAGATAATTACATGGGGAAAGCTTAATCTTTACAGGAATGGTGGCGAAAGAGTTGGCTAGCCATGTAGGAAAAAAGGAAACTTGACCTTTAACTCATATCATATATAAAAAATTAATTTGTAACGTAAACATAAGAGTTAAAACTATAAAACTTCTAGAAGCAAACATACAAGAAAATATTTGTGACATTAGATTAGGCAAGGATTCCTTAGGACACAAAAAATCACAAAACGTAACAGAAAAAAGATGGTAGATTGGACTTCATTTAAATTAAAAACCTTTGCTCTTCGAAGACACTTAAATTGAAAAGAAAAGCCAAAGACAGGGAGAAAATTATATGTGTTTACACATACAAATACATCTATAAATATGTATCTGATACATAACTTGTATCCAGGATATATAAGGAATTTTTATAACTTTATAATAAGAAGACAAAAAGATTTCATTTTACGTTGTAAATCCAATAAAAATTTTTAAAAATTTAAAAAAAGATTCCATTTTAAAAAATGGGCAAAAGATTTAAACAGACACTTTACAAAAGAAGACACACAAATTGAAAATAAGTGCATGAAAGAATGCTCAATTATCATTCATCATTAAGAAATGCTAGTCACACTACAATGAGATACCACTTCACATACCTAACAGATAAAAAATTTTTTAAATTGTTAATACCAAATGCTGGCAACAATGTGGAATACTGGAATTCTCAAACATTGCAGATGGGAAAGCAAAATGATATGGCCACTTTGGAAAACTGTTTTGCATTTTTTCAAAAAGTAAAGTTAAACATGCATTAATCATATGACCCAGAAATACCACTTTTGGGTATTTATCCAAGAAAAAACATATGGACACACAAAAACTTGAATATAGATGTTCATAATATTTTCTTTGTAATAGCCAAAAACTGGACACAATCCAAATGTCTGTCAACTGATGAATAAACAAATTATATATCCATACAATACAATACTATGGAATAATAAAGTAGAATGAATTATAAATCCACATAAAAACATTCACAAATCTGTGTGAAAGAAGGCAGACAACAAAAGATTTCACACTGCATGATTACATATTTTTGGAATTCTAGAAAAGGCATAACTACAGTGGAGAGAAAAACAGGTCAGTAATTGCTAGGATCCAGGGTCTGCAGGGAGGGGTTGACTGCAAAGGGGCATGGAACATCGTGGGGGGGAAGAGGTGAGATATCTTGATTTTAGTGGTGATTTACAGAACTCTATACATTTGCTCACTGGACTGCTTAATTCTGATCACCAGTTCCAACATGTGTGAGGTTTTTCCTCACACCACGAAGAAATTCTCCGATGCCAGTTGGGTGTCCTACAATTCAACTCAGTTCTGATACTTATACCTGGGGACAGCATCAGATCCTGTGAGTTGAGGGCTCAGTCCTTAAGGAACTAAAGACAAGACCGAGTTCCATGGGTTCATTGACCTGGAAGCTCTCTGAACCCTGCCCTGTGTGGTTTTTAAGGAGGGGTCCTTACGTAGGCACAACTGATAAAATCATTGGCTGTTGGCATCAGTTCAACCTCTAGCTCCTCTCCCCTTCCTAGAGGTTAAGGTCAAGGTCAAGGGGGTGGGACTGAAAGTTCCAACCCTCTAGTCACAGGATTTGTTCTCCTGGCAACCAGCTCCCACCCTCGGATGAGGTCCAAAAGTCACCTCATTAACAAACAAAGACACTTTTGCTCTCACCACTTAGGAATTTCAAGGTTTTTAAGAGCTCTGTGCCAAGAGCAGCAGGAAGACTGAATATATTTCTTATCGTAAATCGCAATATCACAACACTTAAATTCGTGGGTTTTACAGTACGTGACTATACATCACTAAAGCTGATTTTGAAGGAAAAAAAAAATCTTTTCTCCAGGGTTCCTGATTGTGGATTTCTATGAATCAATAGACCGAAATAGCTGGGCTCACAGAACTCTGAAGTGAAGTGACTCAGAATTCAGCCCCACTAACTGTCACCTCTGTAGGTATTTGTTTTTAGTGTTCACCAACATTTCTCTCTGTAGAGCCACTGGAAACAAAGGAATTCCTAAACCACATGCTGTTCCCTCCCAAAATAAGGAGAATTTGTTTGTCTATCATGCAGGTGACATTTGATGATCACCTTCTCTGTGCCCCAGTGTACCCTGTGCAGGAAATAAAAAGGAAGTGTCTGATCTCTGTCCCCGGAGGGCTAGTCTAGTCTGAGTTTCTTGGGGTCACAATTCAGAACATTTCCAGTGGCAAGGGTGTAGCTCAGTGGTAGAGCATGTGCTTAGCATGCACAAGGTCCTGGCTTCAATCCCTCGTACCTCCATTAAAATAAATAAATTTTAGAAAAGAACATTTATAGAGTCAACTTCTGGAATTTGCTGTTACCGGTAAAGACTCACCAGAAAGACTGTAAGGATTGTGAAAATAGACTGCTTTTAAATGCGAGGGTACTTTTACAATGTGAGCACACCCAGACATTGGTAATTTCCATAGGCCATTTCTACTCTGGAAGAATATTATGAGTGAAATGCTTATTTGAGCAAAATAGTTTTCCTATGGAATCTCCCTTCAATACAAATACTGCTTTTGAAAGGATTCCTTTTCATTCGTTGAATAATTTTGAAAAAGCGATTTGTTTTTTGAGGGAAGTAGGGACTTTTCCCCAAACAGTTTCAGGAATTATTCGGATGGTGAAGCATTTTCTAGCAAAGCAGGGGGATGCACTAGGTTTTCAAGTGTGAAACAGAAAAGCAGCCGTGGCTATGTTTCTATGTAAAGATTTGGTTTTTGTTCTTAATGGCTGAGTCAGTACATAGCACTATACTAAAAAGCTTTATATTCTCAGAAAAATAAACCAGGGCAATCATATGGTATCCTTGGGCCAAACTTCCATTTGTCACTTATTCCTTGCCTTCTGAGGACCAGACCCCATGTGAGGCGGGGCTGTCCAATAAAACTCTCTGTGATAATGGAAATGTTCTGTGTCGGCAGTAAGTACGGCAGTGAGCAGCCAATTTGAAATGTGGCAACTGACGCTGAGAAACTGGGGTTTTATTTAATTTTATTTGAATTCATTTACAGTTAAGTGGCTACCTATGGCTAGTAGTTACCAAATTGGACAGGATAGGTGTGAGGAGTAGGTAATTGAAGCATCTCCGTATTTACCACGTAGCTGTGGTGGAGTGGGCTAGGTGTAGGTACAGGATTTTTTTCAGTGATTTCTGTCCACAAGGCTACCAGTCTTTCAGAATCAGCACCTTCAAACATATGAGTCTACGTTGGAAGTGATGAAGGCTGTTACATCCAGAGGTAAAATACATAATGTTTACACTGCAATGTCCATGTAAATGTATGTGCACATGTATTTATAGCGAGATAAGAATGCTTTGACTCTTTCAAGTCAAGAAGAGGATGGTGGATAGAATGGGGCTTCTTCTGTCTCAGATTCTACTGGGGTGTCAGTGCCTTAGATATCAAAGTGAACGAGACAGACCTCCACCCTCTGTGCGATTTTTAAGAAAATGTTCCTGAGATCCTGTTCCTCAATCTTGGATCCCACAGTCAGATCAAAGCTATAAAAACAAGTGAGTATGAGGAGATTGGGAGGAGATGGTGACTGGAGCTGCTGCCTGGTCCTTATGGACCAGATATGGGCCACGTGCCCACATGCAAGAGAGTTGGCCTGGGGTCTACCTTCTTGGGGTCTATCCAACAGGGTGAGCTGGAGAGACTCAGCAGGAAGAGGAGAAGTCCCAGTGGGTACCTGGGGCCCAGAAACAGGAACAGAGGTCATCACCCACCTTCTCCTTCCAACAGCACGCTTCCAGCTAAGCGGGGAAGAAGATTAGAGGCCAGGTCAAGTCTGGACTAGCCAGGACTGGATAGTTTAATTACTGAATTGATCCTGTGTCTAGAGTGAGCTGAACAATTTCTGGGCCTGCCAAGTTTCCATTTAATGCTAGCGAAGAGTTTCTCCCACTGAATGAAACGATCGTGGAGGACGGTTTTGGTTACAGTAGGAATGGAGCTTTTTCAACAGGGTTTTCTTTCTGGGGTGATAAAATTTTTCTAAAATTGTGATAATGATTGCACAACTCTGGGAATATACTAAAAACCTTTGAGTTCTACAGTTTAGATGGGTAAGTGGTGAGGTATATAAATTATATTTCAATAAAGCTGTTAAAAAAGTCATTTCAAAGAGATGATCAAGAGTATACAGCCAAAGCCTATGGGGGAAAATTAGTGTAGGAGTATTTTAGGAAGTTAATTAATAAAAGAGATTGGGTAGGCAGTGAATAAAAATGAGATATTTCTTGGATTTGGTGGTATTTGTGGACATTTGTCAACTTTCAGAAATTTGCAGTGAAGTTTTTTTTTTCCATTCTAAATAAAAATATTCACTTTTGTACACACACACATAAAAAAAAAAAAAAGAGAGAGAGAGAAAATATTCCACAATCTGGTCCTTCAAACTGGCCTTCAGAAATAGTAGGGATTAACTGTGTGTGTGATGAATCATGCATGAGAGAATTTCAACTTCTTTTTCCTTTTCTGACCTCCAGTATCTAATGTCTTGCCTACTTTATTGTTTCTCTTTCTCTCCACACCACAGCATGGCTCAGGGCAGAGCTGGGGGAGGGATATGGTACTGGATGAATACAGACCAGCTCATGCCTCATTCACAGCTGCTGCCTCCTTCCTGCTGTACAAGGTAGATGCTTGTGTATTCTGAGACCGAACTTGGACACAACTGTGATCATTTGAGCTGGGTGCCTGGGATGTCTGTGGGCACTAGGACAGTGGAAATGGGAATTCATACTCTATTTCTAATATTTTAAGAAGCCTTAGAAAATATTCACACACAAAATACATGCTGGCAAAACGAAACGTCAACCTTTATTTGATTTGCTTTGGCCTTTATCAACTGCGAATTGGCAACATGGGTCGCTTTGTGCTGATCAGAATCTCCAACAATTATGCCTTTGATTATTTAAGGTGGGAAGAATAAATGATTATTTACTAGATGTGATCAGCTTTGTCAGTAAAATCTTAAAACATGTTGGACTCGGGGAGAAAAACAAAAAACTTCCCTGGTGATGAAAATGTTTCTGCTGCTTAACTTTTTATTTTTTTAAACTTTTTTGTAGGAGGGGAGGAAGGTAATTAGGTTTATTTGTTTATTTGCTTTTTTTTTAGAGGAGGTACAGGGGATTGAACCCAGTATCTCATGCATGCTAACCATGTGCTCTACCACTTGAGCTATATCCTCTGCCTTATATAGCTTAACTTTTGAAATGCCTCTTTACTGAACATTTATTATGGGCCAGGAACTTTATATAACTTACACTAATAACAGTCCTTCAAGGTATTATGTCCTTATTCTATAATTGAGGAAACAGACCTGAGATTATAGGTGTCTACATTTCCTACTTGGTCTTACTCCTGATTCTTCGCCAACAAAATCATCAGACCCAAAGTTTCAAGGAAGGCAGGAGTTTACTGGGAATAGGCACACGGGGACTGTCTTCTTTGTGTAATTCTGTAAGGGTGAAGGGAGAATCCATAAAGGAGAAGTATGCCCAAGTAACTGGGGTGCTTTAAAACTTACACATCTGACCAAAATTCTGCTCTGGCAGGGGAGCATGGAGTAAGAGCATTTTCAGAAGCTAGAATGGAATTTTTTTTTGCATGTTATTTAATTTTTTTTTAATTTACAATGTTGTATTAGTTTCTAGCGTACAGCACAGTGGTTCAGTTATACATATATTCATGTGCTTTTTTATTACAGGTTACTACAAACCATTGAATATAGTTCTTTGTGCTATACAATAGGATCTTGCTGTTTGTCTGTTCTACACATAGTTGTTTGTATCAGCCAATCCCAAACTCAATTTATCCCTCCTTCCTCCCTTTCCCCCCCTGGTAACCATAAGCTTGTTTTCTATGTCTATGAGGCTCTTTCTGTTTTGTAAATAAGTTTGTGTCGTTTTCTTTAGATTCCACATATAAGGGGATATGAGTCTTTCTGTGACTGACTTACTTCACTCAGTATGATAATCTCTAGGTCCAACCATGTTGCTGCAAATGACATGATTTCATTCTTTTTTATGGCTGAGTAGTGTTCCATTGTGTGTGTGTGTGTGTGTGTGTGTGTGTGTGTGTGTGTGTGTGTACGTACATGTGTACACACCACATTTTCTTTATTCATTCATCTGTCGATGGACTCTGGGCTGTTTCCATGTCATGGCTATTGTAAAAAGTGCTGCTATGAACATTGGGGTGCATGCATCTTTTTGAGTTAGTTTTCTCCAGATATACACCCAGGAGTGGGATTGCTCTATCATACAGTACCTCTATTTTCAGTTTTTAGGGAACCTCCATACTGATCTCCATAGTGGCTGCACTAACTGACATTCTCACCAATTGTATAGGAGGGTTCCTTTTTCTCCACACCCTCTCCAGCATTTACTATTTGTAGGTTTTTGATGATGGCCATTCTGACTGGTGTTAGGTGATACCTCATTGTAGTTTTGATTTGCATTTCTCAGATAATTAGTGACGTTGAGCATCTTATCATGTGCCTGTTGGCCATCTGCATGTCTTCTTTAGAGCTTCTGCCCATTTTTTCATTGGCTTGTTTGCTATTTTGATATTGAGCTGTGTAAGCTGCTGAGAAGCTAGAATGGATTTGTATAAATGCATCCACTCCCTCCTGGTTCTGCTGGTAGGTGCCACTGGCTGGCTGATAGCTGTGAGTAGGGCGAAGCAAAAGTAATGGCTCAGGTGCCTCCCTGCATCCTGACCTGGTGGGCTGCCTCCTTGGGCCACCAAGGAAGCTGACCCTCCATTACAACTCAAAGCTTGGCCATGTTAGTCATTTTCCTCTGTTTGGGCATCTTCCACTGGCCGGCCACAAGAAGCCAGACCTTAAAACACACTCGTAGGTACCATAAGCACCATGCAGCTGGTCACAGCGGGTTCTGTCTCCATCTGTCTCCAGGTGCTTAGGGCGCTCTTTGCTGGTAACAGACCTTACCAGGGGGGCTTTTACGTCTCCCCTCCCTTTGCCAGAGGAGTGCGCCTTCCTAGTCTCTGCTGCACCTGGTCGAGGGGAACAGGAAAAAGGGATCGGTCTGCCGCATCTTCGATGGAAAATGCAATTTCCGTCGCGATCCCCTGCACGCAAGTTTGGAACGGGATCGTCCCAGGGCGAGACCGCGGTGACCGCAAGCGCCTGTCCCCGCGCGACCCGCCTGGGTCGGGCGTGTGGACCTGGAAAGGGTCGGCGGGTCGCCGGCAAGCACACTCCAACACGGACTTCAGAGGCCGGGCTAGGCCACCCGGACCCAAGGGGACGCGTGGGCGTGTCGGGCGCCGGTCCGGGGACCACGCGAGACGCGCCCACCTCGCCGGTCCCCTCACACGGCGCTTCCGGACCGGCAACTCCGTCGGAAGCGTCTGTCACTTTCCTCAGGGAGAAGACGAAGCAACAGGCAGGCTTCCGCAGGAGGCCGGCCAAGGCGAGCGCGGCGCGGGAAGGGGAGCCGGGCCCGCGCCTGCCCCTTCCCCCCGCTCCCTCTCCCCCCTCCCCCTCGGCCAGCCCCTCCGCCTCCCCGTGGGGCCCGCCCTCAACCTCCCCGCCTCGCGCCCGCCCCCGCCTCCGCCCCCGCCCCCGCCCCCGGGCCTGCCCCTCCCCCTCCCGGCGGGGCACCGCCCCCGCCTCCCCTCCCACCCCCCGGGGCACGGCCTCCCACGCCCCGCCCCACGCCCCGGCCTCTCCTCCCCGCCCCTCCCCGGCCCCCGCCCCCATCGCTTCACGCTCCCCCTCCCCTCAGACCCGCCCCTCCTCCCCGTCCCACCTCGACTCCGCCGCCGTCCCTGGACCGCCGCAGGGCCGCAGCCTCCGCCAGGGAGCGCGCTCCTCGGCCGCCGCTCGCCGGCGTCCCGGGAGCCCGACAAAGAGCGCGCCGCCCGCCCGCAGTCGCGCCCTGAGGCTCCGGCGGCTCGGCGGGCGATGGGAGATGGAAGGAAGCGACGCCGCGGTGAGGCGCGAGCCGGCGGCGGGGGCGGGGCGGGGCGCTCGGGGCCGTCGGGGCGCCTGTGCTCCGTGGCTGCCGGGTCCCCCGGGGTCCCGGGCGCCTGGACGTCGGGGTCGGGAGCCGCTTCCTTTCTGCCCCCGCTCTTTGTGTGGGTGAGCAGCCGGAAGGCTCGCTCGGTGGGGCGGCGGTTTGTGGGGTTTCACTTGGACCCCCGCCTTCCAGCCGGGGGGCCGGGCACGCCTGGGCGTCGCGGGGCGGCCCGAGGGAGGGCGGGAGGGCGGGACGGCACCCGGCTCCCGGTCGCCGAGTGTGGGACCCTCACGTTTCTGTCAAGAGAGCAGAGAAGTCCCGCGCGGCGAGCGGGCGCGCTGACCGGGAGGAGGGTTCCGTGCCTTGGAAGACGTTGCCCTAGTTCAGTTTTACATGCATTTAACTTTATCCGCGGTTTTCTGCCGAAAGTTCTGGCAAATGATGTTCTGAGATTTAAAAATAACAGGCACCACCCAAGGACGTGGGTTTAGAATGCTGCCGGTGGCCTAAATGACAAATTGTGGTTTTACCATTGCCCTCGGGGGACGTGATGGGCACGAAGATGTCATTTTCCACGGACAGCCGTGACGAGGGTTTCCACTCCGGGATGACTCTTGAGTGGGTCCAAGAGTTGGTGTAGGGAAGAGGAGATTTGGAAAATTCCTGTCAATGGGGTTCAGGGAGCAAATGCTTCAATTCATTAAACCTAACTGAATATCTGCAAAGAATTTTGCAGAGCCCTGTAGCCAGGTGAGTGTGACAGGCCTTCTGCTGTCAAGGAGCTTGCTCTCCAGGAGAGACTTGTGCTTAGAGGTGATGATGGAGGAACCCAGAGGTGGCAGAGGTTCTGGTCCAGCCAAGGGCCTGGAAGTTCTCTGCAGGGAGGTTTAGCTGGGCCCTGAAGGGGAAGGTTGGAGGGGCTTTCACTGTGTGGGGGAAAGGATGCTCCCTGCTGAAGGAAAGGAAACGCACTTTCTGTCTTCTTCCAAGAAATACTTTACTGCCCTTTCTGAGAGTATTTACAGATCAAGACTTACTCTTTTCAAAAGTCATTCAGTTCCTCTTCAGCACCTAAAAGTGCAACATGGCGCTGCAGAACCGGCAAAACAATGCAAGATAAACGGACACCTTCAGTGGCTTGATGCATGTCCTTCTACAACTTTCTATATCCACCCACAAATCATCACGGATATCTGTGTTTGTGTTGTTTGTAAGATATGTTGTTAACGAACACTTGCACTAAAAGGAGCAGAGTAGTTCCGTGGAAAGTACTTGGACCAGTAGGTAGGACACCTGGCTTGTAGGTTTTGTCACCAAGTGGGTGAGTTTTTGCCAGTGTCTTGGGCACATCATTTAACCACCTGTAGCTGAAATTTCTTCTTGTATAGGACAAGGGGACTGGGTAGACAGCTGGTTTTTCAGAGCCTTCCAGCCCCAGCAGCTTACGATTTTCTGCCTAAACAGAGATATGCGTTCCTTATTCAGTGACGCGCTCTCAACTTCACTTGCTGAATAATCTCTCAGGTTGTATGTTCTGTGAACGGATCAGCGCTCTCATCCTGGCCATGGAATGGGGGAGAGTGACTGAAGCTGCACAGCTAAAATGAGCGTATTTTAAGGTGAAGTTCCACAGTTGAATGTTATTTTTAAAAATACAAGTGTAAGAAACTTGCTTTGCACATCTGAATGCGTGTTGGCTTTGAAGGTTTTGTTGACACTGTTCACTTCTTTTGTGACCAAAGAATAATACAGACTTTACTATGGACATTGTAATAAGAGGCTCAATTTTGCTTTTAATTAAAGTAAAAATGAGCAATTAAAAAAATGGGAAACCTTGGAGATCCTTAGAGGCTACTACATCTTGGGAATTTAGAAATAAAAATAATACAGGATAGAAGATTAGCCCTTTGAAAAAATGAAAATTCAGAGAGTTTTTTCTATTTGCTTTCTAAAACCTTAGTATTTATATGTTTGCTGACACTGATGGAAAATGAGTGGGATTTAGCCTGGCATTACATTAAAAAAACACGTCCAAGGCATTACTACTTTTAGAGGTGAGGATTTTTGTTTTTTTTTAAAAGAAATTCTGGAGTTATCTGTCATACATTATTCATAAACTAAGACACCAGTGTGATAATAGATTCATCTCAGTCTTGGTTAAGAAGTTCCGAGGCAGTAATCATGTGAAGGTTAAAATATGTTTTTGTGCTTTGAGGTTTACCTGAGGTAATGCTGTCGTTCGGCAGTTATGAAAAGAGCATTTCTTTGGGCTTGGATTGGATTAGAGGGTGAGTAATGGATGGTGATCCTTCCCAATTTTTAGAAAAGAATTCAGACCTGATTGAGGGGTAGGCAGTCTGTGCGAAGAAATCCGGGGATCAGTAGGTGCTCCCCTCCAGGAGCATCCGTGTCTGGACGGCTCATGCTGTTTGTGGTATCGTTTGCAGATTCAGAGATTTGCTGGGAGGAATTTTAGCAGTGGCCTGATATTTTTAAGGTTAGGGTTAGGGTTAGGGTTACCTTTCCTGTGCCTCTGAGTTGCAAGACCATCTTCCAAAGACATTTTCCACACACACCAGCTTTAATAGTTTCAGTTGTAGCGGCTACACGGGCCCTTTACAGTGGGGAAAAAGGATAATTTTCAGCATGTAGTTAACAAGTTATTCTTAAATCCATTTCCCAGATTTCCATGCCTCATTCAAAAATCAGGTGTAACCTCTTGACACTGATAATGACTCTGCTTCTGCTATCTTATTTATATAAAAATAGCACGTGTCCCCACGCTCCCTGTTTTTCCACTGTGCCCAGAAGGTCAATAAACTGGGGCCCCGTTGGTGGCCGAGTGGGCAGGACTTTGTTGACACTCCAGGGCACAGAGGTCATGAGGTGTTTTCTCTCTCTGGGAAGCTTGTGGTGGGAGGGAGTGACCAGCCGCTCCCCCTCCTCCCTGCGTGCGCCAGGCCCCGCCGCCCCGGGGCCGACCACTCAGTTCTCGGGGCTTGTTTAACTGTGAACAGCCATCTAGTTGGAAACTCCTGTTTCTCTGGTCACAGATCCGTGAGATGAATGAGACTAATTTGTACATGTTGATGCATATTTCTGAGAGTTTATCCTTGGAATTAGGGACTTAGGGTCATGGAAAAAAAATGAACATTTTGATGAGCCTGAGGCTCTTTTCTTACACAATAGTTTCTTCTTACATTGTAGATTCACGGGGGTTGTCTGAGAAGCAGCATTTTCCTTTAAGTTTCACATTATGGCCCAACTTTGGAAAATGCTTATTTTATGTGGCATTTTCAAGCATGATGTATTGTTACAATCACAGAGAGTATTTATTGAGATCTTACGATATGTTTTAATACAGGTCTGGTCCCCAAGACAACCTCAGGAGGATAGTTGTCTCCATTCTGAAGTCTGGAGAGGTTAAGTAACACAGCCAGAAAGTGGCAGAGCTGAGACTTCAACTTGGCAGTCCAGTGTTCTTACCCACCATTTTGCTTTTATGTCCTCAGAGTTAGTATGGTGTGTTGCAGAAACTGGGTTTTTTGACTCTCAGATTCTCTGGGTCTTGGAATCTGAAATTGGATGACTAATTCATCAGCAACCATTCTTTTAAATGTCTAAAGGCTTAAATAGTGGGACCAGGATTGTTGTTTGGCTCAAGAGATGGAAATTGTGTATTTTTCTTTCAACAACACATGTCGTGTCTAAGGGGATCCATAAAGGGATTAGGTGAGGAGCTCCATGTAGTTATAAGTAGTTATAAGCAGATTAATAACTTAAAATTGAATGTCAAGCTCACCTCTTATAACTTCCAGTTAATCACCTGATGGATATGATCTCGACTTTTCTACAACAGTGGGTGTTGATATGGAAGTCTGCTTCTCCTTGTTTTTTCTCCCCATGAGCTGGGACTTAGGCTATTGCGAAAAGGGGTCTGAAACAATGAGGAGGAGAGTGGGGAATGAGCCGAGGGCATTCATAAGAAGATCTGGCAGCACCTGCTCCCTGTTTCTCTTGCCTTCTGTTCCCAGACTTCTGCTACGAAGTGAATGATAGAAATGGAGCAGCTTGGTTCTTCCTGTGGCTCTTTGGTCTGTGGACAAAGGAAGTAGAAACATTTGAATAGAAGCAGCTGTAGTTTCTTTTGTTTGGCCTTCAGGGAATTATTGGTTAAGGGCCAGTGAAACTGCTTTTCTCTGTGTATGAAAACTTACGGGCTTTTTTGAATTTCATTTTTCAACAACTCTTACTTTCCAAGAAGTTCTCTGATAAGCACAGTAGTATAGATTGAGTCACAGGACTCCAAGGGAAGGGGAAATCTGGGTATAAGAGTGAGTGGCACAGACAGTGCAATTGGATGATTGCTGCCTTTGTGACTATGTTATTTTCTAGCAAAATTATATTGGGGAAATACTGAGAAATGGCAGCAGGCCCTGTGATCTTCCAGAGCATGTCCCCAGACCTTACCTTCACGTGTCAAAAAGCTGTAGGTAGTGAGTGTTTGAAGAAGCAAGATGTTTCTCCATGGGTCTGACACTTTTCATTTGAATATCCGAGTTCCCTTTGGGGCAGGTTTTTATATTTTTCAGCTTCATTTCCAAAGGGTTCTTGAGCTGCCGACCCCATCTGCTGATGCTTCTTTCTTCCTATAAAAATCTTCCATGTAGAAAAAAAATCCTATTGCATTCCACAAGCGTCTATATCAGGGCGGAAACTGAAGTATAGGTATTATATGCTATTCATTCATTCATTCATTCATTCAGCAGATATTAAGTGCTTATCATGTGCCAAGCTCTGTTGGGCTCCAAAAAGCCTTGTCTGCGGACCATTGAGAAAACCTGTCAAGAACATTTAGAGACACTCAGATCCTATTTCTGAGAGTCAAACCTCACAATCTGTAAATACTGAAGCCACTGTATTTAAGAACTCTTTCATAGAATCAGTGAGTTGCTGTCCAAGTTGTTCAATAGAACTTCCTGCGATGATGGAAATATTTTATTTCTGTGCTGTCTGATATGGGAGTCAGGAGCTGCATGTGACCACTGAGAGCACTTGAAATGTGGCTAGTGAGATATAGGAACTGGATGTTAAATTTTATTTAATTTTACTGAACTTAAGTAGCCTCATGTGGCTAGTGGCTGATATGTTGGACAGCACAGCTCAAGAGTAGAAATGCTTTACTAGATGGCATTGGTTGTCTTGGGCATTCATTTCCCACTTGACCACCTGGTTGCTTATGGTGTGTTTGCCGACTGGGCTTTGCCAGGTTTTTAGTTTTGCACATATTTATCCCATCATGTCTGATAGGCACAAAAGCAGTGAGAGTGTACTGGGATCTTAATGGAAAATGAAAGAGGTGATAAAGTCATTAAAAGTGATGAGAACAAGAAAAATGTACTCAACAGTAAGAACTATTCTAAAAAAAACAAATTGTGTAACTATACAAATTGTGTAACTATTTATTTTTTAAAAAGAACAAATTGTGTCGTGCAGTTGACAGTACTCAGCAGTGGAGGTGAAGCTTTTGATAAAATGGGAAAACTTGAGTGTCTGGCTGTGAGTTGTTTGAGAGCTTACAGAGATGGTGAGAACGCTGCCTTAGGTCGACCTGTCTGTGGCAAACTGTGAATGTCCCACAGCTCCCAGCCCCCTTTGCATCTGCACAGCACCGCAGTGGGTACCTGGGTGGGTAGTGCTGGATATCCACGTGGCTAAGGTCTTTCCTGGGACCCCTGCAGAGGTACCTAGGAGGCCCAGTAGATTTTCAAAGCAGATGAAGCTGAATAGGGAAGATTCTTGAATAGCATAAATATTGGCAAGGAATGTGCCTGGTTTTAAAACTGCATGTGAGTAGAGGTGCTTCAGACTGCAGAACGGAGGAAAAAATCTTCCTCTTTGTCCCCAAGTACTTTTCAGTGACAAGTCTGGGAGGTAGACAGTCACATTTACAGACTCCAGGGTTTCTTCAGGGCCAGGCATGCAGGAATAGCCTTGAGTATAGCATGTGTGAAATCATGAGCGAATTCTTCTGGGTATGCTTCTGTTGGAATACATTACTATTTTGAGTTTTATAACTCGTGGTGAAAACACAATGGTATCAAGGCATAACACTGCAAAAATATGGGGATAGAAAGAGGAGAAAGAATAACATGTATTCTTTATTTATTATGTGACAGGCACTGTGTGAAAGTGTGTGTGTGTGTATGTGAGTTATATATTCTTGTATGTTCTTTACAGTATTGTAAGCTAGGTGGTCTCTCCATTTTCAGAGGATAAAATTGAGCCTCATAGACATTAAATGGGATTCTTTTTTAAAACAACTTTATTGAGGTAAAATTCACGTTTACAACTCTTCCCTTTAAAGTGTACATTCAGTGATTTTTACTACATTCACAGAGTTGTGTGTTTAGAGCATATTTATCACCTAAACAAACTTTGGACCCTTTAGCTGTTGCCCCTAATCCCACTACTGCCGCATGCCCTGACCAGGAAGTCAGTGCCCTACCTTCTGTCTCTGTGAATTTGCCTGTTCTGCACATATATACGTGGAATCATACCACATGTGGCTGTTTGTGACTGCCTTCTTTCACTTAGCAAAAGGTGTTCAGTGCTTAGCTACATTGCAGCACATAACAAAAAGGACTTCATTCTTTTTTATTGCTGAGTAATACTCTGTTGACTAGCCAGGCCATGCTTTATTTATTTATTCATCAGATGGTGGTTTTTGCCTCTCGTTGATTTCTAGGAATAATGTTGCTGTGAGCATTTATGTACAAGTGTCTGTGGGGATGTGTGCTTCCAGTTCTCTTGGGTCTGTACCTACGAGTGGGATTGCTGGGTCATGTTGTAGCCCTGCGTTCGAAACTTGGTGGAATTGCCAGACGGTTTTTCCCGGGGGCTGCACAATTTTACATTTCTGTCAGCAAGTGCTTCACATCCTCATCAACACTCGTTTTCTTTCTGATTTTAACCAACTTAGTGTTAAGTGGTATTTCATCCTGGTTTTGCATTTCCCTGATGATGCTGAGCATTATTTTCATAGGCTTGTTGGCCATTTGTCTATCTTCCTTTGAGAAATATCCATTCAGATCCTTTGCCCTTTTTAAAATTGGATTATTTGTCTTTTTATTATTAAATTGTAAAAGTTCTTTATTCTGGATGCAGGCCTTGTGTCAGCTATATACTTTGCACACATCTTCTCCCATTCTGTGGGCTGTCTTCACTTTCTTGTTCCCGTCCTTTGAAGTGAGGTTCTTTATCTTAAGCAAAGCACAGGTGGGCACAGCACACTGCGAAGCCCTCACATATTTGTTGAAGTCAGTTGACAAAAATTTTTAAAATGCTTTTTGTCATGAATATCATCCTTTTTGGTTCTGGTTGGAAAAAAGGATGGATTTAACCTTTGCCTAAGCTACTTAGGAGGATTGCAACACTCAGGATTTGAGACCTTCGTGTGTATTGAAGGAAATCTTGGAAGTTGTTTCACTGGAGGCTTTTATGTACAGAAAGTAGAGCTTTCCTCTAGGATTAGACAGAGAACTGCAAAAGGAAAAGGACACCCTGCCTGGAAGACCTCTCGATCTTTTAAGGTCCTGTGATTTTATGATCTAAATAGTGTTTCCCAAACTTATTTATCACAAGCATCACCTGGTGTTAAATTTCTAGGGCTGCCTGAAGGTCTGGTTCAGTAGCTCTGAAGGGCACGTTTCATAATCACCCTATGTGATTAAGATCAGGAACCCTTGAGAAACTCAGATTTAAGCTGGTGGTGATCATGACCTTTTAGTGGTTGCCCCTAGAACTTAATTAGACTCTTCAGTGGGTGTGGTGTCCAGGTGGCAGACATCCCTCACTGAGGGTGATTATAAAGAGCTGATCCAGCCAGTCTGACTACTTTGCTTACCTGAGCTACTGATCTTGATCCAGCTCAACCCAAATTCTCTTCCCCTCCCCTCCTGTAGTAGAGATGGTTCCACTGTAAAAATTAAAACCAGGTTCACAAACATTTTCAAGTCACAAGGTTGCCACCATCTTCTTGAAAGTATTCCTCCTTCCCCCTTTTCCTCCCCTTCAGGCTTTGTTCCTGTCTCTCTACGATTGCTGACTCCCTGGCAGCCTCACATAGCCACACAGATCTCCATGAAACCCAGCCCAATGAGAAAAAATCATGGAAAGAAAAGTAGATCACATTTTGCATAATCCTTATACTTTGCCTGTTTTGGGTGGGTGGTCAGGGCCTCCTAAAGGATTTGATAAATGTGAGGTTGGGCCAGTGCCATTTGACAGGGGCAAGGAGGCTCGTATGCCTGCGTCACCAGGCAAGGGGCAGTGCAGTGTATGGTTAGAGTGGGGCCTGGAATCTGATGGTCTGATTGCATCTGGCTCTGCCATCTTCCGGATGTGGCACCTTGGGTAAGTTGTTTAGTGATGGTTGAGAGGGGCTTAGAACAGTGCCTGCAGTGAACCAGTGAGTGGCCAGTGGAAGTGCTGGGGGGTAGGTTACACTTACCTGGGTGGGAGGTGGAATTATTTTCATTCTTAAAGTCACACAGCTGTTAAATGGTGAGACTGGTCTTTCTTGTTCCCTGTACTCTGACTGTCTGCAGGTATGCTGCGTGGCAGCTAAGAGGAAGATTCTAGTGCTTGGAATGGTGCTTTGGCACATAGTAGTCACTCAATAAATGTATATTCAGTGAATGAGTTAAACACCGCAAGCTTTGAATAGCACAACCCAGGAACCCTTCCAAGGACACATGAACAGAATAGGGCTCTGACACCAACCCGGGTCTTGTGGTGGAGGAGCATTTCTGAGCGAGTGGGCTTCTGGCCAGATCACTTTTTGCCACTGGCTTCACTGTCTGGTCTTGTTTTCCCCGCTTCACAGACAGCGTTCCTGGGCTGTATTTAGCGCCCCAGGTGTGTGGCTTTCATGACAGCTTTCTTGCAGCCTTCTTGCTAGGGCGCAGAAGATAAGAGTGGCGTGTAACTGTGAACTTCCCCACACAGGTCATGCCCTCCAGGCAGAGGCGTTGGGTAGAAGGAGGTTAGCGGTGTGGGCTGTGTCTGCTGTGCGACGTAACGGTGTCAGAGACCTGACTGGTTTCTTCTTCTGATTTTATCGTACTTTTCCACTCTTGACTCATTCCTTCCTACCTTTCCTGTATGGCTTATGTGTCAGTTGATTGTCTCTTGTGTTGATGGGTCCTATTTGGAAAAAAAATTAATAAAACACAGCATTAATATTCTAAAACTGGAGCTTAAGTAAATACATATTTCCTTTAAAAATATGTATTTTAATTTGATTTTATTTGTATATTTTTATATATTTAAAATAATTTGATAGGTTGAGAGTAAAGTCAACATTTTAGAAACAGTACTAAAATAAATATATCTGATTATTTAGCTGGTGAGAAAGTGTTTTAATTTATAAAATCATTATTTATCAAGAAGGATCACAGGGAGTTACAAGGATAATGGTAATTTCCTGGGTATATGGGGTAATTGCATCATGAATCTTTATAAATGACAAGTATTTTATCAATTTTATTTTGCCCTATTTAGTAAAAACAATTTAAAAACAAACCATTGTTGGTAGAATTCTCTTATGGTCATTTAATGACTTGTTTCTAAAGTGTTCTATTTAGCTTTCATGGAAACAGCTCTTTCCTTTCATGGAAATAACTTTCTTGTTACACTCATATACAATTGCTTTACATAATATTTGCGGTTGGCTAACTGGAGGTTGGTTAAGAGCTTCTGCTCTGTTTGCAACTTTTGAAACAGAAGCCAGCCTGGCATAGTATGTGAGGATTGTTAAGGTAGAGAAATTAGAACGCTTTCCGTTCTGTTTTAAAATCAGTTTTGGTTTTATCTGCCTCATATCACTGCTGTTTGTGTATAGAGTTACTTCACTCCTAAATAATTTATTTCTGCATCCTAATGTTTTTTGAAATTATTTTGCTTTTCTTTTTCCTGGAAGATACTTTTAAGTTCTTTTAAAATGTGGTTTATAAAAATATGACCCACCCATGTGTATCTGTTAAGTGAGTGCATTGCTAAAGTATGACACAGTAATAACAAAAATTTTTTTCTGTCTCATTCTTGAGTCCAGAGGTTCACTGAGAATAGGTTACACCCAGATTTTATACATCATTAGGACATTAAGTGCTTTGTACTTTGTGTCATAATTTCTCTGTCATTTGAGGAAATCGAAGTCCATTATATTGGCTGGGTGACTTTGACCTGCTTCAGGAAGGGTGTACGTAATTGAGACCCACCTTTTCAGTATGCTCTGGTGAAGCAGGAGCTGGGTTTTGAGAAATCCTAGTACCTTCGGAGTGTCTTAGAGTATCTCTCAGTTTAGAGAACCATTTCTTTACAATTATTCAGGTTTTGTGTGAGGTTAATTTAATTTTCAAGTTGGAGCAGCTTTGTTTTTTATACAACATCTTAATACGTATATGCACACATAGTACCCTGTTAAAAGTAAAATATAACCCTTTTCTAAGGCTACAAGATCTAAGGCTACAAGATTCTAAGGCTACAAGATCTAAGGCTACAAGATCTAAGGCTACTCATAGATCATATGCAGCTCTGTATCACTGTCATCTTTCATTCTTCATATATTCATTAAATAAATATTTATTGAGTGTCTCCTGTGTGCTAGGCATTATTTTAAGTACTGGGGATATTGTGGTCAACAAAATAGACCAGAAGTGTTTACTCTCGCAAGGTGAGACAGATTCTGTATATGTGTGTGTGTGTGTTTGTGTGTGTGTGTGTGTGTGTGTGTGTGTGTATAAATGTAGTACTTTGGGGAAATACAAAGCAAATGAGGGAGGTTAGGATTTGGGAGGGAGCTGAGATTTTAAATAGGATGGTCAAGGATGGCCTCCCTGAGGTGGCTTGTTGATGAAAGGCCTGCAGGAGGTGAAGGGAGCCATGTGGCTGTCTTGGGGAAAGAGAGGACAGCAAATGCTAGTCCTGAGGCGAAGGCATGTGTCCCGCCTTCCAGGAACTGCAGGACCAGCATGGCTGGAGTAGAGTAGGCCGGGAGGAGAGCAGACACCACCTCCTGTAAGGACACCGGTTCTGTAGGCTGTCGCAAGGGCTTTGGCTTGTACTTAAGAGTGAGCAGAGAAGCTGGTGGAGAGTTTCACATAACGATGGGACAGGATCTGGCTTGCGTCTTAAGAGGATGCATTGCTGCTGTATTTTGTGAGACTAGACCTCAGTGGGGAAGGGGAGAACTAGGGAAACCAGTTAGGAGGCTACTGTATTAATAGGTGAGCGATGGTGATGGCTTGGACCGGTGTGGTATGTTTTGAAGGTAGAGTGGGAAAGACTTCCTGATTGGATGTGAGATGTGAGTGAAGGAAGTCAGTGGTGAAGTGCCAGGGTTTTGGCCTCGGTAGCTTGAAGGGTGGAGTTGCATTAATTAAAGGACAGGGAGAAGCTTGTTTTGGGGGGAAAGACCAGGAGCTCAGTTTTGGAGATGCCCACCAGGCAGTGGTAAGTTAGTCTGGATTTCAGAAGAGAGGTCTGGGCTAGAGATAAACCTTTGGGAGTCGTCAGAATGTAGAGACTGGATGAAAAGCACAAGGGAGTGAGTGTAGATAGAAAAGAAAAGAGCTCAGGACCAAGAACCTGGGCTGCTTCTGCGCTGAGGTTGGGGAGATGAGCTATAGAACTAGGGAAGGAGAAAGAAGAAGCTGCTGATGAGGAAGGAGGACAACCAGGAGGGTGCTCTGTGTTGGGAGCCAAGTGAAGAAACCGTTTCCAGGAGGATGAGTCAGATACTGAAGAGGGGACGTAAAATGAGAGTGGAGAATTGACTTAGGGATTTAGCAGTGGGAGGTCACCAGTGAGCCTGACAGCGGCAGTTGTGGCGGAGTAGTGGGGACCTAAAGCTGGTGGGTGAGGGATCAGCAGCAAACGGGGAGGGAATGGAGGTACCACACGTGGACAAGTACTTCAAGGAATTGTGCTGTAAAGAGAAGGTGATAAATAGAGCCAGAGGGAAAAGTGAGGTCAAGAGAGACTTTAAAATGGGGAAAATAACAACATGTTTGGGAAAAGACAGTAAAGAGGGAAAAAGGAATGATCTCTCTTGTAATTGAGCGTGAAAAACTTTCAGAAGAACTTCAGGTTCATTTAAAACAGCTAGTCATTTAGCTTTACTGTTGCAAACACTAATTTTTGTTAATGCAGTCTATATTTTCAACATACAAAGTTCTTATCTTCCTATTGCCATCAAAAATCAAACCTTTTTCTTTTGTCTGAGCCTTTAAATAAATGATTTTTCAGGATGGATAGTTTCTGTTCATCTGTTCATCCTAAGGGAGCCCCGAGTTCTGCATCAGCATGCGTGAGCCTACAGTTACTCTGTCCACGCACTTTCAGTAACTGATGATCTTTTATTTAAAATACTTTTTACAAAAATTTAAGTATAGTTGATTTACAGCGTTGTGTTAGTTTCAAGTGTAGCAAAATGATTCAGTTTATATTTATGTGTGTGTGTGTATACATATATATACTTTTTTCCGATTTTTTTCCATTATAGGTTATTAGAAGATGTTGAATGTAGTTCCCTGTCCTATACAGTAGGATCTTGTTGTTTATCTATTTTATATATAGTAGTGTGCATAGACTAATCCCAAACTCCTAATTTATCCACCCCTCCCCACTCCTTTCCCCTTTCTCCTTTTTCTGTGGCTGTGAGTCTATTTCTGGTTTGTAAATAAGTTCTTTTTTTTTTGGTTCCACATATAAGTGATATCATGTGATATTTATCTTTTTCTGACTTACTGCATTTAATATGATCAAGTCGCAGTCCATCCATGTTGCTGCAAACAGCATTATTTCATTCTTTTTAATGGCTGAGTAATATTTCATTTTATATATATATGTGTATACACACACACACACACACACACACACACACACACACCACACCTACTCTATCCATTCATCTGTTGATGTTCATTTAGGTTGCCTCCATGTGTTAGCTATTGTAAATAGTGCTGCTATGAACATTGGATGCATGTATCTTTTTGAATTATAGTTTTATCTGGATGTATGCCCAGGAGTGGGATTGGTAGATCATATGGTAACTATTTTAAGCTTTTTAATGAACCTCCATACTGTTCTCCATAGTGGAGTGCACCAATTTACATTCCCACCAACAGCACAGGAGGATTCCTTTTCCTCTGCACCCTCTCCAGCATTTATTATCTGTAGACATTATAATGATGGCCATTCTGACCAGTGTGAGGTGATACCTCATTGTAGTTTTGATTTGCATTTCTCAAACAATTAGTGATGCTGAGCATGTTTTCATGTACCTGTTGGCATTCTGTATGTCTTCTTTGAAGAAATGTCTGTTTAGGTCTTCTGCCCATTTTTTGATTGAGTTGTTTGTTTTTTTTTGATATTAAGCTGCATGAGCAGTTTGTGTATTTTGGATATTAATCCCTGGTCAGCTCATCATTTGCAGATATTTTCTCCCATTCTGTAGGTTGTCTTTGTGTTTTGTGTATGGTTTCCTTTGCTGTGCAAAGACTTCATTTTTTTAAATGCAGTTCTAGGTTCACAGCAAAACTGAGAAAAGGTATATGGAGATTTCCCATTTAATTCCAGTGCCTAAACATGCATGACCTCCCCCATTACCAACATCCCCATCATAGGGTACACATGTTACAATTGATGAACCCATATTGATGTATCGTAATCACCCAAAGCCCACAGTTTATGTTAGGGGGTCACTCTTGGTATGGTACATTCTTGGGTTTGGAAAATGTATAGTAGAGTATTTTCACTGTCCTAAAAAGTCCTCTTCTCTGCCTGTTCATCTCTCCTCCACCCAAGCCTCTGGCAGCCGCTGATCTTTTTACCATTTCCATGGTTTTGCCTTTACCAGACTGTTGTATAATTGGAATCATACAGTATGTAGACTTTTCAGATTGGCTTCTATGACTTAGTAATACACATTTAAGGTTCCTCCATGTCTTTTCATGGCTTGATAGCTCATTTATTTTTAGTGCTGAGGAATATGCCATTGTCTGATATACCAAAATTTGTCCATTCATGTAGGACATCATGGTTGCTTCCAGTTTTGGCATTTATGAGCAAAGCTGCTCTAGACATCCTTGTGTCGGTTTTCGTGTGGACATAACTACGTGGGTAAATACCAAGGAGCATGATTGCTGAATTGACTGGGAAGAATATGTTTAGATTTGTAAGAAACTCCCAAACTGTCTTCCAGAGTGGCTGAACCCTTTTGCATTATCTGAGACTTCCACGTAACAAGTTTTAGCAAAATTACTTAGGATAATTTGCTTCTTTGGAAAACTGCTAAGTAGAGTTATAACAGTGACATCAGTAAGAGTTTTGAAAGGTGAGAGGCACCATTCCAGACACACTTCATGTCCATTTTCATTTGATTCCTACAAATCCCCATAAGGTAGGTAGGTACTGTCATGACTCGCATTGTGCAGATGGGGAATCTGAGACCAGAGAGGTGTAGTAATTTGCTCTGGGTCACCCAGAGGGTAAACTGTGGATCGAGGATTTGAACTCCAGACAGTGTGATTCCAGACTTTCTTCAAGTTTGTGCCAGATCGCTTCCTTAGCATATTCGGTGATGCTTCACTAATTATGATTGAGGGGTGAAGGATGGGCAGTGCTTGATTTATGAAATTAGTGTGTTCTGGAAACTTGAATATAAATTAACTCTTTAAATAAACTCTTTAAATAAATAACTCTTTAGATAAATATTAATTTATCTTAATTTCAGAGTTGCTTTATCTTGACTTCTGACTGATCTTCAGTTTAAATTGAATCTCAACACTTTATTTCTCTTCCCAACCCTGACTTGGGAGAAAAACAGCTAATGACGTGTAAGGCAAACCTTCCATGTAATGGAGGACTGCAGCTTACAGCTTGACTGGGGAGATACGGCTCCAATACTAATGAAATATTATTATAACAGTATTAACCACAGTCACAGCAGCAGTCATTTACTGAGTGGTTATTGTCTGCCACGCATTGTGCTAAGACATTACACTTGTTACCTTTTTTAATCATTAAAATGATGCTGTAAGATTGGCTGTATCCTCCTCAATAACTAAGTGCCAAAAGCAGTGCCGCTGTAGTCTGACACAGTTAAGACTGTATTCGATTCTGGGTGTCACCTTTTAAGAGAGACATTAACATTGAAAGGGCAGCTGTGTGTCTGAGTGATGGGTGAGTGGTCGGAAAATCATGTGGTATTAGGAGATGCTGTAGAAAGTGTAATCCTGAGCCCCAGGACAGAAGACCTAGTGGACAGAATAGTTATCTTTAAGTATTTGAAACAAGGACTCTGATCTAAAGAGAAACCCATAGAAAAGGTATACGTACACTTATTCCGTCTTTTTCCAAAGAATTGAAAGAGAAATGTACAGAGTAGTGGATTTTTACTTCCAAAGAAGAAAAAGAGCTTTTTCACAGAGTTGTTGAAAAAGTGAACCACTTTCTGTTTAGATTGTTTGGATAGAGGCTGGTACTTTAAAGACTCATGTATTTAGATTAAATGCTTGCTTTTGAAAGATTCAGATTATAGGAACTGGCCGTCAGGTGAGTTGTCCATTTGATCAAATGAAAGATCCTTTAAGTTCTTTCCAGTCTTGTGGGTTTGTGATTTTTTTAAATTGTGTTTTAAAATCATATTTTTTTTGTAATGTAAATAATTACTATCTAAGTTGTTTTGGAAATCAAGTTGGAGATTGTGATTTAATAATAGAATGTCAGTCACAGGGAACTCTATTCAATATCTTGTAATAACCTTTAATGAACAAGAATATGAAAACGAATATATGTATACGTATGCATGACTGGGACATTGTGCTGTACGCCAGAAACTGACACATTGTGACTATCATTAAAAAAACTATTTCCAATATACCAATTATGCTGCAATAAATGTACTTATATGTAAAAAAAATAATAGAATGTCAGAGTTAATAAGGAATCTTTTTGCAAATGAGGAAACTGAGAAAGTTAAAGAAAATAAAGACCCAGTTGGACAAGTACTCAGCTTGTACTGACTTCAGCTCCTTTGCTTTCCCCCCACCCCATGGCGATTACTGATGTGTAGGTGAAACAGACCTATCGCTGTAGGTGAAACAGTCGCCTGTAGCACATTTTTAAAGGTCCTTTTAAATCTTCTCCAGAGCTAACAGAATGAAGCAGCCTTAAGATCATTTTGTTCGGACTGGAGCACTCTTGAGTTCTTTCATTGTTATCTCATCTGAACTTTCAGGTCCAGTGGTTTCCTAAAGATAAGCTTTCTGTTTCTTGAACTTATTTAATGCCTCAGTGTTTCACTTCCCTGAAAACATAAGCATCTTCACACTGAAAGCAGAAAGAAAGCATACAGTGGCTGTGATAATTTATCATTCATTCAACAAGTATTTATTGAGGGCCTCCTGTGCCAAAATTTTTTCTAAGCACAATTGTAGACTCTTTGGCTTTTATTCTGAATTGAGAAGGCATCAAATAGTTTGGAACAGAGGATGAGCAGATCTGCCTTTTTTTTTTTTTTTAAGTATCACTAACAATTTAAAAGGATTCTCTGGGACTTTCCGTCAGCTGCAGTCTGCTTTGATTTAGGGAGACATGCACCTTTTGTCCAGTTGGCACACGGTTGGAATTACTGCAGTTAGAGCTTTGATCCTTGTTAGTTACATAAGTAAGTTCACAATAAGACAAGTATAAACCTCTTGAAAATATTCTACCATTTATGGGTTTGAGAAACATAATTTTGTGATGGAATCTGACAGACCTGGGTTTGAATCTCATCTCTCAGTGGTGATCTGATTTTGAGCACATGTGTTAATTCTAAGCTACAGTTTCATCCTTGATAAGATGGGGTTAAAACCTGTTTCCTGGGGCTTTTTGATGATTAAATGATTAAAAGGAGACCATGCTTGTGAAATGCTCAGCTCAATACCTGGCATGTTGCGAACAGTCAATAAAAGCATAGCAATTACTATGATGACTTAGTAAAGGGAATTATAAGAATAGGTAGAAGTTATTTTAAAGATAGAATTAGGGTGCTAATTCAGCCTTAATTTATTTTTAGTTCAGACTAAATGTCTTAAATGCATTTGTCTAAAAGTTCTGACATTGAAATGGTGCTTAAAATAATACCTCTATCTTAGCGCTGATTGTTTTACATGTATATGAATTATTTTAAATGTCACTTGCTGTTTTGATGGTGACGCAGTTTGGCACATTCTAGAACTCTCTTCCATATTCCACAGGCATTATCAGTGTTGGACAGTTCTGGAGATTTGGCTATTGATTAAAGCAGGTAGAGAAGGTCCTGCCTTTGGGTCACAGTTGACCTCTAGCAGAGGACATCCAGGGACGTGGTTCACTGTGGAGCCTCCTGGGTTTTAGAGTAGGGGTGTGTGTGTGCGTGTGTGTGCGTGTTTGTGCATGTGTGTTTGTACGTGCGTGTTTACATTGTTACCCAGGATCTTTGTCCTCCCACAACACCTTGTTCTGTGGACCAGTTCACTTCTGATGTTTTTTGTTTGCATATTTTTACACCTGGAAATTCAGTCTGACTTTTAGTTCAACGTTGTATCTAATAGCAGTGTCTGGTTACAAGGATTACAAATTTGACTTGCCAGTCTCCAAGGGACCCTGGGAGAGAATCCTGTGTGTAACTGAATTGGACCTCTGTGAAACCTGTCTTTGTGGTGCTGTTTTTCTTGGCTGACGGCTGCTTAGTACTGCATCTCATCTTCCTGGGGCTTCAGGTGTCCTGATAAGTGCATCCGGGCCACTGGGAGAGGGACAGAGGACCATGTGGGCATTTTTAACTGTCCCTGGAGACAATGTTTTGTTTCCCTCTTCTCTCAAGTATTTGAAAGTACTTTGGCAAAACTAAGGCCACTGTGTTAATGTAATATTTCAGCATTATTTTCAGTTGGCCAGTGAGTAAATGTGATCATTCTGAGAATTCTAGGTCATGGAAAAGGGGTGCCTGGCAGGCCTCTGGTGAAGATGTGGGCATGTGCAGCCTTTTTTCTTGGATTGTGTATTTAATTTTTAAAATTCCATTTTAAAATGTAAAATTTTTTATTTTAAACATTTTTCTGATTATGAATAAAGGCCAGTTGATTGTAAACAGATTGGGATATACAAAAATATTTAAAGAAGAAAACAAAAATCAACTATGATCCCTCTACTTAGAGGTAAAACATTCTTAACCTTGTTGGAGGCATTTCTGTTTCTCTTATTCTGAGCGTGTGTTTGTGTCATGCAGTATGTATAGTTTTACATGCTGTTTTACTTTGCTTAATATTGTACTATGGACATTCTCTGTGTCATTAAAACTGTTTGCAAGTATGTTTTTTAAATGGCCACCTACTGTTTAATGTTAGGGCTCTTCTGTAACTTATTTAACCAGTTCCGTATTGTTGGATACTTAGGATGTTTCCAGGTTTTCATTGTGATTTTATATATATATATTTTTTAATATATAATATATGTTATATAAATATATATTTAATCTAATAAATATACAATATGTAATTATACATTTATTATATAGTTATATATTTTAATGTTTATATAATAATATAAATATAAAGTAATATAAATATAAATATATAATACAAATATATATTATAACATATATAGTATAAATATAATATATACATAAATACATATTATGTATAATTATATGTTAAATATATAAATATATATCATATATAATTATATAATTGTATATATATATAAAACAAAAACATGTCCACACACACTTTATATGTAAACTTTGTCTGTGTCTCTGATTATTTTCATAGAATATTTTCCTGTAAGAGGAGTTTGAGAGTCACAGGTATGAACTTTTAGGCCCCCCAAATGTATATTCCTTTCTGGACAGGTGACACCATTTACGTTACATTTTACCTGCCTACTGTAGGGTCAGGAAGAAACTTGTGCAGGTTTTAAGTGGTACAGGTGAGGGCTGGCCTTGTACCATTATCTGTATTTCACACCTTTAAAAGGAGATTGTGGGATCACAGAGCTGAAATCTTTGGATCTGGATCTAGTGCACATCTAGTCCTAATTGATATTTTACAGATGAAGAAACTGAGAGTGATAGCAGTTAATTAACTGGCTTATCACGTATTTGATAACTGGCTGAGCCAGGATTAGAGACTTGACTCCTTGTCCTGCGTCTTGTCTTTTTCTTCTCGATCCTAACGCACCAGAGGTAGTTGTCCCCCAGGACTGAGCTAGAGGTCAGTAGAGCCTGTGGCCAAACCTTTTTTATGCCTCAATACTGCCTCCACTAAGTATGTAGTACCATTCATTACCCATCACCTGGCCCCACGACATGCCTCTCCCCTCCCCCTGTATTCCCCCAGAATCCCTGGCCTTAATTCTGATAGGCCTGGCTCGAGTTATGTGTCTGTTCCTGTGGCCAAGGCCATGGCTAGGCCTGAGTCATATGCCCACGTGCATGGCCCTGGGTAGAGATGATGGGAAGATGCCAATTTAAGCCTAACTATGTGGAGTGAGAATAGGGGAGAGATTATTTACAGGAGGAAAGAGGTATCTGTTACGAGAAGAAAGAGTGCTGGGCCGGCAGAAACGACAGCTGTCCGTGGCTGACGAAGTGGGGCTGCCAGAAGCATGTGCCACGTGGAGCGGGGCAGCACAGAGGCTGGGGCAGGCGAGAGCCCAGCAGGGGCAGAACTGCGGCTGCCAGGAGCCTCGCCAGGTGGGAGGTGTGGGCTGGGGTAGACGGGGAGCGGAGGGAAGGGAACTGGAAAGGTGAGCTGAAAGCAGACTGTGCAGGACGCTTGGATTTTATCCTATGAAAATGGGAAGTTGTTGCAGGGGGTTTAAGCAGTTTTGCCTTTAAAGAAAGCTCACCCCCTCCCCGTTCCCTTCCCCACAGAGCAGAAAGGAAGAGGGAGAGCAATTAGGAGGCATTCGTAGGTGAGAGGTAAAGGTTTGGACGGGGCTGCAGACAAGTGGAAGGATGAATGAGCCACAGTTTGTGTAGATAACAGCCTGCTGAGTGATGGGGTGTAAGGAGAGGGGCAGTGACAGATTCCGGCTTGATTAGCACAGTGGAGGGAGCTTCCGGCTTGATTAGCGCAGTGGAGGGAGCTGCCATTGTTCGGAGTTTGCTCTCTTGTTGGATCCTGCGTTGTGTTACTGGTTCTTCCCACCCACGCTGTACATTTCCTGAGACCAAGGATTAGATGTGTCTCCTCTTTCTCTCTTGATTCTAGCACAGAGCTGAGGCAGATAATAGGCACTTGGTTCGACACAGATCAGGGGCAGCTGGTCCTAACCCCTCTCCCAGGGTGGGCCTTGAGAGGAGGCTTAAAGGAATGGGAACAAATCCCATTTGTTAGAATATTTTTTGTTGATATTTTTGAAACTTGTTTAAAATGATACACATTAAGTGGGAAGAAGGTACCATGAACCACATCTTACAGACAATAAATCTGCCCTAGATAATTTTTTGATAGAGCTTTAACATTTTCTAATTCCTAGTATTCTCATTAAATCATCTACCCTATTTTTGTTCTTCCAGGTAATTTTTTTCTGCCTAAATTTAGTGTTTCTTTTTCCTTTGGTGTTTTTTTCTACATATTGAAAGTAGAACAGAACACCACACAACTCACCATGTCCTCTCTGGATGATCTCTGCACCTCTGATGCTACTTTGAGTCTCTCAGTTCCTTGGTCTCTCTCTCTCTTTTTTTTTTTTTTTGCTCCTTTCCCCAAAGAGCTTATTCTGAAGTGCCTGTGAAAAGAGGTCAAAGCCGGAAGAAATCAGTCCAGTGGCTCAGCTCCCTGAGGTTACAGGGCAAACTAAAGCTCTTCACAGAGTGCGCTCCTGCCCTGGAAGCCCAGTGCCAAGCTAGGTCTCCGGAGGTGCTCGCTCAGCACTGCCGGTTGCCCAGACTTAGCCCCTGTGCTGGGTTGTGCTGTTCATGGCTGTTGCTGTCTTTGGCATGCTTTTATCTCCTCCCAAGAGAGACTTTAAAACAGGAGGAAATGAATAGAGGTAGTCTGAGGGGGAAAAAAGAAGCCTGCAGAGCTCAAGCTGCCTTACCTGGAGTCCTCACCGTGCAGGCTGCTGTGTGTGTGCGGAACACGCAACAGTCCTGTGGTTTGCTGGGCTCAGGCTGGCCGGCGGTCCTGCCGGCCAGATAGCAGGCAGGTGCTCACCTTTTGGGGCAAGGACTTGCTTTTTATTCTGTCATTTCTCCATTTACTGTGTATTTTAAAAATGATGATTGAGAGTGTCAAAAACCAGAGTTACTTCCCTTCCTCTTGTTTGCGTACCTTGGAAGGACTGTTAGAACTTTTAGTTCCGTTCCTTATGTTTCTAAGGAAAAAAGTGCCAAAACTTTGGGGTCACTTCCACATCCCCAAGTCAGCACTCTTCACATGTGGCCGTGTCATCAGATGTTTCTGGGGAAGAACTGTTTAAGGAAGCAGAACTGTGGAGGGCACGTGGAGCTGAGGGAACGCTTTGCCGTGGGTAATTAGGCGGCTACAGCATGTGGAACAGAGTGGTGATTACACTAATTAGTTTAGCCGTTTTGTAAGTGCCACGCCGACCCAAGGGTAATGGCCTAGAAATGCTGCCTTTCCTGGTTTATTTGATTGATGAAAAGCAGGTTTTACACTTGGGGATTTACTTATTTTGAAAATTGGAGATTTTTTTTTTGTCTGGTTTTCATCTGTTTCTATTTCGTTTCCTGATAACAGAGGTGGGCCTATCTTGGGAGTTTTGGGACAGGCTCCTCTGCCTTTGTTTCATCTTCTTCACACACGTTTCTAATGGAGCAGATTTAATGGAGCACCTTAAGTCTATTTATCTAACATTCCTTGATGTGTGCCGGGCACTATTTGATGCAAACAGTACAAAGATACCTAGCAGTTAAAGACTTTTCTTTTATTCCCTGTTACTGCCCCAGTTACATGGTACATGGTAGGTACTGTGGTAAGTATTTTTTGAAAGAATGAGGGGGTTAAAGGGGAGGACTTGTTTTGTATTTTGTGTGTATGCTCAGATTTAGATCACTTAAATGTAAGTTCATTTTGCAAAACAGATACTCTTTAAAAAAGAGAACACGTATCTATAAACTTAATCCCATTTATTTCCTTGTAGTTTTAACATTTATGCTCAATCTCTTCTAAAATAATAGATAATATCAGGAATGCTGTAGATTCTTAGAGGTAAAAATATGAAGTGAGAATGTTTTGCCGAATTGTAATGTGGTGCTGTGTGTAATTTACCCAGTACTTTCAAACATACCGTGTTGCTTGATCCTGCCCTCAGCTTGGAGGTGGGCAGGGCAAGGATTACCACCCTTGCGACGGCTCCCTTATGGTGGGCACGTCGTGTGGGGTCCAGAAAAGTTAGCTGGTTTTCCTCGCGTGTCCGAAGCCAGTACATAGCAGAGACAGGACTCCTGGCTCATTTTAGTCTTCCCTTCAAGGAACGTGCTTTTCTGTACCCAGTGCGCAAATGGCTAGATCAGGCCCACTGGAGTTAAAGAATCTTTGAGGGCATGTAGCAATAAATAAAATGTCTAACTCTTCAAAACCAGCATCACTCATATATGTATATGTATATTTACACACACACACACACAAATCAGATAAGCAAAATATTTAAAAATGCTTGTGAGACTCTTTAAAACATTGACCGTTTTGTGATGGTTTGATTGATCTTATCGCAGAGAATAGCTCGTGGGCTTGATGAAAATGTGTAGTGAGGTGGAGCCAGACAGCCCTTTCTGAACCCTTCAGCCCCTGAGTGTATGTTATAATGTGCAGTGGGATGATGATACCAGCCTCACAGAAGTGTTCTGAGGAGTAACTGAGGTAATCCATGTGAGTGCAGCACTGCTTGTATGGGGTACCCAATATTTGATAGCAAAAACAAATTAAGGCAAAGACAAGAGGAAACCTAAACACCAAAGGGGAAAATAAAACTATTTTCAGGTGCCTTTGTATCCTTTATATTTGAAATTCTAATTATAATAACTTTTATCTATTTATCAATGCAGTTTCTCCAAGGATCTCTACTATTAACCTAATTTTAGTTATTCATGTATGTGAAAGGATCAAAGTGACTTTCTTTTTAAAATAAAAACTCTCCAGTTCTGTGTGACCTTACACAGTTAGTCTTTTTGTTTGTTTAAAAATTTCTTTTTTGGGGGGAGAAGGTATTTATTTGTATTTATTTAATGGAGGTACTGGGGATTGAACCCAGGACCTGGTGCATGCTAAGAATGCGCTCTACCTCCAAGCTATGCCCTCTTTCCCCAAAGTTAGTCTCATTGAGCCTTTATTACATCATTACCAACTGAGTATTTTAAAGACCCTATTGCTATTCCTACCCTACATCTCATGGCTTAGGGGTTTGAGACACAACTGGAATCTTAGTCTTTAAATAAGCACACTGGATAATAAAATGAGGTCGATTATCAAGAGCAAAGCTTGATCAAATGTGATTATTACTTCAGAGTCAACAAGGAATCAATTAAAATCAAACTAGGAAATAATTAATTGGCTTTTAGGAAAAACATAGAAAATGTTATAGAGTGAGTTGCCACCCAAAATCAGAAACAGAGAAATAGAATTGGTTGAGACCTTTTCATGCTATTAAAAATCTTCATTCTAATATTTTAGTTTTCAGAGAGAAAAGAACTCCAGAACGATTGTTTACATTTTTTCCTGCCTTATGGGATATTAATGAATAATTAATTTCATTATTTGGATAGTATTTTTGGATAATATGGAAATTTAAAGCAACACTTTGTAGTGACAATTAAGGCACTATAATAAAATTTAGTAAAACTACAAAATTCACAAACTTATAAAAAAATTGAAACTTGTTCCTTCAAATGCTCAAATGCTTCCTTTAGATAATTTTTAATGGAATTCTTTAAAAGATACCTTATTACTCCTCTTTCTATATTTTTAATATATATATTTAATACTGTTTAACTTTTTTTGATGATTTATGCTGATTTTTTTTCCAGTATTGAAATACAGTGATGTCCTCATGGGCTGTACTTTGTACCTAGTCATGTAAAGGCATTATGGTAAATTATTTTAATGTATGAGTAACCAGGTTTTAAATAAGATTGTAATAGCAGTTTTAGTTAAATTATGCTATTTAACAGCTAGATGGTCAGCCTCTGTTGTAAACATGCAGGTAGAATCTTAACACAAAGTGTTCTAAGAACTTTTCAGGTATTAGCTTGTTTATTCCTTGCAGCAGCCTCAAGAGGTTGTTTTATTATTACACCCCATTTTCCAAAGTCACAGGGGAGTTAAGTGCCAGGTCACCCACGGATAAGCCGTAGAGCCTGGATCTGAATTCTTTCTGTCTGGCACTAGAGTCTGCCTCTTAATCACCATGGTAGTCTTTTTGTTCTCCAGTGAGTAGACTTTGTTTTACATTTGGGGTCATCTATGGCCTGTTTTGCTTCCATCCTGATTTTTGTATGTTTTGAAACTTTTGTTCACTCCTTTGTTCATTCAGCACATATTTACCAAGCACCCAGAATGTGGTGCCGCAGTGATCCGGGCAGGCCCTGATCGGGGGAGTTTAGGTCCAGCAGCCCTTGACGCTTGCAGCTTAGTATCTCGGAGGGAGGGCAGATGGGGCAGAGTGAAGCTTACTGTGTTACTGAGAAACAGGACCTGAGAGGTGAGCAGGGTGAAGCCAGATTGGGAAGGAGGTATAGGGAGAAGAGGGTGACATTCTAGTTAAGGGGAGCAGCAGCGTGCAAGGGCCAGAGATGAGAGGCTGTGTAAGGTGTTGAGGGAACTGCAGATGCATCCATTGTGGCTAAACCCAATGTTGTGACTTGGAGATGGGAGCGGTGAAGGGTGTAGATAGCGTTCGGGTGTTCTAAGGTCAGACGGAGGAGTGAAAAAATTGATTAAATTTATACTTTATTGTGATTTCTCTTCTCCCCATCTTATCCTGCATATGAGAAGATGGGCCCACCATGATGAAGGGACTAGACTCTGGGAGGAGCTGGGCATTTGGACTCTGACTTGCCTGCTTTGAGACTTAAGCTGCTTGCTGCTGCCTAGAGGTTCTGCTCTGGTTGCTGCCTTAGTGTAGGGAAAAGAGGGGTGGGTGAAGGGGAGAAGGATGAGGGGGATGTTGAGAAAGAGGGAGAGAGGCAGCATCAGATGAGAGACTGGGACTGAGAGGAGAGACAGAAGATGATAAAGATGATGCCTGCTTTGCTCCTTCTCAGAAGTGGTACCTGTGAAAGTGGGGTCTGAAGCAGTGTCTGTTGCACACACAAGGCCGGGGGAGACCGGCCTGGGTGGGATCTAGGAACGTCCTGTACCTGCAGTATAGACGCCATCCTGAGCTTCTGTGTCCGTAGGCTTGTTGTCGCTGTCTCAGTCCGACCGGTAGAGCCAGCCTTCTCGGGTTGTGCAGAGGTGTTAAGGAGAGAAGAGGCAAATGAAAATCTGCACGGCTAATCATTTGTCAGTTTTCAGATTTTTCAAATCTGGGCAAAGGAATATAACCACACATTTCCCTTTCTACTTTCAAATCTGAGCAAAATCCTATGACACTTTCTGCTTAGTTGGGGTTCGACTTTTTAAGAGAAGTCGAAAGATTTTCAAAA
The DNA here is from genome assembly GCF_048564905.1 of Vicugna pacos. Classification (NCBI taxonomy): domain Eukaryota; kingdom Metazoa; phylum Chordata; class Mammalia; order Artiodactyla; family Camelidae; genus Vicugna; species Vicugna pacos. Next base: position 2,143,374 of record NC_133012.1, on the reverse strand, counting down.
GTATTTTGAATGTTGCGGTTATCCTTTCCTAGTTCACTCAGGGTCTGTTATGGATTTGCTGGCATGAAACAAGTGTTGAAACACCAGTGTGGGCGTGTGGACTTTCACCAAGTCCGTGCATTTCCCTGGGGCCAGATTCAGGCTCTCACATCCCAGCATATCTCCCCAAAGTCAGGTGGGAGCCTGGCCTGATCGAGGACGTCAGCCCTACCTGCTGGTTACCAGTTGTGCTCTTTGATATTAACGTGATACCTGACTTACGAGTTCTTGGGAAAACATGTTCTGTTGACTTGTTTTTGACTCCAAAGTCCATCTCTGGTTGCACCATTGGAAGTCTCTCAAGTTGATCTTTTTCTTTGTAGGTTCTAAAAAGTTGGAAATAAATTATGACAGTTGAAGTTTTTTTTATTGCACTAGTAATGTATGTTCATTTCAGGAAAATCAGAAGACAGGGAAAGCTAAAAGAAGGAAATAGAAATAATAGCCCACCTCCTACAGAAACCACTGGCTGGTAACATTTTAGTGCATATCCAGGTGCTTTTCTATGTACATTTGTTTGCATAATATTAAATATATTTTAATAAAAATGAGTTTGTGCTGTTTGTACTAGCATTTCTCATTTGACATGTTCTATACATCTCTCATTGTCGATAAACATAATTTTGAATTTTCAAAAGACAAATCTTTTTGTCTCTACCTCTTAAAATATAGGTAAGTACAGAAAAACCCAAAAAGGGTACATAATCTCAAAACCCATGTTAACTTTTGAAATGGTTAGTAAGAAGACAACTAACATTAAGTGGTTGCTTACTGTATGCCAGGGGCTGTTTTAACTATTAGCTCCTTTAATCCTCACAAAAATTATGAGAAGAAGGTACTATCATCAGGACACTGAGACTAAGTAAGTCCCCTCCCCAAGGTGCGGAGCTAGTGAGAAATTAACCTGGATTAGGACCCAGGCAGAATGGCTTCAGAGCCCATTTCTCCACATCCTCACCAACACTTGTTATCTCTTGTCTTTTTTTTTTTTAAGTATAATTGACCTACAACACTATTAGTTCCAAGTGCACAATGTGGTGTTTCCATATGTCTATGCATTACAGAATGATCATGAGAGGTCTAGTTACCATCTGTCACCGTGCAGAGATATTACATGATTATTGACTATATTCCCCACACTGTATGTTTCATCCCCTGACTCACTTATTTTGTAACTGAAATTAGTGCCTCTTAATCTCCCCACCTATTTTACTCATCCCTCTGCCCTCCTCCCCTCTGGCAACCACCTGTTTGTTCTCTCTGCATCTATGACTCTGTTTCTGTTTTGTTTTGTTATGTTTGTTTATTTGTTTTGCTTTTTAGATTCCACATATAAGTGAAATCATATAGTTTGTCTTTCTGACTTATTTCACTTAGCCTAATAACTCTCTAAGTCCATCCATGTTGTCTCAAATGGCAAGATTTCATTCTTTTTTATGACTGAGTAATATTCCATTATACGTATATATAAATACAACATATGTAAATACAGACCATATCTTCTATATTTATTCATTAATTGATGAACAATTAGTTAGGTTGCTTTCATATCTTGGCTATTGTAAATAATGTTGCAGTGAACATAGGGTTGCATATATCTTTGAATTTTTGTTTTTGTTTTCTTTGGATAGATACGTGGGGATGGAATTGCTGGATCAAATGGTAGTTCTATTTTTAATATAGCTCATCTTTTTTATAATAGCCATTCTAATGGGTATGAGGTAATATCTCATAGTTTTGACTTGCATTTCCCTGATTAATAGTGATGTTGAGCATCTTTTCCTGTACCTGTTGGCCATTTGTATGTCTTTTTCAGAAAAATGTCTTTTTGGTTCCTTTGCCCATTTTTAAATTGGATTGCTTGTTTCTTTGCAGTTGAGTTGTAGGAGTTCTTTATATCTTTTGCATATTAACTCCTTAACAGATATGCAGACAGTGTCTCCCGTTCTGAAGGTTGCTTTTTCATTGATGGTTTCCTGTCCTGTGTGGGAGCTTTTTAATTTGTTGTAGCCCCACTCGTTTTATTTTTGCGTCTGTATTCTTTGCTCTGGGTGTCAAATCCAAAAAAGATCATTGCTAAGGTTGATGTCAGGGAGCTCACACTCTGTATTTTTCTATGAGTTTTGTGGTTTCAGTTCATACATTCAAGTGTTTAATCCATTTTGATTTGGTTTTTGTGTATGGTGTAAGATATGGATTCAGCTTCATGGAAAGTTTTTTTTTTTTAATGGTTTTTATGAGCTCTCTATAAAATAAAGAAATAGCTCTTTAACTTCCATATGCTTTGCAGACATTTTTCCAGCATTAGCATTTTCAGTGACTGTATATTTATCTGTTCTATGGAAATACTGTGATTTATTTGACTGGTGGGCCTTCTGCTTCCAGTTTTTCATTACAGTGGTATAATGAAACTTCCACTTAATAGTTTCTTAGGAAATTTCTTAGCATAGTAAATGGTGGATGGAAGGGAATGCACATTTTTAAGGTTTTGATTCACATTGTTTCTCTCTGGAAAGGTCGTGTACATAGACCAGCAGTGTATGATGGGGTGCCTGTGTCCCAATACCTGATGATAGTCCCTGGTGTGATTAAAAAAAAAATCTTGGCTAAAATGTACATCTTTGATTATGAGTTAAAGCTGAGATATTTTCATGTGATTATTAGGAGTTGGTATTTCTTCTTTTGTGACTTTCATGCCATAACGGAGATTTTGGCCACATACAGTTTTTTCAATTCTGTAATTCCAGTTAAACACCAGTGGAGTGAACCACCTTCCTCCCCATCACTGATGGTGTTAAAGCGATGTTAAAGACGCTGGAACTGTGAGAGGCTGGGGGATGAGTATTTATTAACTTAACAGACCCAAAGGCTAACTTTTAATTAATTGTTATCTCTTTAATCTTTCTATTTTAATCTTACAGATAAAGAACAAGAACTTAGATAGGCCAAGTAACTTATCCAGGGCCCCTAGTTGTAAATGGCAAAAAGGATGTAAGCTCTGTCCTGCCCAGCATCACAGCACAGGTTTCTTCCACTCCTGGGCTGTACATGGTTTAAGAAGACGTATTTAAATTAAGTGTAAATTAGCTGGTTGAAATCTAAGATCCATTCTAACCCCAAAGTCAAAATTCTCAGAAAATATCTGTTTAGAAGTATTCTAATATGATGTGGTGTACTTCAGAAAGTTGGTGTGTTTTTATTTTTATTTTTCTGCTAACTATTCCATTGAGAGCCCTGATGTATTAGGGCTGTAGAAAGTGGGTAGGAATTAGGCAAAGACCTTTTTATTGGTAGCTCTGACCTTTTCCCTTCCCCACGCTTCCGGCTCCTGCCACTTTGGAAAGCTTTCCTTCCTCCTGCTTGCCACCCAGCGGGCTTCAGCTCAACAGGAGCCAGGAGTGAGACCTCTGCTGCCTTTTGTCCTCTCCTCACCGCTGCACTTCTCTTCCTCCTCTGGTGTTGGAACGCTGCTTTCTCTGTTTCCCCAGTGCCATGGCAACAGTACGCTGTAACTACTTTCCTTGCTGTTAAGGAAAAAGGCTTCACATTTTTCTTTCTCTTTGACCTACTGTTTGCAATTAGTGCTGTGGAACACCCTTTCTTCCAGTAAAAATCAAGGAAGCACCTGTAGTTGAGACCTGGGGTGTAACAGCTAGCAGGCCTGCTGCGCTCCTATGCAGCTGTTTAAACCCAAGGTCCCCCTCCCCACTCTACAGTAGCACCCACTTTGTCCTCTGCCCCTGCTCCGGTGCCCCTTCACTCTCTGTGCCATTTTTAAAAAACTTGACATGTTATATATTAGAAGTTTGTTTGTTCCATCTCCCCCTACTAGAATGAAGGTCTGGGTGAGTGGGATTTAATTCGTTCACTGCTGTGCATGTTCCCTGGGATGAGCACAGAGCAGGTGTTTGTCCAAGTGGGCCACAGGACTTGGTGGAGAGTAGCCTGATCTTGTTTCCTAGGATTTTCTTTCTTTGGCTCTCTTCTTCTTGAAGGCAGATTTGGGTTGTATTTGTCCCTCCCTGTGAAACTTGGTTCACCCCATCACGTCCCAGAGTCTGAGCCAAGCGAGACCCAGTAGGAGTGGACTGTAGTTGACATAAATAATTTGCATGTGGAGTAGTCCAGACTTTGGTTTCAATTCTGACCCCAGATGTTTTTAGTCACTGTATGAGTTTGAGGAAGGCTCTCTGAACCTGTTTCCTCATCTGTAAAATGAGTGTAACGATGCCTGTCTCCTTGTGTTTAGTGAGATCCACGCTGACAGCATATGGAAACAACTGGTGTCTAGGAAGAAAAATTAGCATTGGTGTGGTTGCTAGTGTTGTGGTTTTCTTCTGTGCGATTTTCCATTGATGATTGGAGTTATTCCTCAGTTGTATTGCTCTTCCTGTCTTTTATTAATTTAGGGAGGCTGTTCAATATAATGTTCAAAGCTGGGTGGGGACTTTGGCATCTGACTGCCTGGGATCTGGTCCTCCTCCTGCCCCTCACCAGCACTGTGACACGGGGCCAGAGCAACAGATGGCGGTAACGATAGTATTTACTCAGAGTGGGTGTAAAGATTCAGTGAGGTAGTGCTTAGCACGAGGCTTGGTTCATAGGAAGTACCCAGTAACTTATATCCAGTAAACAGTCATTGTTCCCGCTGGTAGAGGTGAAAGCAGCTCAGACTTCATCTCGCCCAACTCTAGAGCTCTTACGCTGTTTTTAGTGTTGCCTTCTAGAGTAGTAAAGAATGTCAGCATCCTTTTCAGTCAGTCTTACATGTACCTAAGATTGGATCCTGTTATGAACTTAATTTTCCCCCCAAATTCATATGTTGAAGCCCCTTAGTCCTTACATGACTGTATTTGGAGATACCCTTTAGGGAGGTGATTTAAGATTAAATGAAGTCATAAGGGTGGGGCCTGAATCCTAGAAGACTGCTGTCCTTAAAAGAGGAAGAGACACCAGAGATTTTTCTCTCCCTGCAAGGGCCTCATGAGGACATAGCGAGAAGATGGCTTCACCAGAAACCAGCCCTGATGGCGCCTTGGTCGTGGACTTCCTGCCTCCAGAACTGTGAGAAATTCTGGAGGCTGGTTCTTTAAGCCCCCTAGTCTGTGTATCTGGTTATAGCAGCCTGAGCAGACTTACGTGGGTTTTTTTTTCTCTTCTCGTGTCCTCTTCCCTATCTTCTCTTAGTTTGCCCCCTGAGACAGTTTTCACACATCTTGCCATCCTAGTCACTACTGTCTTTCGTGTGTGCAGGTGACCTTTTTAAGATGGGAAATGCCAAGGTGAACTCAGGACTCCCAGGTGGTTTGAGCAGTTTGGATACTGGACCTCTGCCTTATAAGAAAATCTTAGGTTGGGTTAGGTAGTCACCTGAACAAACCTTTAAGACTCATGTCTATCCCATCTTACATTTGGTCTGTTGTTTTAGTACAAATTCAAAATTTTGTCTTGTTAATGCCAGCTTCCCTCCCCATCCCTGATTATAGAAATCATTCTTTTCTTTCTTTCTTTCTTTTCCTTTCTTTCTTTCTTTTTCTTTCTTTCTTTTTCTTCCTTCCTTCCTTCCTTCCTTCCTTCCTTCCTTCCTTCCTTCCTTCCTTCCTTCCTTCCTTCTTTCCTTTTGACATTTTACTTGCTAGATCACTGATCTGTTATAAAAGGATATGACTTGGGAACAGCCAGATGGAAGAGAAGCATGGGACAAGATACCTGGGAAGGGGCTGGGAGTTTCGTGCCCCTAGGTGTGCAGTTCTCCCCACATCTTCACCTGTTTATCTACCTGGAAGCTCAGTGAAGCCCATCCTTTTGGGGACTTCATTATGATGGATTAAATCTTTGGCCATTGGTGATGATTGAGCCCAATCTCCAGCCTCTCTCCCCTCCAGAAATCATTATTTAAGAACTCTGGATAGGACTTCAGAAGTCTGGACCAATCAGTCTGCCGACTTAAGTGCTGGCAGTTTCCATGCTGGGGGTTTTAGTCAGTTTGGGCTGCTGTAACACCTTATCATAGACAGGCTGGCTTAAACAATAAACATTTATTCCTCACCATTCTGAAAGTTGGAAGTCCCAGATCAAGGTGCTGTCATGCTCAGGTCCTAGCGAGGGCCTTCTAGCTGGTTTACAGGGGCCATCTCTTGCTGTATCTTCACATAGTGGGAAGGGAGCTACCCGGCTCTCAGGCCTCTTCCTCTAAGGGCACTAATTCCGCTCTTGAGGTCTCCACCCTCCTGATCTAATTACCTCCCAAAGTCCCCACCTCCTAATAACCATCCCGTTGGGATTAGGGTTTCAGCCTATGAATCTTTGTTGGTAGGGGGTGAGCACGAATGCACTGCAGTGTTCCTAACAGTGGCTGCCTTGTCTGCGTCCATACTTCCAGTGGTGGGGAGCTTGCTGCTTTGCTATGGAACTTGTTGGATTCCTTTAGCTATTTGGAGGAATTAGGAGTGTTGAGTCAAAATCTGTAGCTTCTATTCTTTGATCACACCTGTGTTCTCTAAAGCAGCTGAAAATGTTCTGCCTGCGCGTGACAGTTTCTCATGACTCCCCTCTCCTCTCCTGTTATTTGCTCTGAATATTACAACAATACTTTACTTAGTATCATTGGTAACAGTCAATTCTTCTTGGTTTTCACTTGCCTAAGTTAAATAGGTAAGTGAATCTATAAATACATAAAGGAGGAGTCTAATTGACAGAGGAATACTGTATTTGGTTTGCTTTAACGGTACCAGCCCTTAGATCATTCTCTATGAAAACAGATTGGGGAAATTGGCTTTTCATTCCCAATTATTTGAATCACTATGATTCATACCATTCTACTCTGTTGAGTTTGATCAGCATTAGATCTTTATCTGAACTCATATTTTAATACTGGAAGGTACCCTGCAAATCATTTCTTCTGGACCCTTCTGTGGCAGACATTTATTTTTTTGTGCCTGGTCCCCTTCCTTTTTTTTTGGTGGCGGATGGGAAGTTGGCCCAGCCTCCCTGTGCTGAAGCCAGAGGCAGGCGGACTCTGTCTGCCCCACCCCTGGCCAGTGCGCTGTGTGTGTGATCTCCTCTGGCGCTGAGTTCTCAGGATAGCGGTTCTGAGGTGAAGCCAGTTGGGGCAGCTGGGCCGGGTGATGGGCCAGCATCCTGCTGGCCACGTCTGGGGTGCAGGCCCAGGAGCATGGAGGTGACGGTCACTGGGGTGCAGTAGGGAGGCCTCCACAGGGCAGGCTGCTGTGCTAGGACCTTGGCTGTGCTTTGCCCTGCTTGGTCCCAGCCTGAGTCTGCAGCCCTCCTGCAGACAGTGAACCTCCCCAAATCTTGCCAGTAAACAAATACTTCTCTGTCTAGCCTAAGCTGAGTCAGTTTCTTGTTTTTAACCAAGAACCTAGACAGTTACAGCCTTATTTGACTGTTTGCAAGTTGTGGTATAGGATTCTGGTGCTTAATCATCCCTGCCCAAGCATCTCTGAGGTTTGCATGTGCCCGTGAAGGAACGCACTCCCTAGGGTGCATGATGCTACTTACGTGGCAGTAGGAGTTGTTTCTTCTTATCCTTAAATCATTAATTTTCAGAGGTCTCTTCTAGGAAAGATTTAATTTTCGACGCTTTCAAAGCAGGTGCTGTTAAGAGAAGCGAGGGTGAGACAGGGAATATGCTAGGATGTTAGAATTTAGGCCATGAAAAGTGTTTATAAGAAGGTAAAGCCATGTCTAATTGGCTGGTAGAAAGGTTACAATCTAATTAGAAGCACTGAAGTTTTTACCAAGCTCCACAGAAGGGCTCTAATCACAGATATAAAAACATCAGGAAAGTTGGCTTATACTGGGGTAGATGAAGGTTTTTTTCCTTTTACCTGGCATGTATTTCTCATTTCAGAAAACTAAATAGTTACGAAATAATTAGGTATCATAATATATATATATATACATGTATATATATTTTATTAGCAGGAATAAACTTTTAAAATTCTTAAAGCTATATGTAATTTGGAGGGTTTAAAAAAAAATCTCCTGCAGGCCAGTCACATGGAGACAATGTGTCTGCAGATCCATCCTTTCCACCTGAATATTTACTCCTTGTGATTAGAATTTTCAGATTTTGAATGATTCTTGGGTTTACTTTAAATTATAGGTAAGTTAACAGGGATTCAGGTCTGTAGAATATTGTTGCCAAAGCTGATGTAATTAAGAGATCCCTTAAAACCATTTGGATATTGAATTTTCCTATAGGTGAACTTTCAAAATATTAAGACCATTTGATTAGTGTGGTTTTTCACTATCTTGCTAAAAATCTTAAGGGAAATGTTTCTTGCTTATTAGTCTGTTTCTGTGAATATCAGACATTGAACAAATAAGGTAGAGTGTGATGTCTCTTTAGAAATGGCCACTAATAAGAAACCATTGGTATAATTTTTAAACAAGGCCTAAAACATGGATAGTTTAAATTTCATTAATTAGTCTGCCTCCACCAGGAGTGGGTCATGTTTTCTGGATATTCCACGAGTTTACATTGTACTGTAGATATCAGTGCAGTTAAATCCAAGATAATATTGTAGTCTTTTTTTTTTTTTTTTTTTGCTAACTGTTGCATCTGAATTTAGCTGTTTTGTTTTCAGGATTTAATTAAGTTAGTGTACTTTGTGGGACACTTGAACAGTCGAAGATGCTCACGGGAAAGGGATTTTTTTAAAGGATTGTAAGACTATATGATGTAACGTAGTAATGTAGATCTGTTAATAAAATGGATCCAGTAAGAGGAGCCATTCTGGGAAGCATTGCTAAACATTAGCCACCCCCTGTCCACGTTTATTAAATAAATAAATTTTATATCAGAACTTTAAAAGAATGTTACCCTTTTCAGGGTAGGCACTGTGGGAGGCTGTATACTTATTTCTGTGATGTTGAACTAGCCCAATACAGAGTCGGATTTTTTTTCTTTGTAATTGCTTTTATATCCTCCATTACATCTTTAAGAATTATCCTCAGTGGTGATGGACTTTTAATGTTTTGTGAGTGGATTTTACTTCTGAGTCGGGATTCAGCTTTTAAAGCTTGCTCTGTAAGCCAGGTGACAGCAAGCCGGGAAGCAGGTTTTTTTCAGTGAGGCATGACGTGTGTCTGTCAGGAGACCTCCTGTTTTATGTGATGTGGAAACTGGTTTTGGAGGTTATTTCAGGATAGGATTTCTGAATAATTAGCTCAGGGTTCCTTGAAATATGTGTGGTTTCCTAAGGTGGCTGTTTGAACGAGGACAGTTCATTAAGAGAGAAAAGGTCTGTTTTTAAAAGTGAGGTTCAGTGTACTTACGGCCTGTTGTGAAGTCTTCCTCAGTGGGGTCAGAACTGGACTTGGGAGCAGTTTTGAGCTGGGACGTAGAGGGCGATGTTCACGGGCAGTGCAGTGTCGGGGGGTGTGTCCCCACTTGCTCTGAGGGGGCTGGGCCCTAAAACAGTTGAGGACCCAGCTCTCCCTTCCCTGGCAACTTCAGGAATGCTTGGAACGGGGACATGCATTCCTGCCTCCTGGTTCTTTCGTAAATCTGGAGCTGTCTCACCTCAGGAGCCCAGATGAATGTCCCCCGGGGTGAGGCTGCACTCGCTCAGTTAGTTCCTCGAAGGGATTACCAGTTTAGTTTGTGTGATTGAGCTTCAAATCTGTTTTTTACTAGCCTCCTGTCCAACTTCCTGGATGTTAGAAGCAATTCCCCTCAGAGCCTCCGGGAATATTTGAAATGGGCCCTGAAGATCTAGTCCTGGTTCTGTGCCTTTGGAAGTAAGTGCATTGGGCCAGTCAGTCGGTTTTCCTGATAAACCCACCTGTCATTTTTATGCGCCTTCACTTTTGGTCACTAACCTGATCATGGGACTTTTGGCAGTTAGTGGGTGATTTTAGTAGTAAAGAGTGCAGACGCTGTGAGAGGTAGGAGGGCATAGCAGGTGGCTTCCTAATTAAGAAACCCATCTTACCTCAATGCGATCAGCCCTTTGAAATAGCCCAGTGTATTCCATCCTTTACTGCAAGTCAAGTCAGCTGCTTCCTTGACTGTAGAACTGTGCACCAGCCGTAATCCTGGGGAAAGTTATACAGCACATGTATATATATATATATATATATATATATATATATATATATATATATTTTCATTTTAAAAAGGGAAATTAAAATACTTGCTGCCTACTCCCCTGGCCAGGTGTCATAAGGACTGCTGAGATCACGCTAGTGAGTAAGGTGCCTTAAACTCACTGGAAGAAATGGGTGTGGAAAACACCAAGTGTTTAATTACCAGGAGTTTAACGCGGTCTTGGCTTTTACTCTGCTAGTAAGCTTCCATTTATTTTGTTCACGTGTTGCTTTACACAACAGACTGCTGTATGACGCTTGAGGGCCATCTAGTAGGTGTGATAGCATCCGTGTGTCGAAATTCAGAGCAGGCCTTGGGCTTCTCATGTTTTAACTTGCCATCCGTCACAAGAACCCTGCAGGCTTTCTCCTGCATGTTGGATCGGACCCCTTCTGTAGACCTCTTACTGCATTTTGCAACTTCATGGGTTTGTGGGAGCTCAACTTCTTCAGTAACTGTTGGCTGCAATTTTTTAGACTGTAGTTTAGACCTTGTGCCCTACTTGAGCAGTAAATTGTCATTCTGGCAAGGTGATGTGCATTCTCACCAGGGGATGTGCCCCATGCTGTCGCCGCCAAGGGGCGGGGGTGGTGGAATGAGAGAGCACCACGCCTTGCCGGTAAGGTCTGTGGTCCTTCTGTGAATGGCCCACTAGTGATGCTGGTTCCTGGAGGGCGAGGCCTCCTCCCCACAGGTAGATCCCCTCTGACTTCATTTGGAGAAAACGCCTTTGGGCTTTGGCAGGATGTGGTAACCAATCCTGACTGGCGTTACTGTTCAAAGCCACAGTGTTCTGAAAGATGTTATTTCTGACTAACCAGTGAATGAAGCTACTGTAATAGAAAACAGCAAAGTTTAAAATAATGTTGATATTCAGGATGCAGAATTAGGGGAGGTGGAAATGAGATGGGAGAAATATGATTTTGAACCTTTAAAATTCCACAGAAGTATAATGCTCAATTGTCAGTGAGCTCTAAGCAGTGACTTAGGCACATTTAAAAATAGCTTTTTAACATGAATGAATCTTTTTATGAGCTGAGCTTCAATGAAGAATAAATTGGTCATGCAAATTATTTTTAGGGATCTACTTAAACATTTTAGGGCTGGGATTAAAAAAAAACATTTTAGGACTGTAAAAGCAAGAAATCTGACTTAAAAGCAACACTAATTATAATCCTAGTTCTGTTATATAACCCAATGAAGAAATCTGTATCACTTTGTTTATAATACTGCATTTTTTTTGCTTTCCAAAATACGCAAAAGGGGTGGCTTGGAAGTAAAATGGAGATCACTGGTGCCTAGTGAGTTGAGAATATTGTAGACACAGGAGTCTTTTGTGCCTCTTTGGGAAAAAACAGCCAGTTCCGAGCTGCCTGACACTTGGCAGCTCTGGAGGGCGAGGGCATCCTTGCTGTAGAGAAGTTGCGAGTAGCTGGTTGCTCGTGACACAGCTGTAAGGAGCACAGTCTCTGGGCTGTGAACTGGTGGCGAGGCAGCCTGGTCCTTGGGGTCAGAAAGGAAGCTCTTCAGGTTTCAAGGAGTAAAGTGTTAAGTTTTGTGCAGTGTAACAAGAGATATTAATCAGAATCAGAAAATAATCCTTTTTAGAACTTGGTTTGAGTTCTTTTGCCTGTACGTTCAGGCAGATACAAGTAGACACTATGCATGTATGTGCTGACTTTTTAATCAGGTATTATAATTTTTTTATAGAAAGTGCTGGAATGCATTAATTCCATATTTTTTGGAACTTTTCTTTCCTCTGTACATGAAGAAGGCCTACTGATTGGGACTAAGTTGACCTGAAGCAGGTACCAACAATCACATCGAGGAAGCAAGCACACAGTACAAGTATGGAGTGTGTGGGATGAGTGGCCCGTGGTGGGGGCAGCTTGGCACCTCCTCCTCTTTCCAGTGACATCGGAACTTCATTTGCAGTAGTGTGGCCTTTCTGTTTTAGCTGTAAGCAAAGCCTTAAAATATTGCTGCTTCATTAAATTTGGAGTACTATTAATAAGTTATTTACACCTGAACATTACTATTGGCCATTCCTTAACCCCCACCCCCTGTCATTTATTTGTTCCGAACTGTGTAATGTAGCAGAGATTCCTGGGCAAGATAAATGTAAGGAACTGATCACTGGTTCTAAGTTTTAAATGTTTTGATGGCCTCTGCTTACCTTTCTGAATAATTTTGAAAAAAGAGAATTGATTTTGTCTTGCTGGTGTTTTGCATTTTATTTGTTGCGAGTTAGGAATGATAAAATAAGAAAAAAACCCATGTATAAACTGGGAATCCACAGGAATCCACAGCACAAGAGAAACCTTACAGGACCTGGTAGGTGCATAAGAAAAGTTTTGAAGGAAATTTTTAGTTTTAGAAGCAGAAATTAAAGGGGGCAAGTTCTTTGTGGTTTGCAATGGTTGGGAATATATATGGCATTTAAACAGAACTCTTGTAAAGGTCATGGGAAATCTTGGCCCCACTGGTTGCCTGCTGTGGCCTTTAACCTTTCTGTGTCCCCTTGCCTTTGACACAGGGGAGAGGATAGAGCCTAGAACCCCAGTATAGGGCTTTGAGGTTATTAAGGTGATAAGGTGTATGAAGCTACTAGCACAGTGCTTGCTGCATAGTCTGTAAGCATACCTGACTTTTTTAAATTTAAAAATATTTTTAACCAATAAAAGCTGTCTAAGGTAGTCAATTCTTCAGCAGTTGGAGGTGTCTGAACTTCAGGATGCTGCGGGCGCGTCCAGGCACCAGGTTGGCTGTCAGACCGGGGTAACGACGAGCCCCATCTCAGTCTAAGGCAAATCTTTTTACCCAGTGGAAAGAAAAGACATCTCATTGGAATTGCAGTAGCAATCTGGTTGGCCATTTTTTCAATAACAACATTACCCACCCCCAGAAAATCCTTCAGCTTTGTCTGTATAGATTCTCAGCTTTAAAGCCAACCAAAGATTTCTAAGTTTTTTAAAGTCGGAGAGTTTTTAAAAGGGAATTCCTGATAGGCATGACAAGGTTTTAAGAATCATAGTCGACTTATCTTCATTTTGAAACTGATACAAAATTTTTATAAGATGGAAGTCAGTGTCTTCGATTTTATATGGTTTCATCAGGAAAGCAAGTGATGTCTCTTAGGGGCTAGAAGGCGTGAGCTCTGGGCAGTGGCGGAAGCACACACACCACTGACTGGGACTTAGCAATATCTTTGTTAGACAGATATTTGATTTATCATTGCTGTTTGCAGCAATTTTAAAGACCTCTCTAGAGAAATAATTATATCTACAGATACCTTCTGTGTATATTTTTTATGGCTCTTCAATTGTTGTTGTTTTTGTCTTCTGTCTTTAGAGAGCTTAAATAATAACCTTCTCTGTCGTAGGCTGCTGTTCCATTGTGTTACAACTGTGTGGACTCCCGTATTGAGTTGACTAATTAAAAAAGATAGCATTGTTTAGTATTGTTTCCATCACTGCTTCATTAACAGTGCTCATGCTTAGAGAGTTCCTCCTTCGTATTTAGCTAAGATTTCTCTCTTGCTGCATTTCTCCATTTTTCAGTGGAGTTGCAAACTGTCTAATTGCTGTATTCTCTTTAACTTCTAGTCTTCAGGGGTATGATTACCCCTCAGAAATTATTTGTATTTGCTCAGCCTTTTCATTCCCTCCAGAAGTTTCCTCTTCAGCTCCTTAAATCATCTTCATTATTCTTTTCAGTTTAGCTTGGAACTCTAATGAGGATCTGTCTGGGATCTGTTGGTTATGTACGTAGAAAGAGTGTAACCATGACTTACGACCTTCCATTTTCAACGGCCCTGTTGTGTTAGCAAAATCATGGAAGCAGCATTTTATTGTCAGCTAGTGATTTACAGCAGCCCCTGGTGTCTATGTGCATCTCCTAATCTGTTTTCATGATTTGTTTTTATTCTTTATTGGACAGCCTTCCATTATTCTAACTTATTGCTTTTCCAAATCACATCTAAATAGCTGTGGTTTCCCTCTTGCTGCTGCTTTGTGTCTTCTTGTCTTCTAACCAGACATGCCATTGACCATTCATCTTCAGAAAACACTTCTTAATCATGTTTCTCCCTTAATTAGGAGCCCTTCTTACCTATCAAAGACTACATTCCACGTTCTGACATGAATAATTTTTCAAAATAAGTGGATAGTTGAGTGTCGTCTTTGTTCAGGGCATGCATCTAAGTGATGAGAACTCAGAGAGAGATAAAGTAGCGTCCCAGGATCAGGGGGTTTATTGTCTGCTTTATCTTAACAGACTGCTCATGAGTACAAGAGATGTTACTGTAAATGATGAAACGAAAGTAGCACAGGCATTAAGTGATATCGGAAGCCCAAGGAAAGGATAACACGGTAAATGTTGTCTGGGATGGGATGGTTTTCAGGTCGAGGTGGGACTTGTGTGGTGCCTGGAAAAATACAGTTGAGTATTAGTGAAGCAACCTAAGTTTGCCTGGCCTCACGTTTCCAGGCAGAAGGACCTCATTTCCAGGCAGAAGGACCTTGATGGGAAGAGGAGTGACTTACCTGATTGGTGAATTGGGGAAAAGGAATGAAGACCCTCAGCTCAACATCTGCTGTGCTTCTCTGTTCAGAGTCGGCCTGTGCTTGGCCTTTTCTGCATTAACAGGCTTGGCCCTTGGGGTGGCCTGGGGTGTGTCAGTGACTGGGAAAGCCACGTAATTCTTCCTACAGGTCTATAGCTTGTTCTCTCGCCAGCTTCATCAGTGATAAAGATGGTGTCTCGACTCCCATTTCTCTCTTGGTTGGATGAGAGCTTGGGAGAAGAGGGTGGAAGGACAGGAATGGTGGCGTCACAGGCATTAAACCCTGAGTTGATGAACACTGTCGTTAGTGTAGGGGCAATGAGAGATACAAGTTGGAATGGGAGCTGGGAGCCAGACGGTGCAGGGCTGCACAGTCCGCCCTTCATTTTGTAGACGAGGACCTATTCAATATTTTTGAACACTTTAAGTGTAAAGGCTTATTTTGGTAATATGAATCTGATAGTGCTATAGAATGGATTCTTGTTTCTATGTTTTAAAAAAACATTTTTTTTAGCATTTACTTTAAGGGCTTCTTCACTTGGAATTCATGATACTTCTGGCTTTGGAAATTCTGAAGTAAGATGCCATGAAATACCCTGAAATTACATGTAGGGTCTTTTAGAGGGGTTCTCTTTCCCAAAGGAAGAGTTACCAGTAAACACCTTTGTGCTGTTTGCTTATAGGATGTATTGGAAGGAAATTTCACCAGTATGATGTTTACTCTGGATTGTTTTGTAATGCCTTTTCCAGATTACAGTAGTTCCTTTCTATGCCTAGTTTGCTAAAACTTCTTTTGAAAAATAATGAATTGATGTTGCATTTCATCAAATAGTTTTCTGCATAAATTCTGACAGTCATACAGGTTTTTCTCTTTTGATTCATCAGTGTAGTAAATTATATTAACATTTAGTTTTGTGAGACTGACCTGCAATTTTCCTTCACATGAAGACATGTAAATATTTTCTCTAACCTCTTGAATGCTTGAAAGGAAGCCATGAATTGGGGGAAAAAAAACCAAACAAACCAAAAGAACTTCCAACATTGGAAATAATAATACATGGTAAATGATAAATAAATAAGTAAATATAAATACAAAAGGGTAGGAGCTATAAAGTGAAAGTCTTTCTTTAATCTCAGAAACCCAGTTAGTCCCCCTGACAGTCTGTTACCAGAGATTGTGTGTGTGTGTCTGTACACACCTCCCCTCCCATAAATGTTGCATATTCTACATATTGTTTTCCACTTCACTCTTTTTACTTAATAATGTATCTGGGAGATAGTTCTTGTACAGTGCATAAGCCTTCCTCATTGTTTTCTTAACATCTCTATTGTGTTTCGTTATATTCTGTATGGTTAACTAGGCCCTGTTGATAGATGTTTCTTATGTTTTGCTGAAATGAACATCGTTTCACCATCTTTGGCATGTAGTTTTTTTTTTTGTGGAATAAATTCCTACAAGTAGAGTTGCTAAAATGCTATGTACTTTTCAGATTCTGATAGAAATAGCCAAATTATCTTCTAAATGGGTTACATCTCTTTACATGCCAGCACTGTGTGAGCTTGCCATGGCGAGCATCTGCAGCGTCCAGGCCTAAGCCTCCTGTACCGCGCTGCACAGGTCACTGGGTTTCTGGGTCACGCTTGCTGCACCTACGCTGCGCCCACGTGCAAGTGCGTTTTCATTGTTAACTGCGATCGCATGGGCTTTGGCAGGCGGGGTTTCCTGCTAGAGAGCCTCACAGGAGCCCTGGACAGTGCTGTGTTCTACAGTACTACTGCGGGGCTGAGAGGGTGTCCTGCAGAATGCTGAGGTCAGGTACTGAGTTCAGTCTACTTACCGAACTGCTGTTTCTTTTTTACGCCCCTCCCTTTCCAGACCGTAATGGAATAGTGGAAAGAAATTCCACAAGTGCTGATTTCTGTCTCTGTCATCTCTCCAGTGCTAAGGTGGATGGAGAGGACGAATCGAGATTATGGGATGGCATGGGATGAGCTCTGGGGATCTGGACTCTGTTGGGGCCCTTCTGACCTTTGTGCCTCCTGAGTTAGATTCATTTCTTGAGTTGTGTGCAGTCAGTCACCCTTCTTTCCTGAGAGATTATTTATTCTGAGGCTCAGGTATGTTGAGGTGACTGATAATGTGCTCCAGGAATTGGCACTCATCTCTTACTGAGTTTGAAGTAATTGTAGTCATGGTGGGGGGTGGGGACGAGGTGGGGAAGACTTGACTGTTGGTTACCTCTGTCATGTTTATAAACAGGAACCCTGGTTGCCATCAGGAATAGTGATAAAGCAGTGACCAGAAGCTTTGGTGTATGGCCTCCGCTGAATGGGCCAGAGAAGATGGGGTGGGGAGGCAAGAAAGTGCAAAACCCTCAGTCCTTTTCTTTTTATCTGTTAACTGTCTTTTCTGTTATCAAAAAAAAAAAAAAGATTTAGTCTGGAGAGGGATAAATGTAAAGCACTGATACCTTGCCAGAGTTGCCTCAAGTTTATGTACATATTAACCAAAACTGAGAAAATATTAAAGTGACAAAACAAAATAAGACATCTTCTAAGAGAGATTTGGTTAGTAATTTGGCATAAAGATTTTTCTTACCTGATTTTTGTCTAGTGATGAGATCTCTCTTATTCAGAAACTTCTAAATACCCCCTCCCTTAAATTGAACACCAAATAACTGAATTCCAAAGTCCAGCCATTTAGCCTGACATTTGAGCTCTTTGATGTGATGTGACTCTGCCTCTTGGGTGTCATCACCTGCTTCCTTTCTATTTGAAGTACCATCCCCAGACCAACGGCATCAGAATCACCTGGAACTTGTTAGAAACGCAGGCTCTCAGCCCCTACCCAGATCTGTGGAAGCAGAGCTGGAGCATTAGCAGGATCCCTGAGTGAGTGGAAGCCCCTGCAGGAGGAGCAGCACTCGTCTGCCCCCATCTCCAGCCTCTCCGCCACCCTGTGGGCAGCCTCACCGGGCTCCCTGCCACTTCTCAGCTCGTCCTGCACTTCCCCAGTGGCCTCCAGTCTTCAGATGATACCATTTTCCCAGCAATGTCCCTTTCTCTCAACTTCCTCTGTTTTTCCTTCCCTTTTTCTGACTTACTAGGTGTTCACTCAGCATTTAGCTCATGCACTGTCTGTGAGGACGGCCTGGCCTCTGTAGTAGCAGGGAGCGTTTCCCTGTGCTGTGCCCCTTGCATTGCTCGGGTCCCAAAGCAGCTTTATGGCTGACAGCATTGTTTGCACTCACGGCACAAATTTAAAGCCATTCCTAAACTAACAACCTTAACATCAGTTGTGAAATGCCCGCAGTAAGCCAGAAGTCCTCCTGGTGCATTTCCCCAGGCGTTCTGTGGTGGTGGTTTGTGTCATAGGGATGATGGAGGTGGCCTCAGAGCAACGGGCTTGTCCGTTGATGTCAGCTGCCTGCTGTTCCCTCGTCTGTTCTGAGGGCTCACGTGTATCCATCCCCCGTGGAGCTCCAGCATAGCAGCTCTCAAGCTGCAGCAGCCCAAGAATCAGCGAGAGGGGAGGGGAGAGTCAGGAGTCTGACTCCCGGGCCTGTGAAGTCCGGCGGCCTGCGGCTTATCCACAAGCACCCCTGGGGACTGTGGTGCAGGGCGTCCCTGGACCAGCAGAAACACTGCTCCAGAGTGTGTCCCTCCTGTGTTATCCTTCTCAAGTGTGCGTCGGACAGGACGATTCTCAGATCCCTGGCTTCTGTGTATGAGGACACCTCCATGTCCCTGAAGACGTAATTGGCCACATGGGACCTCAGCGCCCCACGGTCCTGGAAGAATCATTTGCTTTTAACATGTTTACGTAAGCCGTTTGTTTCTGAGAAGTTCACTCATTATGACTTATGAGGAATAGTTTGTGTCTTTGTAAAAGCTAAACATGTAAAATGGGAACATTTTTAGCATTGCAGGTAGTGTGTGTCTTGACAATGCTGAAGTCTAAAGAAAGGAGCTCGTCTCTTAAATCAAAACCCAGACCCTTCTGTCTGTCTGTGCTGTGTCTTTTACCTGCTGACTGCCCATGCGAACTTTCCTGAAGCTAGGATGCTAAGACATTATCAGTGGAAAAATCAGGCAATTGCCTTGTCAGAATACTTGGAAGAAATGACCTTACTGGTAATTAACAAGGCTCTTAGGCACCCGCATAATATGTTTTCTACATCGCTGTAAATTAAAATATAAAATTCCATGAAAAAATTCCACCAAGACTGTTGATACCTAGTGTTAGTAGTCTGAAAATTGACTTGGAATTTTTTGTGAAATTTCTGTTTTCAGGACCTTATGCTGTGTTGTCTTTGGTGCCCTTCTTTACCTTGGCTTGACAGGTGTGTGTTTTATAGAGCCTTTACCTCAGCTCATTTCTTCATAATTGGCGCCTGTTAACAGCCAGGGATGAGAGGCTTGTATCATCCGGTCGGGATTTATGTTCTGCAGGAAGAACCAGATGCTTCCCAGGGGGATGATCTTACTTTTCTGATCTTCCTTCTTTCTTTTTTCCCTCTCAGTTTATTACAGTGAAGTTTAACAGTACAAAAAAGTCACATGACCTCGGTGGGTCTGATTTTCTTTCTGATACCAAACTCATGATCAATTGGTGTTTTTCAAGAGGGGCACATGCTTGGAGATTGTTTTGGTAAAATTTTGGTGGACTGTATATTTTCTTGTTGAAATTAATGCAGTGATTATATTATTCCTGATGCTTCATGTGCTTATTTTAGCTTAAATTTCAGCCTGGATTTTATGGCTTTCGGAACGTTTGTGTTTGCCCAGAGGCACTTTTTTCTTCATACATGCAGCAATGTTCTCCATCTATACAGGCATACATTGGGTCAACGACATACTTTGTATTTAGAAAATAAGAATTTATTTGATCACTCATACCTTCTTTGAGAAGAAACTTTTGGTTGGTTTTCTCACCTTAGTCAAGTGTGTCGTCTTGTAGGCTCCAGTTCCAGACAGGACACGTTTTACTAAAACACACAGGTGCCGCCCAGATGGGACTTTCAAGTTAAGGGATATAAAGATTAGCAAACCAGGTGAGAAGACACTTACTTCTGATGCTTCCCACCTTGAATTCACAGTTAGCACCTATTTTTCCTTCTTGTCAAAGTGCCAAGTGACTTGTTTTAAAAAAATCAGTGTGGATTTAATTTTGTTTCAGAAGTTAGTGGAACCAGGAGGGAGGGGATAGCTCAGCGGTAGAGCACATACTTAGCATGTTTGAGGTCCTGGGTTCAATCGCCAGGACCTCCATTAAAAAAGAAATTAAAATTTAAAAAAAAAGGGAAGTTAATGGAACCTTTGAAATAACTGAAGACACTTTTATATTTGCGACGTTTAGATTCAGGTGGCTAAGCTGATACTTAGTTTTCACTTCTGTAATTTCTTTGTGGTATTTCTGCCAAGGTTTCGAGGTTTTTTTTTTTGAGGTTGCTGAGTTGATAAGGACTCAGCAAAAATACTTACGAACACTTTCTGTGACTCTGTAGTCCCCGTCTGCTTTGTGTGCTGCTGGTTTTGATTGTTCTCAGTACCTTGCCTTCCTCTTTTTTTTTGAGTACGTAGAGGTGCATTTGTGAATGTGGTTATTCAGCATCTGCTTGATTTCCTCTGGACGATCCTGATTATGCCAGGCTGACTTTCAGAGTCCTCTGTGGCTTTCTGGGATTCCCTCGTGTTAGCCAGTTTAAATCCTCATGTGTGGAAGGCTGCAGCCTCCTGGGTGAGAACCCAGGCCGCCAGTCTGTAGCACGTAAGGAGGGGTGTTCGGAGGCTTACACGCGTATGCTTTCCTGCTTAAAACCTGGATCTTTACATTGTCTCTTTCATTTATTAGTTTTAAGCATTATCAGAAGCACACACGTCCCGAACCTGAAGGAGGCAAGAAGGCAGGGAGACGAGAAAGGCGGAAGGAGACTTGATCTCTGGGTCTGCACATCTGCCGCCAGGGGCCTCGCCCTCTGTCACTACTGACATGAAACGGTGTGTCCTGCAGAGGCTGTCTTGTGAGGTCATCACGTTTGATTGCTAGTTTTCTTATAAATTCTTTCTCCGAAGCTTGCCAACACGTTAATCACTTGGTGTCTTAGTGAGGGAGCTGTGAGGAAAACTTGATCCCTGTGTCTTACATTTGTTTTGGGGGAGGCTTTGTTACAAATGAATATTTGTCTTCCTAGTGTCTCAGCCCCTAACTTTCCACAACACACTCCAAAAATAAATAAATAAATGAATGAATGAATGAATGAATGAATAAAATAAAAGCCACTCTCACCATTTGTAATAAGCCGCTGTGTATTGTGAATTCAGAGCCTTGCCAGGGCAGGCACAGTTCCTGGAAGGAGCATATAGTCTTCCATTTGGTCAGAAGACAACTATGAATGGTTCCAAGTTGCAGATTATCAAGGGAACAGTCCTTTGAGTTGGCCAAAGGCTTGCTTCCCTCTGACCTGATGTGCGTGTCAGTGGACGGCAGCGTGGAGACTCGGTGCCTCTGCTCTGGAGCTTCCGGCCGCCCTCACCGGGCTGGCTTCGAGCCTGGAGGAGCAGCAGAACCCCGCTTGTCCTCCCCGGGGAGTGTGCTTTCAGGAAACGGGCCGAGTGAACAGACAGCAGCTGGTGGGAAAATGGGAATGGACCTCCAGGGGCTTTTAAAAAGGCCACGAATTCAGCTCCTGTCTCTCTGCTCACACAGTGAGCACACGCTGGCAGCCTGCTGGATAGTGACAGGTGAGGGGCTGAGTCCCGCTTTTCCCCCACGGCCTTCTCCTTAGCCTGCTAGTCCATTCCTGCGCTGCCCTTTGGTTTGGATGCTGTTTCTAACCTCTAGAAGGGAAGATGTGGACGTTCTGTTATCCCACTTGTCTCCTGGCTGCCTTTGACTTCTTTTGTTTTTGAGAGGCCCTCTGTCCTGATTTCACTTGCTTCTGTTACTGGCTTTTGGAATCTCTGTCCAGTCAGTCTGTCGGGGGAGTAGGGCTGGTTGTAGGGGATTGCAGATTACGGGGTCTGTCCCCTTCTTCTCAAACTTGGGTGCTTTTCCGCTTGTTTATGTGCAGGCGCATGTCAGATATATTTTTAAAGGGAGAAATGATGCACACGACAGGATGCGAATCTCTTTCTTTGTAGCCAGGTAAACTGAAGGAATGGTTGATTTTGTTTGATTTTCAGCAATACAAATATCTTAATTACAGTGGAAGAGCAAAGTACATTTGGATGAACTGCACTAACGAGGAACAATATAAGTGGAATAACAATTACTCATTGTCTTGTGATTATTTCATTAACAACTCATTTGTACTTGAGAGCAGCAGAGGCATATTTATGGAAAAACTTTGAGTGTGAACTTTTTTTTATTAGGCAGATACAGAAATAAATATCAATATAAAAGTGTGTATTTGTATCTCTATTTTCTGTGCCTGCATTAATTTCCTATGGCTGCTATAACAAAGTACCATAAACTTGGTGGCTTAAAACAATAGAAGTTTATTCCCATGTAGTTCTGTAGGCCAGAAGTCTAAAGTGAATTTTATGAGCTAAAATCAAGGTGCCAGCAGGGCAATGGTTTCTCTGGAGACGGTAGGAAGGGTCAGTTTCCGTGCCATTTCCAGCCTAGAATTCCATTCCTTGCATTCCTTGGCTCCTAGCCCCTTCCTCCATCTAATAGCGTGGCATCTTCTGTCTCACTCTGCTTTCCTCTCGCTTTCTTCTCTTCCGTCACACATCTTGGTCCACCTGGGTTATCCAGGATAGTTTCCTTATATGAAAACCATAATCACATCTTCAGAGTCTTTGCCATGTACCACAGCACTCACAGGCTCTGGGAATTAGGATATGCACATCTTAGGGGGCCCTTATTCAGCCTGCTGCAGAGTGTGTGTGCGTGCCTGTGTGTGCACACATGTCTGTTTAAAATTTCCCAGCTCTGTCCCCTGACCTAGTCTCTGAGCACATGCAGCCTCCCAGTGTCCAGTTCTTGTATCTAAATACTGAATAATATTGTTCATTAAAAAGGACCAAGGTTTTTCCGTTTGTTTTGTTTTTAAAGAAACGGCTAATTCCAGGGAGAAGCCTGAAACATCCTGTTGTACCAGAAGGTGAAGACGTGCTCAGAGAATAAAGGGGACATGTCGAAAAGACACAGAGCCAGCTGGAAAGCGCTTCCCCTGGCCCAAACCAGGCAACTTGAGCATTGAAATGAATAATGAAAATAGTGGATCGCAACACATTGGATAAAATAGTTAATTCAGTCCTTACTGATAAAAATAAATGAAGTTATAATTTGCAGGTTTGATGAGGAATTTAGTAGTTTCTATGTCTTTCCATAGCATACTAATTAATCACAGAGAGAAAGTTTAAGTTGACAGTGGAGAGGCCTGGCAGATCAAAGTGACTACGATCAGTAATGGGACAAATTGAAATCCTGTGCCTCTAAGCAGGATGCAGAGAGAACGTCACTTCTGTGATATTCCTGTCAAAGATGCAAAATCTGAACATAATCAGGAGGAAATATAAAGGCAAACCCTTGTTGAAAAACATTCTACAAAATAGCTGGTCTGTGTTTTCAAAAAACTTATAGTCATGGAAAGTAAAGAATCCAGTGCCATATAATAGTGTGTCTACTAGAGATTCTGCGCCTCGCTGTGGGAGGCTCTGGTCAGGCCATCAATCAGTTGACCCCTCATGTAACTATTTAGGTCTTTCTTTTTGGGCTGGCTGCATTCTGCACTGAAAGCTCTTAGATCTCCTGTCTGCAGGGTAATGTCCAGGGTGCAGCATTCCACAGGTTGGATGAGACAAGTCTAAGCATTTTCACATCCAGCAAACAAATCCCCGCTTCCCCTCGGGTGTCCTGGTGTCAGTTGTGCCTGGTGTCGCCCAGGCCAGAGGTGTTCGTGAGAAATCTCACCCATCCTTCTGCCTGGACGGGGAGGCGCATTTTCAAGTGGAGTGGATGTAGGGGTCTAGGGGTCGAACAGCTTGATCACCATTCCTTCTCATCAGTCCCACTTGTGCCGGCCCCTCCGCTTCCCACCTTCCCCGCTTCCTCTGCCTTTGAGTGTTCTGTGGTGTGGCTTGGTTGGTTCTGTTCCTATTTATTTATTTATTTATTTATTTATTTATTTATTTTTTAACTCCTTCTCTTCTTCTTTTTTTTTTTTAACATTTTTTTATTGATTTATAATCATTTTACAATGTTGTGTCAAATTCCAGTGTTCAGCACAATTTTTCAGTCATTCATGGACATACACACACTCGTCACATTTTTTCTCTGTGATGTATCATAACATTTTGTGTATATTTCCCTGTGCTATACAGTGTAATCTTGTTTATCTATTCTACAATTTTGAAATCCCAGTCTGTCCCTTCCCACCCTCCACCCCCCTGGTAACCACAAGTCTGTATTCTCTGTCTGTGAGTCTATTTCTGTCCTGTATTTATGCTTTGTTTTTGTTTGTTTGTTTTTTAGATTCCACATATGAGCAATCTCATATGGTATTTTTCTTTCTCTTTCTGGCTTACTTCACTTAGAATGACATTCTCCAGGAGCATCCATGTTGCTGCAAATGGCATTATGTTGTCAGTTTTTATGGCTGAGTAGTATTCCATTGTATATATATACCACATCTTCTTTATCCAGTCACCTGTTGATGGACATTTAGGCTGTTTCCATGTTTTGGCTATTGTAAATAGTGCTGCTATGAACATTGGGGTGCAGGTGTCATCCTGAAGTAGATTTCCTTCTGGATACAAGCCCAGGAGTGGGATTCCTGTGTCATATGGTAAGTCTATTCCTAGTCTTTTGAGGAATCTCCACACTGTTTTCCATAGTGGCTGCACCAAACTGCATTCCCACCAGCAGTGTAGGAGGGTTCCCCTTTCTCCACAGCCTCTCCAGCATTTCTCATTTGTGGATTTTTGAATGACAGCCATTCTGACTGGTGTGAGGTGATACCTCATTGTAGTTTTGATTTGCATTTCTCTGATAATTAATGATATTGAGCATTTTTTCATGTGCTTTTTGATCATTTGTATGTCTTCCTTGGAGAATTGCTTGTTTAGGTCTTCTGCCCATTTTTGGATTGGATTGTTTATTTTTTTCTTATTGAGTCTTATGAGCTGCTTATATATTCTGGAGATCAAGCCTTTGTTGGTTTCACTTGCAAAAATTATCTCCCATTCCGTAGGTTTTCTTCTTGTTTTATTTCTGGTTTCCTTTGCTGTGCAGAAGCTTGTAAGTTTCATTAGGTCCCATTTGTTTATTCTTGCTTTTATTTCTTCTAGGAGAAAATTTTTGAAATGTATGTCAGATAATGTTTTGCCTATGTTTCCCTCTAGGAGGTTTATTGTATCTTGTCTTATGTTTAAGTCTTTAATCCATTTTGAGTTGATTTTTGTATATGGTGTAAGGGAGTGTTCTAGCTTCATTGTTTTACATGCTGCTGTCCAGTTTTCCCAACACCATTTGCTGAAGAGACTGTCTTTATTCCATTGTATATTCTTGCCTCCTTTGTCGAAGATGAGTTGACCAAAAATTTGTGGGTTCATTTCTGGGCTCTCTATTCTGTTCCATTGGTCTATATGTCTGTTTTAGTACCAATACCATGCTGTTTTGATGACTGTAGCTCTATAGTATTGTCTGAAGTCTGGGAGAGTTATTCCTCCAGCCTCTTTCTTTCTCTTCAGTAATGCTTTGGCAATTCTAGGTCTTTGATTGTTCCACATAAATTTTATTATGATTTGTTCTAGTTCTGTGAAATATGTCCTGGGTAATTGGATAGGGATTGCATTAAATCTGTAGATTGCCTTGGGCAGTGTGACCATTTTAACAATATTGATTCTTCCAATCCAAGAGCATGGGATATCTTTCCATTTTTTAAAGTATTCTTTAATTTCCTTCATCAATGGTTTATAGTTTTCTGTGTATAATTCTTTCACCACCTTGGCTAGATTTATTCCCAGATATTTTATTACTTTGGGTGCTATTTTAAAGGGGATTGTTTCTTTACTTTCTTTTTCTGTTGATTTATCGTTAGTGTAAAGAAATGCAACTGATTTTTGAATGTTAATTTTGTAACCTGCTACCTTGCTGAATTCTTCAATCAGCTCTAGTAGCTTTTGTGTGGACCTTTTAGGGTTTTCTATATATAGTAACATGTCGTCAGCATATAATGACACTTTTATCTCTTCTTTTCCAATTTGGATCCCTTTTATTTCTTTCTCTTACCTGACTGCTGTGGCTAGGACTTCCAGGACTATGTTGAATAGGAGTGGTGATAGTGGGCAGCCTTGTCTTGTCCCAGATTTTAGTGGGAAGCTTTTGAGTTTTTCACCGTTGAGTACTATGCTGGCTATAGGTTTGTCATAGGTTCTGTTCCCTTTTAACAGACTTACGTTACCTGTCTTCTTGAAGGACTTCCCATTTACTCTTACCTCTTTCAGCCTTCCCTGACGCTAGGCTGCTGTCATGAAGTACCACAGATGGGGCAGCTGGGACAGCCAGCTGGTCTGGAGGCCAGAAGTCCAGGATCAAGGTGTCCGCAGGGCTGGTTTCTTCTGAGGTTTCTCTCCTTGACCTCACAGGGTCATCTTCTCCCCATGTCTTCCTGTGATCTTCCTTCTGTGTGTGTCTCTGTCCTCGTCTCTTCTTGAGAGGCACTGCTCATGTTGCATTAGGGCCCACCCTGGTGACCGTATAGGCCTGTGTCCAGACACAGCCACATCGCCGGCGCTGGGGGCTAGGACTGCAGCATATGAGTTGTGGGGGATACAGTTCAGTCCATAGCGCCTAACTACCACCCTTTGCCACATCGGCACCAAGCGTCCAGTGTTGCCTGCACCTGAGTCGGGCTGCGCGGCGCCCTGCTCCCATGGGCCTGACTTCTGCTGGTGATGGGACCAGATGGGATGGAACAGGATCAAGCGCTCAGTGTGAACGTTGGAATCAAGTATTAGTTTTGAGTGAGTTGTGAAATATTATTTTTATAGTTGTTGCTTTAGCTTTCAATGTTCTCTAGCCTAAGGAACTTTATAATACTCAACTCTGACTGACTTACAGGGCCTCATGTCCTCTGAACATTCTCCTGAAACTGAAATGATAGGGACCTGAAGGAGCACACCACCCTCCTCGACTTCCCTCAGCCCGTCTCCACCTCTCCCTCTCCATGCTTCCCCTCCCAGACCAACTGAAAACTATTTTCATTTCTAAAATTTGCTTGCAACTTTCTACATTCTCCTCTTGATTTTTTATAGCTAGGCAATTCAAAGAATTATTTTACATAAGTAGTGTTTCTCTTGCATCTAAAATTGTTTAATTATAATCAGCAACATCTTGAGACTTGGATGATATTAGGTGACAATTCTTTGTAAATTTGAAAAGCCATCTAAAATGTAAGGTTGAAATTTTATTTGTCCTGTCCATTTAGTGGTGGACACCTGTCTTTAAATGCAGGGCAGGTTTTGGTGATCATGTCATTGTTAATTTTATCATAAGGAGAAGATTTCTGTTATTCTTCCTTAATAAAATACCTATGGAAGGGGCTTAGAAGTGTGAAGAATGTTTGTTCTTCAGAAGTAGGAGGGACCTTAGAGATAAATGAACAACACTCTTTATCAATAGGGAAGCTGAACTCCAGAGACTAAACATGAGTGTGCGATTGGGCAGAAGTCTCAAGTGGGATTTAAATCTGGGTCATCTGACAGTCAGTCCGTCTGCTACTGTGACCTGATACCCCATACTTCTTAACGACATTTACGTTTCTAAAATTGCTGTGATAAAACAAAAGAATATATATTATTCAGTTAGTCATACAGAAGGAGAAAGTAGTGCTGAATGTTTTAAATATAGTTTTCTTGACAGGCAAAAATTGTTGTGGAGGTGGGTGAAGATTTGTAACCCTTGGCTTGGGAAGAGAATGTAGCAGTGCGGCTCCCAGCTTTAAAAATTACCCCTGTGAGCTGAGAGAATTCTATTTCAATGCGCAACTCATGGGAATGATAATGTTTTTTCTGGGCCTGACCAGGCCCACAGTTGTCATATTATGGGGTGCTTTATTAGAGTGGAGCCCTATGGTATAATTTACTCCTGGTTAGAGCATCCTTTAAATTTTTTTTTTCTCTTCTGTGAAAATCTGAATGTGCTTTGATCATTTCGAAGCCTTAGCACAGGTGTGCCCTGTGGCCCAGTGTCCTCATCCTCTTGAAACGTTTTAGGAATGCAGTCTCGGGCCCCACCCCAGACCTGCGAGATCTATATTTTAACAAGATTCCCAAGAAGTTCATATATACAATAAAGTATGAAAAACATTGGCCTGAAGCGTGGTTCACAAAATTTGGTCCTTGGACCAAATCAACATCACCTGCAAAATTGCTAGAAAACGCACATTCTCAGGCCAAAAATCCTGGACCCACTGAGTTAGAAAACCTGGGTGAACTCCCCAATATGTGCTTTAGAAAGCCCTGCAGGGGATGCTAATTCATGCCTAAGTTTGAGAAGCCCCTAGAGCACTGTGTTTCCAACAGTTTTGATCATGACTCACGGTGAGAAATACATTTTACATCATCACACACACACACAAACACACGTGACTTAGAAGTTTCATAAAACAGTGATTTTTCTTACCAAGGGCTCTACTCTGATATTTTCAGTTTCATTCTGTTACATGTGTATATATGTACGTGTATTAACTTACCTATAAAAAAATCTGGCCATGACCCACACAACTGATACAAAGCCACTGGTGGATCATGAACTGCAGTTGAAGGACTGATGCTCTGAAACAGGGTCTTTTAACCTGCTTTTGTGCTGTGACCCCTTTTGCAGGTCCAGTGAAGCTCTGGCTCTCTTGTCAGAATAATGCTTTTTAAGTGTATATAATAATATACATAGAGCTACAAAAGAAACCAGTTATATTGGCTACCAAAATATTAAACAGGTTTGTGACATGGGAATACATTGTGTTTCTTTATTCATAGTAAGATTTAGTGGTAGGTCTTAGTAACTACTATCATCTCAAATAGGGGTGAGTATGAATGACAGTTGAAGATACTTGCTGTAACTGTTATATGGTGTAAAAATCGCTATGATTTCTGTTGGCGGTGACACAGTTCTGGTTACTGGTAATAATACTGTGGTTTGTCGCATACATTCACATTTTAAAAAATGCTAAATTTCAGTTTAAAGTAAATGGAAATAAAGATACATTTTCCCCCCCATCGGACTTCAGACTTCAGACTTCAGATTTCTAACGACAGGTCACCCTCATGGAACTGAGGTTAAGAACTCTTAAGTTGAGACTACTTCAAAAAATTACCTTCCTGGAATTTCTTAAAGCCGGTTCTTCATCAGGGGCATATTTTCTTGTTTTCTAGCACAACAGTAATGGAGTTTTTCTTTAGAATTTTCTTCTCTGTTGTCTTCCTGAGGTCACTTGGAAGCCCAGATCCAAGCTGTTGATAATGCTTCTTCCCTGGGCTCCCCCGTCCCAGCACACCACCCAGCTGGCAGCCGCCCAAGCCGGGTGCCCGGGAGCCATGCCAGAGCCATGCCGGTCGTGGGTTCTGGATTCAGAGTCTGAACCTAGGGTCCACAGTTTACTTACCAGCTGTGTCACTATGGACGAGATGCTCACACGCTTGTTGCCTCCCTTTCCCCGCCTGTGCGACTGGGGTGGCAGCCGCGCTGCCCACCCGAGAGGACTGTTCCGAGCAGAGCGTGAGGCATCCCGCATGTGGCATTAGGGCAGCCTGGCCTGGACTACGTGGTCGGGAGACATTGCCTACTATAATCATGCTTGATTTCTTCCTTTCCCTTATTCCCTTATGTCCAGTTTATCAGAAAATGTAAGTAGATTTTCCTGATAAAATGTGTTTCCTGTTTATCTCCTTCTGTTTCCACTGCCATCATCCCAGTCTCAGCTTCCGTACTGTCTCCTTGGCACTTCTGCCTGAGGGCTCGGCCTCCTCTTGGCTCTCTCCACCCACTTCCCCTGTAACAACCATATGACCTTTTAAAATGATAAGTGAACGGTCTTTCAAAAATGTTAACGAACTGCCATACATTTCAGACCCTCCAGTGGCTTCCCATACAGCCTTTCCCTTACCCACACGCCCTGTGTGTTTGGCCCCTGCCTCCTCTCCAGGGTTTGTCCCTGCCATGCTGTTTCCCAGGCAGACTCTGAACTCACCCACTTACCCACTATTTTGTGGCCATGCTGCCCTTCCCTCAGTTGTGTAGGTGGCCTGGTCCTTTCATACTTTGAGGCCGTTGCGTGTGACCCTCCTGCTGAAATGGATGTTTCTGACCTTCCTCAGCTCTCTTCCTTCTTGACTCTGCAGTGTTGGTTCCTCAGAGAGCCTGTCCTGACCACCTCACCTGAATTAGGGCACCAGTGTCCTCTACCAGCCTGAAGCTCCCTGAACACATCAAAAAAATTAATACTGCCTTTCTGTCGGGGGAAAGGATAATTAACAGCCTGTGACTGTGAAACATGTAGCTCCTATAGGAGTCTGTACCTTTTCCAGAAAGAATCATTTTACACACTGTGAACATTAAATGATTACAGAGCTACTTTAAGAAATCGCTGTTTCTAAACTGTGCAGGAAGGTCTTTGATGCTGGCATTCAGGAACAAAGAGAGGCCTGCCCATGAACCTGTCTGCTGGGGGTGATGGAGGTGGTCGTGTCCCCACCGTGGGCCTCCTTACAGCTGTGAACCGTTTCTTCTCCAAAGGATGAAACAGAAGTCATAAAACTTCCCTCTTTGAAGTAACTGCCTGGTTGCTTCATGCTCCTCTCTCCTGAAGTGAATAGTCAGTTGCTGCTCAGACATGAGAAAGAAGATGTCTCGTAACTAGAGGGTAGAAGCCAGTGTGGTAATACCTGGATCCTGGTTAATTTTTGAGCTCAGAGTAAAGAGGCAACATAATGACTCCCTGATTGGACTTGGTCAGATTTCTTGTGTTTGACGTTTCTACTTTGTTACTTATTTTTAATTAATCCTAGGCTGGAGAAGGGAGGCACTCCTGATTTTTGGCAGTTGCCTAAAGCAGCCAGGAAGAGGGTGATAGGAACTCAGAGTCGTGATGTGAGCCGCTTTCATTCATCTTTGTAGTTTTTCTTTGCCATAAGGTGCATTTAGGATTTCCAAAGGACACTGGGACAGATGCTCAAATTTAGGATAATAAGTATAAATGGAGTGCCTGGCATTTCTGTTCTGTGCTCTGTTTGGCTAAATGGTATGTCTGCTTATGTAAAAATGGGGTCTCTTTTGGGGAAAGACTACTTTTTGTTGACATAGGTTAGCAGAACACATACACAGAAATATTCCTGCTGTGGGCTGTGGGTAATGATGATCATTTGGAAAATAATGTGTCTAAATATAAAATACAGTTTTCTCATGACAAAAAGTAGTGCATACTTAATTTTAAAAAATTCTGCCATAATTCTGCCCCCAAATCAAGCCAAACTTTTCATATTTTTCTTATTCGCCTATAGATGTTCATATAGCTGTAATCTTGCTGTGATCACCTCATATTCTGATTTTTGTCATGTTCTGTTTTTCAGGTTTCATTTGTAATGGCTGTATAGCATTCTATCACTAGAAATGTCATAACCATTCTCTTGTTGGTTGATTGCTTTATGATGTATATTTTATGATGTATTTTTAATGAGGCCTTTATTTTGCTCTAATTTTGCAGGCAGAGACATTTGTTTGGGTTAACAGTGCATCAGCACATTCCCAGAGTGTTGCCAAGGCCAAATATGAATTTTTATTTGGCAGATCTGAAGAGAAAACTCCAGATACTAGTAAGTGTTTACCTACCTTCCTCTTTCAGATAACAGATATGAAGCGCCATTGAAATTTCAAATCTCAAAAGCTGAGAACTCTTTAAACCAAGAACTGACTTGAGATTACCTAGAACAGGCCATTAGAATCACATCCTATAAGGTCCCATTAAGTCTTAAGAAGGTGTAGGATTATTTGATGAACAATTAAAGCAAACAGGTTTCTCAGAGGTAGGAAAGCAGCAGTGCAAATGGAGAAAAAGTGCTCGATCAGTAGGTCATAACGGGGATAGATACTAGCATGTCTTGGGAGTTAGACAGAAGGGGGATGTTGCGTGTGGTTAAGAGCCTGGGCTCTGGAGCTAGACCTCCTGAGTGTGGATTCTGGCCTTGTACCTTATGAGATACGTGACCTTGAGTAAGTTACCTAAGCTGTTTTTGCCTCAGTGTTCTCATCTGTAAAATGGAATTACGGTGATACATACCAGAATTCTTCTGAGGAGCAAGCGGATTGATACACGTGCACATCTCAGAACCACGCTTGGCACGAAGTAAATGCTGTGAAAGTGCTTGCTGCTAGTGCTGTTTACCGTGCCCGTGGTCTTCATCGCGTTTCTGGACTTTGGAGTCGACATTTAGACGTATGTCCTGACTTCCCTAAACTGTCACTGTCTTACGTGATTTTTGTTTTGGGTGGACAGGGTTGCTGTTGTTCAGCTGAAGAAGTCAGACGACAGCTATTCATGTTTAACTTACATGTTAGATGACATTGTGTAAGGTGCTCCGTGATATTTGGGGAGGGTAAGAATGCACTGTGGGTGCAGCCATTTAATAATTCCCATTACCCTAAAAATGCGTATTTTATTGGCTAGTTCAGTCCCCAACTGGGGACTCCTAAAAGTATGAAATAGCTAAATTATTTTAAAACAGTGATTCTGCTTTTATCATAGTCTTCAAACTTGCTATTTACCATGTAGCATAAATGCCTAACATTCCAGGCTTGAGGTCTGAGGCCTTAGTCACGCAGTCACTGTTTCTCAGGCGGGGAATGCTGATCGTCATCACCCCAAGACTGTTTAAAACTCCCCGGTCATGGCCCTGACTTTGAGTGCCGCGTTGTGATTTTGTGCTGATTAAGCTTTAAGCTTTTTCTGACCTTGATAAGACATGATGTTTACTTCCCTAGCTAGAGATAGTATCCAGTGTCCACATAGTCCTTTGACTTATTGGTGGGTGCATTTGGGGCTTCTTTTTTTTTTTTTTTGGTGGTGGGGGAGGTAAATAGGTTTACTTATTTATCTTTAGAGGAGGTACTGGGGATTGAACACAGGACCTTGTGTGTGCTAATCATGCACTCTACCACTTAAGCTATACCCTCCCTCTTGGGGCTTCTTTATTCATAGGTTTTGAGTAATTTTCCCAGTATACCTGAGGTGGGTCAGAATGACATTTTAAACCTTCCGTTCCTTATTTACCTTGGTAAAAATGGTTGGTATCATTTGTTTCTGGTGTGATGTCATTCTGCACGTGTGTCACTATGTGTACGTTTATTAAACAAATGTATTTAATGAACACTTACTATGTGCTAGTCACCTGTGCTGGTCGCACTGTGAGGGTGCTAAGTGGAAGGCATAGCTCCGTCCTGTGGGAGCTAATTCCCTGGTTGGAGAGAAACCTGTCTGTCAGTGACTAGAGGGAATGCCTGCTTTCAGCTGCACTGGTGTTGACTTCAAGAAGGAGGTGGAAGTTGAACTCTCCTTAAAGAATGCCTACTAGTGTTCTGATTAATAGAGTTCTAGGAGAGGGCGTTTCAGATTGAGGGAATGGTATAAGCGAGGGTGTGGTGGCAGGAAATATAAACTGTTTGAGGAAAGGGAGGAAACTAGCCAGGTTGGTTTGCAAAGCGTATCAGTGAGAGAGAGGTTTAGAAAGATAACCATTTAGAAGGGGGCACGACCTTCAGAAAGGAGGGCCTTCTCAGGCACGGTGAAGAGTCTGCATTTCACTTAGGTGTGTGGAGAGGATGCACCAGGCGCTGTTTTTAGATGAGCTGAGACAGATTGACCTAGAAATTGGAAGGGGCAGCAGAAGTTTGCTTACTGCAGGAGCAGTGTAAGATGCAAGTTTATGTTGACTTTGGGAAAGTACATTTTTTGTGTCTTCACAAAGTAATGATGGTACATTAAAAAAAATTTTTTTTAGATGTTTTTCCATTATAGCTCATTACGACAAATTGAATATAGTTCCCTATGCTATACAGTAGGTCCTTGTTGTTTATCTATTTTATATGTAGTAATGTGTGTATAACTATTTTTATTGAAGTATAGTCAGTTTACAATGTTGTGTCAGTTTCTGGTGTACAGCACAGTGCTTCAGTCATACACAAACATATATATATTCATTTTCATATTCTTTTTCACCATAGGTTTACTGCAAGATATTGAATATAGTTCCCTATGCTATACAGTATGAATTTGTTGTTTGTCTGTTTTATATATATTAATTAGTATCTGCATATCTCGAATTCCCAATGTATCCCATCCCACCCCCTTCTCTGGTAACCGTAAGTTTGTTTTCTATGTCTGTGAGTCTTTTTGTTTTGTAAATAAGTTCATTTGTCTTTTTTTAGATTACATATATAAGTGATATCATATGGTATTTTTTTCTCTTTCTGGCTTACTTCACTTAGAATGACAATCTCCAGGGCCATCCATGTTGCTGCAAATGGCATTATCTTATTATTTTTATGGCTGTGTAGTATTCCATTGTATAAATATACCACCACTTCTTTATCCAGTCATCTGTCGACTGACATTTATGTTGTTTCCGTGTATTGGCTGTTGTCAGTAGTGCTTCTGTGAACGTTGGAGTGCAGGTGTCTTTTTGAATTAAGATTCCCTCTGGATATATACCCAGGAGTGGGATTGCTGAATCATTTGATAAGTCTATTTTTGGTCTTTTGAGGATCTCCGTACTGTTTTCCACAGTGGCTGCACCAAACAGTATTCCCACCAGCATTGTAGGAGGCTTCCCTTTTTTCCTCAGCCTCTCCAGCATTTATCATTTGTGGACTTTTGAATGCTGGCCATTCTGACTGGTATGAGGTGATACCTCATTAGAGTTTTGACTTGCATTTCTCTGATAATTAGCGATATTGAGCATTTTGTCATGTGCCTATTGGACATTTGCATGTCTTTATTGGAGAATTGTTAGCTTAGATCTTCTGCCCATTTTTGGATTGGGTTATACATAGTAACGTGTGTCTGCTAATCCAAAACTCCTAATCTGTCCTTCCCCACCTTGTCCGCTTGGTAACCATGGTTTGTTTTCTATGTCTGTGATTCTGTTTCTAATTTGTAAATAAATTTGTTTTTTTTTTTTTTTTAGATTCTACATATAAGCGACATCATATTATACTTGTCTTTCTCTGTCTGGCTTCACTTAATATGATAATCTCTAGGTCCATCCATGTTGCTGCAAGTGGCATTCTTTCATTCTTTTTATGGCTAAGTAGTATTCCATTGTATATATACCACATCTTTCTTTATCCAGTCATCTGTCAGTGGGCATTTAGGTAGCTTCCATGTCTTGGCTATTGTAAATAGTGCTGCTGTGAACATTGGGCTGCATGTATCTTTTCAAATTAAAATTTCTTTGTCTCTGGATATATGCCCAGGAGTGGGATTGCTGGATCATATGGTAAGTTTATTTTTAGTTTTTTAAAGGAACCTCCGTACTCCTTAGTGCTCCATAGTGGCTGCCCCAATTTACATTCCCGCCAACAATGTAGCAGGGTTCCTTTTTCTCCACATCCTCTCTAGCATTTATCACTTGTGGACTTTTAATGCTGGCCATTCTGACTAGTGTGAGGTGATATCTCATTGTAGTTTTTTTTTTAACCCCTTTATTATGGTATGAGTCCTGTATAGTAAACTACACGTATTTCAGATGTACAGTTTAATGAATTTTGATAGATGTAAACACCAGTGAAACCACCACCACAATCAAGATAGCTAACATTTCCATCACTCCCCAACTGGTGCAAATTTTGAATTCTCAATTTATCCCTTCCCATCCCTTTCCCTGCTGGTAACCATAAGTTTGTTCTCTATGTCTGTGAATCTATTTCTGTTTTGTAGATAAGTTCATTTGTGTCCTTTTTTTTAGATTCCACATATAAGCAATATCATACGGTATTTTTATTTCTCTTTCTAACTTACTTCACTTAGAATGACAATCTCTAGGTCTATCCATGTTGCTGCAAATGGCATTATTTTATTATTTTTATGGCTGAGTAGTATTCCATTGTATATATATACCACATCTTTCTTTATCCACTCATCTGTCAATTGACATTTGGGTTGTTTCCATGTCTTGGCTATTGTAAATAGTGCTGCTGTGAACATTGGGGTGCATGTGTATTTTCGAATTATATTTTCCTCTGTATATATGCCCAGGAGTGGGATTGCTGGATCATAGATTAAGTCTGTTTTTAGTTTTTTGAGGAATCTCCATACTGTCCTATATAGTAGCTGCACCAATTTACATTCCTAGCAGCAGTGTAGGAGGGTTCCTTTTTCCCCCACACCCTTTCCAGCATTTATTGTTTGTGGACTTTTGAATGATGGCCATTCTGACTGGTATGAGGTGATATCTTACTGTAGTTTTGATTTGCATTTCTCTAGCAATTAGTGATGTTGAGCATCTTTTCATGTGCTTGTTGGCCACCTGAATGTCTTCTTTGGAGAGATGTCTGTTTTGGTCTACTGCCCATTTTTTGATTGGGTTGCTTGTTTTTTTGATATTAAGCTATATCAGCTATTTGTATATTTTGGAAATTAGTCCCTTGTTGGTCACATCATTTGCAAATATTTTCTCCCATTTTGTAGGTTATCTTTTCATTTTGTTGATGGTATCCTTAGCTGTGCAAAAGCTTTTAAGTTTAATTAGATCACATTTGTTTATTTCTGTTTTTATTTCCTTTACTCTAGGAGCTGGTTTGAAAAAAAAATATCGCTGTGATTTATTTCCTGTTTTCCTCTAGGAGTTTTATAGCATCTGGTCTTACATTTAGGTCTTTAATTCATTTTGAGTTTATTTTTGTGTATGATGTTAGAGAATGTTCTAATTTCAGTCTGTTACAGGTAGCTGTCCAGTTTTCCCAGCAGCACTTATTGAAGAGGCTGTCTCTTCTCCATTGTGTATATTCTTGCCTTCTTTGTTCTAGGTTAATTGACTGTAAATGTATGGGTTTATTTCTGGACTTTCTGTCCTGTTCCATTGATCTATGTGTCTGTTTTTGTGCCAGTACCACACTGTTTTGATTACTGTAGCTCTGTAGTATAGTCTGAAGTCAGGGAGCATGATTCCTCCAGCTTCATTCTTCTTTCTCAAGATTGTTTTGGCTATTCTGGGTCTTTTGTGTTTCCATACAAATTTTAACATTTTTTTTTGTTCTAGTTCTGTGAAAAGTGTCATTGGTAATTTGACAGGGATTGCATTGAATCTGTATATTGGATGGCACAGTTTTATCATTTCAGAAATACTCTTTGAGTTCCTTTATATTGACCTGCCCAAACTCAGAAGACTTAGGGAAAGTTAATAGAGAGACTAGGGCAGTGTTTTTATTTGAATTTGATTGATAGGCATACCTCTTCCCACATAGAGGCCTTTCTTTTCTTTTTTTTAAAGTGGATTAAATAAGTGACAAACTGTCTTAAGTGCTCCAGAAAGAGCCTGCTGGAGAAATGGAAATGCCAACAGTGCCTTTTGACTGCGTCCCCAGTAATATTCAGGCAGTAGCCTGGCGGTGATGCAGCCAGGTCAGGGGAGGTCAGTTGGTTCGTGACCCTAGTTATGCCCAAGGGAAGTGTCGCTGCTATAGGGAGAGGAGGCTTTGGCTTTGCCGCTCAGCGGGGACTTAACCTAGGCTGCGGGTGGGAGGCTCTGGGGAGGACAATTCAGTATGATGTGCAAGCCATTGCTTATTGTAGGGGTTTTGAATCAGTGACAGGAGGTAAGGGCATTGGATGGGGTTCAGGAGCACATGTGAACAGTGGGCAGAGTCCCTTGCCTGGGAACTGAGATCTGGATTCTCATGGTCTGCTCATCCACACAGTGAATGGAAAGAGGTGACCTGCTCCTCTGCTTCTCCGTCCCGCTGCTTTCTGGGGTTTGTCGCAGCCTTCGAGCTTTCCAAGGGCTAGAGCGCAGCTGGTAATTGTTGAGAGGCTTCGGTCTATGTGTGAGCTCCGTAGTGCAGTGACTTAATGGGGCGGGAGGAGAGTCACCAGAGGTAGTCTCCCCTCTTCCATTCCAGTCAGCTACCGGCATATTTGTGGAGCTGCACTGACCTGCAAAGAGATGGAAAAGGGGGTGCCGCAGGAGCCCACCTGGGGCTGACCGCAGGCGAGGCTGTGTCATCGGGTGAGAGGACGTTCACACCTTTCTTCTCCCAGTTGCTGCACCTGGGTTGACCAGCTGGCTTCTCTAAATTAGTTCACGTGGAGTCCACTCTAACAGGAGGTGGGCATCGTTTGGAGAAAATGTGTTCTTTGCAGGTTTCCTAAGGCAGTATCAGATGGCCAGGATGGTCAGTCTTTCTCTTTGGTAAAAACCCAGAGGGAAGAAATGCTTGAGAAAGTCTTTGAAGGAGAGTAAGGCTGTTCCTCAACTTGTAGGGAGAGCAGGTGCAGGTAGAAGGGAGTGAGGAAGTGACGGGCCTTTGGGATGCTGAGCGGGGAACCAGCTTGTTGTATTAGCTCTTGGAAGTTTACAGCATCTCACTCCTACAGTCTCTATTGATTTTTAAACTTTTTGAGATAAGTAGGTGAGGAAATATGCTTCAGGAATATTGAAGAACTTATTCAGGGGCATGTAGTTTAGAATCAGGTGGAGGCCAGGGAGGAGGTGAGGCAGTTAGGGGTTGGTAAACTGTCTTTCCAGAGCTCTGAGAGGGAGAGTCACTGCTGTGGAACGGAAACCCGAGCCTGCAGCCCAGGTTGAGCAGAGTTCCATGTGTATCATCATGTAGGATCTAGA
This sequence comes from Vicugna pacos, assembly GCF_048564905.1. Lineage (NCBI taxonomy): Eukaryota > Metazoa > Chordata > Mammalia > Artiodactyla > Camelidae > Vicugna > Vicugna pacos. The sequence continues at coordinate 2,104,813 of NC_133012.1, read as the reverse complement.
AATGAACACAGCTGGTGTTGGGCAAGTGAAACTCCCCACAGGTTGCCGCTAAAGTAAATGCAGAACCACCCAGAGGGACCCTTTCACAGCCAGGACAGAGAAGACTCTCATACGAATAAATAAATCAGTGACCCTGAAATGGACCAGCTCACGATAAAGTGGAGTAAAGTGCAAAAAGGAAGGAAACTCCGTGGAAGGGAAGGTCAGTGTACACAGCAAAAGGAAAACCAAGACCCAAGGAACTGCAGACAGTAGAACATTCTGAAACCATCATAGGTTTGTTTAAGAGATCAAAGGGGGAAAAAACCATTATGATAAAAGTATGAAGGAGAGGCATGCATACATGAGCAGAAACAGACAATGGAAATGTACATAGTGAAGTTTTAAAAAATGGTGGGTTAATTGTACCATATTGGGTTTACATTTGGTGAGGACTAATGAACTCTTTCTGATCCCTGCTTCCACAACTTCTCAAACGTTGTATGTAGACAAGTGAAAAGGAAAACAAAAATCAAGAAGACTGAGCACTCATCATCCAAGAGACATGTTCTCATTTTGGTAAAGCTTACTTCCAGCTTTTTTTCTGTTTGTATGTTCCATACCCAAAGGTGCACACAGGTTTCTTCATTATTCAATAAACAAAAGGTAGTTACTCTTTGCCAGGTCTTTTTCTAGGTCTTGGGGGTAGAGAGTTGAACAAAACTAAAATCCCTGTTTAACAAATTGCTTAACAAAGATTGTTCTAGGGCTGAGTCTCCTCTGGGGTATCCGCCCCCCCACCCCACCTTCTGCACTGAGTGGTTACCATCTGAGACAGAACACTGCACCACATTGAATAGGTAAAAATGCATTGCTTAGATGTAGGCATTTGTTTTTAATTTTCCATATGAATTTTAAGTTTTATTACCAAAATAATACATGTGTATAATCTGAAAATGTAACTTCCCTAAACTACGCACGAGCCAGTGCGAGTCCCCCTCCTCACTGCCCTGCGTCCCGTCCCCCCAGGGCCGTGCTGGGCTTTGGTCTCTCAGCCTCTCCTGGCTCCTCACTCACTCACTCCTCAGTGGGACCGGCGCCCTCTCCCCTTCATCTGCAGTGACTTTTGACAACTGCTGTTCTCTTCCCCTCTTTCTTTTTCCTTCTACTTTGGCTTCCTTTTTTTTTTTTTTTTTTTTTAAAGCTTTAGTGGTAGTTACTTTGTAGATAGTGTGCTTACACCTGTGTTTCTTACTTTATTGACAGAAGTATCTATTAATTCTATAATAAGAGAAAAGGAATTTGGCTCCCAGCCACCCCCTATACCACAAGTTGTATTCTTATTTTTAGTTTTTTCTTGGTTACATTCATGGTTTTAATTTGATTTAATCTTTTAGTTATTTTTGGGCGGGGAGGTAATTAGGTTTATTTACTTATTTTTAGAGGAGGGACTGGGGATCACACCCAGGACCTCATGCATGCTAAGCACCCCCTCTACCACTTGAGCTAGAACCTCCCTGCTACATTTATGGTTTTTAAATATTACTGTTTGAAACTGTGTGTCGTATGCCATCTCAGCGCCCACTGCCCGCCCCGCTTTCCTTACAGGCTCAGCCACCAACGAGACCCCCTTCACTTTTACAGGGCCAGGAGCATCACATCCTGTTCTAGAACTACAGCATAGCAGAATCTTTTGTGCTTTCATTACAGGTTGATTCTAAACATTTAGGACCTAACACGAGCATTTACAGAGCGCAGAATCCAGGCAGTGTAGCTGGAGCTGAAGTGAGAGAGAAGCGGGTCCCATGCCCGTGGCCTCCGCTGCTCTGGGGTAATAGGCCCGCCAGAGCAGGGAGGAGAGGGGAGGGTGACTGGACTATCTGTAACAGGCAGTTCGGCCCCTCTGACAGCTTGTCCTCACTTGTGCCTTAAGTTTCTAGGCCTCTGTACAGCTGTTCCCCTTGGACTTGAACAGAATTCTTCATTGCATTCTTGTTAGATGTCCTGTGTCTTGGATCCCATGCCTCATTCTTGGGGTTTTTTGGTTTTTTTTTGTTTTTTTTTTTTTTTTTTTTTGCTAGAATATATCCTTTAGCAGTACTTTCTGAGAGATTCTGGGGTTAAAATTCCTAAACCTTTGTGTGTCTTGAAATGACAGTTTTGTTTTTATGCTTCACTGCTTGCTCCGTTGGACTTGAGTCCAGCTCGCTTCCCTGCAGAACTCTGAAGGCGTCCCCTGCTTTTCCTTGTCATTCGTGAGCCTGATGCGACAGTGAGGCTTGCTCCTTTGTGCAGGGTCTACTCACTCTCTGGACACTTCTGAGGTTTCTCTGCCCTGGCCCTCGTACCTGTCAGAAGGCAGACGTCTTTTAATTGTTCTTTCTGTGCACTTGCTAAGCTCTTTGGGTCATATCTTAGCTCTGAAAATATTTGTTCTATTATTTTTAAAAAATCTATCTCCCCTCCATTTTTAAAATGGTTTTAACTTCTGAAATTCCTATAAGATAGATGTTGGTTCTCTTGAATTGGATTAATCTTCAATGTCTCTTAGTTTTTCTCTCCCATTTTAAAATGTCAACTTATTTTTTCAAATGGAATTTTTATTTTGATAATTATATTTATAATTTCAAGAACTCTGCCATTCTCTGATCACTCAGTTTTCATTGCAGTCTATTCTTTTATGGAAGCATTATTATTTGAATTCTCTAAAAAATTAGAGTTTTTCTTCTACGATTACCTTCTGTTTCCTGAAGTTCTACTTCATCTAGGGTCAGTTCTGTTTCATTAAATCTTGGAACTGCCCTTGGAAATCACCATTTTTCTCCAGATGTCTGTTGGAGCTTGTTTTTCTGTTCCTGTACAGGAAACGAGACTGAGTTCCCAAACGTGGGCAGCTGGGGTTTCTCTGTAGTGTGGAGCACACGTCCCCAGCAGGCCTATTCCCTCAGTGAGGCGAGGTGAGGGCTGTGGATGGGCACAGGGCCGGGCGGGCTGCCTGTCAGAGCGGGCTGAGCACTGGATGATAGCAGGCCGCCGGGAAGGGAAGGAAGGCGGGAGAGCAGCCAAGGTGGGAAGCTGTTCCCATCCTGCAGGTGATTCTGCATTAAATCGCGGTGATGTCTGCTCTGCTTCCCCTTCCAGGGTGGACACCTGCCACCTCTGGGGCTGGGAGCTTCTCTGTGGCTCCACCGTTGGGATGACTGAGGCCTCTGGGTTGTGACTTCTGCTCTGTTTTGTCTGTGGTTGTATTCCCAGCCCTCTTAGTCTGACAGACTCACTCAAATCTATGGCTTAGTCGTGTTCCTCTTTTTCTAAGCACTGTTATGAACTTACTTTCTTTTGAAATTTGCTGTCATTCTAATGGGGGAAGGAGAGGAGGCAAACTTGTGTCCCTGTCGGCCATGGTGGCCCCGAAGCCCAAACAGCTCTCTTCTCTTTCTCCGGTTTTATTTAGATCAAATTGACAAGCAGCATTGTGTAAGTTTCAGGTGTACAGTGTGATGATTTGATGTATGTATATATTATGAAGTTATCACCACATTAAGGTAGCACATCCATTACCTCACATAATTACTTTTTTTTTTTTTGGTGGTGAGAATGTTTAAAATCTACTCTCAGCAAATTCTAAATTTACAGTGCAGTATTGTTAGAATTATAGTCATGTTGTTGTACATTACATCCCTAGAACTTATTAATCTTTTAACTGGAAGTTTATACCCGCTGACTAACATCTCCTCATTTTTCCCATCCCCCAGCCCCTGGTAACCACCAGTCTACTGTTTCCATGAGTTTCACTTTTTTAGATTCCACACATAGGTGACATCATGCAGCGTTTGTCTTTCTCTGTCTGACGTATCTCACTTAGCATAATGCCCTCAAGGCTCATCCATGTTGGGAGAATTTCCTTTTCATGGCTGAATAATATTTTGCTGTATATATACATTTCCTTTAACTACTCATGCATCTGCGGACACTTAGTTGTTCCTGTGTCTCAGCTCTTGTGAATAATGCTGCAGTGAGCAGGAGGTGCAGATATCCTCTGAGTTAATGTTTTTGTTTCCTTCAGCTAAGTACTCAGGGTAGGATTGTTGGATCCTATGGTAGTTCTAGTTTTAATTTTTGGAGGAACTTCCATACTACTTTTTAGTAGCTTTTTTGAGCTATAACTCATAATGTATAATTAGCTCATTTAAAGTGTGAAATTCAGTGTTTTTTAGTGTATTCACAGAGTTATGCATCCATCACCACAACTAACTTGAGAACATCTTCATCACCCCAGAAAGCAGAGACTGTACCCACCAGCAGTCACTCTATAGCACCACCCACCCCACTTCAGCAGGCATCCTAGTGGATGAAAAGTGGTACCTTATTGTGGTTTTGTTTTGCGTTTCCTTAATGGTTAATGATGTTGAGCATCTTTTCATGTGCTAACTGTCTTTTTTTATATCTTCTTTGGAGAAAATTTAGATTTTGGAGACATTCAAATCTTTTGCCCAGTTTTTAATTGGTTTGTCTTTTTATAATTGAAATGTAAGAATTCTTTATGTATTCTATATACAGATCCTTTATCAGATCTATTATTTGGAAATACTTTCTCTCATTATGTGGATTGTCTTCATTTTCTTGATAGTATCTTTTATAGCATGAACACTTAAAATTTTGATCAAGTTCAGTTTCTCTACTTCTTTTGTTGCTTATGCTTTTGGAATCTGTTGCCTAATCCAAGGTGAAGACGGTTTACTCCTATGTTTCCTTCTCGGTTTCATAGTTCTAACTCTGACATTTAGGTCTGGGATCCATTTTGAGTTAATTTTTGCTTGTAGTGTGAAGAGGCTGAGTAATTTTTAATGATAGAAAGTGGTGGGGAAGGTAGACCAGGTGGACACCTTACCATATACACAATAGTCCTGGAGAGCAAGACGCACAGGAAGCAGTGTTGCAGTTTAACCCTGCGCAGGTCCTCCCTTCATCTTCGCATCTGGCCTCGGGACCCAGGAATGCTAGGAGCCGTTGCTCTAGGAAAAATGTGGGCTGGTGTAGAAAACCACAGGTTTACAAAGCAACAGATGACAAATCCATTAATTGTAGGGTCTTCTGTTGAGTTCTTTTCTTGTCTCCACCACAGATCCAAGTTGATTTATAACTTTATGCCTGGTGTTTTAGTAAATCCTCTATCCTTGGCACATTTTATTTAGTTTGACCCTTCCTTTCCACTCCCCAGCCTCCTTCCCAGTGTGGAAAGCAGAAAAATGATTTTTCAGAACTGTATACAACCCTATGTTGTATATGTTAGACGAGCTCACTATTCCTCCGCCCTTATTAAACTGTTACACTGGCTAGATGTCCTCTGTTATTTGAGCTGTTCCACAGACCCCACTTGATCGGCAGTGTTCTTCAGTAGTCTGCTTTGGCTTGGCAGAGTGGGCCAGGAAACAACTAACTTTCTCTTTAGCTGCGGCTTCTGGTGTAAAGGTTAAGTCAGTGCCTCCATCGTACCCACCTCGGCTCGCAGGTCTGCACCCTGAGCTGTATACGGTAGCTTCAGTTACTTCATTGGACCTGCCTGGTGTTTTAGATACCGAGATGGCTAAGGAGTGTTGCACACATCAATCTGAAGGGTGTGTTGAAAAGCTTGTTCCGACTATCTTTTAATTTTTTTAAATTTCGCCTGGGGGATCCACTTTTGGGAACCGGTGTTCATTGTATTTTTCATTAAAGCAGCCATTGAAAAACTGAGGGGCAGGATTTGACTTGTTTGAAAGTGGAATCAAATCAACTCTGGAGCAGCACTGAAACAATGCATCTCAATTAGAATAGAGAGCTTTTATCTCCAGAAACGTGTGGCACCAAATGTAATTGAGGTCAGACTTCTTTTATGTACTTATCTATTAAGGATTCATTTAAGATTCTCCTCTTCATGTGTTTTAGATTGGAGAGCTAGTCTTTTCGTGACTTACAGAGCTCTTTGAGTGCTGTGAGGATGTTTTAGAGTAAATCTGGGTCCTCAGGTTGGGTCCCTGGTCAAAATTTTTCATTGTCAGGTGTCAGTGAAGGGGCAAAAACCCACAAAGGGACCAGCATGACCTCCCAGGCAACAGCCATTGCCTTCCTGCTTTTGCGCTTCTGTAAAATGGATTGCTTCTTGGAAAACGAAACTTACCCCTAAAATTCCATTGGTTCCCAAAAGCTCACTCCTGATTGGTGCATTTCTAACACCTCATTTGCATGTGGCGTGAAAATTGAAACCTAAAACCCTATAAAAGCCTGTGTAAACCTACAGACGGGGTCCAGAGCTTGGAGTGTTAACTCCTCTGGGCATGCGGGCGTGATAAACCTGAGTTCTCCAACCCTCCAAGTATCACTTGGTCCCTCGATGGGATTCAGGTTGCTGTAACATAAGAATTACCTTAGAAAGTATGCTTTTAGCAGTGTGTCCCTTCATCGTTTCTTAAATCAACTATCCAGTCTTAAGTTTCTTTTTATTTTTAGGTGGGCGGCATTGTTTCCCTTCTTTTAGTAAAGGAGACGTTACCTACTGGCTTCTTTTTCTCACGTTTTATTTGGCCTAGCCAGTGTTTTAATGAAAAATTGAGCTAACTTTTAAAAATTGGAAGATTTCATGTAAAAATCCTGACTTTAGGCTTCTGCTGGAAAATCTGGGATGCACCACTGAGCGGGTGTTGGTGCTGGCCCTAGACGGTGGTGTCTTCAGCGCTCAGGTGCTCCGTGCCTGCAGTCACCACCCCTCCTGTGTTGTCCCCTGCTTTGCCTGCTTTACGTTTTTGTGAACTCCTGAAGCTTGTAGGCATTTGGGCTTAAGGTCTCTGCTTTGAAGTCTTACTGGTACATGGCTTTTTACTTTCTGTCATGTTTTCCAATAGTGATTCTCATGTCCTGCTTTGCAACCCTGGCTAGCATCCAGAGGTGGATATACCATGAAGTTAATGCATGGGGCTTTGCCAAGGCCTTAAGTGGCTTTGCAGTTTTTTCTTCTTTCTCATAAAGAGAGTACCCCAAATTTTGTAAGATTCAGGAGCCACAAAACTGGATTTGCCCCTGCCAGTGTGAGAACCACCTGTAGATTTTTAAAAGAACAAAGATTCTTGGGCCTATCTTCTCCAGGCCTATGCGATCAGAGTCTGTGGGCAAGGGACTCAGGCATCTCTCAGTTGTTAAGCAGCCCCCCAGGGGATGACTGTGATGCACAGACAGGCTTTAAGAACGACTGTATTTAAAAAGGAAATTACTTGAGCTGTTTATAAACCATTTTGATACTAGCAGGATTCATTGCGGAATCCTTTAATACATTTGAACTATAGTTTGGTATGTTTTACTGACATTCAAAGCTGAAGTGCTTAGGAACCACTCCCCATTGAAGATCAGATAAGTGAGGATATCTCTGAAATTAAAATTGTAATGTCAATAGGAAAGCATGATTTGGTTGTAAAAAAAAAATTGTGTGCACTAGATTTTCAAGAATTTGTGAAGTTACCCAGACCTGTGATGTTTGTCCATTCATGAGAATTTCATCAGCAATTTGTGTCATGCTGGTATTCGGGTAAGTACTGCTTTGGAAAACATTACTGTACAGGTGGAATAGGGAGAGGTTTGGGGGCCATTATGGTGAAGACAGCAGCACAAGAGAAAGTGGCCCTGCAGCCCGATGCAGGTGCCTGTGTTCCCACTGCTAGGGAAGGTGGAATGGTCATTTTAAAGCAGCTTTTTTTGAAATTCGTGGGGATGTTTATAATTGTTACAGTGACTGGGGGTGAGGCCTGGCTGCTGGCGTTTAAGGGGTAAGTGCCCGGGACGCCAGGCATGCTGCACTGGGTGGGATGGTACTGCGCGAGGAGGGATTGTCTCCGGTACTCATGGCTTTGGATGTCCGGTGGATGCTCTGGTAGGCGATAAACATGTTTCTAACGATCTGGACTTAGGATACATAAACAGAATTGTTTTACGTAGTTTTTAAGAATCAGTGAATTTTCTAGGATTACAACTACTGTGTAAGTCAAGTGAAGATTTTACTTCATTTTGTTTGGAAATTTACTAGAAACTGTTCACAATTCCAAAATACCATGCCCCACAAGGTAATAACTGTGCTGTTGAGCTGTCAGTTCAACACACCTGCAGTCCACCCTCGAGCCTGGCTTTCCGGGTGAGTCTGTGTGTAGGTACAAGCAGGCGTGCGACTAGCCTGAGCACATGCATAATGAGGAGCATGTCAGGTTTATTTCTCCTCTGTGTTTCGTTTAGTAAAGCACTGAATGTACACTTTTAGTAAATCATAGTGTTGATTGTTTTTATATTTATTTGTGAATTCACTTCAGGATAATGAAGGAGGCATTGCAAAATATTTCTTGTAAAAAGGTGTTTTCGCTCTTAAAGAGTTGAGAATTGCTATTTTAAAGCAATGGTTCGTGACCAGGAGTGCACGTCAGACTGGCCTGTGGAGGTTTTGAAAATGATCATTGTGAACCTCCCTTCAAAATACTAATTTAATAGTTCTCTAGAAAATTCTAGGAAGTCTACGAACTTTTTCTACCTTGTGGCTCACTTAGAAAATGGTATTTGTATTGCATGCTGAAGTGAATGAAGGTGGCCGCTTCCGGCTGTAGGTGGGCGTGTCTGGACTCGGCAGCCCCGCCCCGCCCCGCCCCGCCCCCCTGCCCGCGGAGATGTGCTGACACCATGGAAGGTTGGGATGCTTACTAAAAGTTGAGATTCTTCCTTTCACACTGTACGTGTATTTCACATCATCACCCTGCACACTTTAAATTCCCCCAGTTTTGTCACTTACACCTCAGGAAGGCTGATAAAACAATTTAGATTTTTGAACTTCACCCCAGTAATTCTGATTTTGGTGTGTGACCCAGAAATGTGCTACTGTAATCAGCCCCAATCAGCCCCCTAGATGGTTCAGAGCAGCAGTCCACTCTCGGGTAGGTAGGTGCAGAAACCACTCCATGTCCGACAGACACACCGAGGAAAAGGCTCGGCTCCTTTCTGAGGGTGAGTGAGGTCATGGTAAGAGATTTCTGAGGGAGGCGGAGAGTTGAAGTTCCTACTCCATCAGGAGAGCAGTCAGCTTGTTGGAGACAGCAGAGCAAACACTGCTGAGAAGTCCAGGGGGGGACTCAACCTGCCCCTTTCTCGTGAGTGTGAGCCCTGAGGGGTTGTGTCCTGAGACGCTGCGCACACTGATGAAGTTCAGATCCCCCTTTGGTACCCCTCAGAAGTCACAGAGAAAGGGATAAGTGCTAACAAAGTTTGAGAGATAAAACCTCTATTTTTAGAAAGGCAAACAGAGAAGATTGTAGAGACTGGAGGGTTTAAGGATGATCTTCAGCCTGAATTTTAAAGGATTCTTCAAAGTACCTGGACAGTTAGGGAGTCCTCCCCAGATGTGAGCTGGCGCTGGGGTGGGGACCATACGGGGGAGGCTGAGGTGATGGCCTTCCTGTGGGTAGCGGAGCTGAAAGTTGCCTCGGGTGGCTGGAAACCCACATGTTATTAACATTACTAACATTCCCTAAACGGATGTTATTGGAACACAGTAGGGGAGGTGCTGATGTACCAGAGGCAAGCCTGGGCAAAGAATCTAGAGGTCTGTGTTTTCACTTATGTCAGCTGTCAAAACTTCTTTCAAGATAAGTGAAGGCACTCCTGAGGGCATTTCCTTTTTCAGTGCGAGGTGAATACCTGCAGTTGCTGGCCTTGAGGCCTGGAGTCACGTGTTAGGTCTGCCTATGAGGCTGGTTGGGGAAACACACAAGTCATGTGGTGGATCTAACAGTATGTGATCCCCGCCACAGGAGAGGTAAGAACGGGGAGCTTTGGAAGGCTGCTGGGGGCACACCTAAGTCAGCCTGGAGGGAAGGCTTCCCAGGAGAGCTGATTATCTGGGCAGGGTTTTTGAGGCTAAGGTGGGATGGTTGCTGGGAAGACACGTTACAGATAGTGGAAGAAGCGCATGTGAAGATGTGGTGCCTTGAAGACCAAGGCTGTTGAGAGCAGCCGGTGTCAGCAGGGGAGGGATGAGGGAGAAGGCTCCGGGCAGGCTCAGACCAGGCTGTGAACGGTGTTATGTGCCATGCTACGGAGTTAAGTGTTTCACTGATTGTTAAAATGAGGAACTGAGTCTTCATATTTGGAATTTAGGGAGTCAGTCTGGTAGCTAGCAGTGTGGAGACTGGATTGCAGTTACGGCAAGAATGGAGGAGAGTACCTTGCTGGGAAGGTACACACATGTATCAGTGGCTTAAAATAAAAGCTTACCCTTCTCTTCCTTGAAAGGAATCAAGATGGGTGATTGAGAGCTCGGTGGTGGTTGTACAGGGTCAGAGGATCCTGACTCCTTGGAGCTGTTCGGTCTGCCATCCTTCTGACATTTCTTATCTCCTGGCGTGGGTTCTAGCCACACTCCTAAGAGCACGAAAGAGGAAGTGGAGAGTCAGAAGAGCAGAGGGGCACGTGCCGTCTGTAATTTAAGGATGTTTTGGAGAATTGCCACAGAACACTCCAGTTACAGCTCATTGCTTATAGCGTGGCACCACGGCCACAGTTAGCTCAAGTGCCGAAAACGTAACCTTTATTCATAGCGGCCATGTGTCCAGCTAAAAGTTGGGAGTTCTGTTAGTAAGGGAGGCCAGGGGGACAGTGGGGTCAGACCCCCTGTGTCTGCCGCAGAGAGTGGTGCAGGGATGCAGGGACTTGTGATGGCGTGAATGGGATGAAACGTTAGGGTCCCAGCTGCCACTGTTCCCCACCTATTTGAGCTTTAGCATCAGCTGTGAGTGAGCATGAAGGAGTGGTCAGAACTGCAGCGTTGTTTTTTTTAAGTACAAAGTTGTGCTCCCGAGTTCTGTTAATAGTTGGACAACATTTCCCTCTGGTGGACGGAGTGTGTATCACTTTTTAGTAGCAGTTACCAAGTGTCAAAGTGCTGTTCGCTTTTTCCTGCTACAGATTTCTTTCAGATTTGTTTTGGAGGTCAGTTAATACTCTTTTATTTTTTTCTGCTTAATCTAATCTAGAGGTTTATAAAAATTCCAGTAGTGGTCAGATCTCCCTTAAATATCTGCTGTATCTTAATCTCCTTATGGTATTATGAAATTAAAGATTTGGAATTTTTATGGCAAAAACATGTATGTTTTTGAAATAGAAATGTTAACCAGCTCTACTCTCAGATGGATACTTTGGTAGGACCCTGATTATAATAATGCTTGAATATAGGTGCATTAAAATAATAATATGAAACCCTGTCTGGAGTGTTGTTTTTCTCATATGTAAATTTTGCAGAAGTCAGTATTCTGAAGAAATCAGTATTATTGGAGGTATAATAATTGAAAGGTTAATGTGGAGGGCCCTAAATTGGCTATTTCTTAACTGATAGTTTTTTAGTTGTTGTATTTGTTTTTTCCCGTATGAAACTATGATGTAGGCTGACAAAGTGAGTGGCATATTTTTCTTAATTTTTTGGTTCAATCTTGAGCTCTCTTACATATATATGTATATACATATATATGTATGTGTGTGTACATATATATATGAATGTGTATATACTTGAGATGTGAATTGTAAGAAAAATAAAATGCCATTTGGAGAGCAAAGATAAAGATTTCCATCTTCTAATTTATCAGATAATAACACCCTTATTATTTGAAAGATACTCTACTGGGAAATTTTTAATTAGTTATCTTTTAAACCTCAGAAGAGTCCTCTGATGCTAATGCCCCTCGCCTACCCCCTTTATTTCATAGAGAAGACTCACTGAGATTTAAATAATTTAACCTCAGGTTACACAGCAAGTAAGTCATGGAGCTGACATGCCAACTTGAGGGTGACTTCAGAGCCTGAGTCTTCCCACCACATCCTGTAGCATCACAGAGTCAGAGCCAGGGGCCACTCCACCCGTCTCCTAACTTCACGTGAAGGGGGGCTGTAATTCTGACTTCATCGTTAATTGGTAGTATATTATCGAATAACTGTTTAATTTTTCTGGCTTCACTTTTAAAAACTCTTCAGCTTAAGGTCCCTGTGTCTCCCCGAGGGCTGGGGCATGAGGAGGTGGTGGGATGAGTCCATGCCCTGCCCCAGTCACTCAAAGGCACCCCCCTGGTCTGTTTTGCATGCTAGACATCATTTGAAGGCACAATTTCTCTACTGAAAAAAATTAAACTCTTGGTCTTTATGGCTTCACAGGTCCCATCTCTCTCATTGTTTCTTGAGGGATGTTTATGCAGCACAATAGCTCCTTGTGTTTTTCCTTTGGAAGGGACAGCAGGTGTGGCCTGAGGCACTGGATTGTTTAGTCCACTATTCTTTCACTTGGCTGCACTAAATTAGGAGGCGAGGAGACTCTCGAGTCTTAGGAAATATCCAAATTCTCCACACGCTGTAGTGGGAGCACCGAGCTGCCCCTTTTCCTTGCAGTGTAACATTCAGCAGCCCACTTCCCACGTCCCAGCAGAGGGAAGTGATAACGCCGGGAGTATGGCAGAAGTGAAAAACACATGCACACACTGACACAGATTTTCTATTTGACTTCAACATTGTGGAATTAGGAAAGATTTCTTGGCAAGATTCAGAATAACAGTGAACAAGACCCAGCACCGGTTCGTCCGTAGCCCCCTTGTCTGCGCCTCCCCCGACAGGCTTCTTCCCCTTGCTGTGCGTATGCTGTTCCTGTATTGAAATATCCAGTCGGCGACAGGTCACTTGGTAGGACAGTGGTGTCAGGGAGGCCAGGGTCAAGCCTTAAGGTATATTAACTCTTGTTTCAGTACATCAGTGACTTTGCAAACTATTTCACAAAAATGTTCCTGTTAAAAGGAGGCCTAGCAAATGAGTAGGGACGGCTCAGGGCACAGGTTTACCAGGAAAAGTGATTTAAGAGAGCTCACTGTCCCAATGATGGATTGTTAAATATTTAAACTGTGACCCATTAGCCGTCCAACTGTGTGGTGAACTCTGACTTATGCCTGGTCACAATGAATAGAATTTTAAAAAAAAGATTGAGATCCTGTTTTACTTTTCTCTTTAAAGACAGAACGTCTAAAGATTCTTTGTGATGGAAGGTTCCCCAGAATTTGTTAGAAACTGAGATTTGTATAGTTTTAGTTCTTATATCTGGATAGTGGCGGCGGGGGGAGAAGGGGCAGGAAATAAGTTTCTTTCATTTAATATATTTAATTAATTTACAGATAGTCATTGAATATTTGCCATGTACCCAATAGTGCTAATCACTGCTTATAAGAAGCAAATGAATTTACGGGCAAGACAACATTCATACCAGGACCCATTAAATAGAAGATGATGTGTAATTGAGTGCCGGATAACTGGGATAAATCTCATGAACAGATGACTGAGTCCATGTTAAAGATTCTGCATGGAGACAGACGTGCGCCCTTAGCAGGAGGCAGACTGTCTAGAGCAGGAGCAGCCTGGGGGGTCGGGCGTGTGGTCACGTCTTGCGCACAGCAGGGGGCAGCACAGCCGGGATGCAGGAGTACTCAGGCGCTTCTGAGAGGGATGCTGCTCTGTTCTGTGCCTTGCAGGGTGGGCAGTATTTGAATGGATGGAAAGAATGGGGAGGATATTCTGTTCTAGGAGGACGGCAGACTTGGCTCAGGTAGAGAAATGAACTCAGGTGTGATCGAGGAAGGCCTGAGGTCAGTTCAGCGAGTTGCCGTGTGAAGTGTATGTCCCAAGATGCTTCATTTAATTCCTATCAATTTCACTGACGGACCCTCTCTTTGGGGGCCCCACTGAACCCTAGAATCTGCCTCTGTTGTTGAACCAATCATTCTGAAAGGCACTAATTTATTTACAGGTTTTTTTAAAACTAAAAGAGACTGAGGCTGTACCTGGTTCCCTTGACTAGAATTTGGCTATTTTTGAAATTCAAATTCATCAGTTTACCTCTTATATTCAGGGTGGGTTACTTTTACAGATAGTTTGATTTTAACCATTTTATGTTAAATCTTAAAATTTAGATTTTTGTGACATCTTTCATTCTTGTGTGCTGAGTGCAAAACACGTAAAAATTAAATCCTGTTTAGCAATACATTCAGCAAATTTGTCTTATAAAAATATTAAATGAAATTAAAATTCAGCACCTACTCTATAGGAAAAGGGGAACGATGTCAACAATCGAGTTAATTCAGAGTAAAATGTAATTCTGCCAGACCAGAACCCGTGAGACAAGGGTCTAGACTTGGAGACAGACGATAAACAAGGAGAGGAAACAGAGTTACTCTAGACCAGCTTATATCCTTTAATTACAAGCGTGAAGAAAGCCAAACACAAAGGAAGTCTTCAGGAGTTAGAGGTCTCAAGGCTACATTCCCGTCTTGGACCCCCTCAACTTACCATGTCAACACATGAGGAACTCATGGTAATGACAACATAATAGGAAGAAACACAAAGTAAACCACAGCTAGAACATGTAGCTTGTAAGTTACCATCATCGTCCTAGTAAAGAATGAATGGCATCTTCTAACTTACGGACACTGTGGGAGTCATGGGGGATACAGACGATACAACCTACAGTAGGTGCCATCCGCTGAGCACTCCTTCTCGGCAAAAGCGGGAGGCGGACTGACGCTCAGGGCAGATGTCACATCTGGACATCTGGACTTACCAGGGCAGGGCCCTTCTTTCAAATTCCATTTTGTAGTTTTTCTGTGATCTTTCTCAGCTTAATCTTAACAGCAACCCTGTGAGGTAGACATCTTGTTTGCCTACAGTTACTCGTTTTTGGAATCATGTTCAAAATGAATTGCAGATTTTTATTTCAGTGAGTACAAAAGCCTGGAAAAGTTGACTTTTAATGAGATTTTTTAAGGTAATAGGCGAAAGCTGAGGCTCAGGGAGGCAGAGTTACTTGTCCGAATCCCCTGGTGAGAAATGGAGCAAAGGCGGATTCCCGGTGGTAGTGGTGACATCAGCTGGTGCTTACTGACTGGCCCCCAAGTGCTGGGCGCCGCTCCAGGTACTCTGTGTGTTGACTCATTGAGGGTACTTTTGCCTTCATACCAGTTTGTCTACTGGGTGACAGATATTTCATCCAAGCTCTTGCATTTTAGAAGGCAGTGAGCTGAGAACTAATCAATTCCTGGGACTACTTGTAATTTAAGGGCAGAAGAAATGCGATAATCCAAGGAAGGAGCAGAATGGCTGTAAGACAGATCCACCACCAGGACAGCATGTGGACAGATGAGAGGATTCTACAAGAAATCCTCTACCCTTCCAACCCTCGGCTGACCACGCTGTGCCCTGCTTTTCGGGCTGGGTCTGGAGTTGATCTGGTCCAGTTTTCCTGCCATTCTGCCCCTGGGCGCCCTTATTGGTC
This sequence comes from Vicugna pacos, assembly GCF_048564905.1. Taxonomy (NCBI): domain Eukaryota; kingdom Metazoa; phylum Chordata; class Mammalia; order Artiodactyla; family Camelidae; genus Vicugna; species Vicugna pacos. The sequence continues at coordinate 2,089,479 of NC_133012.1, read as the reverse complement.
CCTGGGGAGAGGTGGAACGTTACATTTTACTCTGACACAGTTGGTACAAGGTGAGAGTTTATGAATGGAATCACTTACTGAAAGAAGGAAAGAAAAGAAAAAGAAACAGCAGATAAAGGAGTTTCTAGGAGAGAGAAGTAAATCCTGGTTTAACTAACGGCTGGCCAGAAGTCAGCGTGATGACGCAGCCCCTCGGGCCCTCTGGCTGCTTCAGTTGCCACTTAAACGCCATTTGGATACTTACTGACTTCACTCTGACAGAGATTCCCTTCCTCCTAGAACTGGCTTTCAAGTTTTACCTTTGGGTGTGGTCACCCCTTTAGCCCAAACTCTGGAGTGTTCCCTCTGCTCCAGTGAGATCCTGGCACTCCTGGGCTCTGATTCCAACCCGGGCCCCGGGCCTGAGGAAGGCACTTCCCCTACTGACCATAGAAATCCTCTTGCCCATTACCCACAATCTAGTTTTATGCCGTCTTGAATTGACTCTGCAATTTGACATTTGTGCTTTCTGGGTATCTCAGGGACATGGCGATGCAGCAGTGAACAAAACAGATACAAGCCACTTAACTTCCTGAAGGTTTCCTTTGGGTCAGTGGGGCTTATAGTTTGATGACGTTCTGAATAATATTAATTAGCCAGTTGTCAATGTAAGAATCTTATAATCCAGGATAATATTGGGAAGAACCACACTATTCAACAATAACTGAATTATACTACTAAGTGGCATATTGAATGTTTATTAAAATGATATTTATTTGCTTTATATAATAAAAACTAATGTAAGTGTTATTGTAAATAAGTTAATAGAAGCCAGAAGGGAAAGGATGTTTAAATTCCCAGGCTGTGGCAGAATAAGACAGTGGTGAAGTGCCGCCCACTGTCAAGTCGTGGTCTTCCTTCCTCCTGCTTTTCCTTGTGCCCACATTTGGGCTGCCAGCGAATTCCTTCTTCTTCTTCCCTCCCCTCTCCTTCCCTCCTCCCCCCTCTCCTCCTTCTTTGTTCTTTTCCTAAACTTCTGTCTGAGGGATGTTTCCTGCTTTTCTTATCTTCTGACTGTGTAGGGGCCAGGTGGCTAAAACTCTGTCTGAGCTCTGATCTGTAAAAGGAGTTAATGTACTGTATATGCCCAAACTAGGGCAAGGGTGTTTTCCTCAAAAAATCATAAGAAAAGAAAGGGTGGCTTTATATTCAAGTTTTTACCATTTCTGAATTAGAGATGTTTTGATTATTTTAAATAACAAAGAACTTTTGGAGAATACTTATCAGCTTGAAATAACTGCAGATAATTGTCACTGGGAGGCTTACAGAGTTCACTAAAACAGGTTAAAAAGAAGTTGGGGCAGAAGACAAGTTTAACACACACTTAGTAATTATACTTAAAGGGGCGATCCTGGAGTTGTAGATGTGAATGTCACGGTAAACTGGCTTTTTAAAGGTGACTTTTAAAGGTCATTCAGAAGGATACATCACCTAAAGCGGATGGATTCTGTGCATGAGGATAGAATTTCCAGTTACAGCATCACGCAGATGAGAAATCATTGTGTCTCAGTTTAAGGCAGGGCTGAAGATGTAATATGACTCAAATGGGACTCTATTGGTGGCAGAGATTCTAACCACAAGTTGCATGTGGAGAGCTTGACTGACAGAATTCCCTAAAATGTAAGGATATAAAAGCAAGTATTTTTTATTGTTTTACGTAGTATGTAGTTTTATGTATGTACAAAAGTAACATAAAGAAAACATTAATGAGAAGCTATTGGATTGTTTAATTTACATCCTTGAAGTGTATACAGTGTGGCCAACAGCTATTTGTTTCAGTGGGTTGCCTTGTATTTAGGTATACCTTGATCCCTGCTTCTTAGGAGGTTTTAAGGATTAAATGAAACAATTAATTGTCCACTGCGTAGTGAGCACTGGGCAAACAGGGCCTGGTGACGAGACCCACTTTGGGGTCTGTTTCCTGCTCTTCCCAGCTTTTCCTTGTCAGCACAGCCTGTGTGGGAGCAGAAACACCATCGGGAGTTACCTGGAAGGTGACAGGGAGACCTGGTGGGTGAATTGCATCTTGCCTGGTCTCTCCCCGTCTCTGCCCCTCCGCCTCCCCTCACCGTTTGTAGCCCAGAGAAGATGCAGTGGTTCTGTGCTCAGAGAGGGCACATCCTCTCCTCCAGCCCAGACTCTAGGTCCATTGACTGTGGTCCTCTTGCCAAGTAGTCCTAGGACAGTTGGAGAGTTTTAGGAGATTCCTAATTACATCTGTACTGAACAGGAAGTTTCAAACATAGACACGTTTTGTAAGGTGTGCTTCCCAGCAAGCTTACTAGGAGGCAGTGTGTATATTCCTTATAAGTGACATTTTACTTTAGAGTGAGGTTTTTTTCTGAAATTGTATTTCAGAGATAAGGCTCTGGTGTGGCTTGTTATTTCCAGTCTTGGTGTGCACAGCTCTTCTGTCTGCTCACTTGGGTTTATTTCCATGTTGTATCTTCCTGGATTCTGTTTATCTCTTTATATGAAGCTTAAACATTCAGATGTGCCTCGTAATAGAGACAATAGACTGATATGTAAAAACTAAATGTTTATAATCCCAAAATTGACATTGAATATTTTTTTAAGATCTAAGAACCAGACTTAAAAGATGAATAATGGAGATAGGAAAACTGGCTTCTTATTTGTTGGAATTTTCTGAAAGAAAGTTACTTCAAATAAGGAACTGCTGTTACCAGTGCTTCTGATAATCTTGTCTCCTACATGGATTTCGTAATTAAAAAAAGCTAACAATAAATACGTTGTGATAAAATTGGCATCAATCAGTGTTGACTTGTAAAACATTTTTAGTTCTAAAATCTCACACTAAATTGGGTAACAGTTTGCTTGCCTGTTTGTATTTGAAATTTTTGAGAAGTGACACGTTACTGCAAGTAACAATTTAGTCATTCCTAAACTAAAGGGACAGTGCTAGTGACAGGGAAGTCTAGAAATACATCACTGATTTGGAATTTTGTTATTAAAGAGTAATTATGTATTTCTCTTAAAGCTTTGTTGCAAGATTTGTACCTGATTTGTTTTAATCAGGTATGGTAAGACAGACATGGAAATGACTGTCATGAAGGAAGAAGTTTATACCCACAGATCCCTACAAACAGGAGGCTTACACACACGCAGGGCCACGGGGAAGGAGGCAGAGCAGATGGGAGCGAGCACAGCCCAGCCTTTAACGGGGTCTTTGCTGGTAGGAACGGGTAGGGCAGGGTAGATACCTGAGTAAGTTTAGGATTGGATGGTATGAATAATTTCATGGGTTCTGGTCTATAAGGGTGGTTCCTAGGTGTCGAGTGCCAGGCGCTGGGGTGATGTGAGCTGGGGAATGTTGGCTTAGGGGGGAGAGATTGAGGAAGGAGACACCTGGGAGCGTGGCTCCCGGTTGCTTGGTTCGTGCATCCGATGTGCGCACCCAGGAGAATGTTTTGCTATCCTCAGGAAACATCTGGCCCTGGGAGGGGCTGCCTCTCCAAGATCAAGGCCCCAAAAGCCAGAGCATCAATATAGAAAGTAAGAAGGTATGGTCAGTACAAACTCCATGTTAACATGCAAAGTGCTTTATAATTTAAATTTCATACTGTCTTCATTAAAAAACATTGGTTGCAGTTGGCAGTTATATGTACTTTTATTTATAAAATCTTAAATTTTAATGAAAAAGTACATTTTATAAATCTAGCTTTCTTCGGATTGGTTCAATCTGTCAGTGATATTTCTAGAAAAGCAAGTTATGTTTTGCAGAAGAGGTATAAACAGAATATTGGTAAATTTTTCTGTGGTTCTCTCTTCTGAATATTACTGATATTATCTGTCCTTCAAGGGTAATCACAGCTTTGTTAGGTTACATTTCAGAAACAGAACAGAACCAAACAAGACAATTGAGGACTTCGGGCTGGCACTGCCAACCCAGTTTGGGACTCAGGCGCTGTTTCCATATGAACCGTTTTTAGAGACAGTGTCCGTGGGAGAGCGGAGAATATGTAAGAAATTTATATTGGAGCTTTGCTTTTTGAAATGGTGAGTTTTAGGATGTCAGTCAAAGACAGTGTGAATTAAAGCCTAGTGTGAAATGCTAAAAGCATTTGGAAACGAGACATTTGTGTAGTCAAGGCAGATTTATTTCCGCCTGGTCACCAGCAGTCGCAGTTAAGGGGATGGTCTTCGTTCCATGGCCTTTATGATAGACTTACAGTAGCTTTCCTGAGCATACTCACTTCTGTATTTGTGTTCTTCCCCTCGGAAGGAGCCTTCTTGCAAAGCATGCCCGACAGCTTCAGCTCACATCTCCTGGAGAACTGGTGATTCGTGGACTGGTTAACGTTTGTATGATGCCAGCAAACATGGATGCTTTTCCAACCAACTCTGGAGAATTAACAGCTCTTCTTGGAGAGGTTTTTGAAAAGGGAGGAAGCTGACAGTTTTAGGTAAAAAAAGTGGTAACAACACTCAGAGTAATGATGATTATAGTAACAGCTACAGTAATTAACCTTGAGCCTTTATTTTATACTAGTTGGTATTACGACTGCTTGGTGCACTCATGTGGTAGCTGATTTAATTCTCAGAACAACCCCATTGTTTTCCTCATTTTTTAGATGAGGAAGTTGAGCCCCTTAGAGGTTAAATAAATTGCTTAAGGTGACATAATTGGAAAGTGATGGAGCACAGACCACTAGTCTAGACCGTGTACTTTAACTACACTTTTATATTGCTCTGTAACCTAAAAATCTGTAGCTCAGAAGTGAGGAAACTAAAGCTGAAAGGTCTTAAGCCATTGGCCCAAGATCACTGGCACAGT